>NC_084588.1:10639428-11239428 GCF_033807715.1 Cololabis saira | reverse complement strand
GTGTAATGAGATTTTTTGACTAAAAATGAGACATTTTAACTAGAAATAAGACAAATATTCCTGGTAAGATTTTGAGTTTTTGCAGTGTATTATCTGATTGGTGTAGAGCTAGCCCTTTACTAGCGAATCAGAGTTAACTGAAAATGATAATGTTA
Source organism: Cololabis saira (assembly GCF_033807715.1). Classification (NCBI taxonomy): domain Eukaryota; kingdom Metazoa; phylum Chordata; class Actinopteri; order Beloniformes; family Belonidae; genus Cololabis; species Cololabis saira. Next base: position 11,239,273 of record NC_084588.1, on the reverse strand, counting down.
ACATACTAGATAAACAGCAACGGCACAGATGCTACACTACACTATCATGGCATCGGTCTGCATTTGGATTGTGTTTGACTTTGTTGTGAACGCCACTATATCTTCCTGACTTCTATCAGAAGTGAAACCACTGATTGAAAACAGCGGGCTCTGTTCAGAACTCTAGACTAAAGCCATTCGTTATTTCCGGTTGTTTTTCTTTCCTTTTCCTTTCTGGGCAACATCACAGGTTAGTGCCTTCTGCAGTTATGGGGATGTTTTACGCCTCGCACACGTGCAGAGCGTACGCTCCAGCCAGGGTCGGGTTGGGGAGTAGTTTTTTGACCGACTTTTAGTCCGACTGCTTTTCTGCCGACATTCGGCTGTCGAGGGTGTGTGTCCCGGCCTTTTTGTTACAACACATTTATGCTAAAACGTAGTGTCAAAGTCATCACTTCTGGTATCACTGAAGCCCTCGTGTCTACTGCGTCTCTTGTTTCGCAGATCTATCCCGTTGTGTGTTTTCCTGTGTTTCTCTCATTTCAGATTTGCAGCGGATGTCACCCCCCAACACCCCCCCACCCCCATATCCCTCTGACATATATGTTTAAAAACAAAAAAAAGACAATCGTTTGATCTGTGACCCCCGAGCCTGCTAAATAAGAGATGTGGGCTCTGAAAACAATCCAAGGAGCGACATCGACGGATGCTCGGCGCTACGACCAATCAGAGCAACCAACTAGGTGACGTATTCAGAGAGATAGAAAGGAGTTAATGTGAGAGCGGTTAAAGTTAAACTTTGCTGCAGCCGTCAGGACAACAGCAAATATATGTAGGGGCTGTCGTCTGTTCAACTTCTGAAGAAAAGGTCTGAATCTTTAACTGTTGCCAAAGCCGACTCCCACAATGCCGTATCCTCAGCTGGAGCCATCTACGCTGTTTCATCATCGTCTTAAACCTGTAGACGGTTTAAAAAGCCAAACCCGCCCAGAGACTCCCTCCTCCAGGACAGACTGAGTCGATTGGCTCCCCATGACTTGTGGGTGTTAACAAGCTTCAAATCTAAATCTGCTAGTGGTACGTCTAGTGATCCTCCCGATGGCATGATCATGTTTGCCTTTTGGTTGAGTAACTCCAGCCTTTGAAGTGGAGGATATGTTTCCTTTTTCTTTTCTACCAAACCATGTGGTCATCTGCTGTTATTTCTCTTTTGAATTACGTACATTTGACAGGATTATCAGCCTCCAGGTAGCAGTGGAGGTCTGACACTGGGGAGATAACCACATTTCTTTGAGGAGAACAGTCCAGTCTGCAGGTGAACTTCATTAAATTGTCTCAGCTTGTTCAGCTTGGGTCTGTTGAAAGCAAGCGTGGCATGCTGGTGTGACGGCGTTGCCCCCGGCCACAGCCTCCCGGCAGGACCCAATCAAATCACTGCAAACCTGCATTGATCAGGGAGTCCTGCTGACCGCGTTTGCTCACTCTGAAACGAGACGAGTGCCAACGTAGCCGGGAACAACAATAACCACCAGTAAAAACCTGAGGTACAGCAGGCCTTCGGCGCAGGGATGAACATACGTGCATGTGCTCGTCTCAGATCACCAGCTCACTTGTTTCTATTTCCAAACATTACATCTCCACTTCCCCGTCACAATGTCCAACAGACACAGACATTCACACATTCATCTTTTAGTTGGGAGTTATGTGGTTTCCAGTAGTCGACCCATCCTCCTTGAGTGAAATATGACCTTGATTATTCTTTTCCAAAGCCTGAGTTTGATAATTAACGATAAACTATTTTAAGCACTGAAGTCCAGCCAAGCTTCTGCACAACACATTGTTCTAGTTGCCTCAATCTGAGCGTTGGGAGCAAACGATTCACCAAACCTTCTTGGATAAACAGCAACAAAGCTTTACAATGTTGTGAAAAACCATTTTAAACAGAGGCCTTTCAACTTTTTGTGCATAATACATCATAGACTATATGAAGGACCGAGTCCAAAGATCTCCAGGATTTATTTTCTTTACAGTAATACATTATCAGTCAAATTCTCTTAGGTGCTGATCAAAGGCCAGCGGTGGGAGCAAATCTACATATTAAGCTTAAAATGAATATACACATTGTTGTTTCTTTTAACTGATTAACTCAACTTTTTTAATCTGTCACAGATTTTATTTCAGACTCCGGTTACCGTAAATGATTACAAATGACAAACTATTTGGCATTTCTTCAATGTTGTAAAGGAAATACTCAAAAAATAAATCAGACGACTGCAGTAATGACATTATTACTTCATGTTGTCATTTAAATCTGCTGCATCCAGTAATTAATGTTCTTTTAAGCTTTTATTACACTTTTATTGTGAACCAATTATACCAACATTAAGTCTTGATCAAGAACATGGCTAGGCTTTTCTCTTGCATGCTGAAACTGTTAATATGTTCCGTTTTATTTGCAATAATCCACTCAAGTGAAAAACCAGTGAGAGCCAGGACGAGTCTGGTTTCCTAATAAAACCATCGCGACTCGTCTTTTTGCACGGGAGATCTGCGGTCTCTGCTGAAGCACAGCAGAGAGGGACATTTACAAACTGGACTACATACTACAACACCAGCGGGAGTCTTTTAGGAAAAAGCAACGGTCCAATATAAAAACCACTTCAACAACTGCATGAACATCAAAGTCTAAAGTGAGTTATTAAATCTGCTTCAGGTTGGATTTGAGTCTGCCTTACATCTGAAGATCAACCGCAGCATTGGGAGGTTTAGGGTGAGGGTTTACCTTGGCTGATGACAGCCTTGCGGTTGCGTCCGTCCAGATCGGATCTCTCGATGACGTGGTGCTTGGCGTCCACCCAGTAGATGCGGCGGCCGGCGTAATCGATGGTGAGACCGTTGGGCCAGAACAGATGCGTGTCGGCGATGACCCGCCGGTTGGATCCATCCATGTTGGCGTACTCGATGCGTGGAGTATTCCCCCAGTCCGTCCAATAGATCTTACTGAGCGGGGAAACGGGAAAGTCACGGTCAGTTTACTCGTTCCTACCCTGAGCCGTCCACCTGAAGCCGAGCGAGCTCCTTCTCGTGGCGTAAACAGAAGGTTGTCGGGTTTAGCGACGCAGCAGATGTCTAACACAACAAACCAGTCTCCCCTGTCCTCATTACTCATCAGTTCTGTGCAGCCTCAGAGGGGAAATAACCTCCTTTTTCCATTTTTCAATTATCCCATGCTAATGAGCTTCTTAATAAGCTGCATGATTTTTCTCTGTTTACATTTCACTGGGGCCTCAACCAAAACACTCTCCTGCCACTGCGCGTTATGAAAGCGAGGAGGACAAACTCAGCTTCTGCCCCTTTCATGAAATACTTATTCCACACAGATGCTCGCCTGTGGGCAACACTGTGCTGCCAAATCTTAATCGCTGCTCTGCTGCTACACTACAACTGGGACACATCCGGAGGGGATATGCATATATAAGGAAGTGTGTACATTTGAAAGCTTCAGCGAGTGTGTGCGTTGGTGTGTGTGGATGTCTGGGACGCCTACCCCTCGATGGGGTGCAGAGCGATCGCCCGGGGCTTCTCCATGTTCTGCCACAGCAGCACCTTGCGGTGCGTCCCGTCCAGGTTGGCCACCTCGATACGGGACGTCCCAGAGTCGGTCCAGTAAAGCTTATCGTGGATCCAGTCTATCGCCAGTCCACCTGCGGAACAACAGAAACATCTTCATGAGGTCAGAATATGAAATGGTTCCAGCGTGCACGGCTGGCTGTCTTGTTTGTCTCCGTGTGGCCTGGAGATGAACCTGCCCGGCTGTCCTCCCCGGTGACGGCTGGGAGAGGCTCCAGCTCCACCACAACCCCCAAACACCATGAAACGGGTGGAAAACGCAGACGGATTCAAAGTGACACGGAGGAACTTTTGCTATTTTTTGCTCGGTGGAGCCCCCTGTAAGGGTGAACTTTGAGTCTCTTTTGATTCTGTTCAAGAACAGCTCTGGTCTGGTCTTTAGAATAGAATAGAAGACTTTATTTATCTCCCAGAGGAGAAATTCAGTCGTGCAGCAGCCAAAACACACACACGCTTTATAAAAACATTTTTAAATAGAAATAACCAATAAATAGTTAAATAATAAAAAGAGCAATATAAAAAGTAGAAAAAGAGTATGTACAAGAGAGAAAAAAAATAGTAAACACCAAAAAAATGGATAATATTTACAAAATTTTTTCAAAAATACTTGAGGTATTTGAGGTATTTACTGGTTATTGCACTTGATGAAGGACCTGCGGTAGCGTTCTTTCCTGCAGCGCGGTTGAAGCAGTCTTTGGCTGAAGTCTTTTGTCTTTTGCTCGGTCACTGTTAGTTTTTCACTCCTGCCACGACCTTGGTGAGTCTCTAAGTTGCTGCAGCCAGGAAGTGAGCTGCCGCCATCGCTGTCGATGTTTGACAAAGTGATGCACAGTCGTCACAAGCAGCGCCGGCTCCTGCCATAAACCCTCTCTGTGGTGGTTTGGGGCCGCGGCTGCTCAGGGGGGCCACGTGATGATGATAATTAATTAACTGTGTTTTGAATTGAATGATCAAAAGGGTCCCAGCGGAGGTTCAGTTCAGTTTATCAAACACAAACATATTCCACAAAACTCTTTCCTCATGAATGTTAATTCAAAAATTATGATTTAATTTCCAAATAAAGAAAGAGATTTGTTGACAACTCATTTGCCAATCTCTATCATGTGTGTCTGCTCATTCTGTTGTAAGTATTTTGTGTGATTTGGTGTTTGCGCTTGGAGTTGTTTGAGGCCACGAAGAAAATTTAGGGCCAACAAAATCCTAGTGATTTAGAGATAGCTGAGCCTGGAGCCCAAAGTCACTTTTGGTTGTTTTCTGCTGATCGGTTAAATGGAAGACTAAGACACTTGAACATGAAAACACTCCTAGGCATCACTTTAACAGTCTTCCTTCCATCCATCCATCCTTTCCATCCAACATTTACACCCACTTCTTCCTTTCCAGGGTCTGCTGAGGTTACGGGGCTGAAGGGTACCAGGCAAAATCTACGACAAGTGTCGGTGCGGCCTGCATCTTCATTTCAAGGTGACTGTCCTGTATAACTGTGTGCAGCAGATTTAAACAAGTTGGGAGTCAAACCACCAACCTCTACCAACATCCCTTGGTCAGACAACCATCTATCATCATTGAAAGCAAATAGTTTTGAATTCCATTTGGACAAAACTCTGTATGAAAACCACAAAATAATGTAAAACGACACAGTAGTGGTATAACAGGAGGTTTTCTGCAGACTAATCCTGGACAGGACGCTATGCCGAGCTCAGAGCAACCGAGGTAACCATCACTTTGACTCTTTCTGGAAACTGAAAGTTTCTTCTTCTTTACTTTTGAGAAAGAAAGTTAAATCTCTGTCACCAAGTGTCCGCTCCAATACGCGGTATGATTAATCTGTTTCACCATATTTAATTAAAAAAAAATACTTTGTGTAAATGCTTTCAACAAACAGGATCAGAATGACTTGGCAAAAAATAAATGAAATAGGTTCTCTTGGGTAAACTGAGAGGATTCAAGTTTAAATGAGAATAATAGAGAATAAGAAGCTATCAGAGTGAAATAAAAATGACTAGAAAAAATAAAAACTATGAGGCGAAATAAGAGAGAAAAAAGAGGCAGAGAAAATAAGGAAAAAAGAAAAGCTGGACTTTTTTTTTTTTTTTTTTTTTTTTTTTTTACATACGACCAGGGTGATGGATGGAAGCAGTGAGAAAGAAAAGCGGAGTTGAATAAATTGGATGAATAATAAATGGCGGTGGTGGCCTCCGCGTGAACCTGCGTCCTACTCCAACCCACCTGGGCTCTCCAGGCCGGTGGACACCACCTCCTCCACGTTGGAGCCGTTCAGGTTGGCCTTCATGATGCGGTCCAGCGTCACGTCCGACCAGAACACCAGCTCGTGGGCGTGGTGGAAGTCCAGCGCGATGGCGTTCTCCAGGTTGTTGAGCAGGAGCGTGTATTCGGAGCGGTGGGGCAGAACCTGGCGGATGTCGATGCGGTTGGCGAACAGCAGCACGGGCTCCGGACCTGGGAGAGGGAGCAGAGACGGTTCAAACAGCCAATTTTCCAATGATAAAATAGAAAACATGACCAAAGCAGACTTTTAATAAGAGCGAGCATTAATCTGAGTGCAGATCGTCCGAGTTCTGGCAGCCGCCTCCCGGGCGGTCCTGACCCGGGGTCAACCTGCGCTCCGAGCAGATTGATGAGCTGCTTCACCCGGCCTGCACGCTGCTTATAGTAAATTTAAATCCAGTCCAGACGCTCAGATCGAGCCCGGGACCCCGGAATGGAGGCGCGGATAAAGTTACTGTAGAAACAAGTATTTAAACTACCAAACCATATTTTCATTGGAGGTCAAACCTGGTGACTTTCTGCGGTTACACATCACGGATGAAACACTGAAGGATGTTTTTTCTCTTACCTAAGGCTTTGCAGCTGCGCTTGTCGGGTCGGAGCTCGTAGCCCTGGACGCACCAGCACTGGAACCCGCCCTCGGCGTTGGTGCAGCCCTGGCTGCAGTAGCCCTCCTCTGCACACTCGTCCACATCTGGAACAGACCACAGGGGCAGGAGTCAAGAGCCGGGGAAAGCAGAGACGCTGGCTTCAACGTCCCACAGGGCTAACGATGGATTCAAGACACAAAGTGCACGGAGGTGGAGGAAGGGGGAAAACCCATTCATGCTTTTAGAGAACCTCACCCCTCCACCTTTTACTTCAGTGGATTTAACCCTTAAGAGTCGCGTCGCTCCGTCTCGAGAAAAATGTAAACTTTAGTCTCCTGCATGAGTATTTATTTCAGGATATGATCCAGGTGATAACGATTTGAGTAAGAAGTGAATTCTTAATCATAGAAAAGCACTTTTGCTGGCCGTCATTTAGGAAGTCACAGACAGGATTAATAAACAGTCCTTTTAAAGTCTTTCCTGGTTTAGTTTTAATTGATCCATCACTTAAAAAACTTTTTTTTTCCTCGTTTTTATTGGTGGAGGTGAATTTTTCATCATTACATTACAACTTTTGGTACTTTTTTGTTTATGTCCAAAAAAGGAACATTTTGTTGGACACGAGAATAACTGGTGCCATGTTTTTGCCTTTAAATATGTTTAAAGGTATGAAATGATGATGCTGTTGAATTTCAATCAACTAGTAGTAATATGTTGCATAACTATACAGTCAATTCATGCAACAGCTGAAAAAACAGTTTTATTAACAGTAACCCAAATCAATATCGGATCGAATCTTGATAATCGATTCTGAATCTCAAGAATCGGAATCGAATCGATTCTGGATATTTGAATCGATCCCCAGCCCTTCCTACGACCACAAAACCGGCCCGAACCACCAACCCTCCAACACCATCCCTGATAGTTGGTACCAGGAGCTGTGCTGGGTTTTCTCCAAACATGCCACCGGATGTTATGGCCAAAAATAAACACTTGCATGACAGGAAGGAAGTCATTAAAACTCTCGGATGTTAAACACAAAGTGGCACCTGGCAACTTGTCAAGACTGAAAAGGTCATAAATATTAACACTCAACGTACTCGCTGACGTCAACCGAAAACTGTGGCGCGCACGCAAACACACACACACACGCACGCACACGCACACGCACACGCACACACACAGCTCTACCTTGGCAGGTCTTTCCGTCCTCCATCAGGCGGTATCCAGTGTGACAGGTGCACTGGACCAGTCCTCGGACCATCTGACACTTCTGGGAGCAGCCCCCGTTATTCTGGTTACAGTTGCCCTCGCTGGAGCGCGGCCCTGCATGCAGAACGGAAACATTACAGGAAGATGAGCACGGTTTGCTGACTCAGCGCAAATACAAACACGCCGACGGTGTAAAAGAAGATCTGCATCCTCTGACGTTACACCTGGAGCTATGCAGATGCCAAGAGGGTTGCGGCGGGCGGATGACAGCCCGACCGCTCGTCTTGTGACACCGTGAGGGTTAAGTCTCACCGTGACTAAGTCGAGGGGCCTCTGAGAGGCTGAGAAAAGGTGTCCGTTGTCTGTGGATATCTATGGCAGTTACAAGTCAATTTCCCCTGACTTTTTTTACGAGGCTTGACAAGGTCAGAGGGAGCTGGAAAGACGACGCCCGTGAAAGTTTAATCCCCTGGTAGGGTCACCTGAACTCAACAGGTCAACAATACCGGCCAGAACGCATGATCCACTCATCTTACTGGGGGTTGGGCGAAGGACTGGTAACCCAAACCATCACAAAAGATGATAAAAAAGAAGATGGAAATTGAAATTATTTTTTGTTTTTATCCGACATGCAATGAAATGCAAAAAACAAAAGAAACTACATTTTGATGCTTTTTCTGATCTTGATCATTTAAGTATTTCTTCCTATAAAAGGAGTCGGGACGAGATTCCACAGACTCATACAACATTAATACCTGAACAAGGCAAAAGGAATGCTAAAAATCCAAAAACAAAAAACGTTTCTGTCCATCTTCCTGATCTGGAGATCTATCTCTTCTCGGTTTTGAGGCAGGACAGACTTATGAGAGTTACGCTCTCGTAGCCTTAAAGCTGAGATGGAAATCCAGCAATACTGATGCTGATTGGGTTTGTGTGTATACGTACGGCAGTCGTGGTGCGGATGTTCATCGGTCCCATCGCCGCAGTCGTTGAGCTCGTTGCAGACCTTCCTGTGGCCGATGCATCGCCCGTTTCCACACTGGAACTGATCGGGCGCGCAGGGCGAGCTCTCTGGTGGGACACATGAGACGGGCCGTCAGACATCGCAGGCCGAGGTTTCTCTGAGCCCTGGCAGCAGGATTTCTTCTCCAGAGTCTCAGGTTTTATTACAGCCACGTGGGTCGTGGCGTGGTCCACAAAAGCCTTAATTCTCTCGCATTTACAAGAGCTCAAATCAGCCTCAGTAAAACTATAAATGAGCATTTAATATCCCCACTAGCTTCTCTTGGTTTTCCATTAATGTAAACCTTTCCCATCGAAGCCATTCATGACATTATGTTATAAAATGTTACTGTGTTGTAAAAATCAGCCATTAAATCCATCTCTGTACAGGTAAACCCAACAAAAGGGCAAAAACAGCTCTACTTTTCCTCTCATTGTCGAGTTAAACCTGATTATGACGTCAAGACGGAACAGCCAATGAGAACATAGAAGAATAAAAGATATTTCTCAGTGGAGGAAGGCTCTGAGCTGTTGTCATGACTACTGCCGGAAGCTTGTGTTATATTTAGACTCAGGAAACGAGATACAAAACAAGTCGTACCGGCTTTCTCACAGCCCTCTTCATCACTGCGGTCTGAGCAGTCGTCTTCACCGTCACATCTCCACGACAACCGGACGCATCGTCCAGTCCCGCAGCGGAACTGGTCGGCCGTGCACATGGACGTGGCTGCAGAGGATGCACGTGCAAACACACAAACGTGACTTCTTCCAGTCTTAGAGGAGGTGGTGTGATGAAATAACAGTTTAAACATGTTTTAAATATCCTCCCGTTGCCATGGCACCGCGGTTAAACGTCTACTCACTGCAGTTCTTCTCGTCTGACTGGTCATCACAGTCGTTCTCTCCATCGCACCTCCAACCAGCGTTGATGCACATCCCACTGCTGCACATGAACTCCACTGACCTGCAGGGCTGATGGGAAGCTGCAGAAATACATAGAGTTTATTAGAGCATTTAGCTCTGATGGTCAGGAGTCTGACACAAAAAAATACGTGTTGTTGTGGTGGAATTGTACATGTCCCTGTCAGTTTTCCCCATGAAGACAGAATGTAAGCTGCTGCTGCTGCAGAGTCTGAAATGTGATGAGTCTCTGCTGATCTAAAGGCCAGAACAGAAGTCCGTCCGTCTCGTATTTATTGAGGTTAACTAGCAACAGGTCATGAACATGAAAGGAACTTTAGCAGACTGATAGTTTCAGAAGTACAGATGGAGAAAGGTTCATCAGTCTGGAAAAACACCAAAAAACAATATTGGCAGAAGCTCCAACAACTTTAAAATAATGGTTGGATTAAAGACGGGTTGAGATAAAGCAGAAAACAGTCCTGTGAATTAATGAATCAATATTCTAAATCCTTCTAAAATCCTCTAGAAATCAGGGACGCTGCTCAATACCGGCTGAGGAAAATAAGAGCCATGCAGCCATGAAACTGGAAAATATGTGTATGTTTGAGATGACACACAACACACATGTAATACACAATGTCCTGCTCAGGGAGGGGCTTCTTGTTTGAGTGGGATGATGTCAAAACTATGCATTACAACAGTACGTTGGCTTTACCCTTTTCTGCACAACAAAAGTGACATTTACGATAAAGGTCCTGCTTGGGGCGGGGTCCGGTGTTTTCATTTAATGCTGTTTTCATGAGCAAGGCTCTCCTGGTTCTCTCCATATCTTAGTAACGTTTCTAAAATCTCATCCTCAAAGAATTCTCTTCAAAACAATTAAAAAGAAGATCTGGACTTTGAAAAGGAGGGACGAAAACATCGTAACTGCCGCTAACGCTGTTGCAAAGATCAACGGAAGCAGGAGGCAGTGGTTGATCCCTCAAACGATCATTCAGAGGCAGAGCCCTTTTGTAGGGCAGTAATGCATCATAATTATGTAGTGTTATAGCACAACTGCATCGCATTAATGAGGCCAAAAACAGCGGGAAACTTGATTTTGATGACTTTGGATTGGCCAACTACGTCACATCCAGCGCTGCCCACGTCAATTTATATGCGTTTCCATTGTGGGTTTTCTTTGTTATATGTAGGTTTTGCACAAATTTAGGGGTAACAGAAACGCCACTGTGGGTGGAGTCCAGATGCCAAAGTGGCCTGCTGGCCATTCAGACCTTATATGTGGAGTCTCTTTCACTTTTTTCTTAAATTTATTTTTTTTTTTCATCAAATAGTTACATAGCTGAAATCATGCATCAGGTAAGAGCTGAAAAACACTTTGAAACCAGAAAAATTTGACGTGATGCAACAAACTAAACTGACCCCACTTTAAAAAAAACAAAGCACTTGTCTAAATGTTGTATTTGTGCTTTAAATTCTTTCCTAATGATATTTGAATTTTACAATATTTCCTGAAAACAGGGTTTGCCTGCTGGTGGTGTGGTGACCAAGTTGTAGTGAGTCAGTCATGTAGTGTGAACACCACAAAGACCTCAAGACAACATGTAGTCTGGACGGGAGAGCATTATACCAGCAGTGAAAGTGTTATTAGAGGAGGTCCTATTATCCTACTTTTCTACACTCGTGATTTATGCAAGTTACTCATGAGATGATACCCTCAGATTTAAACTAAGGGCCTGTGTCATCCTCTACATGGCTGCAGGCCCCATCTGAAAACTATACATACGTTTCTTTGCTTAGGGAAAAATACAAACATGTGGTGCTTTACACCACAAATATTTCCCTTGCCATAAAGCGTTAATATATTAGATTTATTTTGGCTGTCGCATGATCATAGCTGTCCAAACTCTCCCACCATCCCTCTTCACGTGATCCGATAAACGCGAAGATCAAAACTGGCACGAATAGATTTCCGCTGAATCAAACATAAGTATCTTACATCCTCAGTGTGTAGAGGAAGATGGACAAAAAGATAAAAAAGGAGAGAGATGATCAAAACAGCAGGTGGCCTTCCCGCAGGGAGGGAGAGAGTGAGAGAGAGACAGAAAAAGAGAAGTGAGTGAATCAGCATGGGACGCTGACAAACACACCAACACCCACACACACCTCCAGTGATTCATTCGCCCTTTGGCTCTCTCACACATCTCGCACACAAACACACACTGCGTGTTCATGTGCTCGGCAGTTGCCCATGTGGCAACAGAACATGCAGCTGTGAGGGTTTGGGGAGAAATATCCACGAGAACGTCCGGCCGCATCAGGGCACGCAGAGCATCATCTGGTTAGTACCAGATCTGAAGATGAGGTGAGCAGGAACTCACAGAACCACCAACTAAACCAAAACCAGACTGTGAGAAGCAAAGTGAAGGCCACAATTCAACCGCCTGGAGGGGCCACTTGTGGCAGGAACGCCTCCATGGAATGATTATCTGTGAAATGTTATCAGTCTCTGAAATCCCCTCGGGGGAATTACGACCACTGGGTCTTTTTAGCACCGCTTCGGCTCGTGGAGACTGCTGCCGTTCCATCCCTGGACAGCTTTCTTTACCCTCTAACATTGTAAACAGGCGTATCTGGGACCTGGTGTGTGTCAGCTCGGTTTTGACAGTCTATGGTGGCAAAGCAAGCCCAGAGTATCAACCCTCCACCACCGTGCTTGACAACAGGAACTGTATCTGCTCCGGGAGCTTTGAAGAACTTGGTTTCTCCAAACAACCAACTGTACGTGTGTCAGGTTTTTATAGCTTTACTTTTATTAGATTAGATTAAATTGTCCTTTATTTCTCCCTCAATGGGGAAATTCGCTCTGGTTTGATCAATTTGAACATGCTATATTTGGAAGCGGAGGGGGCTTTACTTTCTCACATGACCGTAAAAGTGTGTGCACTTTCGCATGCAGCGAGGAGAAGGAGAGAAGAAGGAGAGAGGCAGAGCGCGGGAGGAAGAGAGGCTTCTCTCCTAACAAAGCGCCCTTCATGCGTCTGGAGAGTTGATGCCAAGGAATGCCGTCTGAGGATGGGCTCTTCTGCCTTTGAGGAATGCCTCTGTGACGGCGCGAGAGACTTTCTCCTTTACAGTTTGTGTGGTCACTAACTATAAATTCACCGGATGGCGCTGCACGACCCCCCCCACCCCCACCCCCACCCCCACCCGAACAAATGTGGACCAGAAATAAATACACAAAAACTGCTTCAGAATGAAGGACGGCAACAGTTCGGTGGTTAGAGGTCACGTCGGATCAGCCGCCGAGCGCTAAAGATAGCTAAAAGGAAAGTTTCTCCTGAAGTCGCCGTCGATTCCTTTCTGAGCGGAAAGACCTTGGCGGGCCGAGGGAGGGCGTGCGCGTGTTTAGTAATAAGCTGTTAATTAGAAACTGTAATGTGCGGTACTTCACAGATGCCTACTTATTTATAGACTGAATCCAATAAAAAAAAAGAAGGTTTAAATGGAGAAAGAAAAAAAACAACATAATACAACCTATAAGATGATCAAATAATGTCTCAACACCTTGGAGCTGCAACCAGCACGATAAGGACATCAAAGGCATGGAGATCAGTGTGTGTGTGTGTGTGTGAGTGAGAGTGAGAGAAAAGGATCTGTGCAGTGTAAAACAATATGCCAATAACACACACATACACACAACTCACCACAGAGAACAAGGAGGGGGATGCAGAGACATTTGTAAGCAGCAGTTCTGAGGCGAGAATGATGAAACATGATCATCTGTGTCGGGGTTGCGGCTTCAGCCTGTGTGTGTGTGCATGTGTGTGTGTGTGTGTGCATGTGTGTGTGTGTGTGTGCATGTGTGTGCATGTGTGCATGTGTGTCAGAAATATCTTGCTGGGTTTTCCAGTTATGACAAATGCTGTCAAGTAGCAGCTGCTCCAGCCTGCTACCTGAAATCAACCCTGACCGTAAAGCTAAAGCCGAATCCTTCCCTCTTGTGTCTTCAACCCTTTCATTTAGGGTGGAGGACGGTGGGGACTGTGAGACCCGACAACTGTCCTCCTCTTGCCTGAGCTCCTAAGGAACTAGACGAGCATAGCAGCGGGACGAACATGCGAGAACACCCTGGACAAGAACTGCTTCTGTCAAAGCTGAGCCTGATGCTCTCCAATAGACTGCCGGTGTTCTGCCAATTTCTGCTGCTTTGCCACTTCCTTTCCCCCCCAAGTGGCCGTCATTGTAAATAAGAATGTGTTGACCTACCTGGTTAAATAAAGGCCAATGACTGAATGAATATCAAATAAAGTGATAGAATTGTATTTTTTTTTACCTCTTTATCGTATAATGTTCACAAAGTGTAATGCAATTCATGTCATGTCATCAATACTCAACATCCCATATTATCCATTTTACATCATGCAAGAAATGATGGATGTGCAATATGAAAAATCGACTGTGCGCATGCGCAGAACCACAAAGTAGCATTTTCTGGCAGGTAGCATGGAATGGCAGAACACCGGTCCTCTCCCTCCCCTTCATCTCGGCCCGTCCTCTCCCGTCGTCTCTGCCGGGCCTCAATCCTGATCTGCATTTACGGGACCTAAACGCCTTGATGCGCAGTTATAACCGTGGAAACACTTTTACTGACCTTGTCGTCTCACAAACACGATCTGAAACTGACGGGACCGAGTCACAGACGTATCGAAAGGAGATCGATTGATTTTATCAGAGAGGAGATTCGGAATAAAAAACAAGCTAGGTAGCCTCTTTATCTCGTAATGTAATGATCCTAAGAAAATAGGGTCCAACAAAGTCCCTTGATGCTCTTCCACCTCCTAATAATGAGGAAACAAAGTGTTGCTTTGGTTTGTGAACTTGGTACAAAAGGTACAACTTCTTTGGAAGGTGTACCTTTATTCTTCATAAATCATTTTAGCGTAATAACAGTATTAATGTCAGAGTATTTTTAAATCCGTCTCCATGTGATATTAAGTTAGTTGTATTTCCAGGATAAAGGTCTGATTATTTAACTGTTAATGAGGTCAAACGGCTTCTCAAGTATTAAAAATGTTTGTGTTTCATCTCACTAAAAACCAGATTTCTGCTCTTCAAACATTCAGCTGCTGCAACTAAAACCTCTTCAGAGCCGCGCGTCTGTGTTGGGATGAACCTTTAATTTACTTCTGAACTCCACCTAACCTTGATGTGCACACAGCTGTGAGAAGCCAAGATGACTCGCTCCGGGAGGACGGTGGGAGTGTCGAGGTTAAAAAGGAGAAGAGACAGAATAGACAGCTGCCAGAGGGAGAAATGAAACTCAAGTCTCATCTGAGGGCATGAAAGAAGCTCTTCCCCAGAGGAGCTTCGCTTTTGTCCTGGAAACAAGAGGCTGTTTAGTGAAAACCAGGAGCTCAGCCAGGGATCCCCAAGAGTCTGGGAGCTCTGAGATGACAGCAGCTCACTGTGATCTTCACAAGAACGGGATTTTCACTTCTGCGCAGCGTTAGTCTTAACATAGTTGAGATTTGCTTTTCTTGATATGTCGACTGGCGGACGCAGGACTCTCTTTATATCTCATTTCCTGTCCAGGATCAATTAATCAGTAACTGAACTGAGGTCTGAAAAGAGGTAGTAAAGAGGTAGTCACTGAAGTGGACCTGGGTCTGAGAAGAGGGTTTTTTCCTAAAAAGGTTTTTGATTAAGTAAACAAAAAAAAAAAGTAAAATAAATAAAAATGGACACATTTATTGGAGGTGCACAGATCCAATAGTTTCAATCTGATCCCAATGCACACTGATTCTGTCAAATGAGGGTTGCCGGTTTGTTTTTTCAAATTACATATTTGCAATAAAACTTTAAAACTTCAATAAAAAATTAAAATCTACATGGCCCGTCCTGTAATACAAAAACAACAATGTTTCACCTGAGCACGATTAAATCAGTGAATTATACAACAGTCTTGCACACGGCACCGATGTTGGATCGGATTGGTCCCTTACCTTGTTCTTTTTTGTCCCTCATGAAGCTGGAAGTGTGTGTGTGTGTGTGTGTGTGTGTGTGTGTGTGTGTGTGTGTGTGTGTGTGTGTGTGTGTGTGTGTGTGTGTGTGTGTGTGTGTGTGTGTGTGTGTGTGTGTGTGTAACCCAGACATCTATGTGCGTGTGTGACAGGAACTCACAGCAGTCCGACTCGTCCGACCAGTCCCCGCAGTCGTCGTCTCCGTCACAGTGATAGATGTCCAGGATGCAGCGGCCGTAAGCACACTGGAACTCCTCCACGCTGCAGGTGGCCGTCATCACATCTGAGGCTGCACACACACACAGGCATGTCAAACAGATGCTGGAGAGTATGGAGCAGCAGCTGGCTGTCTACAGCTCTTTGAAGCTTCCACTCCGCTCATACTGTCAACTCAAAATTGAAACCAAAGAGAAGCTCACGTTTCTATCAAAACAGCAAATGTTTACGCGTAATATACTCATGAATGATGGTGTTTCGAACAGATCTCCCTCTTTGAATTTAACAAGTAACACACTGCTGACATACAGTTCACATACCCCGTTTTTCTTTTTAACCTTTATTTCATCAGGAAAGCAATTAAGACCAGGTTCTATTTACAAATGTGGCCTGAGGCCGAGGAGCGAAGGCTCCCTGAGGGGGAAGGGAGAGGGGCTCCCGCAACATAAGACGGGTTATCTAAACATATAATGTGGAATTTGTTTGAAATCGGTGAAAGAGGTGAAGACGGTGAGAGTGTTTTGTAAATTGTTCCAGTCATCGGCTGCAGTGAGACGGTAGGCAGTGAGAGATGTGCAGAAGGGAAGAAAGATAGGAGGCTGTTCGGCCCAGTATGGATTTGTAGATGAGGTGAAGCCAGTGATGGAGGGATGTCCAGTTCACTAGTTTATACAGGAGGCAGTGGTGGGTGGTGAGGGGAGAACCTGCAGCAAAGCAGAGGGCAGAATGGTGGGGGGTGTCCAGTTGCTGAGGGTGGGTTGTGGTGCCAACCTGTAGATGGTGTTGCTATAGTCAAATATGGGCAGGGTGGACCTTTTGACAAGGGTGTGTTTGGCGGTACGGGTGAGAGAAATCTCGTCCCGATACAGGAAGCTCAGACGAGTGAGTGAGGGAGAGTGAGGGAGATGGACGAGTCCAGCCAGAGGCAGGTACGTTCTCAACGCAGCTCTGGATTTGAATCCAGTCATTTTGGACTTCATGATAAACTGCTGCTTTAATTTCATCCAGATGCCCGCATGGCAGGCTGTTTGGCAGCCTGATCAACATGATCTGAAACTTGGTTACATTTCCCGACGAAAGACGTGTTACACACACAATTCAGCCAGTAATTGAATCCATCATATACTCACTGTTTTGTTTATAACAAATATTCTTCAGTGCCCGGTCTCATTAAGTTAGAAGACGGCACAAATATCAGTTAGTCATTTAATTATGGAGTGAGGATTAATGAAGATCCCACAGCTGATGAGAGCAGAGTTGGAGGCAGCGCTTCCTCTCTCTGGCTAATGGACTGGGTTTAAGGAGGCGGCGTCCTCTCTGATTTGAGGATGGGACTTCAAACTCTGCTTTTGGTTCTACTAAAGCCTGGCTTGGATGCGCCTGATCCTTTAGTCATGCGGCTGCTGGTGGAGCAACATTGGCTGCGCGGGTTCTGCAGGAATGTTCCCACCGTCACCCAGTGGTGGCTCCAAGAAAACTGTTTACCTCTGTCAAATGTAAAGTACCCTGGGACGACTCTTTTGGTGTACAAATACAAATGAAAACCATCCTTAACTGAAAACACTAACCCCTAACCCTCTTACTACTTTGAGCATCATTTAATTGTACAGTCTTGTGTAAGGTACGCTGAGGTGCTGTATTTTCCGCACTATAAGGCACTTAAAATCCTTAATTTTCCTCTAAAATCGGCAGTGCGTCCTATAATCAGGTGAGCCTTACTGATTAATTTGGTTGTGTTTATTGACCTTGAACTGCACTCAGAAATCTGTTAAAGTGTTTCAGTGCGACTTTGGTTGCTGCGAAGGCGCTCCACTTGATTGATGGTCGAACCGTTCAGCTGACACATTAAAGTCGGTTCTTGGTTGGATACGGGTTGCACCGTCAGAAAACGTTAGATGACTAATTATGTAGCGCTGGCAAGCAACCGTCATCCAACATCTAGTCAACGTTACTTTACTATAATTAAACGTAAAGCCGTTAGGTTTATTTAAAGTAAACCCAATTTTCAAATCATTCAATCAGTATCATAATCCAATTATAATCAAATGTTGTAATACAACGTTGTTCCAACCTCACACTAACTTCAGGTGTCCGCTATCGCTGGCAACGATGGACCAGAGAACAGGACGTAGTACAACGCTTACCGCTACATTTTCTTTGTAGATTTGTGGAAGACGAATGATTTAAAATGTGAATTTATTTTTCTGTATTTGTTACAACTGAACGATATTCTGAGTTATTGTAAATGAGTTGAATAAAGTTCGACTTACTAGACTGTTTTTTTTTCACTTTATATATGTTTTATCATGCGCCTCATAACCCAGTACGCGTTACGTATGAAAATAGACCTGTTCATTGATATTAAGCCTAATGGTCTGCAAAATACGCTACTTCGTTGAGCTCTTTAATCTTGTTTACGAACGTATGAATAAAACATTGTTGCTTTCTTAGGAACAGATCAGACTTTGAGAGGCACTCACGGCAGTTTTCCTCATCTGAGCCGTCCTTGCAGTCCGTGTCTCCATCACAGTACCAGTGCTCGGCGATGCAGCTCCCATCTGTGCAGCGGAACTCCTTGTCCGAACATTTACGCATGTCTGGCATGAAAAAAACAAAAAAAACATGATATTAGAAGAGCGTGCAAATGGGAAACGTGCATGCATGATTCCACTGTGTCTCCATCACCCACCACACTGCTCGTCGCTGTTGTCTCCGCAGTCATTGTCACCGTCACAGTGCCAGAGGCTGCGGATGCAGTAGCCGTTCTGGCAGTGGAACTCGTCCTCTTCACACTCCCTGGGAGCTGCAGGGACAACGCAGAGGGAGCGTTATGACAGCAAGACTCTTATACTGGATCAGAATAGACAAAGACACTGCGGTTTTTCATCTCTGTTAACATTATACCTAAAACTAGAGCTTATTTTTTCTAAAAAAATTCTGCCCAGAAATAGGCTGAAGTTTCTGAAAGCTCTGGAGTGCAGAGATTCACAGACAGAATATCTATCGGTTTGATGTCGGTCCAGAGGTCAAACAAGGAGAGCGAAACGGTGGACGGAAACCAAGCAGCTCTATTCAGAGTCATTGACATAACATTTATGAATTAAGCACATTTGAACAGTTCATAAATGCTTCATTAAGAGATAAAGAAAAAAAACGTGTGGTAGATTTCCCATTTACCTCAGATACCGACCGACTTTTAGCTGGAATCATCACACAATGTCACAATCAACAGAAAAGGACCATCAAATGTTGCCTTTTATAAGGATTTTTTTTTAAACTGTGGTCCATTATAACCAACATTATCGAGTACATGTCCATAAACGTCTGCTCCAAACCAAGTTATGTGTTAAGAACTTTTTTCTCCAATAGGTTCAGCCTCTAAGACGCGGTCAGACATCCGTCTCCCACTCTCGTCCACCCTTTAATCGCGCCTCCCAAAGAATGCCATCCACCAGCGCAATCAATGGCCAAAGCCGAGCCGTGGGGGGCGCGGCTGTGAGCTAACGGGTTTGTCAGGGAGGGCCAGTGATGGATGGACCCTGGCAGGAGCTAATCTATAATTTATCACTGCTGTGAGAGTGTCAGGCAGCTCAGACAAACAGAGGGAGATAAGGGGAGACAGGAGCTGAAGGATGCCAACAGAGTGGAGGCACAAACAAGGAGGACAGAGTTTTTCTTTATTAATGAGCCATGTTTTCCCGTTTCTTCCTCTGCTGTATTGCTACATCACACCAGAACAGCTGCCGAACACAAACACGCCACACGTCTGGATCGATGACATGACGGCCCTCGGCCAATGTAGAGATGAATATTTTATGTGCGCTGTAGACCTTTATGGATACTATTCATTTCTATATGCCCATGAAAAAACATCTGGTTCCTATAGATTGATGGATGTAGGCTTTCTTATTAATCGCAAGAGCAACAATCTGACCAGCGATCCTCAGATCTCCCTCGACCGCGCCCTCTTTCATTGGCCTTACCGGTGGGGCTCCGAGGCATTCCCGAGCGGATGAAGAGACCATCTACCCGCAGAGAGATGGGTGAGGTTTAGAGAGCACATCAGCTGGTAGGTCAGCAGCTCGGCTCTCTCCTCACCATAACAGACGACGTTCGCTCTTGTAAACGGTGTTCAAAGTGTTGAAAAGTGACATTTGATAAAGGGAGTTTCAGTGGTGGCACCAACAATACTGCAGTTGGTCAAGCCGCCACAGAGACACGTACACCACCTGGAACGACTGAGGTTCAACCAGCGCCGCCCCCCAGATGAGCTTATTATAAGTGTTCAAGTATAAAAGCGTCTTATTTCACCTTCATCATACCGGAGTGGAGACGTTGGTGAGCTTTGTGCTGATGGCTCCTCTACGGTGCACACTCCTGGGAGATGTGGAACCGATGTGAAACTAGCTGTTCTCACCTCTGGACTACTGCTACACTGATGCAGAACCTTTAGTTCTGGTTAAAAGGGACATATACATAGATTTTAAGTGTGCCTTATAGTGTCATCTCTGACTGGGAAAAGACGCGCATGGCCAATCAGGCTCACCGGGCATGTGTGCACGGTAGGGGTGCAACGATTCGTCGACAAAAATCGATAAACAAAATTGTCGACAATTGTCGCCAGATGTGTTTCCAACGGAGTGAGGCATCTCACTTCAATACAATCTCTGCCGAGAGTCGTGCACGATAGCATCTCAACCTTCTAGCCTCGATACGGCGAATAAAAAGATGACTTGCAGGGTTTGCAAAGCCGACCTTGCGTATCACAGGAGCACGTCGGTAATGCATTTGAACAGAAAGCACGTCGGAGTGTTGAACGAAACGGACTCGCCTTGGTAAAATATTAAGCCTATTTTCATTTGTTAAATTAATTCGTTCCATTCGTTAACTTTGTTTATTTTATTTTATTAGTGTTATTTGAGCCACTCACAGCTACTCTCGTTGCTATAACCTCAATCACATAATTGATGATGCGCGAAAGGCGAAAAAGCTTGTGATGATGACGATGGATTTGCATCTAACTTTAAGCCGATGAACTGTCAATTATCTATCAAGCTCACAATTATCATGTTAACATTAAATCAGATAGATTTGTCTGGACATTCCTCTTGCTGGACGAGAGAAGACACTAAATCAATGCATCTCTATTATTGTGCGCCATGCGGGCATGAATTCTCAGAGTTTTGCGGGTGCGGGCGGGAGCAGGAAAAAACCAGTCCCGCTATAGCAGGATGAATAAAACAGTCCTGCTATATCTCTAGTACCATCTTTCTGGTGTTTATTATCATTTGCCACATAATTAAAGCAACCTCATACTAAATTTAAAAAAAATGACTAATTATCCGATTAGTCGACTAATCGTTTCAATAGTCGGTGACTAGTCGACTATTAAAATAGTCGTTAGTTGCAGCCCTAGTGCACGGGTGAAAATGAGCTTTGGAGCAGATTGCTCTCACAGGAGCTCTCCCCCGTCTGCATGTAGTTGTATGTAAATCGTCCTCCTTTCGAGGGCCGACTTTGGGGAGTGCTTTGGAGGCCAGGCGTAACGTAACAAGAGTTGCAATAATGAACACGGATTGTTGTGGACACAGCTCAGGTGCTGCCAATCAAAGCTGCATCATGTCCGCGCTTTGGAGGTTGCCACTTCAGTAATCATTCAGAAACAGAAAAATACACCTTTTTTCATAAGACGGACCCTTTAAGTCTGAAACAGAAACATGTCCCTACAAATTTGGTGAATCAGAAAAGAGAACTAGATTTGACTAAAAAACAAAGCTACATCTGGAGCAGGGAGGCGGACTTAAATAATGGTTAGTGGGTGAACAAACAGCATTCATATCCTCATTTCCTAAACGTTTCAGTGTTGCACTTTGTTGTCCGCTCACAAATAACCTTCCACTGACAAATGAATACGGTGTACTCCATCAGCCCAATTGATTTCTTTATCGGGCTGCACATCGAAGGTCTCCCCGACACCCACCTCCCCCCACAGCCGGAAAAACCTCCCCCTTTGCATTTAAAACCAGAAAAACCTGTGATGGGTCCACATTAAAATGTAATTTCCTCCTTAAGATGGACAAATACTCTCGTTTAATCAACTTTTTGAGTACAAACAAACATGAAATGATTCTCCCCGTCTCTGTCAATGCTGTCATCTTCTTTCTCTCTCTCCATTGGTGAAGTAAACAGAAGGAGGTCGGAGGTCAACAAGCCCTCAAGACGCTCATCACTCACGCAGCGGCCCAGCGTCGGAGGGCAAAGGCCTCTGGGAGTCATTACCAGGCTCGCTACATATGGGTGTGCGTGTCACCAAACGGGGTCTCTTTTTTTTTTTTCCTTTAACCCTGTGAAATGTCTTTTAAACTTGAAGAATTCAGAATATTTCATGTTCAAACACACGCAGTGGCACGCTGAGACACAACTCGGCGTCTGTGTGTGTCTGAGGTCTTAACTGCTTCATCTCCAGCCGAGCATGGAAGATGGACTCCCCACCTCTAAATAATGAAATAACCCCGTTTCATCATGGGGAGAAAAAAAAATATATATACACACATATATTTCTATCTGAATATATATATATATGGAGGAGATGTGGGAGACAGACCAGGGTCAGAAATGAAGCGAGAGAAAGCAGCATTAAAAAATGAGTAGTTTGTGGACAGAGACGGGGGAAATTTGCTGGGCATGAAGATAAAAAATTCATAGGCAGCTTGTAGCAGACAGACCCCCCATCAGGAGGTGATTCAGTGTCTGGCTGCTGTTACTGAATGTGGGTCAGGAGAGGAGGAGGAGGAAGCATCGCTGGCTGACGGATAAGAGAAGGCATTGAGAAGACAAAGAGCGGGGCCGTACCTGCCGTACACACCGGCCAGATGTGACACACTGCATGTGCTAGAGAGGCTTTTCATTCTGCATCGTCCTGCGTCTTTATTTCAGTTAATAATGCCCTTCAAAACAATACTCAGACTGCCTCGTGTAAAAGTGGTCACCTTGTGATTTTCAAGCAAACTAGGGCCGACTTGAAAGAGAGCAACAGCTGCCAGTCAATCCGCAGGACTAAAACATCCTGGTTTTGAAGTTGGCTCCGCGCTTTCCGTGGTAACCGGAGAATAAACCCTAATGACTCTGATCGTGCCTGAGAGGTCTTTAAGTGCTCCTTATCAGGTCAAGATGTCATTCCATCAGTCCCGCGCCCACAAACGCAAAACGCTTCATTAGTTCTGCTCGACGGGATCTTCCAGCGGCGCCAACCAGCGGGGTCTCGGGTTACAGCCGGGCTAGAAAACCCATGACCTCATGGCTGCAGCCGCTTCCACCGCACAGATCTTGTAATGGTCTCCGGTGCCAAGTCACCTAAAGTAAGCGAAACAAATTGCTCTGGCTTTGAGGACGGCGGCAGATCGCTCTCGCTGCGGCATTTTGGTTAAGTCATGTGTTGGCTCGGTCGCTTGTTTAGCTCGTGCTACGGCAGGATGAGGAGCTGCTCTGCTCATCCATCCTGGAAAAAAACAAAAACAGTCCATTCCTTTTCTCAGCCTCTGTTTCCAGAAGTAGAAGTCGTAGAACTAGACTTCATAGAAACTACAGCTTTTGCACGTCAGACAGACACTGTTGATCCACGTGCAGTTCTGGGCAGCTTACTAGCAGCGTCTCACGGGGTTAAGTTAAGAAAATGTGGATCAAATGGATCTACTGTACAGTGAATGGTACGCAAGTTAAGTATATGCTCCAGACTGAGACGTCTGTACAAATCCAAGTGGGGAAAAAGGATCTACATAAGTCAATATATAAAAATATTAGATTTGGGCCTCGGTAGGTTAACACCATCTGAGGTGAAATCTATGTTCAAAACACTAAACTAAATCAAACCTGCCTCCATAAATCAGCCAACTGCTGTCACGTTGAATAAAGAAATATAAACATTAAATGCGTCCTTTTTAGTGTCTAAAGGTTTTATTAGAATATTAAAATCTCAAAAGAATCTAGCATTTACTGTGAAAACTGCTTTTCTCGGAATGATGACAGAAATTGTGGAAGCCGAAGGTACGAAACCTTCGACTCGACAGCGAGCAAAGCAACATGTTTGATTATTTGAAGGGGAGTGGTGATGAACCAGCTGTCATCGTGTCTGATTATGACCTTACAGATGATACCGCCGGTCCAGAAGCAGCCGCGTCGGCGTGCGTGTCAAACGGTTTTAGCCAGCGCAGCGCTAACCTCTTTGAGAAAGTCAAAATTAGACAAAGTGCTCTCCTTTGGTAAAAACTTTCTCACGCAGACGCCGGACATGAGCCCCATAAATACAGTAATACAGCACGACGCAGAAATACAAGCTTGGAAATGGATACGCTCCTTGTTTCAGACGCTGCAGGCCACAATCCCCCTGAACGGCAGCTGAGGGCTATTCTCGGGTGAAAACGCACGCAGGCACATAGAGGAACTAACCTCCTGGGAGTTTGCATGTTCATGAGTGACATGTCCATGCAACGAAACAACTCAAACATCTGTCCGCCCCGCCGACTCCCCTGGAGGAGCGTGTGTTCCGGGCGTGAGTGTGTGACGGCGGCCCCGGCACCGACGCCACCGCTCGTTAGCATCTGTACTCACGGCAGTCTTGCTCGTCCGAGTCGTCCTCGCAGTCGTTGTCTCCGTCGCAGACCCAGGAGCGGCGGATGCATTTGCCGTTGTCGCAGTGGAAGTCCAGCGGCGAGCAGGTGGGGAGCACTGAAAGCACAAACGACGAGCATGTCAGAAACAAACAACAACTGTGCTGGTTAGTGGAGGACAGAGGAGGTTCAATGCACATACAGTCAGATACAACTGACTGGGGACCAGGGGAAATGATACATAAGAGGTAGGGCTGGGCGATATATCGAGATTTTAATATATATCGATATATTTTCAAACGCGATATGGTACGAGACAATATCGTTTATATCGATTTCTAAAAAAAAAAAAAAAAAAAAAAAAATTTTTTTTTTTTTTTTTTTAATGATTTTGATATAGCTTATTTTGTGACAAATTGACTTGAATGTTTTATTTGAGATTTGCACAAATGTTTTGTTATTTGCACAACTGTCAACCTGAGTGGAAAAGTCTGCCTGTTACTGTCTACATTGTATTAATTACAGTGTATTTTAATTTAATTGTTATGCAGGAAAGGGATATTTGTTTTATTTTATTCAAGAAGCATTTTTATTCTATATATGCAGGCAGTTTATTTTTATTTCATTTGTTTTATACATTTTGATATTGTGCAGACCTCTGTTAATAAAGGAACCTGTGTGACATTTGGCACGAGGCTTTGTATTAAAACTGACTGTTTTTTAAGGGTTTGCCTCAGAAAAAAATGAAGCTAACAGAGATGCTATGCTATAATGCTTTGGGGGAAACCCCAATTAAGGCACAGAAAAAATATCGAGATATATATCGAGTATCGCCATTTAGCTAGAAAATATCGAGATATGACTTTTGGTCCATATCGCCCAGCCCTAATAAGAGGAAAACCAATCACCATGCCATCGATTGATTGGGAATACGCATCAGTTTAGAAGCATATAATACTGAGCATTACGAGAACAAGACAGATGAAACCTGCTCTTCAGGAAACAGATCATCGGATCATCTTTCCATCAATATTTCTGTGACTTTACCATGTTGCTCAGCTACATGTAAACTAGGCCTGTGTTGAAAAAAATCGATTTCCCAATTCTAAATCGATTCTCATATTAATTCCTAAAAATCGATTCATATGTCTCAAGATCGATTTTTTTTTTTTTTTTTTTTTTATTTATGTATTTTTTTTTCATCATTACATTACAATTTTTGGTTATTTTTTTTTGTTTATCCCCAAAAAAGGAATGTTTTGTTGGACACGAGAATAACTGGTGCCATGTTTTTGCCTTTAAATATGTTTAAAGGTATGAAAACATGAAAACAAAAAGTGTTAGGTTATAATTGCATAAATTGTCTATATTTTATTACTTTATATACTGTCTTGGGGTTACATTTGCAAAAAATGCTAAAAACCAAATGCTCAAAAATGTAAAACCAAAATAGACTGAAAATGGAACAAATAAAAACGGAATGTGGGAAAAAATAAAACCGATTTAATCCGTCTCTGTTTCCTCCCTGGATCTGTTTGGTAATTCTGACCCACATGATGTTTCTGAAAGCAGTTCTATCAGCATTCTGGGAGCTGATTGGTCCTTACAGCATCATTAGCTGCCAATAGTTGCTGTTTAATCTCAATATAATACTAGTAGTAATATTTTGCATAACAACAGTCATATAATTCATGCAACAGCTCAAAAAACAGTTTTAATAACACTAACCCAAATCAATATCGGAATCGAATCCAATCAAATCTTGATAATCGATTCTGAATCTTAAGAATCGGATCGATTCTTCACATTTGAATCGATCCCCAGCCCTACAGATGAAACCTGCTCTTCAGGAAACAGATCATCGGATCATCTTTCCATCAATATTTCTGTGACTTTACCATGTTGCTCAGCTACATGTAAACACTGTCATGTTGCGTGTTTCCCACATCCGTGAAGAGGTGAGGGTGGCCTGTCGGTCAGGCTGAAGATCGGCAAATTCTGGTCCCTGGCTGATCAATCGGTGTCTCTCATCCATTCATCATTGCACCTGCGTCTTCCTGCCGGGAGCTCCCCCCAGCTTTCTCTCGGCAGGAGGAGGTGGCACCGCCAGGACGGGTCGCCGGTCCATCACGTACAGACCCGGAGGAACAAACCACGCAAACGCCTCACAGAAAGACCTCAGCCGAACCGGGAGCCGTCTGGCTGTGAGGCGACGGTGCCGACCATTATCCGTCATCGTTAAAGTAATTTATGCACTTAATTACAGTTTTAAGAAAGGAAATTAAAATCTGCCAAAATCAATACTGGCAGGTCAGATCTGTAAGACGATCAGAAATCTGAGCCGGCCTGTAAAATTGCAACTGGCACACGACTTCTAGATAGCATTATTGTTTTATGGATTACAAGAACAAAGCAGTGGGGTTGTCGGGGAAGGTCCTGGAGGTGATCCATCTCTCCGATGTCACAGCCATCAGTCTTGTAGGGCCACCGGCTGCCTAAAGGTCAGAGTTTGACAAACAGCCTAAATGCAGAGGGATTTATCCCGTCTGGGCTCGGCTCGTTCGGAGCCAGGGCCTTAACTGGACCCATGCATCCTCATCGCTCCCGCCCTCTCACTCGGCGAGCAGCACCGAGCTCAGCTCAGCGCATTCCTCCTTAACTTCATATCCGCTTTAAGTGCAGCTACTCGCTATCTAAGCAGAGGCCCAATGACTGGCCCTTTGTCATTTGCAGACAGAGCTAATTTAATTACAGGCTACAGAGATGTGAGGGGAGGGAGGGAGCAGAGGAGAAAGGGAGGGAGGAGAGGGAGCAGCAACCCTTTACAGCCCACTCTCACTCGCTTGTCAATAGCAGATATGAAATATTGAGCGAGCAACACAGGCTTTATGAAAAATGTATGACGTCATGCGGAGAGTTGACCAGCGAGGCAGACGGGCGGGCGAGCCGGGGCTCTCTGGGAATTAAGTGTTTGAGTGTGTTGGGGAGTGGCTGTGGTCTCCAGGGACAGCAAAGCCCCACTGACCCACATAACCCCGCATGGATATTACATTATCAAGAGAAACCTGAGGACTCAGACATTAGCAGAGAACTCCCATTTGGCATTTGCTCTTCGTCTACGTTGATTCTGCTGAACCTTCACTATATCACTATAATGGTGGTGTGTGTACAGTTCTTGTCTTCTCTGTAGTACAATTTGTATCTTGTACTACGGTCATCTTTTGGATTCAAGTCATTACAGGACCATGTCATGGTGAAAAGATAAGTGGATAAATACATTTAGGAGAAAAAACAATCCTTCACAGAAAACAAAATGTTAGTCGTCAGAGCTAAACAAAGCATGGTTAGTCATCCATCACCATGACGACTAAAGAAGACCACGATGTTGGTCGAAAACTCTAAACTGAAACAAGGCGGAAAGGTTCAAGAATATCCAGCTGGGAGCTGGAAACAGTCAGTGGGTTTAAAAGGGATATTTGGAACTCCTGGTGTCAGGGTTCTAAGAACCATGGATTTTCTAGAACAGGGATCTGCAACCCGCGGCTCTAGAGCCGCATGCGGCTCTTTAGCGCTGCCCTAGTGGCTCCTGGAGCTTTTTCAAAAATGTTTGACCTTTTTTTTCTTTTTTTTCTTTTTTTTTTCTTCCTCTTTTTAAATCTTTTTTTTTCCTTTTTTCTTATTTTTTTCCTTTTTCTTTTCTTTTTTTCCCGCTTTTTTCTTCCTTTTTTTCTTTTTTAATCTAAACATTGACTTTTTTCTTGACATTTCGACTTTTTTCTCAAGATTGTACTTCAACATTAATCTTGACATTTTGACTTTTTTCTTGACATTTTGACTTTTTTCTCGAAGTGCATAATAAAAAAAATATCTTCCCCCAGTTATAACTAATATAGAAACATGCAGCAGGTGTTGCCTTCATTCTAAGGCTTATAAAACACTTTTCATTTTTTGCGGCTCCAGACATATTTGTTTTTTGTGTTTTTGGTCCAATATGGCTCTTTCAACATTTTGGGTTGCCGACCCCTGTTCTAGAAGGACCTCAAATATTCTGTGGCGGCCCTCATTGTGCAGATGTTTGGACTGTAACTATAGCATCAAAACGAGTGAAGAACAACGGGAGCTTTTAAGGATAGTTCAAGAACTGTAAAATGGTTCCTGGAATCAGAAAGTATGTAAAGTGACAGAAAAGCAGCTCAAACTGGACAGGAACACAAAGGAAGGACTCAAAGACTTTCATCAGGACGGTGAAAGCTCTCAGTGCAGGTTTATGTTCCAGCAAATGAACATGAAGAGGTTCTGAAGACCTCAAAATGGTTCCTGCAGTCCAAACGCTTCTAAAGAGACAGGATGGCACCTGAGCAGGGTTATGTAGGGGCTTGTAATTAGGCCCATAAACCAGGTCTGAAACCATTAATGCCAGGTTTAATACCTGGTGATTTACACGTGAGCTGAGAAATCTGACCACATGTGGCCTGCAATCAAATCCTGTAAAGACCTCAGGGAACAGCCAGCGTTCACACCTGGCATTAAAAGGTGTGCCCAAATGCACCTTGAATGATCAGATCTGACTTTCTCATTCTATATGCTGCTTGCAAACCCCAAATGTGTTGTAACTTTTAAGAGCCAGAGGCAGCAGCTGGAGACAACGAGGCATAATATAAGGGAGGCATATAAGTGACAGGGAAAAAAGCTGGAGGGGAGAAAATCCACCACTCGCCATTTTACCAATCAGGATTTATATGATACAAGGAAATATCTGCCACGAGTAATAAGAAGGGTCATTTTAACGGAAATCACCTCAGTCCTTGGCCACTAATCTTAGTTTAGTAGGCGGTCCCTGAATCCATCCCAGGACATGTTCGTGTTCAGGCTACAAAGAGAAAGTGTCCCTGACATTCTTCCAATGCACTCCAAGGTTTGCAACACATTCTGAGCTTTGCATTAGCGCTGGCCACTTGTGATCAGATTCCCTAGGAAGTATTTTGATTCCCATTCTGAATGAGCTTGATCCAACACTGAGAGCAGACTTTAAAAACACCTCATCTGGGGAACTTTCAACCTCCAGGGTGATTTTGTCTACAACACAAAGGCGTGATCGTGGAACAGCAGGGGGAAGATGCAGGAATACACTTTTGTGTTCCCAGATCGAAGAATGATAAATGACCAAATGTTTGATTAAACAGAAGCCATTTTAAGCCATTAAAGGGATTAAATGGCATAGAAGAAGGTCGAAAAGTAAAATATCGATTGTACACCAGTTAGTTTTTAGGGGTTTGATTAATGCAAGGAAAAGAGTTCAAAAAGACATTTCTAAAAGCTGCACCACAAACTCAATTTAAAAAAAATATTTACCAGCATATGTGTTTGGACTGTGGGAATGTTTGCACACGTTTAGCCACAGTCCAACAAAACAGCAAGGTAAATATTTAAGTTTGGGTTCATACTTTCAGCACAAGATTTAGAATTGCTTTAATTCAATGTTTATCCAAAAATCACATTTAAACTGTAAATTAAAAAAAATCCTGCCAGTAAAGTTTGACAAAACTTGAATTGCTCCTTTTCAGCTGGAAGGACTCCATTTCTAAACACAGAGCTCGGCCTAGATAAAAAGATTTATGGTGCGTATCCTCCAGATAATTCCCTGGCCACTCCACACAACGTGAAATTCACAGGTTTATTATCTACTATGGGATATCTGCTGATACGCCGAGACTCCACTGAGCCTGCGAGGGAATTCAGGACACTCGTACTCCCCTCCAGAACTTCCCTGTCAGCTGAAGCAGCTTGACCAGGCGTCGGCAGGGTGACGGCCCTGACCAAGTATAGAAGAAAAATGCTGCTTTCAAATATTTTAATGAATGATTTGGTTTATTTGAAGAAGAGGAGGAGGACTGTGTGCGGCGTTAACGTGCACAAACGCATACTTTCAGACGTAGACAACAACATACATCCATACACAACCAAACTGTTGCTGCACAGGCTAAATAAGCTCTGAAGCATCCGAAGGGCAGAGCTGTTTGAACACACAAATAAGGAGAAGGACAAAATGTACAAAAATAAATGCTCTACTCTCTCTCACTCATATACACACACACACACACACACACATACAGAGAAGGTGTGGATCAGCAGGGAGCATGCTGGGAAGGCTGATGAGGTCTCTGGGTGCTTTGATCTCTGTTATCACACAGATTCTGCTCAGCTCAGCGCCGCTCTTCTTACCACAACTGCATTCCTCTGAGTCTGACACACACACACACACACTCACACACACTGCAATCCCTCTCAAACAAACGCTGCCAACACCAACTCCATCGACTGTGTTTCTTGTTTCTCTGCAGTAATCACCTTTTAATAGATTGAACTACCTACTCCCGCCGTCTCATCCAACCTGAACTACATGCAAGTTTAACAAAAAAGTGCTAACCGACGACGGCATTGACGAGATGGAGGTTGTGGAACAAAGCACGAACGGTGCACCGTGTCATCATTTCCTAAACCTGGACAACAGCCGTACGACAAAGTGTTGCAGAGGAGCATAAAAATCAAATGTCTTGGCTCTTCTGATTCATATTTCCGACCAACTGACCTATTGGTAAGTCCATTCAGTTACTGCCGTCAACTCAGGCAAGTTTACCGTGATGTTTACAGTTTTACAAGGCCCGTGTGGAAAACCTTGTCCCGAGGTGTTTTGGACCAGTTTTGGACACAAAAAGGACCACCAAAAATTCAAATGGGAGTCAAAGCGCAGTCATGCCAGAGCCCTTTGGTCCACTTCAAGTGGAGCAGAGTTCATTTGCTCGGGCTGATGTTTTATTTGAGAAGGCATGTACGCCTCTCCAACTGTGATGCAGCTCAAACATGTGAACTTTGATCTAAACACATAGATCTCAGAGGCAGCGCTGCCACAGGGGGACGACGTCCACAAACATCTGGTTGGTTGGACAACATGCAGTGTGAAAGCGAAGTACACCAGCTGAATGTTGCAACCCCAATAACAGAGTCTACAGCACCGTTAATATGGCGTGTAACTAATACCCAGTCATTGGCTCGTCTGCGTTCCAGGGGCAGGTCTTACTGGTACGTCAATTATGCCACTCATGCATTGCCAAGTAGCCTAATTATTTGGCAGATATTCCTTCAGCTGTTTCTTTTCATTGCCACATGCTTTATTCATCATGTTGTCCATCTCCAACTTTGTATTTTTTAGATGTCTTATAACCAATAAATTAAATATGAGCCAATATGTTTGATTTGTGAAAATGTGGATCGTTCAAGATTTTGACATAATGTTTCTACGATTTACGGTGAATAAAATGTGGGTTTATACGATTTCAAGTCATTGCCAAACTTTTTTTTTTTTTTTTTTTTACATTTTACTCCACAACTTCTTTGGACTTGGATTTGAAAATGTCAGGAATGATTTTTAAGAGACACTCTGAGGCCTTTCCAAAGCACTTCCCCTGGACATTCATCCTCCTGAGAGCGGTCAGGTTCACACACACACACAAACACTCTCTCTGACCTTCACCGATGGGCTTTTCTCATCCGGGCTACAGAATTCCCACTTGCATTCCACAGACATTCCCACAGAAACACACAGACACCTGCAAGTCCCATCATCACGTCTCTCTCTTATCTGATACACGAACGCCGAAGAAACCAGACACTGCAGAGGCTGCAGTTTACATCAAACACCGCTACAGCAGACTGTTTACAAAGAAAAAGAAAAACTGACCTTGACTGGTGGGTTTTTCTTTGTTTCCCCGGATCAATTTCTACAACGTGGTTACGAGGTGTGAAATTGATCAAAAGAAGTTGCTTTTATTCGCCTTTGATGCACACGGGAAGATAAAACCAAACTTTAGCACTATACGCTTTCTTTTGTAAAACATGCCAATCTCGTTTGCTTCAGTTGCTGCAACATCATCGAACTACTGAGCATCGTAATCTCCTGATGTCAAGTACAGAATGAAAAGAGTACACATGCCGTATATCCACTGTGAGTTACTGTTTCAGGTGGAACCATCAGGGATGTGGAGTTGAACTGATCCATGTTGCACGGACACACTAAACCATTATTACAGCTCTGTGGGTAAATATCAAGACTTGCAGGAAGATGTTCTCGGAAAAGTAATCATACAAGTTGTTTTTTCCTTCTATTTTGAATCCAACGATCGGTGCAGTTCACACAACGAAGGCCATTCCCCCTCTGTGTCTCTGGGAGTGTATGTGTTGGGGGAATTCTCAGAAGCAGTTTTTCAAAGCCCGGCTAAACACCACCAAAACATCTGCTTGGACAGAAATCCCTAGACATTACAGGAACATAATATGAGGATTGAACGAATTCACTATCTTGCTACTTTCAACATTTTTGCCCTTTCAGGTGAAGATTAGGGACACGTTGACACTTTTTCCTGGTTGCACTGGACGCTTAAGCAACTGAACAAGCTGCCCAGATGGGCTATAAATCCAAAGGAAAAACACTAATTCCTATAGATTTGTTCTTTCCCTTGACTTCAGTAAGGATGTGCATGTGTGACTCGGATATGCTGATGTGCTTATGCGTCTTTAGGAAGATGCATGTGGTCGACTTTAAGTGGCCTCCAACACCAGAGTTAATGGCCTCCCCTTTACTGCAGAGCCACTGAATCAAGTGGCTCTAATGGGACTAATATATCTGACTAGGTGACACTTAACGCACTGGCTCAAAGGCTGGGAGGACGAACAGATGAGGGAGGACGGGAAAGGCGTAAAAACAGATGTGGATTCAAGGGAGGGAAAAGGGATCTCGGGGTGTAACAAGAGGTGAGGAGGTACAGTAGTCTGACGACGGACGTAGGAATGTCGGACAATGATGAAGCTTGAAATCCTTTGAGATCTTTTCCCTGCTACTGTACACAGATAAAGTAATCACCCAAGACACAAAGAGGCTGTGAGCGGATCAAAGTTCAACATGTCTGGGAACATCACTGAATTTCACCAACTGGATGAGTTTGGAAACACTTTGATTTGATTGATCCATCAGTCCGTCTCCTTCTTGTCCACTATACGGTGAGTCTGTCGTCAAAATGTCAACTATAACTTTTTATTCTTAGTGCCCAAAAATTGTGGTAAAATACAAGCAGTGTACAGTACCTGGACATTTCATCAATTAAAATAAACCATTGTGTACAGACAGACCACGGAGCACCACACTGAGCCCCTTGGAGCAACATCCAAACAACGTCCAAACCTTTGAGAGGGGACATGTTTCACTACTGCCGACTCCGTCTACAGGCACGTGGGACTCATGCTTGCACTTTGTGAGGCTAGATTTGGAAAGTATCCCCCCTTGTCCAGCCTCAAACTCTACTAATCCCCTCTGTTCCATTTTCTTCCCCTCCTTTAGCCTCTTTTCCTCTACTCCCCTTCATTTTCCTCTCGTAGCCGACCTGACAGAGGTGCCTTATCTGATCCTACGGAGCTCTGGTTGGTCGCCAGCACATACTTCAATCCATCAGAGCGGTCCTGCCAGCAGAGTCTCAGTTGGCTGCGTGGCCGGCAGCGGCTTTTGTGACGCGCTCTCTCTTCATCCTCGTTCACCTCTACGATAAACAAACCTCCTGCTTCGTCCCAGGCCCAGAGACACGTTCTCGTTTCTAAGCTTGGCAACCATATAATTTCCTTTTTTTGTACTTTACAGCACACAGGACCTCAGCAACCCTCTCAGCTCCTTCGATGTTCAGTTTGACCTTCTAGTTGTTGTTTTTTCTTCTTTTTTTAGTATTATTTCATTTGTGGTTGGTTAACAGTCAAAATGGTGCCCAAACCACCACCCCGGGTTATGGAGAGGTGGGTTGAGAAGTCGGTGAGTCCCGCTGGTTCAGGTCAGCCCTCCAACTGTTCCAGCCTGTCCTACGGAGGAATCCAAGGAATCCAACTCTGTGGATATTTATGAAACTGATTGTCAGGTCAAGTAAGGGGACTTCCAGAACCGTGCCAAATATAATATTCTCTTTTGTAATGCATTTTTTTTTAAATTATATGAAAAATCTTCTGTAATTTCAATGTGTTCATTACAGAATGAGCAATTATTGTGGTTAAAACCAAAATAAATTGTCAGGAGGTCAGCAGAGGGCTCTATTTCACTGCGAACCCTCATCTGAACCTCATTCCAGTTTAGTTAGAGATGCACTAATTGCACGTCTGGAGATCGGTTTCTGCCCACTCTCGTCTGATCTGCATCGACCAGTATTGGTTGCTGAAATAATCCGACCCTGCCGGTTATCCTGAGGGTGCATCGACGTTAAAAGACCCGCCAAACCATGTGACGGGGGGGGGGGGGGGGGGATTTAAAGAAAAAGAAAAAAAGATGACGCAACGCTCCTAAACAAATCCCGACATAAGTCAACCATTCATGAAAGCGGTGCAGTTTAGAGACTGCTGCAACGCTTGTGGTCGGCTTGCAGTTTTGAAAAGCAGATGTGTACTGCACTGCGGTGATACATGGCAGACTGGTCAGTTTCCTTTTAATGTTAGCTACACAACAGTTGTTTAAATAAAACAAATGGTGTCATTAAGACCAGAAAAGTATGCATTTCCCTCTGGAACATACACAGGTTCAAGTGACTCAGAACGGCGTGTTTTACTGAATGAGAGGCAGACATGTACGAGTGTGTGAAGGATTTGCAATGCAACCATCTTCACTCGGCATTTTTCTCTCCATCACGGAGGATTAATAGTGAAACATTTGCTTGTTACCATGACAAATCTCTGCTGAGCGCTTGACACCAGAGAGCGACACTCGAGCGCTCTCATCTACACAACCCACACGCTTTTTTTTCCTAGCAGACTGAATGGCAGGAAATACTCTAACGCTATCTAAATGTGACATGATAAGGCTATTTGGATTATCTGTCACGAGCTGAACGAAGCCCTAATTTCTTCAGTGTTAACTGTCATTTTAACACCCGGCGTTAGGCAGTAATTAATCTCTACGCATCATACTTGAACTTCCTCCTGGACAGGGATAATTAGGTTTCCGAGTGTAAAAAAAAAGAAGGATAAGAGGATAACGGTCATCGATAGCTTAAATCAACTCATAACGGGTAACAGACAGCTCCACAGTCACCGTGGGGTGCTGCGGCTTTCCAGGGAGCGCTGGCCAACCATTCAGAGATCATTAAAATCTCTTCAGGACCATGAATCTGCCCCGTCAATCCCATGACCGTCTATCTCACTTTGTGTGAGAGTGGAAATTATGACATGACTGACAGATTAAAAGCGAAAGGCACTAACATCAGCATTCTCGGGTGATGGGTGGGGGGATTCACATCGGCTTATTTGCTAATCTGTCAAACAGTTGTCAAGATGTCTTGCTGTGCCTGCACCACCCTCCCTGGGCCAACAGCGGGACAAAAGAGCGACTCTGTGTTCCAGTACAGCTTTGATTGCAGACAATGGGGGGGTTTAAGCGGGGCTCGGGCAGGTAGTTAACATGCAAACGCACACGTGCACTGCTGCACAGAAAAGGGAAAAGTAAGTTAAGCTAAAGTAAACACAGCTGTGGTTGTCTGTCTGGTTAGTACTGAGCAGTGGTGGACAGTAACGGCGTAAATTTACTTGAGTATTGTACTTAAGTACATATCCAGAGGATTTGTACTTTACTTGAGTATTAGATTTCTTTGGTACTTATTACTCTTACTTGAATACATTTCCAAGACAAATATTTTTACTTTTACTCGAGTACATTTCTAGGAAGGCTGAAAAGTACTCGTTACTTTCAGGTCTGCTCTTTTTTCTTCTTCCCTAAAATCCTATTGGACACAAGCTGTTTTTGTCAAAGGAGGAGACCTATCACAGTGCACGCTCTCCACTGGGATGTACGTAAAGCGGAAATACGTCAAGCCTCCTCAAAACGATACCGGCAAAGTAGCCTGCGTTTGTCAAGACAGGGCCGCAACAAGTCAAGACATAGCCGCAACAATGGCTACGCCTGCGTCAGGAGAAGAAAGACAATCCACTGAGTCGTCTGAGTCTGATAATGAGCCGGACTTAGTTGGATGGTGCAGGTTCATTTGGTTTCAGTTCATGATTGTTAATAAACTCTGCATCATCTGCTGTCCTCTTATGATCCCATTCATTTGATTTGTTTTTGGTGTTTCTGCAGGTTTTATATAACATTGTGGTTCTAAAAGCAGCACATCAGTGCAGCTGGTTTCAAAGAGTTAATTCTCAGAAACAAGAGTTAAAAGATCCTTAAATTAATTTAGAAAAAATATAGTAATTTACTGATGTGGAAAATAAGAAATTTACTCTTACTCTTACTCTTACTTTTACTTAAAGTAAATTTAAAAGCATTTACTTAAGTACCTTTAAAAGCAAGTACTTTTCTACTCTTACTCGAGTAATATTTTGACTGAGCTACTTTTACTTGTAACAGAGTAAATTTTGACCAGTAGTATTTGTACTCTTACTCAAGTACTGGGGTCGAGTACTCTGTCCACCTCTGGTACTGAGAAGTACTTGTGTCAGATATCAGTAAAAGAAACCTCTTTATCAGTGTTGAGACTGACTACTCACAGCGGGAAAGACTCTCATCTCTGTCTTATTAACAAAAATGATGTTTTTTTTTTCGTTCTTTTCCTTTTTTGTTTGAGGGAAGAGCCAAGTTGTCGTCCCGGCAGTGGAGAAGCGAGAAGAACAAGTCGGTTGGCAGGACAACAACAGAAAGTCACACCTACGAGTCTGCTGTTGATGAGTCAGTGTAAATTTGAGTTACAGGAACAATGAGGCTGGAAAGCGCTGACCACATCTATAAACGCACCTGCCTCCTTCTGACTTTGGCCTGCAGCTACGGCCATTATTCATAAATACTGTCAGTCATTATTTTCAACGTTCATTTGCCAGCCTACAAACACGAGCAACACGTGAATACCACAAATTCAGAGAGCCTGAGGACACGTCTGTTAACTGTTTATCTTGACTGGGTGTCAAAAAAAAGATAGAGACAATAGCGTTACTGTGGCGTACAATTCGTTTAGTTGGAGGAACACATAATTAAGAAGTGAAAAGGTGACGTTCCCAGATTTATTGCCATTCCCTGCTTGCCAGAAACTAAAAAAAACTGTTGCTAAACCTCCTGCTGTTATACTACTTGAATATCAGGTGTTGCTATAACTTCTCTCTGTTCGGTGTTTAAGATTATGATTGATTATTTAAATACAATAACTTAGGCAAGTATTTTTTTTTAAAGAGATAAGATGAAACGCCCTTTAACTGCAACATTTTGAAACTAGGCTATGTCCTTCTATGCAGCCGTTTTTCTGAATTGATGCGAAAAGTATTCCCTTTATAATTACAAAGACATGAGAAAATGAGTTGCAAAGTGTCCAGGAAACCCTCGATGAGAAGCACAGAGCCAGAAACTGTCTAAGTTGGATGAAAACTGCTTTCAAATTGCACAAATTTGGCTGACATATTGCCGTGCTGCTCAGATTACACAACATCTGCTGCCATATTGTAATCGGGAGTCTTGAAGTACTGTAGTTGTGGCGTTCACATTACATGACTGATCACAGACCGTAGGGAGCGACAGAAAATGAGTTATAACCACTTGCATAAGGGGAGTTTATTCAAAGATGAAACAAGTGGTCTAAACTATCAGCTTTTTCATGGGATTATGACCAAACATGGACAAAGGAACACATTAGCACAGGTTGCCAGGGGGGTCGTTAAGGTGGATAAAACAATCCTTGTACCGGTAGTGATATAATAATGCAGCTTCTCCTCATACTTTGGCATGTTACACTGTGCATGCTGCTCCTTATTTTTGAACTCAAAACCAAAACACCTGCACTGTTTTCTTGCACTAATCAAGATGCTGTCTGGTCCAGTTTTGGGTTGTGGCCCCTCAGCTTGGGAGTGTTGCTGTGCTGGTAATGTCGTTGCAGCCACTACTGCTCAGAGAATATTGTCTTTGCTCAGATTTACTTTTACCGTTTTAAAAATACACTTGCACATTTAATTTCATCTTTATGATTTTGGTAAAAGCAAAAGACTGATGGAAGAGTTTAGTTTTTTGTTATTGTTCCAGAAAAGTTAAATATCTAATCGAAAAAGCAGTCACATGGAGCACTTTAGTGGCAAAAACTGGCAAAGTATATATTGTTTAATGATACAACATATTACCTAGACAAAATGGGGGAGATTGATCTTGATCCCCATGAGTGTTCCTCCGATCCTTTCCCATTTACAGTTAAAACTGGACGTGTCGTGTTTTACAAACTTCTTCCTCTAACGGTGCCACCCCAGAAAAAAGGTCTGGTCTTGGTCTGAACTCCAGCAAAAAGGTGACAAAAACTTTGACTTACTTAACTTTATACGTTAAAAGATCTAAATCATCGCGTCTGCTGGATTTAATTACATGCAGCCTTTTAGAAGCTACCCAAACAAGTCTGAGCAGGATTTAAAAAGACGATAAAGCCAGACCCCAGGCTAACCACCTCTTTGTTCCTCTCTTTACTTTTGTCACTTTCTCTGGCCCCAATCAGCTTCTAATCATGTCCTCTTCTGTGTGAACAAGTGTGCCCGGCTGGTTTACTGAGCGGGAAGTAAATATTTAGGAGGAGGTGAAGCAAAAGACTTGAGCAAGCGTTGGGTGAAGAAAGAAAGGGGGAGGATTATGCTAATGCACACAAACAACTATGGTCAAATAGTGAACAAAAAAGAGAAACAAGAGGAAGAAGAAAGAGATGGGAGAAATTCACCCACATGAGAAAAAAAAAAAGCAGCTGGGAGTGCAAGTTTCCTGTGGTTAAAGGGTAGAGGGAGGAAAAGATGAAGGGACGCAGAGAGGAGCAGCGAATGGGGTCCTAATCTCCTCTGCTCCCGCTTTAAGATCAGTTGAGCTCCTGCGGTCACAGCTGCTCTCCGATTGGCTGAAACTGCAGAGAGTGGTGGATTAAAGCGGAGAGGGGGTACCTCTTTCATGGCTCTTTATATTTGTGTGCGAGTTTGTGGCAAGGCCCTTGTGAAAGGACAAAGTGGACATTCCTCACTGGTTAGTCGATGGGGCTGGTTTTAAATTTGATGCATCAAGAGTCAAGATCAGACTTTTTTTTTTTTCCTCTTCCTTTTTTTAAAAGCCAGAAACATTTGTCGATTCTTTCAAAAAAGCCTAAAATCACTTTCAAAAGTAGGGGGCGTCGCAATAAATGCAAATTTTCAACATTGCAACCCCGATGGGCCAGCTGGAAGGCCCCTGAGTGACCATGACAACCGCAATTTCTTTGGTTCTTTTTTGTGCATGTGCTGAATTTTAAAGGAATGCTTTATAAAAAAAAGCAAACAAAACAATACAAATCGGCTACAATTACTGCTTGCTGCACTGAAGGGTCTTCAGAGGAGCGAGCGGGCGTCCATCCATCACCTCCATCAGTTTCTTTTTCCTACAACCAGGTGAGGTGCGACATTGCAAAATGGCCTCCCGTTAAACCACCGTCACAGGCCTCCCTTTGTAACCAGACGACCACATTCCCAGCTGCTGGGAGTTAGGTCGGGCATGGAGCTCCTGTTCCCTCACTATTGATGCCAGTCGCACCAAGACTCCAGAGATAAAGTGGCTGCAATCAAGCGTGAAGCTGCTATGAACAATTATACTAGTCAATATATGAAGTGGGTCAGAACATCTCGTCAAAGCTGGCCAAAGACAAGAACAGATATTGTTCAAAATTCTTGCAAAACATTTTTCCTCTTCTTTACCCACTTCAAATGCTGACTACCGTCGTTAGCAGACTGCAGCTGGTGACAGAATACTTTCTTCTGGTAGAAAGAAAAACTCAGATGTGGCATGACTCTGGGTCTGATATGTACTTTCCTTCTTTTTTCTGGCGTAGATACAAAACATCCCAGGGATTTCAGAGAGGTTTCGTCGGATGATGTGATGCGTTGGATATGAAATCCACTCGAGTGGTCAAAGCTGCGCAAACGATGCCAGAGATTCCCCAATTTTCTTTTCCTCAAGTACACTCAACCGAGAAAGCTATCCAGATTTCTGTCAGCACAACAGTGTCGAGCAGCACATCAAAGTTACAACTGGACATAATGATAGTTCTCCGGCCGTTTAATCCCATAAAGACGAGATTTAAGATAGATTTAAGGCTGAACTAAACCTGAACTTAAATGCCTGACAGAAAAGTTAAGAAATTTCAACTTTAATACATCTGTGTCGAGTTAACATTTTTAGGTGGATTCGCCTCTAGCTGAATGTGTAAAGTTTTATTTATGACACTGTTGCCAGGATACTGACCCCCAAAAAAAAAAAAAAAAAAAAAAAAAAAAAATTATTGTTTTTGCCGTTTCATCATCTTTCTATCGATGTTGGATGATTGTGTTTCCAACATTTCCATATAAAGAGCAGGAATTCAGCAGAAAGGATGTGAATAAAAAACTGTGGATGGGTTTCTTATTTCTATTGGAGAACCAGAACGGACAATTCCTGAGTTTTCAGGACGTTTTCAGTCACCGGGTCCCAATTCGCACAAGTCAATTTCCTCTCACGGATACGGCCAACACACCACCGTCTGGAGGTCCGGCTGCGTTTCACAGATATCCAGAAAAGCATCCACACGTTGGTCCGAGCAAACATCTCTGTAAACATGTGGCTGTTTGAGTCTTTCAACACACTCATAGTCCTCGAGCTTCAGACTTCTCTGAAGCGACAGGAAACCAAACCTCAAGCGGCGCTTTCAAAATCACACGAAGCAGAGAATTTCCTCCCCCATTTCGTCTCCCACGCACACCCTTCGGTACACCTCCGTCTGCACCCATCTCCTCACCAGACAAAATTATTTACTCTCTTTCCACCTGGCCAGACTTCAACAGTTTGCTCGTGCATCCGTGTGTGCTTACTTCAGAGGGAAGCAAACACGGACAGAGGGAGAATAAAACTGAAGGATGACCCGGAGGATGAGGTTAAAAGGCACCAGGGATGAAGCAAAAAAAAAAAAGGAAAAGGCTACCGTTAAACATCCTCTATTATTGTGTCTTGATTCATTGTATTACCTTGAACCAGGAGCAAAAGGAGGACGAGGTCCGAAAAACCAAGTGGCAGATGATAAGAGAGGAGACAAAACTATGTTTACTGCAGAGGTCAAAGGGTCGCAATGGAAGCTGCCATGGTGACGTAAATGAATTAATTGCATAAAAACCGCTTGGCATTGACAGAAGTGTGGAAAATGTTACTGCAACTGCAAAAATTACAGCAAAATATTGTAATAGAACAGCATCATCCGGTGGTTCAGGCTGCAGAAATGATGAATTCACAGTAAAAGTCATTGCTGCATGCTTACTCAGAGGAAAATTAGTTCCTACTTTATCAAGTGGATTGTGAAGAGCAGCCCACAACCTGAGGCAGACGTCTTTCCGTCCTCAATCATTCACGTTCCACTTCATCCTACCTCTAACTGCATAACCACGGGCACAACAAGCCCTTCCACAACGACGGGTGTCATCTTTGATCCCCTGATGAGAGTTTAATGGTGTGAAGATACCTTTATGAACAAAGCTTGAGCTTTTGACCTAAAAGCAAATATAAAAAAGGTGTGCTTGTGTGCCATCCAGCTGAATTAAGAGGGAAAAAAGGGAGGAGGTGTCATTAATTTGCTGAAATCTGTGCGACCTGTGTGTATATTAAATTCCATCAAAGATAATTAGTTTTCGTCCTTGAGATGTGTGGCTCAGGAACAAGCTGTTGGGCAAGGAAAGCAACACACGTCCGACGACCTCAGTATCCTCACACGCCTCAGCCTGGGACTAGTTTTTTAGTTTTTATACACCCTTTTCTCCATCTTTTGAATCAAACGATCATCTGTTATGTCGCTCAATGATCCTCTCTGTCGGCGTTTCGGATCTCCTCGCTCAGATTGACTCGGTTTGGGGTTTGAAGATGACAGTCTGCCAGCTTCAC
Source organism: Cololabis saira (assembly GCF_033807715.1). Lineage (NCBI taxonomy): Eukaryota > Metazoa > Chordata > Actinopteri > Beloniformes > Belonidae > Cololabis > Cololabis saira. Next base: position 11,196,873 of record NC_084588.1, on the reverse strand, counting down.
AGCTGAACGAGTGTGACTGAGATGGATCGATTGACTGACTGGCGCAGCTGTTTGCACCAAAGTGGCTTGATCTCCCAACCCCTCAAACATCCCTGTGACGGTGGAGCACACTGAGATAACAAGTACCTGAAGTCTAAATGAGTTCCAGAGAGCGAGTTTGTCCATGACTGTGTTCAGTCTCATGCTTGTCCTACGGGGGGGAGAGGAGGAGGGCTGCTGAATGAGCAGTCTGTTGACACAGCAGCCACCAAAACTTCCCAGGAGTTAGAAAATGTTGTGCTCAGAGCATTTTCAGACTTCAAAAAGGCACAAATCCGTAACCAACAAGCCTCGGCGGCTTCTCAGACCTCCACCGACACAGCTGAGAGATGAGAACGGCTTACAGATGCAAAGAGCCGCTGCAGCAGGTTTGAATCTGAAATAGTTGAGTGAGAAAAAAAGGCTCTTTTAATGTAAAGAATGTTTTTCAAGCCAAAATGGACTAACATGTCATCTTGGACTGCTTACCTTAAGCATTCAGAGATCATATTGTTCAGTTTTTGGCAGATTTGACATGAAACATACAAAAAAGAATGAGAAATACACAGATACAAGCGTCCCAGTCGTCCCAGTCGTCCCAGTCGCTTAATGTGCACGAAGCAGGGCTTCACGCACATGAAGCTGAAGATCTAGTCGAACTTGAGCTGCGAGAACTTTGCAACGTCGCCGGCCGTGCCTGCAACTAAATGCAGCCGAGCGTCAAGATTACCCAATCCGCCTTCGAGCTCCGACCGGACTCCAATACATACCTGCTGATAACCAATCAAAGGAGGGGTGTGGATGTTGCTTTCAGGAAGAATATTTACAATAAAAGAGCAACACACACATATAAATTATCCAACATCTCGGGATAATATATTGTTATTGGTCAGTGCCAACGTTCTGATATCTGATCAGTGAATTGTGTCAGCATTGATTGCAAATACCAATCCTGGATCAGTGCCACGTGTAGCCGGCGGCGATGTGGCCACCAGCCAAAACAAAAACACGTCTTGTCCTGGGAACCGACGGCAGGAGCAGATCACAAGAGCAGATTCAGGTTCCCTGAAAAATAATCTCGTTCTTTACACGAGGCAGACAAAGCGCCGGGCTGAAAAATCTCATTAGAACGAACAGATAAGATGAATCGAAAGTCATCAGGAAGAAGACGTCCAATAATCTGAGACGACGCCGCCGTTTAAATATGAGATCCTGGAACCGCGCTGGTGCAGACCTCTAACCTTTAATGTTTTCTTGTAAGGTAAGATTTACGATGTCCCAGAAGGATGGCTCCACTCGTGTGGTCCAGTACAAACACACACACACAAGGCAGCACAATTTTTACATGCTCCTCTTATTCCCTCATTAACTCTTCACCATTCCCTCCCTGGTCTCGGTGCAGGTATGAAACTTTATCTATGGGATCGCAAAGCACAAGACACCGACGCAAACATTCACTCAAAACACACACACACACACACACACACACACACACACACACACACACACACACACACACACACACACACACACACACACACACACACACACACACACACACACACACACACACACACACACACACACACACACACACACACACACACACACACACACACACACACACACACACACACACACACACACACACACACACACACACACAACTGCAGAGCTCCGAACTACACAACTTCCACACAACCTCCACATGATTCTCACATTGTAATTAGATCGCTTCATAGAAACATTGGGCCTCTGCTCCCATCCTCCTAAATTTCACACACTCACACGCACGCAGTCCTCCAGGGGGAGTCAAAACAGTTGTTCTTTGTTTGGAAATTGTTAAATTGGTATAAATGATAAATGCATTAAAAGTTCAAACAAAGTCTGGATGCCACATACCACAGTGCTTCAATTCAGCGGGGAAGACGTGCTGCTCTGTGCTCCTCTGTGTGCGTCCATTGTGGTCCTGTGTTCTCATGGCCACTCGTGCCTGCCCATCTGAACTGTGGAAACCGCGCTTCCGTCCTCGCCGCACCGAAGCTGCACCTCCCATGATTCAATTCTTTGTTGTGTTTTGAGAACGTTGTTAAAAACCATAAAATTTCGCTCCACAGTTTAACAATTTGACTCGCTTAATTGAATCAGTGTTGCAGGAGTCACGTGGGCCGCGATTCTCCTCAGTGGCACAGAAAAGTGTAAACACGCCGGCCTGTGTGATCTGCAGTTAACCGTTTCTACCCACACACAAGTCATATACCTGATGAACTGTCCTTCACTGGAGGGCAGGGCAACTAAAACTTGAGCACACTTTAAAATAAAAAGAACATACGACAAGATATATTTGATATTTAGAAAAATACGTCTTCCTCCGATTAATGTATTCTGATCGTTGGAGCTGCTAAAAGTATCATGAGCCTCTTTCACAGAGAGACTGCACTATAATGGGCTGATTAGGCGTGATGAATCGATCACTGCACCATACATGTGTGTTCAGTTCTTCTCCAGGGTTCATTGAATCCTCAGTCACTAGGCTGGCCGTTCACAGGCCCAGGCTGGTCACTGGTGGGGTATTTCCTCAACTACCTACTCGGCTCAACTCTGTATTAAGGGTTTTCCACGAGATAATAGTACCGGTTAGTACCTCCTTTATTCACACCTACTTGGCCGGGGCTCTAACAGAGCTGGGCTGAAGATGCAACGTCACCAGGCTGCAGGCTTTCGAGTGACTTGAGAGCAACTCCTTCAAACCCGCCATATTTAAAACCTGGTATCAGTGACCACAATATGGGCTTTACAACTAAACTTTGGGAAAGCAAACCTACTCCACAAGGAGGTCCACATGTTTCTGTGCCTCGTGGTGGACGACTGCCTCCAGAGGGAGCTCGATGGGGCAACCATAGACTGTATATAACAAGGGGGCAACACAGAGTGAGAACGAAGTCCCATCCACATCGAGGTGGTACTGAGCTGTAATGGAAAACAACTGAGACCGAAGTGAGTCAAAAACTGTATTATGGAAAAGGGGCAAAGGTGGGCCAGTCATTGGGCAAACCAGAGACTAGGAAAGCCAAAAAGTAGGCATCATTAGACTAGGGTAGCCAGACGTTTGGCCAGCCAAAGACGAGGCGAGCCAAAGAGTAGGCATCATGAAACTAGGCTAGCCAGTCACTAGGGGAGCCAAAGACTAGGCGAGTCAGTCACAAGCTAAGTCGATCGCCAAATCTTAGGCAAGCTTGTCATTAGGTACCCAGAGTCATGCACAGTTCGACCAAACCAGGCGACCTTGAAAATCACAGTCAGTGCAACTTCAATAAAAATGAAAAGACCAAATGTATCAAGAGGTAGAAGGCGATGATGCAGAGACAGTCTAGTTGACATTTTCTGGCTAGCAGCCTTCAATGGGGGGCTAAGAAAGCTGCTTCACATAGATTTACAAAGGTTCAACCCCAAACCCTCCCAGGCTCACCAGAAGCTGGTGAGACCGGTCTGGCCATACAGCTCACACTACAACAGGCCACATTATCTTTTAAATAAGAATGAATGCTTTGATTAGTCAATCCAGCTCCGGCTAAATGCGACGGTCGTTTTTGATATCGCCGAGTCGAGTCAACATGGGAAACGGTATATTCCGCTGTGAATTTCTGAAGGGCTGTGCAGATATTTAGGTGGAAACCAATTCAGAAACCAGTGGGTCACATAACCTATGGTTCATCCATTGTTTTATACAGCAAATGGTCATCTGCCTCCAGGACTGAGGGTGCATGTTGGGAAGAAATTAATAAAACTCCAGGATATTCAGATCCAGACGGGCATAATTAATCACTTCAGCTGTTCTACACTAACAATCTTGAAAGCAACCTTTACTCAAAGATGTATTGCTTAACAACTGTATTACAAACAAAATGAAATGATGTTGGACATACTGCTGTGAGAAATTATCCCGTAACACGCAAGTACATTAGTGGAGCAATATTTCCCGGCGGCTGGCCACACTAACAAAAAGAATCCCTGTGACATGTGCAATGCGGTTACAAGATTAACTGGACTGCGTCCAAAAGAACGATCGTCCAGCCACAAAGCGATAAAGCAGGCTATCGATCATACAGTACTAATGGATTAGGAAGGTCCAGCTAGATGCTCTGATATCTGTCAGCTGCTTCCACGTGTCTCTTTAAATCAGTAACGCACTGCAAATCAATATGTGGCAATCTGACTCACTAAACATTCAATTGGCCAGAAATCAATAACACTTAGGATCCCCTCTCCCAGTCCTAACAAGCTTAATGCGACAGAGGAAGAGTGATGGAGGAAAAGAAAAGGAGAAATATCCACACAGATACACAAACACAACTACAGACTTCACAAAGGGGATGAGGAAGTTTCCAACAAAGGGGCAGCATCTCCTGAAGAGAGCAAAGACCCTGGCAGTGATGCTTCCCGTCGATACGCTGACGTGTAGAGCAGAGCGGCGAAGATCTACACTTGACAAACTGACATGCTCTGCAAGAAAATACTCCTGTCTGCCTCTGCTGCCAAGACTTCGCCTCCAGGCGAACTTGATCAGGCGCCAAAAGTCACTCAAGGATTTTTTATTTTTTTTCCCCCTTTTTCACGCTTGGGGCATAGAAGGAGAGCTCTGAGAAATACTACCCATCTGACCAGTGAGCCATTCAACATTTCACTCGGTGCTGATGGGATCCATATGAGCCCAATTACTGCTTTTTTTCTTCTTCTTGAGACTTTTTTACAGCATTAATGGAGAAAAACAACCCAAGCACACTTTCATCTTTATGAGATATTACAAAAATCATGCAGGTATGCAATGTCACAGCAGGCAGCTGCCAAAAGTAGCCGCTATCTTGGCTGTGTGGTGGGTGTTTCAGGCCTTGCTCAGGGGGCCGGTGCAAAACATTTAGTGGAAAATTGCACATTTATTGATACATTTATTGGGTTTATACAACTTTAAGTTGTAAAGAAGTTCAAGTTTGCTTTAAACCGACAACATAAAATCTAAATTGCTTCAGCACGAATAAACTATTCCGTCATATTTGTCACCACAGTAACTTCTAACAATAACATCTGGATTTGCATCTCGCTTTAGTGCAAAAGAAAAAGTGTTTCCGTGCTAGTTACCGTCAAATTTCAAGTAATACGAGTTAATATGGAATGTCTGGGGCACTTTTCGTACAATTTTACTTATATTTCAGAGGATTTTGAGCTTTTATCTGAGCAGAAATCTTGCACAGCTGTTCTTGTTTATGCTTGGTTTAACAACAGAAAAGCTTGGATGCTCAAGGAAAGAGAGCTGGTGGAAAAATGTGCATATGAATCAAACGGTCCAAAGTTACAGCTGCTTTTAACCTTCTTTTAGATTCTATAAAGCATTTTTATGCAACATATAAACACTATATACAGCAAGCAGCACTTTTGTCTCAACAAAAGAATTGTTAATTTAGTAGATCATATATGTGGTCATCAGTGGATGGAGCCAGATTGAGCTTTAGAGGGACTTTAAGGGACTTTTCTGCTCTCCAGTCAAAAGCCCAGTTGAAGGTGGGACAGTCACGTCTCCTCTACTCGAGTCATCAAGTCCTGGAACATCAAATCACCGGCTAAGCTTCAGTGAAGTGTCGAACAAACACTTTTATCAAGATGCTATTACCAGTGCAGAATGAGGAGGATGTGTTCCACTTACCTCGTATCAATGATCCCAGCACTAACGCAGGTTTTGTGCTATTTTGAATAAAACAGAATTGCTCCTTCCGTCACGTTGTTGAAATTACCCAAGTGTGTGGAGTTGTTAGCCTGGTACTTCTGTTTAGCAGCTTATGTATACACATCTGTACAGCAGTCGAAGACACTACGTGACGGCGGCGTTTCCTAAAAAAGTGTGGTTTCTACAAACAGGATTTAATCGGTCTATTTAAGGTCGTGGAAAATAACTGGGAAGTAGAAGCGATACTGAACGATGGAAGTGAGACAAGCTGGCTGGAGTCTCTGGAGTTGAACGGTAGCTTTAAGCGTGCTTGAAACGCTAGCCCGGTCAAAGTACTTCAGATGTGTGGTCCCCATCAAAAAACTTGTATTTGTATTTTTTACCCTATAACCTCCCAAGTGCTTAAGCCTAGGAAAAATCCCAAAATGCTAAAAACACAGAGCTCTAATCGAGCAAACGAGGAGCAGAGCACAAAACGGATGAAGTCACCGTCCCACACTTGGGCTTCAATAATCACTTAATGTCGATTGAGCGCATTAGATTTGAGGGTGACAAAAATGGAATTTAATCAAGTTCAGTTTATTATTCTTTTGTGTTAGAAGATCAATATTAAAGCCTGAAAAGGGAAAAAAAGGAGGGAAACTAATGAATAAAAGTAGAACTCACTGCATCCGTCCTCGTCGCTGTGGTCCCCGCAGTCGTTGTCTCCGTCACACTGCCACTGGGCCGGGATGCAGGTACACTCGCCGAACGCACTGACCGCACACGTGAAGTGGTTCCTCCCGCAGGAACACTCGGCGCTGCCCTGAACCCCTGAAATCACACGGGAGGACGACAAGTTGGAGCCAGCCGTGCTAAAATTCATATAAACATGGAAGGATTTCAGATTAAAGCAGAAACACACAGACGGGCGCCTGAGCCCTCACCGGGGGAAGGGAGGGGGGGGGATGAAATGTGTCAGTTTATTGGAGTTTAATGGGATTCTTATTCAGGTTATGCAATGGCTAATAACTGGTAATAACCGAGCAGCCGACCACGTCTCACATTTTGTGAGGAGATTTAGACGGCGGTGCTGCTAATGTGGACGTCTTCCTGTCGTGTCTGCAGGGCTGGAAACTTCATCCGACCAAAGCGTAGAGCCGCACTGATTAGACTATTTAACAGATTAACCCATCTCCAGAAAGTTGACCGGTCATTGTTTTAGAGGAAACTTACTTCACAGTGTTCGGCGCTCCCGCCACAAAAGCAAAAATAAACTGAATAGATTTGACTTTCCTGTGGGCTACAAAACCCTTTCATTCCAGCCGAAACACAAAGAACTGGTTTGAGATGAAGGACTGGCTCTGCACCAAGCCCCGAGATGCCTCAAACAAAACCGGACTAGTACCTCTGACACCACGAGCCTTGCATGAATATTGAACCAGCATGGCGATGCAGTGCGTGCACAGTGCTCTCTGCTTTCTTTTTTATTATTCTGCAATTTTAAAAAAAGGGAAAAAACATTGCTTTTAAGTTCCAAATCTGTGGAAATGGGGCCGAACTGTCAACTTTCTCTTGTTTTCGATACTTTAATCCAAATCCAGCTTTGTAAAACGACACCGCGGCAGAATAATCACCAACGCACGACCCCACTCGCACATCTGAGGGTTTTCTTTTCTAATAAATCTGTACCCATTTGTGTGGACACGCATCTGAAAATTATATAAACATACTCCAGTAGTTGGCTCGCAATGATACCAGAATGTAAGAGAATGATTTACTGTCTGGAGAGAAAAACTGTAGTCAAAGTGTGGATCACTGTTTTTGTTTGTTTTTTAAATCAATTCAGAGGTAATATTTGGCTTGTGACAAACTGGGCACCGTGCATCTCTCAGATGACACCTTATTCAACAAACAGTTTACTGAATGTTACAAGATCCTCTGTGGATCACGATAACCTTCAGGGGGGAAAAAAAAATAACAAAAAAAACCCTTTAATCTCCTCTTTCTGAATTTTAACTTTTGACTGATGGCTAGAAACAACAACAAATCGCACTATACTCCTAAAAATCCAAGGCTAGAAAGTGATGTACAACTTATGCTGGGTATAAGCCGCGATGGTGTTGACGGTGTGGTTCAAGTGGAGGCTTTTTTTGCAAACAATTATTTGTCCAAATAATTTTCCAGTGATGATGTTACTGATTCCAGTCAGGATGAGTAGAAATGGATGGAAGCAAGGATCCATCCAAAGGCTGCAACTTGTCGGCGCTTCTGCGATCCCCGACTGCCTCGCTAAAGCAGTCTATAAGAGCCAAAAGACCAGAAAATGTCATCCACCTTCCACACAAAACGTGGCATGAACCCAACACAGAGTTGCAGAATCCAAACCGAATGGAACATTTAAAACAAGAAGATCGGCTTGTAGAGTCGCGGTAAAGCACGGGGGCCTTGTAAGGTCTCATGCAGGATGTAACACAACAGAGCCGCGTTTGTCTCTCCTCGTGAATTCACGTTTGATCGCCCAACTCTCTGTGAGATCTCGTATCTGCGGAGTGGCTAATGTGAAATCGATCCTGCAGCCACGAGGTGTGTGGTCTCGCAGTCTGGCTGAATCGTCTTTTGTGTGTGTTCTGGGGATTATAACGTTAAAAATGGGTTGAGACTGCCCTCATGCCTGTGGTCTCTCGTGTTTTAAAGTCAGTGAAAGGAAACTACTTCTTTTTTTCGTTAAGCGTCAACGCAATTTTCTTAGGTCTTAATGAAATGTGTGGGAGAGAACTTTTTCAAGATATATTTCAGCTCCTTCTTCGAGCACGTGTTTACAGATCGTTTGCAAGCAGCTGCTGTTTTTAGGGGGCGGAGTCAGACACGCCACCACAAAAGTCTAGCTTCTTTAAAATTGCGGTCACAGCTTTTCACCACCCACTTCTAAAGTACAGTACGCGCAGAAAGATGGAGAAGTTCTTTTCAGAACTGGGTCTGTGATGTCACAACACCCGGCCAGTCTAAGCGGCTCACTAAATGACAGGCTTTCAGACTTCAGTGGGCCAAAACCCAAGTGAAAGGCTTGTGTTTCTGAACCCGTAAAGACTACAAAACACTCTGCTTTGAAGCAGTCATTTTATTACTTTTTTCTTTTTCCACATGTCCCCTTTAAGATTTGAACATTTCCCAATATGTAACCCACATTCCTTGATGCATTTTCACAAACACAGACAAAAACCAAAACAAACAAAATAAAGATGAAGAATCTAAGTTGCACACGGAGGGCTCCGACACTCCACCACAGCAATAAGAAACGACTTAAGACGCATCACAACAAATCACAAGCAGGAGATGGAATAAATAAAGGTTTCCCTTTTTGCCCTCACTTTGAAGTCCATTAATGACCATCTGTGTGTGTTTGTGTGTGTGTGTCAATTTTGCAGAAACTGGCCTGCCACAAACCAGAGTTCTTTGGAGTACACACGTGTGTGTGTGTGTGTGTGTGTGTGTGTGTGTGTGTGTGTGTGTGTGTGTGTGTGTGTGTGTGTGTGTGTGGTTCCTGGCCCCCTCACAAAGGCATCAGTCAACCCAGGAGGGCCTGGCAGGGAGAGCTCAGTAACCTTCAGATCCCTCCCACAGCACTAAATTAATGGCCTCTTTCTTTTTATTTCCCTCTCGCTCTCTTTCTCTTCATTTTTGTCTTTCCACCATCCTTTCTTCACACCCCCCCCCCGCCCGAGCTGCCTCCCTTCTTTACTCATCTTCCTCTCTTTTTTTTTTCCATCCCCCTTCCCCACTGGTTGTTCCCAGAACTCCCCTCTCGTGGGGGTGAATCGGGGATGGCGTCATCCAAGTATTCCCATCTTTCTAATTTTCTTGCCTCTAATTCCTCCAGGACTCAGAGCCCAGGGGCGTGGTATTTACTCTCGGAGAGACGGACTTGACAATCAAAGGGAGACTGACAGACTCCCCGTCCCCTCCTGTGCACTACGTTTCGCAGTGATATAAGCTGTACCGGATTTGTAACTTTAAGCTTCTGTGTGTTTTATTCACGTGTGTGAGAGTGTGTGTGTGTGTGTGTGTGTGTGTGTGTGGGTTTGCACAGGGCTAAATTAGAGTCTGAGCTGGGGCAGAAGTCTTGTCAACATGAAGCCACATCACAGGCCCTGCATTTGTCAAACATGCTTTAAAAAGCCGAGGTCACTGGCTCTGACCAGAGCCAACAGAACTTTGAGTTTAGCAGGAAACCATCAACCACACTGGACTACTAACTTACACAAATTATTGTAAAGCAATTTAGATGAAAAGCAAAAATCATTCGTACATCCGTTTATATGAAAACTGTAGCAACTGGCAAAGGTTTATTATCTTTAGACATGATCTCTCTGCTACTAATACCTAACACCTTTAAAGTCCAAACAGTCTTAATAAACCACAAAGACAGAAAGCACCTGGTGTGAAGTGCTTCTCATCAGTAAGTTTCTCTGCCTGCTTTATCGGCACGTACACGTTATTTCTATTTCTGTGGGGGTCTACTGGATCCTGTCCTAACTCACTTCAGGTGGACGACAGGAGACACTTTATAAACACAAAGGGTCTAAATTACCTTGTCCTTTTATACATAAAATCTTGAACACAGAAAACGTTTATGCGAGTACCGTCACACATGGGAGGCCTTTAATGATTCCGTTTGACTTATGTCACTGGAGATCGCAGAAACTTGAGAAATTTAACTTTCTTTGCCACCCACTTTATTACATTTCTATTTCACACCTCCAATGCATACCAATAGACATTGGGGTGGTCTTTTCCCAATTTTAATGTTGCCATTTCTTCTAAAAACACAGGACATTTTAGCACCGGGGTAACTGAGATGAAGAGTTGTAGGTGGTCATTTGTCCAATTCTTCCCCCCAATACACCTTTAAGGCTGGGTAGGAAATCTTTTTTGAGGCATGTCTTTGCTATGATACTTGAAATAATCTTTACAAAACATTGGCAAAACACAAGTTTTGCAAACACAAATATATTTACAAATCACTGTTGGAAGAGACAGGGCTGTAAATACACAAGCCAGTCTTTGTGACCTAATGCAGGGTGTTGTACCTTTAACTGACTTTTACTGGCTATTCCAACATTAATATATCGATATTTAAAGTGTCCAACAATTACGGAGTCTTCTTTGTTGTATTGTCTTCCTAAAATTGTCAACACATTCTCTGCTGAGGACTTCCAACGCTTCAGCTTGGGCACGAGTCAGGACTGGACGCAGGACTGGACGCAGACCAGTCCAGAACCTGTCCAGTCTTCTTCCTCAGCCGTGCTTTTGTAATGTGCTAAGTAACACTTGGTCATGGTACTGAAAAGTACACAGAGATCCCTGGCAAAAAAATTGCCTTCATGGCAGGATATGTTGTTCTAAAATCTCACTGTTCTTTTCAACAGTAAAGCCAAAACCAAAGGAGTAAACGATATTCACCAAAAGCACTGCCAGAAGCTCACATTTCTTCCATAGAAAGTCTGGACTACTGATTCCTTTGAGCCCAGATGCCTCAGAGTCCAGGGATGTCAACCTCACCTGTGTACAAGTTTAACAACAGGCATTTCTATTTTTTTTTTCCCCTCCACAAAACATTTCTAAATGAATATTTCTGACTGGTACTCACCCCTGATACTGTTAACGTACTGATAAAGGTTTTCCCAAAGTAAAGGAGATGGGTTAATCTGATGGTTCATGATGCAGTAAACTTTGACAGATTGAAGATGCCCATTTAAAGCTTGCTTCCTTGCTCTGTGCAAAGTGAAATTTCCCAGAGTCCTTTGCACAGTAGACCAAGAAACATGCAGTTCTCTCCACTTCTTTACTCCTGAAGTCCTGCTTTTCTTTCACAGGTCCCGCCTTTGTTAGAAATTCCTCCTTTTTTTTTTTACCCCTTTGATGTCCTTAAATGGTCCCACATTATTTGAAATGTATTGCATTTGAAATAAGACCGCTAAAAGATCTGGATGTTATCTGATAGGACCTACAGGGGTGAATGAAAGAAAGATCACACAGAGCGCGCAAATCGACTATGGTCTACGGAAACGAATGCCTGCCAGAACCACCATTCACACCATCGTCTCTTTTCTACCCTAAACCGATAGCATGAACATACTGTAGACGGAAAGCGAATCATCAGCATGTACTAAAGAGTTACGTAAGCCTGCAGACAAACGCACAAACACCATGCAGCAGCCAGATCTGAAAGCCCGGTGCCTTTCGAGAGCGCCAGCATGACAATCCTCTGATGCATCACACAGATAACAGATCACATGCCGGGCTGTTTTGCAGGGACAGTAGGCCACTTTGTACTGCGAGTACAAGTTTACCAACAGCATTAATAGGAATAGGAACAGTATAATAGGCTGTTCATTGATCAATGCAGGATGTCTTTTAAGTCTCTAAAAAAAGAACAAGTGGGAAAAAAAACTGAAAGCAAGCACCGCAAAGGGGAAAAAAAGCCTTAAGAATTTATTTTTCATGAACGTTTAATTGTGATTCCTCTTACTGACTTTCACAACAACAAGACTTTAGGATTTAGCATTTAGGCATGTGTTTATTCCAAACAATTTGTAGTCCATCATTCTACATTGAGAAAGACTATCCGCATGTGGAAAACATTCAAGACTTGTCAATCTTTCCAGGAGTGGAAGTCCAGCAACGTCTCCAAGGTCAGAGAGCGAACTGCTCGGAGAAGTTACAAGGGAAAAAAGTCTGCATGTTAAATGTTACACTTCATGACAATATAATTAGAAAAGGCCTGAGTGGGGTTTGGTTTCCTCGAGAGGGTTGCCACGGGAAAGCCTCTTCTCTCTAAAAAAGGAACATGGCAGCACCGCTCAGCTTTGCAAGGCTTGGTTTCCGAGCAAAAACACAAAACTTGTGGAGCAACCCCCAAGAACAAAACGGGGAGCGTTTGGCCATGGCAGACGGAGAACGCTGAGAAACCGGAGACGCCTCATGGTTATCAAGCATGGTGGTGAAAGGCTGATGGTTTGGGATCGTTTTTCAGACGCATGTTCTGGGAACCTTCCAGTCACTGAGTCAACATTTAACTTGGCTGTCGACCCAGGTCTGGTCTGAGGGCAGTGGGTCTCAACTGGTCTGGCTTTGGGGCCCAACACCCTCACTTCATGATGATCTGCATCATTTAATTAAAATATATATATGTCGCTTCACCTGAGAGATTTACCCTCACCCGAGGCAAAGCCCAGCAACCCACTTTTTCACCAGTTGAGAATCACTGTTCTAGAGGACATCTGTCCCATAGCGCCCAACGTGACAGGACATCTACATCAGGCCGGCAAAAAAAAAAAAGAGCAGGAAAGAATCAAAGAATTTTAATGGATCACTGAGAGCTCAGACTTTAACTCTACTGCCCTTCTGTGGCAGGACCTTAACGAGAGCTGCACATAAACGAAACCTCAAAGAACTCAAGCAAAGTGATAAATCAGCGCGCCTCAATTCCTCCACAATGATGTTGGAGACAGATAACGGGAAACAATCTGTTGCTCATGGCGGTTGTGCAGCTACTGAATCGTGGGGTTTACTTAGCTTTTCACACGCCACTTCTGCAGTTTTGTAGTATATGTAATATTTACATGGGATGTGTTGTTGCTCAGACAAGGTTATACTGACCTCATTAAGCCCATGAAAGGAAAATGTATGTTTTTTTTTCCTAATAGTAGTAAATCCTTATTTTTACATGACTGTAAATCAATATATAGCACCAACTCAAAGACAAAGGATCCATGATGTAGTCTGCATCTTGAGCCCTTTCTTGGGCCCAGCAGTGCGACAGACAGGCGAGGTTTCACCTACTACTACTACTATCATTTAGCAGACGAGGTTATCCAAAGCGACTTACATCTGAGACACACACACCATGGAGCAATTAGGGTTAAGGGCCTTGCTCAGGGGCCCAAGGTGGTTCATCTTGGTTGCCATTCCGGGGGCTTGAACCTTGGTCCTCCAGACCGAAGCCCACCTCTTTAGCCACTAGACTACCACCCCACCTGTCGCTGGCCGAACCCTGAGGGTTAATGAGTCAGAGAGAACCTCCAACCGATAAAAAGAAAACAAAGACCACCAAAGATCTCGCGCTGCTGCTTACTACAGCCCGAAACTGTGTAAACAGGCCTACCGTGGAACAAGACAGGTGGTCCCCCAACGATAAACACAAGAGGTTCCCACAAACCCACACCCACACCACTCCTAAAACAGACCCACCTACAGCACGAGCCAGTCACCAAACCCCGCCACAAGCTGCCACCATGTGGGAGATCCAACCAGGTGGTATTCAACCTCCAGTCCACCATTTCACATTTTGCTCCTCTTCAATGGTTAAATAACAAGTGTGAAGATCTGAGGAGGGAGCAGAGGGGCCAAAACACACAATGGTAACCCAGCCCGGAGAGCGGGTGGCCGCACTCTTTGAACGATGTCAAAAGGCTGCTGGTTAATTAGGCGCGGACCTCCCTGGAGACTACCTGGAGGGTCGGCGCTGCATCTCTCTTACAGTGTGTTGGACACTGTACAAAAGGTGACGAGCGGGAAATTTGGGCTTTGGCGACAATGCGACGGGTAGGACAGAACATGGGGAGGAATGAGTCCAATCTTTTGTCCTTCCGCTTGCAGCATTGAGCTATAAAACAGTAGTTTGGGTGAGACAGCTGCGACTCAGCATGTCAGCGACTGCTCAGCCTGAACTGTCCCGAGCCAGCTGCATTTAGCTTCAAAGAGTCACGCAGCGCTGCACAAGGAGAAAGGACCCGACCGGCATCCCACATCTCTGTCAGGCGGCAGTTTTTTCACCGCTCGTCACTTCTCGCTGCGCGAGACTGACAAAAATGAGGAAAGGATGAGCGATCACGTATACAGGAAGGCTGCTCACTTGCAAAAGCTGTCATTCAGTACTCACCGCGAGCATGTGAACCTCAGCGGTGTTTAGGCTCTCTCCAGGTAATATTAACTTAAGGTGGAGTGGCAAACGTGTTGGCCCAAATAGCAAACACTGCTAATGGATACTGAAATAACATTGAAACTCCTGATTCTTTCACAGATACTGCAGCTTCACCAAGTGAAGGATGTCTCATCAGCTTTAAGTCTGCAAAGATCTTTGTATGCAAGGCATTCAGGTGTTTTTCATGTCTTATTTTTTACTTTTATATTTTACATTTAACTGAAGTTTGCATTTATTTCTTTCATGAAACAGTGACTTCTCCTCAAGGAGGTCCTAAAATAGAAAGAGAATCAACACAAACTGACAGCCTGAGACTGAGCGAGATTTTTTTTATTGTATTGTTTTGGTTTGTTTGTTTGTTTGTTTGGTCCTCTAAGGGAGACAGTATCACTGTCATCTTTTATTTAGTCTATCACATTCACATGGCACGGCAATATGGAGAAACTCAAGTGAAAATGAAGCGGAGGAGGTGTGATGGCAGCCCAACACTAAATGTACACACTTTACGTGCGCTGATTGTTTCAAAACGACGTACATTTGAAGAAAAGCCCCAGCCAAGCAGTGACGTCTCTTCGGCTGAATTTGATGCGATACTTCTGTTATGAGCATCAAACCATTCTGAGGGAAAACGTGCATTACCAAAGGAAAGACTTTCCTGCTCCAGAACAAGTACCGAGCTATCATGACCAGAGTTCCTGTCCATCTAATGAGTTCGAGCTCCATTACAAACCTGCATTGCTCTTTGTGTGGGTCTTTAGCTGCGAAATGCTGCAAGGTCTTCAGCCACATGTCTACAAGGTCCAGGCCAGAGCTGCAGAGTGGCTCATGATTGAGGAGAGCAGCGAGTCCACAAAACTCATAAAATATTCAATAAAACTAAAACAATTAGCATAAAGACTGTAAAATACTTTACAATAACGTGGTGGCAATAATTCTCCACAAGTTTATCACCTTCCGCACATTAACTGTTGCAGAAAAAAGGTATTGATTGTTTGGGCTCTGGTGATTATATGCTCCACTTCCTAAGTCGTATGGCTTTTTCATTACTACATAACAACATGTGGAAGCTGTAAAAGTCACTTCCAGCACTCAAAGAACACATTCACTACATTCCCTGCGGTCCCGGTGGCTCTGGCTTACGTTGACTTGGCTTCGAGCTGCCAAACAGCTCATCATCTCTATCTGTCCCCCCGCTCCGTCAGCTCATCTCCACCTACTAATTTGCCCATGTAGGTTAGGCCGCCCTGATTGTGGCAAGCTGGAACATATGTTTAGTCAGGCTGGGAGAAGAGGGGGAAAAACAGAAAATGTGGAGGGAAAAAACGTGCATGAGCAGATGTGCAACTTTTCACTGTTGGAGGGGAAATCTCAGCGGCCTTAAAATATCTGGTTTGTACACTGCAGTATGTAAACAAAGTACCAGCCAAGCAAGTTTAGAGCTGTTGCCAGAACTTCAAAGCATTGCTAAAAAATCTTCCTAAGCAGCCCCGTCATCACAAGCTCATCCTCCCGGTTCGCCCAGTCGCACACAAAACACACACACACACACACACACACACACACGCAATCACACAGGAGTGTCTGAAATGTGAAGCAGTTGGTCCAGCAGTGGGGTTCTTTTCACACCAACTCATCTCAGACTTTCATTAAAACTCGAGTCTTATCACACTGCAGCACTCAATCACTTTCTTATAACATACCTCAGCAAGAGGACATGTGAGTGTGAATATGTGTGTGTGTGTGTGTCTTCTTCCAGGCCAGGCCATGTTAACACTCTTGCAACCTGACAAAGAACCTCATTTATGAAAGCTCTGTGCAACATGCAAGTACCTGGTTGAAGATAATAATGTCAAGCATATGCAGTCGTGTGCACAAGTTAGAAGCGCCTCTTGTAATCTTGCTTTTTTTTAATGTTAAATGAGAATAGTAATAGTCTGAGTGGGGTGGGTCTTTGTATTAGGCAAATACGAAATAATGCAAAGAACCGAGTGCCCCATAACTCAATAGATTACAGATCCATCTTCAGCAGAAATAACTTGAATTAATCATTTCCACAATGACTTCCAGTCCCTGGCTTTGTTGGGAAGGAATTTTGAAGGAATTCCTCTCTGCACCAAAGCTCAGCGGTCGGCAATATTGTCCTTTTCCTCGTCAGTTGAGGCCATTGCAGCAACTTGAATCTGTTGTGACCCTTTTTCATATTGATGTGCAGCCATAACTATTTCTCTAAGAGCACTGCTTGTGTCTTTCCTTTTGGCATTGTGTGAACACATGCCTGCAAACTGCCTAAAGTTTGCTGTTACAAAGGTCTGCACACCTGCTCATCATCAGTTCATCAGGACCTGATTAATAGTGGCGCCTGGCAGCCACATGCTTCCTAAAATCCAGTGGAAGTGGCAAGAAGGTGCCGAGTGCTGCCCACATGATTTTCTTTTTCCTTTTTAGTTTCTTTTTTTCCCACTGTTCCATTATCTATTTAACAAGTTATATTTTGTTATTTGTTTGAGTATTGTATTTACCTCGTACCAAAATCCAATACAGTCAGATGATGAACACAAAACACAAAAGAAGGGGTACAGACTGTTGCACGACTCTAAACAGAATCCGCCAAATCAATGCAAGTCCAACCGCGAAGCATGCTGGGAAATGCTTTCCTTTTTTTTTTTACTTAGGAGTATTAGTTGGGATATTTTGTCATTTTGCAGCCCATAAAGAGAGCGGTATACAAAGTCAAATACAGTACACACACACACCTATGGCCAGCCAGCAGTCAGTCTGAAGTTGCTCCTAAGATGACAGAGTTGGCCACAGATGAGTGGATGGCCGCTGGAACAAGCATGACAAGCAGCAACGGGTGCAGGGACGCATGGGACAGAAAACTACAAGTTGCAAAGCTTCCAGACATGTTTACAGACGGGGCTGGAGATGGGAGAGGGGCGAGCACGTGGCGCAGCAGCATTTCATCTTCCACAACCGTCTGCCTGCTGTGATGACTCCAGCAGCTGCCCCCTTTACTTATGTGGCTTTGCGAGCCAGCATGTTTGGGAGCCATATACACACACACCGCCTAAATGACAGAAGAGCTACGTATTATGATCAAAGAGAAAACACAAAGATCCATAGCAGCCTCTCCACAGAGATCATATGCTAAAAGGGAAACGTTCCGACCACATAAAAGAGACTAATGCTGATAATGAAGGCGGGATGAGCAAAGGAGATGAAGACAGGTCTATAGTTATAAGCCTGTGTGGGAGGTGGCCTGTGCTGTTTTGATGAAGTGTGAGCAAGAAAGCAAGTGCGGTGCATGTATTCAGAGACCTGGGTGAGCCACACAGAGACATGGGGAGGGTGAAAGTTCGACCTATTTGTTCAATAGCTGCTGAAGCAGCAGCTTGAACCGGTGCATCGAGATGAAGGAGACGCTGCTGCGAGAAAAAAAGGCCGTCCGTGGCTCGGTATTGAACCCTCAACACTTCAAACAACACCGAAGTTTTCGTTCAAGCTTCATATTGATGCAGAGTTTACAGATTCATGATTTATGGTAGAATGTGAGAGATTTGGAGCGTAAAGCCATGTATTGGTTTTGGTATGGATAGGATTGTTGTTGCGTGTGTGTGTGTGTGTGTGTGTGTGTGTGTGTGTGTGTGTGTGTGTGTGTGTGTGTGTGTGTGTGTGTATGCGTGCGTGCATGTGTCATGCCTGGCAGTGTAAACACAGCAGAGCTCTGCCTCTGGCTGTGAACGCTAGATTTGCTGGGTAATGTGCTGAGTGAGCACTTGGTGCCCAAGCTCCCTCTAATCCACAGATTGAATCTTTGGTCAATTGACTTACACAACCCACCCATCCCTTCCTTTGCCCCTGAGTTCCCCCTACAGGGGCCCCGTTCAGGGATTCACCATGGAGATGCATTACTTTCTTCTACCGAGAGTGAACTTTGCTGAACTGAGAGCAACGTTCTAGTTTTCATGCTCTGATATTGTACTCCTCTCCTTCAAAAACTCTGCCCTCACACTTAGAAAGTCCCTGATTGTGGGTACATTTGCTCTGCTTTCAGATATGCTGGCTGACGGATATCCAGTTTCATACTCTGGTTTCTTTTGCGCCCCCATGAAACATCTGCGTTTGGATTTCCGCGAAAACGACCTTGTTGAAAATCCAAGACGACGGGGTGCTGGACATGACACTGATTTTA
This sequence comes from Cololabis saira, assembly GCF_033807715.1. Taxonomy (NCBI): domain Eukaryota; kingdom Metazoa; phylum Chordata; class Actinopteri; order Beloniformes; family Belonidae; genus Cololabis; species Cololabis saira. The sequence goes on along the minus strand of NC_084588.1, from coordinate 11,177,979 downwards.
ACCGTCTCCCTCGCACATTAGCTTTTTTTTTTTGCTTTATCCTTCCAGACGATTGCTGGTTAAAAAGGGTTCAGCAGATCACGTCCCAATATCCACTCTTCAAAACACATTTATTAAGGACATTTATCATTGTAACAGGGCCATTGAGAGAGCAATTTCAGGAATTCCTTTCAGCTGAATATGATGCGTTTATTGTTTCAGGCCATAAAAACTGATGGTCAGTTGGCATTTCCACCAGTGCCCTTTATGAAACCAGAAAGCAAACTTATCACCTTTTTCGCACCAAAACTCACCCCTAACTCCAAATGTTGTCGTCTTCACCATCCTTTTCCAAATGCACATCTTCAAAATGGTGCATCGAAAAAAATAATACACAAACCCAAAGCATGCCTGCGAACCTGTGTTGCTGTTTGGGCAAAACACGCCGCAGGAATCAAAATGTTGTTCACGTAAATCGTGCATCAAAGAGCATCTTCACAATAACGCTCCATGCACAAGTAAATGGTTGCTAAACTGTTTAGCAACTTATTACTTAGCCACTTATCAAATTAGAAAGCATATTATATACTTGCAGACTCACCTCACACTGGCGTCTGCTAGAGTCTGGTTTCAGTAACGATATGTAGCACGCCGTCTGTCCACCAAAGATGTGATTTCGCAAAGATGCTCTTTGATATATATGATTTATGTGGATGACATTTTGATTCCAATAGCGTGTGCTGCCATGACGCATCACAAGTTTGCAGGACTGTAACCAGTTCTTTGGTCTTCTTTACAATCCTCTCTGCACCCATGATCCCATAAAACAGTTAACCCCCTACGTTGTTTTTCATCATTTCCATTATGCTTTCCAAAATCGTTTGTTTTCTCCGGTTCCAACAACATGACATAAAAGGTTTTCATTCTTCATCTTCTTTTAATTTAACCAATTATTTGATACAAACAACTCTATTCAAACAAATTGAGGAGAATACCATAAATTTGGAAAACTTCACGGTGAAGTTTGTGAAACTAAAAAAAGAAAAGAAAATGCCTGGTGAAAGTTGAAACTAAGACATCATAAAACAAATCTGGAACTGACGCTGAAGGTCGGTGCCAACATCTGGCCTTGGTTGATACATTACTACTCTTAACATAGATTAACGCAATAATGCCTGGATGTCAAGGAATGCAAACCTCCTTAAACCCAAGCAGCCATGACACCTGTCACCACTGCCAATCAGAGCCACATTTCTGACTTGTAAAACCAGCGGACCATTGTCAACCCAACCTGAAGAGAAACATTAACATCAAACTGAACAAAAGTGCGCCAAACGGAGAGCTGCTGCTCAAGTTTAGAGTGTTTAACAACTCGTACTAGGATGAGGACCTCTTAGTCGTGAACACGCTGCTCACCAGGGACGTGCGAGACACTCGTCAATATGCAAAGCAGTACAAGAGAATGCTCAGATCGTATAAATACAAGTACCGTACAGAAAAAGAAGACTGGAGCTGAACTTGTCCTCGTGGCTGCATTTGACACCAGCAGCAGCTCACTTTTATCCAAGCCTATGAACGCGAACTGGCAGTGATGGGATAAGTGTAATAAGAGGAGATTATTCCACGCGGGCGAGCTGTAACTCACTTTATGGCTTTTGACTGGATGAGGAGAGCAGGCACTGAGATCCAGCTCTGTAATATCAGGTTCTGAGCTGACGCACAACCGAGGGGAGTCTTCTCCACGGATCTGAACTTCCCCATATTGGCACCATACGCTCAATGATGTTAACATTATGGGATTTGGGGCCAAAACTGGGCTTGTAAATTACAAAGCTCTGAGTGAGAGTTTGCCAGTTTTACTACGCTGCCCTCTGTTTTCCATATCAGTGGTGGGGCCGAACCATTAAAGTGATCTGCTAACTATGAGATACGCATGTAAAGGCAGATAGATGCCTGTGTGAGAGCAGTCTGGCAGCCAAAGCTCTTCAAAAATATGAGTCACGCTGAACAAGAAAGACCTGAAAACAGCCAGACGATAACAGAACTTGAAGGCCAAAGCACCAATAAACTTCTGAATTTCAAATAACAAACATAAATGGGTTCAAATTCAGTTTCATAAACAAGCTGGAAACACAAGTGTGTTTGACACTAGTAAAAGTGTCCTAGATACAACTCGCATCATTTTTTCTTAAACGGTTCAAGAAAAATGGGTAAATTCCTTTGTGAGAATACATGCATATCTTGAAGTTATGAAACCTCAAAAAGACACCCACCCTAATCCCTGCAGGACAACAAAACCCCGGAGCATTCCAGCAATGGTGGGAGTGGCGAGTGTTTCAGGGTGGTGGGGGTGCAGGGATGTTAAACTGGTGACTTGGAAAGCAGAGCTTTCCAGAAACGAAGCGGACAACCTGTGGTCGGGGTTGAATTCTTTCCCTCTCTGGCTCCTTCTTAGATAAAAAAAGAAAGAAAAAAAAGGAGAAAACGGCAAACACAGACCCCTCCATTCAGAGTAATTTATCGCTATGGCCAGGCCTTCTTTACCGGCTGCAATAGCCCCCTTCCGGGGCTGCCCAGCAGGATGCCTGCGAGTGGCGTGTGAAACTCTGTCTCCTTCAACTGAAAAGGGAAGGATGAACAATGACCCTCGCCAGGCGCTGGCTCTGAACAATCCCTCTCCCTGCTTCACTCTGCATCCCTAAAAGAAACCACAGGCTATTCCTGTAAACCTGCATTCCTTTATCCATCCCATCCCGTCAAACGCCGCCATTTCCTTTAACGTAGGGAGTTTCCTCGCACCCTCTCCCCTCTCTTACCTGAAAACCTGTCCTCGATTCCTTATCGGTTTTGATTTGCCTCAACTTCTCTTTTTTTTTTTTTTTCTTTTTTTTTTTTTTTAAAAAGGCAACAATGAGAGAATCACTCAATCAAGACGGAGAGCAGAAAGTACCACACATTTTTCAGGGTTCTCAGGACCCTGTCTGACCTTCCCATTGCCCTAATCGTCAAAACATGGGTGACTCACCCGCTTGTCAAAACCTGACCATTTTTCCGTATTTGAAAGCGCCTTGTGGGATCTTTCGTGCCTTAAGGGGCCTGGACCCGGCTCAGAGAAATAGATGAACAAAGCAATTACTGTTTTGATTAATAGCATATTTATCCGGGTCAATATTACACTCCGACTGTGATTTATTGGACCCAAATGTAACATTTTCATAAAGCATGGATCAAGAAAGTGAAAACAAAGAAAATTAATGTGGATGGCGAGACAGCTTTGCGCTGTAAACCGTGTAGCCGGCGTCTTTCCCCAGATGGAGGACGTTAATGCTTTAACATGCGCTCATCAGTCCATATGGTTAAAGACGCACTCCGAGTCAGTCTGATCAGTTGAAAAAGAAATAGTCACTGCAATCCTCTGTGGGGGTCAACACTTGGGGGAAATATATGTGGACAGCTTCACCACCGAAGGAAACCTCAGCAACAATCTGCACAGCGCTTGCGGGAAGCCATTTTCACCCCCAGTGCTCAACCATTCACCAATGGCTCCTACTGAGCTATTGAGCATTCACCCGGCACCTCCACCAATCCAGACAAGTGCAACAAAAAGCATTTTAAAAGCAACACTCCCCGCAGTTCCCACACTATTTCACCTGTCAAACGCTTACAAAACAGTCAAGGAGGCCAAATTCTCCTCAGGGGTGCTACCCTACTGCACACCTCTTGCCAGCCTTGGTGCCATTAAAGACGTTGCTGCTCCTCTTAAAGGATGAATACACTATAAATCTTTTCTCCCATCATGAGCAACTATTCCTAGCCTGGAGTCCCAGAGGGAACCTTTCACCTTGACAAGTATCACCTAAAACAGAGCAGGAAACCTGAAGAAAGCGTTTCCTCACGGAGTGAGACTCCCGGAGCAAGAGGATAAGTCATCTTGGGATTTATGCTAGGAAAAATCAATACAGGCCAATTGTCTGTTTGAGGAGGGAGACAACAGAAAAGGATAAGAAAGGACAGAGCCGAAGATGCACTGTGTTGTATAAAATTAGAGGCGTCTGTAGAGTCAGAACCCTCAGCCGCTGATTGATCAATTGCATAAACCAGAAAGATGTCAGGGTCACGCAGAGCTGCAGAGAGGTCTGAAAACTCCTCCGATCAATCATTTACTCAAGTCTTCGTTCTGAATTCAGAAGAAAGCTCTGCAGACTCAGAATTTAATGCAGTTCAAATCCAAGAAGTTTTTGCAGTGAAATCCGTACTTATTCCTCCTCTCAGACAGAACATTTTCAAAAACTGATCTTGAAAGAAGTCTTGTATGTGCACATGCTATCTCACAACGACGGTACCATTTAAGAACATATCAGAAGTAGTTTTTTCTCTATAATACCTCCCTGTACCATTTGCGATGATGATTATCAAACTCATATCTAAATTGTTATTTGTGCAACACAGGTAATACAAGTTGATGAAACCCATTTCCGTTGCCAATGGTTACATCCCAAGACAAAAGCTTGTAAACCACGACAACATGAAAGGATGGCATTACACCTTATCCTGCAGGTTGTTTCTGATAAGCACGACTTTCTAGAGATAATTAAGCTTATCTATTATTTTGGACCAGACTTCAAAGCCAAGCCGCACGGGACTGAGAATGGGCTGCTGGCCATCCTGAAGACAGGTGAAAATCAATCACTCTCGCACATTTGTCCACGAGTTGTTGCCGTTCAGGTTCAGGACCGCTGTGCAGGACGTTAGGATCGGCAGATGTGTGCATTTATAAAGAAAATGGGCCCTTTGTGGCAACATTTGCAGCCAAAATCGAAAAGTCATCATTTAAAACTAGCGTATATCTTCCATGGTTTGCGTTCCCATGAACGGCTGATCAGAGCTGGTGTAAAACAGCCGCAGCTACTGTAGTGCCATTTGACTCGGGAATGAATGCCGATTAAAAACTCTTCTACTGCAGTCAAAAGCCAGATGTTAGCAGGTTTTTTGAGGAGTGTAAAACGGCTTTAGAGACAGCTGTTCAGTAAATTAACAGCTCTGTAACTCGTGCTGTGAACCAAACGATAACGCCCACTAAAATCTTTTTTTTTTTTTTGCCTCGATTTTCCCTTGTGTGTGTAGGACGGAGAGCTACAGCTTCACTTAGGCTAATTATAGACCCTCTCCAATGTCTCTGACTTTGTTGCTATGGTGCACATAATCCTTTATCTGTGTCACAGCAATATCAAAATGTAAAACAGGTTTAAAAGTAAATTTGACTATCAGAAATTCTGAGGGGATGTTTTTTTTTTTTTTTTTTTTTTTTTTTTGTTAAAGAGTAATTTTGGCAAATGTTGCTCTAAGGCAAGGCCCTGACATAAATATATATATATCCTAACTCCTGCATTCCTGAGTGTAACGGCTCAGGTTAACTGCAGGAGGGAAGTTAAACACGAGATGAGGTTTTCGACGAGCCTGTAGAAATGAGAGCAGCCCACTCTCCTGCCCCCGGTAAACCTCCCTTTAAAAACAGATGACACTAATATTTGCTCCGTCAGTTTGCATCAAGCAGGCGAAAAATTAAAGTTATGCATCTCCTTTGGCTCGGGAGTAATTATCCTCAATGATAATAACTCTTAATGATTCATCAGCAGCCATAAGAAGGCGAAAACACAAGACTCAGCGAAGTGTAATTTGTAGACGCTGCAATCACCAAACCACAGAATAATCGTATTCTTCCAGTTAAGCTTCCCACCTTGATCAACAATAAAAGCCTCAAACAATGAAGGCTGTGTGTGTTTCCACAGTCCCAAGACTATCTGTTGTTTAATATCCCTTCCACCATCCTTTGATGCGATCCTATTTTAGATTCTCATAAAAGAAAATTTGGATTTAACTCAATGACTGCTAATTTGACCCAGGGCAATTTGAGAGTATGAAGACATCAATCTTGATGCAGTGCTCGCGCCACCGTCTCGAGAAGGCAGCCTCCATAAATAATATCATCCAAACCACACTACTTATAATGAGAGGGGGAAAACAGAGAAAGAGGAAAAGGGGGGAAGTCGTCATTTCCATTAGTACTTGTGAAACTTTGCTCAGAAAATTGGAGTTTGGACTTATTTGGTTACAGGACTTAGTCACTTAAAATGGGTTCAGCAAGATGGGAAAGTGAACAACAATCGTAAATTTGAACGCCATGAACTCCTGCTATGGTTGTCCCACTTGGCGCGTTTCCACCAGCAGGCGTTCAGGGTGAACCCGCCAGACAGGAAACTCTAACGGGGCGGCCGTGTCCTCGGCCTCTTCAGCTGGCGCGTCTCCAGTATACTGTAGTGCCACACGAGAAAAGAAACGGGCGCAGCCGACCCCTAAGGGGCATTTTTATCATTCGTCATCAATCCAGTCTGGAAGAACCTACCCAGAACTCCCGGTAGTGAAAACGTACCTTATGTTACAGATGGGAGATGGGGGTCATCCAACTCGTCTCTAGACGTCAGCAAAGCACATGAGGGATATGAGGTGTGACATTGGGGTTTGTCTTCATGACAGAGATGGTTGAAAGCAAGTAAATATTTTGTAATGGAAAAGTAGCAACCTGGTGGCTGGGCAGTGTGTTGACGGCCCTTCAACAACTCATGGTCATGTGCGAAGGCCGCTTTGACCTTCGCTAGCTTCACATCACTTATGTCGTGCTAATGGGTAATGCTTTTAATTTTTCTTAAACGTTAAATTTGAACCGCCAAATATTTTGGTTGTTGTATGGATTACTTTTACCTTTAAAAGGGAAAGTTCGTTTTTTTACAACCTGGACCTTATTTCTGGCATTTTTTATGGTTGTATACTCACCCAGAGGTGTTTGGTGTCATTTGGAGTCCTTCGGAAGATATTAGGGGTTTTTTGCGAGCCGCTTCTCCATATAACGGTAGCGCATGAGGGCACCGCGGGACACAGACGATGCAGCGTCTAAATAACACATGATTGCCGCGAAACTCTTCATTTCTTTTATGAAACACTAGATCTGCTTCCAGGACCTGTTGAAACATTGTGACGCTGTCTGTGTAATAAATAAAATAAATAAATCTGTTTGTAAACAAGACCTCTGAACTCATGACGTCATCTCTGTGCGCACACTCTGTCCTCCGTTCAGTGAGCTCTTCAGCCGTATACACTGGCTCAAAACGGTAAGGATGTCCATCATATTCAAAGTCGTCGTCCACAACCTCAGAATTTGACAAATATTCAGACATGTTTCAAATAACTAACAGTAAACTAACAGTAGCGAACTCCAGCTGTACACTGAGCTGTGTCTGCGATGCGCGCACAGAGATGACGTCATGAGTTCAGAGGTCTTGTTTACAAATGGATTTATTTATTTTATTTATTACACAGACAGCGCCACAATGTTACAACAGGTCCTGGAAGCAGATCTAGTGATTCATAAAAGAAATGAAGAGTTTCGCAGCAATCATGTGTTATTTAGACGCTGCATCGTCTGTGTCCCGCGGTGCCCTCATGCGCTACCGTTATATGGAGAAGCGGCTCGCAAAAAACTCCTAATATCTGCTGAAGGACTCCAAATGACACCAAACACCTCTGGGTGAGTATACAACCATAAAAAATGCCAGAAATAAGGTCCAGGTTGTAAAAAAACGAACTTTCCCTTTAAAGGGCTGAGTATACTTCTGCGTCACACACACGCAGAGCACACGGCGCACCCGTGGTGCCGTCACGAATCGTTCAGACTTCTCCGTCTCTCCGTTTGGTCGCGGTGCAGTACCCCCCGCGGCCACTAGTTAGCGATCTTTTTCTGAATGGTTTATCCGACTTTTTCCGGTCACAGTAAATCAAAGAAATAAGGACAACTATTGTGCAAAAAACAAAAACAAAAAAAATCACATATAAACGAAGAAAAAAGCCCTGGAAGTTCACTACTGATTCAAACCGGAAACCGGAAATGCTTCGCTTTCAAACGAACCAATCACAGCCCTCTCGGTCTGCGTGTGGTCTGCGTCTCCTCGACGCGTAGTTACAATTTTCGGGAGGTGCACGTCACTGACGGCGCATGTGACGGCGTGTCCTCTGCGTGTCCAAAAACCACACGCCGTAGACACGGCGTCGTTTTGACGCAGAAGTGTAATTCAGCCTTAAGGCTGCACACATTGCTATATTTGGTATTCAGTCAAAACTGATCACTAATCCAGCTGATCAGTTGGTGTATGTCTAATTTCAATACCAAGCTAAATAGTTCCTTAAAGAGCTGTAGCTGTATTATGAGGATATGATGGTATAATTAAGGTTAGTCTTTGGTATAAAACTCAGACATCTTTGTGAGCTTAACCTGTCCATCACCACATCTGTCCGTCAGCTGTAACAGCGTCTGAAGGAACATCTGCCCCGGGACATGTAATGACAGTGATAGTTATGACGGATTCAATCTCTAATTCCTCCATTTCCGTCTTCCCCACTAGTCCCTAATCCGTGCATGCTGGCTGTCGCCTCCCGAAGCCAGCTCCCAGCCTTCACCCCTGCCAGCGTGATGTTGAGATCTCGCATGTCTGCCTGTTTTGTGTCGGCCTTGATTAAAAGCACGGACCTGTCTGGGCTACTTCGAGGCACACAGACGCGTAGATGCCCCATGCGGGCGAAGCGATACGGCCCCGATGGCGAGATGGGAGGGGAGAGATGAGATCCTGCCTGAAGTCTGATCTGAGCACCGGGCCTGCATGGGCCTGCCTGCTGACAGAGAAAACAGCCCAAGACTAACACGCAGGGCCGCTCTGTTGCCACGAGTGAGCTGAACATGACGTTATCTTTTGATGAGTTAAACTGTGATAATTGATCGTTACTGTTGTCGGGAGGACAAGCAGAGATTTCTCCCCTCACTCCCTTTCCCGGCTGTCAACTCTGACAACAAGCAGAGCTCGTTTTGCACAGAAAATAAAATGACCTCCAGACGAGCCAGAGAATAAAACCTATAATGATTAAAGGACCTTTAAGTGTCTCGCTGGCTGCTTTGTGTGGCAACACCCTCTGAAGTCGCCTGAATAGTTGAGAACAACTGAGCTTCGGTCATTTGTAGCGCTCACTGCGAGGGACTACAAAGCTTGAAATTAGAAGGAACTGCACATTAAGTTCTCATCACAAGACTTACAGGAAAAAAGAAAAATCACAATGTATGCACTTGTTTACTGCCTCACCCTCATCTTCCCAACTAGCTGTCACAAATTGCTCCGTTGCATTTTCCCCCTCGTTCTGCAGGATTTGAAGATTGTTACCTTCACACACACAAAGCCGACGCGGCCCACTTAAGAGATAAAGGAAAATGAAAGGAGGAAGAACGGAGATAAGTGCGGAGAGAGTTACAAACGACTGGGCTTTAGAGGAGAGGAATGTGGAGGAGGAACCCTGGCAGCGACGGAGAACCGTATCACCGCCGATGGAACATTCTGGATGTTGATTAAAGAAGGATCAGAGCAGAGACGCCGTCTTCATTTTCTTTTCCTTTCTCACAAGTCGGCATCTAACCTCCACATCCCACTTTTTGCTACTTCTTTGTAGCTTGAAGGAAGTAGATAAAGAGGAAGTATCTAGTGGTTGTGTGTGTGTGGGGGGGCACGTATGAGATGTAAAACAAACCCTTTCATGATTCGACAGCGAACTAAAATCAGATGCATTCTCTGAAAACAGCATCCGGAGGAACTGAGCAGAGGAGGATGCTGGTGATGGTAGAGCAGGGAAGAAGAGAAGGATGGGGACGCAAGCAAGCGGGCTTTCTTTCAAAAGTTGATGCCACTTCCTCCCTGTGAAGGTTCTGCAGTGGCTGCTCCTGGGGTGGGGGTGGGGGTTCAGGCTTCAGCAGGATGCCAGCTTCAATGGCGTTTTTCTTTTCCTCCCCACGGTGACAAAACAGCATCTGTTTCTCTGCGTTTCTGCGTCAAACTACCGGAGAACAAAAGACTCGGAGTGATATTCAACGGAGAGCCGAGCAAAAACCCTCAAAACTTCTCAACTCTCCTTCTGCTATCAACAGCCCAACAAACACGGCGGCTTTTGAGGAGAAACAAAGGCAACGATAACTGACCTCCAGACAGGCCAAGAAAATAAAGTGTGTAATGATTAAAAGAGCTTTAAGTAAATCATTGGCTGCCTTGCATAGCAGAGATCCCTCGAGTTGAGAGAAAGACTGGAAGAGGAGATGGAGGGATTAAAGAGGGAAAGGAGGTGGTTTTCTTTGTAAGAGATGGTTCACCAAGCGACTCTGTATTCAGTTAATGTCCGTCTCCTCTCCAAAAGGAAAAAAAAAACCCTAGGAATTGGTTTGTGGTGGCCATCTACTGGATATACAAGTTCTTGATCAAAGCATAGTCTTTATCGGGAGCTTTTAATGTTGGTTGTTGAAGACAGAAATGTGAAGTGTGGGTGCCTGAAGATTTGTATAGACCACTCCTGTCTCCTTTGTCTCATTTACCTTCCTGACACGATACTTATGTGCCTTTGATCACATCAGGGTGTTTGGAGGTGTACAGCGCAGCGGCACTGATATTTAGATTGGCAGGAGCTGAGCATTCACGTTGGGAATCACACATCAATCTGTGAAATTGAGGAGTTCCTTGGAATGAGAGCAGAAAACATATCTGCGTTTAAGGTGATTTTTCATGAGACAAGAGTCGGCACCAATGAAGGAATTTGATTTGTGAATGCAAGGATCTGATGCGCTGGGAACTGCCCAAAACCTAAACGATTAAACTGATAAAGTAAGCAAAACCTCGTTTGTCTGTAAACTTTGGAGACGGAGCCCAAACCACAAAAATGTGACACAGGTTCTTGAAACTGCCTGATGATATTCATTAGAAGGAGACCAAGAGACCGCAGATGCACTGCAGCAAAGCAAGCTTGAAACCCTCATCTGAGGCAGTAGTTTGTGCGGGCTCCGAGTTCAGAGCCAAAATTCAATTGTGGGGCCACTGGCCCTGGAGTATCACCCGCTAACACTGTAAACAATTCAAAGCTTGAACTTGAGGTAAACTATGAGACAGTCTGGATTCAAACAAGACTACAGAGAGGCACGTACAACTTTCTTTATGATGGAGACCAAACTGGCCATTTACTGGAATTCTTTTCTCTCTGAAACCGTCAAGGCTGCAGCAAATTGCTATTTGGGTTCCATGGCGACAGAGCACTTCAGCGACAGTGACAACAGCGAAACAGAAAATGCTAAGAAGCGATAAAGCAGATTGAAGAGGTAATTATTTTAACATTCTCCCAATGCTGTTGCATCATTATGACACCTCAGCTGGACCGCCGCCAAGATGTAGCTCATCTCAAACTTCAAGTAGGGTTGTGCAGTTTATGTAAAAAGCAGGCCAGTAACAAACATTTGCATCTTTCAAGCAAAATGTGAACTGATAAAGACCAGAGCTACAGCAAGATATTAAAAAGAAGGTAAACATTATTTGAGTGCAGCACATTGTGGAATGTTTCGTACAGTTGCAGCACAGCTCAGAGGTTCCCAGTGTGTGTACACTTGGGTTTTCTGTGGGTTCCTACCACAGTCTGAAAATGTGCATTAACATTTGACTGGTGTCTTTACATCATCCACAGGTAAGAGTTGCTCATTTGTTCACTGATGCCAAACATTGCTCACAAAAGAAAGAACATCATCCATTTATTTATATATCAGTATTTATGGTCAATACTGCCCCTGCAACCTCTGGTAGTATTGCTCCGATTCATCCGTAATACCAAGTATCAAGGCTCTGTGCCAAAAGACAGACAAAATCAACACAGGAGATGGAAAGAACTCTCTAATCGTTTCCATATCCATTTCAAACGGAGAGCATAAATGGACATTAAAAGTGTACCAGGCGATATGCAGACTAATTAAACCAAACTTCCTCTTTCATCCACAGATTCTCAGAAATTTCCAAGTGGGACACTTTTTGCTGTAAAATGTATGTTTTTCAAACTAATTTGGGGACTCTCCTGAATTCTGAAAACCTGAACGCAGCACACTTTTTTATAAATTTCCATTGTTCACCCAGGTGTGAAGGTCACATCATTGCTGCTATAAGTGGTAGCCCTGTCGTCCACCTCGGAGCCATCGTCAACAAAAGAGAGCCCCCAATGTCCAGATGTACTTCTGTTCTCCAGTCCTTGTTCAAGTGTGAAACCAGATATGGGGGGCTCAGATGTTTAAGAGATATGCCTGTGTAATCCGGCTCAGATACTCAACATGTGGATTACGTAAATGAAGCTGAGGTCTCTTTGGTTATCCGCACACTTCACCACTGCGCTGGGAGCAATTAGCCAATTACAGCACTTGCGGTGAAACACACAAATACAAGCTCAGACCCACACATAAGTGACTGAGGAACGTGTTCTCGCTCCAATCGTTCTTGTACTATCGTACGCTATCCAACACACACACACACACACATACACACACATCCCTTCATCATGTCTATCCTATTACAGGAGCCCCAAGGCCCAGCTTGCAGGCTGAAAAGCCCAATTTGTTTATTCCTGTGGGGATTATGTGGAGGGGGAGGGGGGTGAAATATATCTAAAAGAGCACAGGGGCCCCACTCCAGAAGCTCTTTAATTACTGCTCCTTAGCCCCCCACCTCACCATCTCCCAGCACCGTAACCCCCTGGATTTCAGCAACTGTGAACTTGAGCCAGAGTTACCTTCTCAGCCCTTTTCTTCGAGCTGCAAAGAAATCAGTTGCAAGGCTTTCAACCCCCATGATACCTCCTCTCGCCGTATATCAATGCTTTTGAAACTTGCAGGAATGACCTAGAAGAACACCACCAACATCCATCTCATTCAAGCAACACTGCCAAATAACCTGCGCGGCAGTGCTAAGGGAAGTTCTTCAAAGAGCCTCGATATCTAAAAGTACAAGCAAATCTAAATTAGCTTTGCAGGTACGTCTCGCTGCCATCTGTTGGCGTTTATTACCTATGCTCAATAGTCTTGGAGGGCCAATCAAATCAGTCTTTCCTTGTAGAGAGAGTCTGACTGGGCTTAACCCGATGACAATAGAGCAGCGAGGTAATCTGGACGTAAACAGCGTAGATGGCTGCAGCTGAGAAAAGCAAACGTTTCAATCAGCTTTGCCATTGACAGTTTAAGGTCAATGATTGAAAAGGACTAAAGGACTTTTTCCCAGAAGAAAAGCTGAAAAGAAGACATCATCATCATCATTCCGGTGATTTGCCGTTTTGCCAAGGGGCTCCGGCAAAAGTTTAGTTTACCAGTTTGCTCCACTGGTATGGGACTTGGTGAAAACCGCCTGATGGTGGTCGTCTTTGATGATAGCGCTGACGGAGAACAAAGTGAAGGAGCCAAACAAATTTGGCTTGTTGACCTGGCCAGGTCACCCTTGTGAAAGAGATCATTGATCTCAATGGGCTACTACCTGGTTAAATAAAGGTTGAATAAAAAAATTTGGACTTTTGGATGGGGTCACCCTATGGGTCATTGTCAGAACCTACATCTTTCTAGATAAAGGTCTGATCTATCAGCCTAGACAACAAAGCTTCATCTACATTGACACCAAACCACAATGTAACTTCACTTGACTGTGAGAACCACACTGTCATTGGCGTCTATATGGAGGTTGGATATGGCTCGGCAGTGTTGGCAAGGTTCTTTGATGCATCTTTCAGGAGTACAATGATAACCATAGATTCCCAACTGGCTAGCGCAGATAGCTCACCAGTCACCTGCCAATTTGCTTCCAACCAATGACCTCAGCGATTTGCAAATCCCCAGCCTTGTGACACAGAAAATTGTCCTTGAGCAAGAAAATGAACACCCACATGTCCACCATAAGTTTATTGTGGTGTGACTGTTGGAACAAAGTGCTGCATACTTACATAGTAGGGCTTTAATGGATAACATACCTCACAGTTTACATCATATCACTGCTTTGTTTTGTTTTCCAGCTTGTATAAAAAGCCACCGCCTTTATATTAAGCATGATTGAATATAAGGCGGTTTATTCTCAAGTTGTGAACCATAAGGTGACTTGGGCTGTTAGTTTAAACAGATGACGTACATCCGCTGCAGCTGGAGACCCTGCGCTGTCGTCTCTTCACATCTCCCCAGAAATGTAAGTGCCGGTTCGATGCAGACCATCGTCAACAGTCGTGTTCCTCCTGATCTGCATGTTTGCCCACATCGTTGTCTGAGCACTCACAATCCCCATGCTGTACCAAACACGGCTTGTTTTTTAGTCAGAAAGATTGACCCCCAGCTGATGCACCATGGTTTGAGGGAATGATCCAAGTGGGCCGCTGCTCATCCGGGATCTGCTGCAGCCTTGTTATAAGGTGCACATCCATGTACTTCTGCAATGTTTTACTCAAGCACTGTACGCACGGCTCACTAATGTGAATACTTGTGACAAAAACACAACACCATGTAAGAAAAGTCAGACACTGAGGTCTTTGTTAATCTAGTCATTCTTTTATGTTGGCTCTTTTCCTGAATAGACCTGGAGGGGGGGACACACACTTTTTTTTTTTTCTTCATTGTACCACTCTAAAACCAAAGTAAAATACTGGAAAAAAAAGAAAAAATATATAATCTGTTTCAAAAACAAAATGGGAAAAGGGGAAACAAAAAGTTAGTTTTGTTTGTGAGCAAGAACGCTGGGAAAACACACCCAGGCACATGATTTCAGTGCGTCACAAGTAGTGAGTATAAAATCGGCCAGTCTCATGGCAGAAAACAGCACCTTTTCTAATGGGAAACATTCTTACTTTGATGGTTGTGCTCCTCGGAGAGCCAACAGTCACGACTGAGCACCTTGGTCTGTCAGGGAAATGAGAGTACTACTACGTTTGTAGCACCCTCCCCCAATCTGGACAAGTTCACCAATAAATTTAGCTTAAAAGCTCCAGAACTGTGACAGTTTCTAATTACTTGCGTGCACGTTTATGGATAAATGTAAAAAAGAGCAAAATATCTCTAAATTTTTCTGTTTGATTTGGTTCTGGAACAGAAAACAAAAATTAATGCCTTCCATATGTCATAATTTTATAATCACAGTCAAAAAACACACACACACACGCGTTAAAAGTAATGTTTTTGGTACAACAGAACACTGCATTACCAGATGGAAGAATGCACGTTTCTATAAAGTGCTTTTAAACGTGCATCAGTTCTCTGAACAGGTTGAATAAGCAGCCAGACATGTTTACAGGCGTAAATGACGTTGGTGTTATACGAGTGCTTCACTAACATTTAAGACGTAAAAGTTCATTCATGAGCTGATGAGGTGATCTGAACTTCAGGACTTTATCCCAACACTTCATCTTAAGCAGTGTTTGTGGCTCAAACATTTAGACATCATTGAGATACATTTTATCCCTACGTACTTATAGAGATTTCCCATCATCCCCGGCTGCTCTCTGCTGCTCCTGCAATGCCCAGTGGGGATCCTCATGTCTCAGACAAAAGCCCCCAGGCAGCCTGGATCAGAGCTCGACATGTTTTAGAAACACTGGCGGAGCCCTTTCTCCTCTTTATAGGCTCAGTTCTTTTAGCATTTTTTTTTTTAAAGTCCACCCCACACCACCACCACCTTCCTCTGCACTTCACAGGGAGGTACAGAGGAGGGGAAACAGACTCCGATCCGTAGAAGAGAGATGAGGAAAAACAGAATCTAGAGGCGAGGGCTGGCTCGGTGATTGATTAGAGGCAAAGAGGAAAATACTGGACTCTCAAATGAAACAGAAGCGACTAGAAATGACTATTCACACTCATTAAAGACGACTTTCCAAGGCCTGATTCCCACCTACTCAGAGAAAAGACTGGATCTTTTCTTGGAGACACTGTCGGAGTGAAAGCAGTTTCTTTCAGAGCCAAACATCTCCCCAAGCCACTCGAATAAATGACTCTTCTCTTTCGGGATAATCCTTAAATATCATTGTTTGACGATGAACATACATTACACGAGTGCGATGACAAACGGCATGTGCTGCTCCTGGAAAGACCACCCGCTCGGCTCCTTCTCAAGTTTTACGCTGCGTCATACGATGTGTACGAGAGTTTGAAATGTTATCTGAAGTCAAACTCCACACCATGTCAAGTAATCATTGCCAGCCTGCCACCTGTCAAAAATTATGCATCGCTCGGCCAGATGTGCAACCCTCTCATGTTTACGATCAAGCGCGGTCCCATTATGGGGGAGAAGCCAAAACCATGAATGTCAGTGCATCTCCACCCTCAGAAGAAGCAACAGAAACGTAGCCGGAGGCCCTGGAAAGGTGCAACGCTGTTAGAAATTCAAATACAGACAGAAGGCAATGATTTCTTATTCCCATAATCCCATATTTTACTCACGATAGAACTTTGAAAACAGAAATGTTTAAACTGGGAAAAACTACCATCTTAAAAATTCAATATGGACGTTTTGAATTTGAAGGCAGCAAGAGATCTAAAAAGCTAAGCAGGCCGATGTCCATCACTATGGATCCCTCTTCTCCTTCTAGCAGCAGTTATGTCTGATTCTGGTTTAGAGATGCGCCACACTTCCGGGTCGCCTATGTCTTTTCCCCCCCTCTCTTTCTCCTTTTCACAATACATCAAATAGTTGGTGAAAGAGCATCCGGACTATAAGCAGGCCAGTTCTGCTGCTGGACTCTTGTACTATGAAAACGTGCTTTGGACATGAATGCTGCATGTGGTTTGGTGTTGCGTTGCTGAGAGATGCAAGACCTTCAATGAAAAACAACTATGCTGCTCTGACATCTGTATACCAAATGCTGATAACAGGCCAGATGGTTCCTCTCCTCTTTAGTTTGGAGTTTGCGGCATCTATGGGTTCCAGGAAGAATTTCAAGTATCAATTTGAATGACCACAGGACAGTTGAGCGCTTAGCCTCGGCCTGAGAAAACGGCAGCATTCCTGGATCGTATTGTGGACAACGGCTGACTGCATTCCCGTGTTCCTGAGCCCCAGCAGGCTCCAGGGTTTTCAACGAAGTGCTGCCTCACAGACTCAAGACCACAAACGGCAAATATTGAGTGTCGTACTTGTCCCTGGCCCACAGAGATTTCTCCAGATTCTCAGAATCCAATAAGGATGAGATATTCAGTCATCACGGTCTTTGCAATATAATTCTGAGACCGTTTCACAATTTCTATAGACAATCTCTCCAAGATACTCATTTTACACCCAAATACGTTACCATTTAACCCAGTTAGTTAAAAGATGTTCATCCAGATGTTTCTTTAAGGTGCTACATACTTCTCCAGGTCTTTTATGGGACTGGTTACTGCCATCAAATTCAAAATGACCAAATATTTTTAATGAAGTGACAAAATGGCCAACATTTCCTACATTTCATGTCCAGTGTACCAGTCAGCAAGGAAGCATGAACATTTCACCCCTTACTCTTTTGGCTCCCCACTCATATTAGAAGTAAGTTTAAAGTTTTTCTTATGTTTTTTAAGGCTCTACATGGGCAGGCCCCTGCTTATGTCACTGAACTTCTCCAGTTCCAGTCAGCCACCATGTCCCTGCGGTCCTGCAGTCAAGGACGACTACATGTGCCGCGGTCACGGCTGAAACTGAAAGGTGATAGGGGGGTTGCTGTGGCTGCTCCCCGACTGTGGAACCAGCTACCCTCAACGGGCCCCCACGCCATTTCCTAAAACTCACCTCTATTCACTAGCTTCCCCAGTCCCCTAATCTTGTCTTTTCTTGTCCGTGTTTATAGGTCAAATTGTGATTTATTTGTTGTCACTCAATGTTCTTTTTTTAAATTAATATTATCATTATTATAGTATTATATAACATATATTGTTTCAATGTGCTTTATAAATACATTTTACTTACTTTTCCTGTTCTTTTATGAATTAAATATGGATTTTTTAGATTTGCAAATCATTGACATTTTAGGAAGCCTCCCAACTCTTGAATTCGGGCGATGTGGATGTAATGACCCACAATCATTATAGCAGTATTTTGAGCAAGAAGAGGAAACGCTGCAGCTCGTATAGGCTGGTCACAGCTGCACTGTCCATCTGCATGCCCCCCCTCCCAGTTGTTTGGGCATGCTCGCCCAGCGCTAGTCTTTGCGGCATCAGTCGGGCTTTTATAATCTTAACTGCTTGGCATTCTCTTCAGTGTTCAAGTTTCTCCTGCCTGCTGTACACTGGTTTATTCCCTTTTTGTCCTGAAGTCCGTCATCCAAGAGGATACACAGTTTTATAGCACTCACTGTTGTTCTTTTCCCTCCTCGCTCAGACATGTGGTGGCATTCAGCTTGAGGACATCTCCTTCCGACGCCAGGAGAGGACACAATCTCTTTTTTATTTGGCTCTTGAGTTACAAGACAGACGATTCTTTAAGTAGAGCTCTGCTCCAGTAAAGCCCGGCTATAAATCTGGGCCGATTTAGACTGCAAAGACAGCTTCCTGGATGAGGGCCGAGGTTGTGGCGATACACTGAGATTTGATGGGCCTGATAGTATGACCAGCTTTAGCCTGAAGAGCGGCCAGACAGAAAGACAAAGAAGTGAATCAGGGCAAGAACAACTACGCAGGCAATGCAATTACTTAAGTGATGCCCGTTTGGGTGGGTTTTCCCGTTAAGACTCTTCTGCTTGTCCTGAATAATATTGATTCCGGAGAAAAATGTATCCCTGAAGTATCAACTGAAATCAAACAAATAGAATAACTGGAAAATAAAATTGGTGGAAAACCCTGATTTTCTTCACTCGACCGTGAGTCGAGCCACTTTCTCTGCAAGTGTAGCAGAGAAAGGGGCTTGTTCAACATGCCCAGAGACCTCCGTGAACGTGTCAGGTGACGCCTTCATAGTTTAGCAACCACAGAGTTAATGACGTCATATCATCATCATATCAGGGATATTTAGGGTGCGGAGACATTTCTACACACCAGTGTGTCCAGGAATACGTCGTCTGTTGCAGTCGCTCCTCTTTTCGTTTGCAGTGAGTGCTGGGTAAAGAGCTGCGGCAGTAGACAATGTTACTGCAGAATTTGCTTGATGAAAGACGGGGTCACTAATTCTTAACTGTGCTGCTTCGTCCTCATCAGCGCTGTAGGTGAATTCATGCTCTCCGTGGCTATTCAATCTTGCTTTTCTCTACCTTCGTGTTTCCTTTAAAACCCATCAGAATAGTTTAACTTGGACTTTGGAAAACTCATGTCCCAAACATACAAAGAAAAGTGTTTTAATAGTAAAAAAGGTACAAAGAAAGCCACCACCAAACCCGTGGATGTTCACATCAGGTATCTGCTCAAGTGAGCTAAACTTACACGCCGTTTAATTTAGGAAATATCTCTTACCATCCACTAGCTTCCAGCTTTGTGAGTTTGTGTGTATACATAGCTATATTGATGATGGATGATGAAGATGATAATACACAGAGGATTGTGTTAATCTCAAATAACGACAATTTTACAGTGTGATCAGTCACAAAAGTCTGTAAAAAGTCTCAAAAGTCTTAATGGTATTGATGAGTTTAAGAATGACTTAGTCTTACTTCAGACGAGCTACACCATCTTTAAAATGAGAATTTTACTTGTTTAAGTATTTGTGAATATGTATTTGCTATAATTCTATGTGGCCATAAGCTCCATGCAGGACGCAAAGCACCTGGTCTCTAGCAGCGCCGGTCAGCGTACGGGGAGGAGATTTGGGATCAATAGCCCTGCCAGGCAGCATTAGTCCTCTCGGCCCACAGGGCCGGTCTCTGGACACAAGAGCGCAGGGACTTTAACTCTGATCGTATTTATGTGCACACAAAGGGCAGCATTAGGGCCCTTTTCGGTGGGGCCTGTTCAAACAGAAGGCTGATGTGGATGGGTCTTTAAGGGGGACGGGCCGCAATGACTCTGGGGAAGAGAGAGCGGCTGACAGGTCAGTCTTAAAGCCCTAAAAAATGGGGCTGGGATCAGGGGGTACCGAGGGAGGGGCCCATGAGCCTCTGTTCCCCTGAGACCAGACGGGGTCCGGAGACAATAAGTCTATGCCACGGAGCTGAGAGGAACCAAGAGTGAGTGCCAGCTAGGGGGAAGTCAAGACAGAGAGGCAGGAGGGTGGGGCACTGGGGACGGCCGATACCAAGAGGGGCTCTACCTTGTCCCAGCTGTCACAAAGCCCTACGCGAGTAAGCCTCGCCTCTCTCCGGCACAGAAGCCTCCATGGGTCCCTCTCCCCATGGGCAGGGGTAAAGTACTAAATCAAGCAGCCATCCAGCCCCCCCCCCCCCCCGCCCCCTGCAGCCTGGCAGAGCCGCCAATGACTTGGGGGATGAAGGGCAAAAGATCAAAGCCCTCAGGAGAGGAGCACAACAGCTCCATCCAGCTGGACACTTCCCTCCTGTCACCTCTGTGTGGGGGTGCCGGTCAGGAATATGGGGGGGGGGGGGGTTCGGCATCATAAACTGCAAACCAGCCGGCACTTGGTTGTATAGTGTGTGTATGCCATTTATGTGTAGGGGAGGGGTGTTGGCTAAAGTCAGATGTGAGCCGGAGCGCAGATCTGTCACGGCTGTCGTTGTTGCTTAGCGATGAGACCAACAGAAAGAGAAAGAGATGGCAGAAAGAAGTGGTGGAAAAAAGCTAGACTAAGGGAAAGAGCGGAGGACTGTGGAGGACAGACAATGGAGCGACGACCGTGTACAGAAGTGGAGAGCCTGGTGCACATTTCCACCCGCCGCTTTAAAAAAAAAACATTCATATACAATCTCCATATTCTTTATAAAAAGTTTGATTATTGATGTTAGCAACACCTGAATACTCCTAGCAAACTGACAAAACACCTGCTTCTAAAATGGTCTGCACACCTGCTGACGACCAGTTAATCCAGGAGCGACGGTTAGCACAACCTGGCTGCAACGTACGGAAGCAGCGACGGGCGACTTGGGATTTCTGTTAACTTCATCATAAGACGGGAAAAAAAAAGATTATATACATCCGTTAATCTGAGCTTGCCTAATAGCAAGACCCACTAAATTCAGATGTTTGTTTTTGTTTTCTCTTGTACACAAAAATAAAAGAATATGATCAAATTCAGGGTAATTGTTGCACATCATGACTGTATTTTCACAAATGGACATCTGTCCGTGTGCTCAAGCGTGATCTGACCACGGCAGGTTTCTGAATTCATCGAGCAGGACAAAAAGTCCCCCCCCCCGCCGTGTTTGGATTTATGGCTGCCTCAACCCAACTGTGACCCCGTCACCTAGAGTCCATTGACCTGGAAGTTGCGTCCATTTCCTGACTATAAAAGGAGGCAGCGGAACTGAAGGAGACCGAGGGTGAAAATGGAGGGGCAGAATCATTAACTACCAGTACAATGACCAGAGCTGTGTCCGAGTCCAGCCCAGTACTTTGGGGAGGTCAACCTCTCCAGATCTGAGAGCTCCACGAGCGGCATGTGAGAACCTTTGCCGAAGGGAAAAACAAGCCTCTGACAGGACACCAGGCTGAGGCTAAAAACAAAACAAAAAGACAACAACAAAAAAAACAGCTGGCTGTTCGCAAGCAACAGTGGAAGCAAGTGCCAGGGGCACTTTGGTTTCCAACAAGCTAAAAACTGAGCCAGATTGAAAGATCTGCTGCTCGGTGTACCTTTGAAGTCTTTTTCCAGCAGCCACTCTTTACAAAAAAAAAAAGTCACTGAATGTCAGCTATCAGCTTGCACAGCTCCAACGGTTGTGATCTGTCCAGACGGGCCATGAGGTCACGCCAGACTGGAGACAGCGGCTCTAATCAGAGCAAACAGTCCAGACCAGCAGGTCCGTAGCTTGGAGAAGATCTTGATCTTCACATCCATCTGTGCAGCAATCTCCTCTGCCGTCAAGGTCACACCGAAGACCAGACGGCCAGACATCGCCGAGGTAGAGAACGTGGCACACTTCCAGTTTTCTTGCTTCCAGCGCCAGCTACTGCTTAGATCTGAACCTACCTCATTCGCTCCAAAGTCCAGCATGGGAGATAACATTCACACTGCTGTATCAACAACGATGTCCCAACGTCTCTGCTGCGCACTGAAGACTGGTGTTTGGCAACGGCTCAGATCAGCCTTTGGCAAAGTCAACAGTGTGATACAGAGTTGGATGTGTGATGGATAGAGTAGCATAGAATTGGCTGGATATGAGACAGGAAAACATTTGAGTCTACATGAGTGCTCAGATTCATGGGTGAAGGAAGATCCCTCTTCCTTCCCTTTATTTGCTATTTCAATGTCCTTTTGGAGTTTGACATCCATCGTGCCTCCCAGGACGCTACAACATAGTTCAGTTAGTGGGTTTGTCCTTCATACGTCCCTACTTTATGTAAAAATACTGTTTTTTGACTGGGAATACAGCTAAAATATAAAGTGGCATGATAAACAGATTATGATGGTGTTTGAATCTACTTGCATCCAAATCGGATGCAGAAAGAACGTGGTGGCGGCGGCGTTGAGTATTTCAATGTCAAGAACCTTTCAGCAGAGTGAAATCAGCTGCACATCGACGGCTCAGCCTCCTCTCATGAAGCCCACACTGTGAGATACAGATGCACAAGTAGTTGCCAAAAAAGGGATGAGTATATTTAGCATCTCTTTCTTTTGATGTTCTCCCCTTCACCCCCCCCTCTCGCATCTCTCATTCTCTCTCTACTCCTTCCTGGTGTCCCTGCTCTGCAGATAAGAAGTGCTTCTCCCCCTCTCCCGAAGGAATGGAAATATCTGCAAGAAGACTGTAAACACAGTAAACGGGGCACAACACTATTAAGTCGCCCATGACTCAGCGCTGGCACACAGCTGCAGAGCTGCTGCTCCAACGCCAGCAGGATGCCTGTTACATGTTATATACGTACATTATTTGGCGTTTCTTTCTTGTGAAAATAAATTCTGTCAACCGTGGCAACAGACAACACTTGTCGGTAGTCTGTTCTCACTGACCCATGTCGCCTTTCTGCAACGAGGTTTAAACTAAGCCTGCCGCTCAGAAAAATAAATAGCTTAAAAGGTCAAAGTGGAGAGATTCAAAACACAAAAGCAAAAAGCTAAATAAAGAGGAGCTGATCTGTGCGATGGGGCTGAAAACTGCAATTTCACTGTAATTTAAACCTCTCTATGTCAATTTGGCTTTTTAAGTAGTAAAGAATAAAATCTCTAATCACATTTCAGATACCTTTGAAAATAAATCAACCATGTGACCTTCTCCCTTTACTTTTGGCCATTATTATTACATTAGTAGTAGTAGTGGCGGTGCTGGTGGTAGTAGTAGTTTTCTGGACAAGAAAATGTCAACAACCAAGTTACCCGGGTAACTTAAAAACAATAATGTTTTCCATATTTCTTCCATTATATATAAAAATAAAAAAAATAAATAAAATTTAAAAAAAATAAAAACTTACTTAGCAGTAAACCCGAAGCTTCTGTCCAGAGGATATGTCTTGGGGTAGAAGCTGTTAGACAACTGGGAAACCAGCACATTACAGTTTCAGGGGAAAAAAAGAAAAAAATGCAACATTTGAAGATTTGAATACTATATTTTGCGGACCATTAGGCGCATTATAAGGTGCAATACCAATGAGCAGGTCTATTTTCACACATAAGGCGCACGGGCCTATAAGGCGCATGATAAAACATCTACAAAGAAAACAAAACAGTCTGCTAAGTCGAACTTTATTCAACTCGTTCACAATAACGTTCAGTTGTAACTAATAGAGAAAATACACTCACATTTTACATCATTCCTCTTCTGCAAATCCACAAATAAATAGTGGACGAGGTAAGCATCGTACTACGTCCTGTTCTGTGATTGGTTCATCGTTGCCAGCGATAGCGGACACCTGAA
Organism: Cololabis saira; assembly: GCF_033807715.1. NCBI lineage: Eukaryota > Metazoa > Chordata > Actinopteri > Beloniformes > Belonidae > Cololabis > Cololabis saira. The sequence continues at coordinate 11,154,180 of NC_084588.1, read as the reverse complement.
GTTAGTGTGAGGTTGGAACAACGTTGTATTCCAACATTTGATAATTGGGTTTACGCTTAAACCTACGGTTGGCTTGACGTCTAATTACAGTAAGGTAATATGGACTAGATGTTCAAGTGGAGCGGCTTCGTCGCTACCAGTCACACCAATACAGATTTTTGAGTGCAGTGCACCACATAAAATTGGTTTGAGGTCAGTAAGGACAACAAAATTCATACAAGGCGCTTATAGGGCGCACTGACGATTTTTGAGAAAAATGAAGGGTTTAAAGTGCGCCTTTTAGTGCAGAAAATACGGTAGTCGAGTGAAAAAGTTTCCATTAAATCATGTTATGCAACACATGACGTTCTCTCCTTGACTGCGTTTTCACCACCTGTGTCTGGGCAAGCCTCTTATACGTAGAACCGGACACATCAGAGGGATTTCTGGGAGATTGTTTTCTATGATTTCAGGTATTTCATGGATTTAAAACTTAATAAATCTCCTGTTCAACTTTTGTTTAGTTACACAACCTCTTGTGTCTGTGCCATCAGGCCCGGGGGAACCAGTTCATACACAGTAGTAGACGTCCATCATGTTGACCTCTAGATGTGCAAAATAAATGTTTCTGCAGCAGTTTTTATCAATACTGGATAATCCGCAGACGGAACACCTAATGTGCATGTAGAAACTTGACCCACTTGGCCAAATCTTTAGACTATGGATTTCTGCTCTGGGACAAACGGCTATGAAGCAAATTGATAAGGATGTGAGTCCATTCTTCACTGGAAACGGTGAAGGCTGTGTCACGCCCTCCTTGTGCTAGCAGGAAAGCTACATGAGAGGGATAACAAGCACCCATCCACCTTTTATCACAACCGTCCCTCCCTTCCTGACCACAAACCGGAGTTCAGAAGCAGTTCAAGGGTAAGGGGAGGCTTCGTTTGCATTCCAGGGCTGCTCACATGCTGCCTCGATGGCCAGACAGGTGTTTGCTCGCCCTGGATGTGCATAACCTCTGCGTCGTCCTCTGATGGGCCGCGGGTCACTGGAAGCATTTAAGGAGGGGCGGGGGGGGGGGGGGGGGGCTAACACACTCATCCACTAAGAATAGTGTTCATCTAAAACCCCAAAGGTATAGGGAGAAGAGGAAGAGGAGGCGGAGGAGGAGATGGAGAGGGCCGGGTGCTGACAGTTTACTCCCGAGACTGAGCGGAAAGTAGAGGGAGTTATAGCTCCGTGTGTGAGTTTATTGAAAGAAGAAGAAATAAAAAAAAAAAAAAGGACAAAGAATTTGTTTTCACAAATTGATTAGAATCCGAGCAATTTGACAATTTTAAAGTCAATTATTTAATATTTGCAAATGAAATCGGAAAACAGAGGAACTGTCCCAGCAGAGAAACGAAGTGACTTTTAATCAGCTTATTGGATAAAGAGGGGGGTAATAAAATTATAGCGCACGCACACACACACACACACCAATCTAAATTAGTACAAAGTGCACTTGCAGACATTCGCAGCAACGGCCGGCTTGGTGAGAGAGAGCACGCTAACAACAGAACAAAGCCATCGGTGCGCTGCGGCGCAGAGCTGGTCGGACTCCGGCTCCCAGGCCTCCCTCATGAATCAATTCTGTCTGGCTGAGGGGGTACAGGAAAAGTGCCAACACTAAATCCAATTAGAAAACCGGCTGGCACCACTCAGCTTGATGACAGCGTCTACCTTAACCCCTCCAGGGAAGACAGCGGTTCCAGAGGAGGCCAGCTTCAGTTGCGGAGGTGGAGAGGGAGGGAATCAGAGCTGGAATATGCTTTTGTGTTTCTCCCGAGTTCATGTGTGTGTTTGGTCAAATCAGCGAGGTCAGCTGAGTGGCTGTTAGGTGGTGTGTGTGTGTGTGTGTGTGTGTGTGGCGCACTGCCAGAGGCACATAACTGAGTGGGGTACGATGGGCACCAGGCGCCAGCTGAACCTTTTTATTTCAGTCCGCTGCTGCAAACGCAGGGTAACTTGACAGCATCCTGGCACCTGTCTGACATGCATATATACATTAAAAAAAAAGAAAGACACACACACACACACACACACACACACACAACATAGAAGCAAAGCAAATGCACAGAGACTGAAAAAGACTTGCACTTAAGCCCCGACACCTGTCAAGGATTTGCTAGGACCGCGACGGTGCAGGAGGGAGACACCTCAGATATCACGGAGCACCAAGGCGTGACCTTTCCTTCCCTGCCCTGCCGCCAAACCCCATCTCTCCATCTGAACGTCAGGTGGATTAATAATGTGAAGGGGTTTTTTCAAGGCTAAAATGGCACTAAAGGTAAGAATGAAGAACATAGCCGAGAGGAAAAGTCGCATCACCCGTAAGAGAGCAAGAACCTGCACACCCTCCCTGTTAAATGAGTAACATCAGGAGCAACTGTGTTTCCTGAAAGTGTGTCCCTGCCTTCTCTCTAACTGCCAAGGTTAAAGCAATCAATCAAGACATCTGAGGCAGCCTGCAGGAGGGTATGCCGCCAAAAAAGGTCACCAGCAGATACTGTCAGGTCTTAATAAATCTGCTCTTAATGCAGTTTTACATTTACTACAAACGTCACGGCATAAATCAGGTTCTACGGAGCAGACAGCAGATACTGGCCCTAAAATGATACGGTGAACCACTTAGAGAGCGAAAGACCCCAGGCTATCCTAACAGGAAATAACAGATTAGCAAACAGGTCGCTCAGAAAGATGGGGTCAAATACTCAAAATACACGAGACATCGTCTACGTTCAAACTGGCCGCTCTGGTTTATAGCACATCCACAGTGCACCTACCTGCATTTGCATCCCAAACAGAGACCGCATCCACCAGAGTGATGGAAGTGGCACTTAAGGAAAGATGAAGGAAGTACACATCCTCTATCGCTGGTGCTTTCTGGTGACTTGCAGTGTGGCTCCACAAAATCACCGACAACGACAGCAAAGCTAGTTCAACGGTTTGTTTACATCAGCTCGATGCATGTAGGTCACCATAACAGCAACAGGGTGCACAGATCGAATCCCATCACTTGAAATATAGAAATGTGTAAGGGTGAGTCGGGAAAAACTGATTCTAACTGAATAGGCCTAACAAGCAGAAATAGTCTGCAATCTGAACAGAACGATAAAGCATTGACTGATATCTTGCATCTGATCCTCTAAGACTAAATTAACAATGTTAGATTAGCAAAATGTGTCGTCTAGGTTGCTAGGAATTGTAAAGAAAGCCATACGTATGCAGACAGTGAAGTCTGTGAGGTTTTGCATCTTCATTTCAATTGTCAGATGAATTTAAGCTAAATTTCAGTTTACATTAAATTAAATCAAAGCCACTAAACCACAGACAGCAGTGCTGGAAATGAAAGTCCCCTGCTTGGACGCTGGTCGATTTCTTTCAACAAGCTAGTGCGACGCCACAGTCCACAACAGGGCCGGATCTGAATCAGCTGCTCTCCAGATTCCCTCTCCCTCCCAGGCTAACACCTGGACAGCATCTAATAAGCAGCACCAGTCTCCCACGTCTGGACGGAAAAGTCCATGCATACCCCCTTCCTAATCACGTCCTTGCTCAGGAGCCATGAAAACTCCCCCAAAATCTCCCTCCAATCCAGTCTTCATTTAAATTATTGCTTCTGTAAATCCAAGTAAGATGGAAAAACAGCATAAATATTTCCTTTTCTTCTCCAAGCTTGTCATCGCAATAACCCATCGGCAAAGTATCTCACATGTTCCATCCAGGAGACGCTTAAATGCTACCCGGGTCTGAACTCTCAGCTGCAGGTATACTGCATGGGCTGGCTTTAAGAAAACCGCAGAACCCACTGCCTTTTACCAACTGCCCAAACAATCTCGAGAGCGAGTCCTTAGTTCCTAAATAAAACAGCAATTATTCCCATATGGGCTTGTGGTGTCACTGCCGCCTATGACGGCAGCGTGCAGACACTCAAAGCCCAGCCCTGCCAGCTGAATGTCACTTCTATACAAAAATCAGCAAAGAAGAAGTGGAAATGTTTCAGAGAACCCTCTCTGGGCCACGACTGATGTGAACCGAGATCTCTAAAATAAAATAAAATAAAATTAGGGCGATGGAAGGCAGCGGGCCCTGCCTAACATAGATGTCTTTGTCTCCTGATGGCCGATGCAATAACATAAGTAGGCGCTTCTCAGAATAGAAACCTCATAGATCAACCACCTAGCTGCAAAAGTGGAAAATCATGCTGACCCAATTAGTTTGGGCTCTCAGCAGAATATTGTTGTGGCCTGCTAAAGTTTACATCCGTCCAGGCAGATGGTCCCCTCGGTTCTAGTGGGAAGTTTTGCTGTTAGAAGAATCCCTCAGTTTTGCCTCCAGGCATTATGAATAAATCTGGCCATGAGGAGATACTTCCACACGTCTCAGGCAGAGTATTGTCATCATTATTTCTCTCTTCTGTCTCCCACCAGGTCCACTACTTCTTGATCATTTTTAAAGAATCAAAAATGCCCCCTGGTCCATGTTATAAAGGCTGCACCTTTCTTAAATTCCAATTAGAATTTTCTGGGCATTTCCGTTTTTTTTCCGAGAGTGTTGGGCCAAAGTTGCATAGTTTAGAGGCTTTCATATTTAAAAGGGAGCAAAAAACTAAATGTTTTAAAAAACAACCAACTGAGTTGCTGTGAGATGTTTAGGGCCCCTCGTAAGCTGTAGCCTTCCCTTTCCCTCTGCTAAATAAACTCTTATCCTGACCTAAACACGGGAGGAAACAAATTCATATGAGCTCTCACCAACTACAATGCGTTTCCCTGTCATGTCAAAGTGATTGGTTAATATGAAGTTTGTGGAGGTTTTCCAGAGCACAAAACGCAGCAGTTCAAATATGGGACAAAAAAAAATAAAAAAAAGTTAGACAGCCAAAAGTCAGACGCACATTAGATTCTATCAATTCACCCACTAAAGGTTTCGGAACAAAACGTATTATTATACTTAAAGCTGATTTGGTTAGCCGTCTATTGAAGTAATCAGATGTCAAACAGAACCCTCAAGGGCCCCAGTCTTGCAAGCAGTTTATATTCGACAGATTTCAGTTGACATTTGATGCTTGATGTAATCAAAGAGCTGAATTTAAGACCATTTGTCCATGCAATGACGACAGCAAAAGTCCAAACTCTCGAATAAACAACCCTAAACAATACGGCCTTTGTTTGAAGCAGAGTTTCAGTGCTGCTAGCCCGACGTAAACGTTTGGCGGGGAACGGCAGCTGTACATCCCACGGCAGCGAACGCAGTCGTTCATGTAAAAATAACATAAACCAGCCCACTGAAGCACATACCAGAGGAGAATACATGGGAATTCATTGTTTACTTGTTTTTGAGAACTTAAAAATCCAAGTCTGGTGTGTCTTGAAATGACTTCCCCATCAAGGTCATCAATGTGCCTGTTTGACTACTTATTAGCAATTCTGTCATAACTCTGGAATTTCATGGCTGCGACTCGTGTAATTGCTCTGTAAATAGTGGACCCTGCCAGCCGTTGGCCCTTATCGGGCACGGCTCTGCTCGCTGCTATTCTGAAGGTGCTGTTATGAAACACTGAGCGGGAGTTGTAGCATTATACATAGCTGCCTGTGCGTAGGCCAGCTCTTTAATCATTCTCTGTAATTGCCGGGATGGACTTTGAACCACAGACATATTTGTCTCCACTTTTCCATCCATGGCTAAACAACTGAGGGGAGGGAGGCGGCAAGCGATCGGACCCGACCATGCACGGCTCCTGTCCCCGCCCCGCGAGCAGCCGAGCGTGGAGGAGGAACGGAGGGGTCACGGGCAGAAGAAAGAGCTTTGGCTGCGAGCGGGACGAAGAGGGAGAGACGTGGAATGGACGGTCGCGGAGGCCCGGAGAGAGAGGGGAGAGAGGAGATGTAGAGGACAGAGACGACATGATGGTATACAAGTCCTCCGGTGGCAGATTGAGAGCTGCGAGGAGCCCCAACAGGACTCCCGTCTGAATACTAAGACCTTTCATAGAGGCAGCGCTGCTACACAGAAACAAGTCCAAAGCCTCTCCTTTGAGGCCCCCGCGATATATGGGGCTTTCAACTGCTTGTGCAAGAGTGGGTCTAATTGGAAGCTGAGGCGATACAAGGAGGGGTTAGGGAGACGGGAGCAAAAGAGCTAAGGAGAAGAAGAGAAGCAAGGAGGGGCGCTTGATTTAAGAGGCCATTGTTTTAACAAGTACATTCTGCCTCCCTCTCTTTTCTCCTCGTGGCCTCCCCTTCAGATGCCCACACTCCACAGAGTCAAAAGGCGGCGTTTAGCCCCTCTGAACGAAAAGGGGCTGGGCTTGTTTTGACACTTTGTCCTCCTTGGCTGTGGTGAAAAGGCTCTGCTTCTATGGGCCACTCAAGTTCATTAGGAAGTACAGGGCTTTCAGCTGCGTCCTCATTCCAGCTCCAGACCTCAATGGGGCCTCCGAAGCCCTCCGCTGTTTGTTTAATAAAGACCCTCACCACCTCCACAACCACCACCTCCTCTTCCCTCGTCGCAGCCTCGGCCGAGTCTGTGCCTGCAGGGTATGGGCCCATTGATTGGAAATCATAAAGAAGTGGTGGAAAGATGTGAAGGAAGAGCATGAAGACATAAGGCAAACAAAGACGATGTGTGTGTGGGGGTGGCATTTCCCACCCATAAAGTATGAGTGGCACCAGTACAGTGGTGCCTGTATCATAACAGCAAAACAAGCATTATCCTTCAGATCGTGGGTGTGTGTGTGTGTGTAAACCCTGAGTCAAATTTCAGTTCTCGCACTTTCGGTTGACATCACTGTGTGCAAGTATCGAGGAGACAAAAGTGAGAAATGTCACTCTAGAAGGGCACTGGCGCTGAGATCATACAAGCCCCGAGGAGGACACAAGCGCTTCTGTCTGCGTGCACATGGAAATAGTTTATGTGAGAACTGTAAAACTTGGTTAAATATACATCTTCACAGTTCTTCTTCCACATGTACCGTTTCGTAGATACGATCAGGTGCACGATGGAAACAAACAGGAGATGAAAACATTTTAGCGAAGGTTTGCAAAACTTTACCTAAACAAAGACTTCCAGCACAAACTCCTATGGACAGACGAGACCAGAGGGGAGCGATTTAATGGCCTCTCACAATAAACACGTCATCCCCGATGTTGAGAACACCATAATTTGGGGTTATTTGCACGATCAAATCATCAAAGAGCAGGACTCATGTTTGAAACAGATGTTTGAACTGAAGTGATGGTGTTGAGGTTGGAGTTGCAGTCACATGACCTGGGAACTAACTTGACCATAAATTGTGTACAGAAGAGTTTCCTAGAGGAAACGGTGAGGGCATCTGTCTCACTATGGTGACATCTTATCAGGAGAGTTTGGACACTTCCATGTTCTCAAACAACGCTGGAAAGAAGAGGGACACAGAGCTGGATCGTGGAGGCCCTCACCATTGCCCACATGTTTTTTTTCTCCCTTTTTACGCCATATTTTTTCAATAAATAATGGCACAACAAAAAGGTTATTAACTGTGTTTCATCTTAAAAAGGTTGTTCCATTTTGAGTCTTGCCTGTACCACGATCAACATGCTTTTCATTGTAACTTTACACAAAAAAAAACAGAATTAAAAGAGGGGTTACTAACCTTTTTATATGCCTGTATTGAAAAATATATAAAATAGGAGTAGTAACTCATATTACATATGATGGATACATCATTATAAACAAGAATGTTAAGCACCATTCGGATGCAATCAAAACCAAAACAAAACTCTGTCCTACATCATTATCTTCAATGCTAAACATTAAAGAAGCACCGCCGCCTTTGGAGGTCTTTGGACTGCTGGAAAGGAGGGGGGCGAATGAGTGAGTGTCTGTGTGTGATATTGCATTTCTTTGGACGTGAATTCAGTTCCACACAGCAGCAGCACGGCGCTTGTGCTGGTTTCAACAGCCTGAGGGACATCAGATATCCAACAGGTGCCTCCCCGCAGTTGAAGAAAATCCAAGTGAGGTGTGGGAGGAAAGCGACACCGATCCAACATGTGCACATACTACAGGCTCTACGATCAAAAAGCCTGTTCAGCTGTTTCATCAGAGCTGTCTAGCACAATAAAAAAGAAAAGAAAGTTGGTATGTAGATGGAAGCCAGTATGAGATTCAGATGAGCATGTGTCACACCAGGGAGTTTCATCGCATGAGTTTGAATCGCGTTCTTACACGAAAAGCAGCTAACTAACAAAAATGGGAATCTTCTGTGAATCTATTCCCGTGACGGAACATCCGAGGTGATCAAAGCTTCATCCGTCCGTGCCTCTCTCCAGCACTTTTGGAACACATTAACAAAAACTAATCAGATTTCTTTGAAAGGCCCGGCTTCTTTAAACATTAATGTTTAACTGATTTTTTTTTCTGTCAACCTACAGTTTGCGTAAACACAAAGCAAATTTGTGTCACGCTGCAGTGCAGAGACAAGGTTATTTAATGTGTTGCAGGGCTTGGCAGTCGGCAGCCTGTTGGCGTGAAAGCGCGCCGAGTTAAGAGTGTGGGGGGTCTCTTTCAAATCATATCACATGCACATCTTATCTGAAGCCTGAGATGGAAGCTGTGAATGTGCGTTCCCAGATCTGTGCCCGAGCAGCTTGTTTGTGCATGCTGGCATGTTGAAAGCCTCCATTCAGGCACCTTTTGGAGGTAATCTGGGGGACAGCTGCAGGCCCCCATGTGCTGAGGCCCTCACTCATGAGCAGAGAGGGTGGGTAGGACATTTTCAGATGGTGACCATGAGTAATCAGGAAGATTTCAAAGACGCGAAGCTCGAGAGGAACAGAGATAAGATTAGGAGAGGGGGGGAACAAAAGAGAGTACAGGCAGCTGTGCAGAGAAAAATATGAGATTGGAAAACGTGTAGTGGAAATGCAGAAGGGTGGGGGGGGAAAAAAAACCTCATGAATATCCTTTAAAAAACAAAAAACATTGGAACTTGTTAAATTAGTTAAATCATTTTCAATTTAATTGAAATTACTTTTAATCCTGCTTTTGCACTACATGACTTGCCCTTTGGCTCTTAGTGACCGGAGGCAAACCCGTGAGCGGCTGGCAGTTGCCAGCTGGGACTCCATCGTTAAAACTCAAAAAAAGCATAAAACGCGTGGCCGAGCCACCTCCAACAGCGACGGGTATCTGGTCTGGCAAACATCTGGAGCTGCTGGAGAGTGGAGAGTAGAACCTCCAGTCTCTCGCTCACATTCACTACCGCAACTTTCAAGCTTCATCTATAAACACCATTTCTAACTATGTTTTGTTAGATGTTTCAACATATAACATCCGTAATGCCCCCCTCCCAACAGTTGACACACTTTTAGACACAGACAAATCCACACCTTACCACCGCATTATGTTACAAGTGATCAGTTTTCCCAAAAAGTATTCCCAAAAAACAGTTCCTTCAGACGCCTGGTAGTGGTTCATCCATGCGATGTGCAAATCACAGGCCGTGAGTCTGTCTACAAACTGTGGCAGCTCTAAAGTTAGCGGCACGGCTAATTTATTCCAGCACGGTGGATCTCTGGTTCTGGAAAACATACTCGTTCAAAAGTGTGTGCGCCCTGAACCGGCTCTCTGCAGACACCAGCAACGGGTACAAAAAATATACAGTGAGTTTTCCATCTCAAGACTTGAACATGTCAGAAATAAAGCGTGCTGTCAGAATCTGGGGAGACCAATTGTTTTTAGCACTTTTTGGCGTAATTAGAACCATTCGAAGCAGTCGGACAGTAAATGTGTAACACTTGAATGTAGATTTTCATCTTAAAATGGAAAAGAGGGGAATTGTCTGCGCTTGTGCGTGTGGTGTTGCACCAGCATTGGCTGAAGATGGATTTTGTGGAGACAGGAAAAAAACCGGAGTCAGAGCTCTGACATCAATTAGTAGAAAAAGACTTGCGCCCCCCCCCCCACCACCTCCATGAGTCTGCACTGATGGCAGGCTGTTTGTGAAGTGCCATGCATTCTAGTAGAACGCAAACACATTTCTTCTGTGACCTCAGCAGGGTGAATGAGGCTATATCCAGTCAGGGAAGAAGAAGGTCTTTCTGTAACCGTGGTTATTTATATCTTGAACCCTTAACCCAATCAGTTTTCTGTCCGCAGGTGACACTGTGGGAAGAATGACGTGGACTTTTTCCGTATTTTCTTCTTCATAAAAAAGGACCAAAACCAATCAACAGTTTCAAATGGACACAAAGGATCACAAATAGTTTTTTTTTTTTTTTTAATCCTATTCTGCAAGGCAGCCCAGTAATTAGACACATTGTCCATCTGTTTGAGACCGTGCCACAGATTCAGTATTTTGTGATTGAAATTGCGGAGAGAAACTGCAGCGATGCCAAAAAAACAAAAGAATGTTCTTTCACTCGCTGACACAAAGGAATAAACTACATCGACTTTAACGTGTAATAGTTGAGATTTTACTCTCATAGCTACTTTTGATCAAAATATACATAAAGGGATCACATTTTCAACTTTCATACTGTTTAGTCTCAATCCTGAAGAAAAATGAAGTTACTTAGAGTTCCTGTTGTGTGGCCTCTTCTTTGGTCACTCTCACTGTCTCTTCTTATGTCTTATGTCCAATTTACGCCCGTTTGTAAAATCAAACCAGAGTGAACCCATCACAAGCAGACGCCCTTACATACAGATCAACATGCACCCAGGATTCATTGGAGGACGGCGTAAGAGTCGATCAAGTACACATTACTCATTTTCCCCATCTCATAATTATCAAATAGCTCTTATTTAGCTTTTCCATCTTGCATTAAGTCGTTTAAATTATGTGCTAATTAATAATAAGGACAAAAAAGATGGAGACTTCATTCAAAAATACATCTTTTAAAAAGAACTGTGCTGCAAGTCGCCATGTTGTTGCACCAGCCACCGCTAGCGCTGTGCACGTGCAATTCTCGACAGAGATAGGAAGGAAGGAGATGCCCGACTATGTTGAATTTGTAGGGCAAAAATTGATCTGCGACTATTTTCTACATCGATTTTTGTCGACAATGTAGACCAATCCCTGTATCCTTTAGTATCAATGCCATGTTGGGGAACCTTGTCGTGCCCGACGTGGACCACGATGAAGAAACAAATCTACACCACCATGTAGGTCTTGGTGGTGTCATTTCAGTGCAATACAATCTTCGATGAACACGCCAACAACAATGTTTTGTCTCACACAGATGACATGCATAGTTGCGACGTGGAAGCATAAATCAGGTTTAACGGTTGGGATTTTTCTGCTGTCTACATGAAAATAAGCCCGTGTCTGCACCAAAACAAATATAGCGCTGAACAAATTTCCCCTCTTTCCTCAGACAAGTGTCTTCTTTTTGTATGCCAACACCATCCCATGATGTCTTGGTTACAGACCAAGACAATGCTCGAGAAAAAGTGGCCTAATTTTCCAGACCACAGTCGCAGAAAAAATCTCTTTCATCTAAAGCGGATTCTGTGATCGTTCAGCACTAATGTCATCTTCCAAATATTCAATGAGTTTCGTTAGTGTCCTTGCAAATGCTCTTCCCCTGAAACACAGCGCGAGTTTGAAATGTGAAGAAGAATTAAGTTACTATGGATCTGTACCTGTGTGTGTCCTTCAAAATGCCTTTGTGTCCGAGGCCCCCTCCCCTGGCTGTGCTCAGACAGCGAGTCTCCAGCCCTGCTTATCTTTTCTGTCCTCTACAGCAGACCCCCACCGAGACAGAGAACCAGAGTTTATTACAGTCTCCAATAATCTGCAACCCCCGAGGAACTTGAATTCATGCTATATGGCCTAAAAAAAAAAAAAAAAAAGAACCAAAAGCTTATCCTTTGATACCAGGCCTCTGCCAACAAGCTCCATGATAAGAAGCATCGATGCTGTCATCTATGCTAAGTCTCTGTTTGGGGTGCTTTTGTCATCATTGATTTCAGAGATATGAAACTGACATTTGACACACTGGCGGTGACCCGTCCCTCCACTGGGGGCACTTGCAACCAAGTCCATGACATGTGATCAGGAGAACATGAATGAGATGGCTCTGAAAAGTCATGTTCATGCCATTTACACTTTTAAATGAGTTAACACAGCAATTAAAAATACAGAATGATAAAAACTCTGGTACAGATTCCTCCCAGTGGTTCACATCTGCTCCTACATGAAGAACAATAGCTCTCTCACAATAAGCCGGCAGCGGTTAACTTTGTTTGTTTGCGAGCACTGAAAGTTGACATCTGTGACATATATTTGTGCAGTGAGCATAATTGAAATACGCCCTGTGGCTGTGGCGTCATGTTCTGAAATCAGAACCCACTCCGAAGACCGAAGCCCGCCCAGGGGTCTCTTGCAGAGGAGGCTGGTCTCTGCCGGGAGAGAGCGCGAGGTGATTTATAGGAAAGCAGAGGAACACGAGAAGGGTACTACGGGGGGGAGAAGGGTCCAAGGTCTGACATTTATCCATACGAGAATGTTGGGAAGGGGAGTGGGAATAAAGTAATCACAGGCAGCCTCTACTGCTACCTCGGAGGTGCAATTCCATCCACTCAGAAGAGATACACAAAGCACAGTGGGGGTATCGGGTGGCCCACTCGGCCTTCCCCTGGTGCAGGCAGCAGCCTGGCCGACACCGAACCTCACCGGCTACGGCAGAGGAGGGCACACGCACGGCCGTAAGACACGCAGCCCTGCTCTCGGGCCTGCTGATTAATCTTTGTCTCTTAACCAGCTTCGGAGCCCCGCATGAGAAAGTTTTAACACAGACTAAAGACCCAGACTGAAAGATATATGTACACATATGATGAAAAACAATCTAAATCTGCCAAAAGGGCTTCCCCTTTTCACAGAACCGAGCCGCAGCCACATCTTTTCAAATCAGCTTTTCACTATGACTGGAGTCTGCACCAAAAACAACATGCGGAGCGCCATAAATCAGCCTGCAGGCCGAGTTGCTCTGAAACATCAACCTCACGACAGCATTAACACAAACACAGGCAAACCTAGGGCACTTAATTAAATGCGGTATTTGAGATTTTTTGCACAAGCAGGACATAAATTTTCATTCCAACACTGGCTGGATATGCAAAACCCGGCCCGTGGTTCCTATGAAAAGGCTGCCGGAGAGTGTTTCAGCGTGTGTCGGCCCATTGTCAGGGGACTAATCAATCCGAGGAGAGGATACAGGCAGCACACGGGGAAACAGAGGGCAGCAACTTGAACCCAAGATCAAACTCCCCACCGCCCACTTTTGAAGACACTTGGCTTCTTAAAAAGCCTCTTCAGTCATGAGATGTACAACATCATCGGATTCATTTTTCTCTTAGAGCGAAGACACTCAGTCATTTTTGATTTTTTGGTTAATTTTCCACACTTCTTTATTTATAAGTTCCAGTAAAAGTGATGGAAAGGGCCGTGCTGAACACGTGATGACTGCCATTCCAGGTCTCTCTTGGAAAACACATCTCCATCTCAGCGGGTCTACTCCTAGTTAAATATAGCTTAAATAAATAAAATAAATCTGGGAGAAATTGATAGGTACATCAAGTTAGGTATTTCACACGAGTCCTCATAGAGTCGTTTTTCTTACGACATGTCATCAGAACTCTTCAAGTAAACATGCCAAACCCTGCGGTTGTGTAAAACACAGAAGGGGATCACTTTTTCCCCACCTTTGTCTTTTTTCATTGGCCTTACACATACATATTGCCTACACCGATAGTTAATTACCTAAAAAAAAATGGCACGTTACATCAACAACCAGTAGGTTAAAAAAGGTTTCATGCAAAACCAGGACCTCCGATAATGACCGGAGGTGCAGTAACTACAAGGAATAAAGGCCCCCAACACATGGCGGGAAGAGGTTGTAAAAAAATTGTTAACATTTCACTGCAATGGATTGAGACCCATTTGTAAGAGTGACCTGTTAGCCAACAACTGTGCTGTGTGGTGCATTCACTGGGACCCATTTCCAGCCAAGTCCGTAGCTGAACATGCTGCGATATAGGATATGTGGATATTTTCCACAACAAAAGCCTTTGAAAGAACAGAAGTGTGTCCAATTAAATTCAAAAGCGAATATACTGTAATTTGATGTGTTGCAGCAGGTAATGAGTGTGTAGTAACAGCTGGTCAAGTTAGTAGTCTGAGCAACTTCACTACCCTGTTAGTTTTCTGGAACACGCTGCAGCCTGTCATTGAAATTAAATCAAAAAACGTTTTTTTGTAAATTTTTTTCCCCCTCAACATAAAACATAAGATGGAGCTTTCCACATCTGTTGGCAATTACAGAACTCGCATAGGAATGAAGAGATAAATAGTTGACTTACACATGAACACCCAAGTGCAACAAGATGCAAAACTGCATAAAATAAAAACTAACCCTGCCAAATTAAGTGAGTAATATATAATTTTGCAAGAAATAAAAACCTTAGAATTAGTTGTTTTTTTTCTTAAGTTTTATTTAAAAAATACTACATAAATCCCCTAGCAATACCTGGACGGTTTTCCCCCATTCAACAAGCATTTTGTCCATGTATTTTAGCAATAAGTGCGTTACCACGAGTGGGGGTTCTAGGTAGTTTTTCAGGGGCCACATCGTTGACACGTCTCCATGGCCTTCAGGAACCTTTGCATGGTGAAACATCCTCAGATGGGCCTAAAACAGCAGTCTTCAAGCCTGGTCTTCGGGACCTCCTGCCCTGCAGGTTTTAGATCTCCCACACCTGATTCATATTAATGCTCGTCATCAGGTTTGGCATCAAGGTCTGCATGAGTCTGTTGATCATACGGTCATTTGTATCAGGGTGTGCTGAAGCAGGGAAACATCTACAACCTGCAGGAGGGGGGGTACTGAGGACCAGGGTTGAACGCCACTGGCCTAGAAGAACTAGCTAGCGGGAGTCTCTGCTGATCGGGGTTGCTAATTACATTCAGCCTTGTCACGTGAGCGTAAATCATGTGATCACAACTAATTTATAAAGTTTCGACCAGAACATTTTTTTTGATGAACAATTAAGAAGATGGATGGACGACGAGGAGTTCCAGGTCATGTTGGCATATTACGCCAATTAACAGGTCCAGCAGGAGGGGGGGGGGGGGGGGGGGTTCTCTTAATCTCAATTGCTGCTACCACTGTGTTTGTTAAGAAAAAAGCAACAAAAATGCGAGAAAACAGCCCTTCTATGTTTACTTGGTTCTTCTTCTCATTCTTCTTTTGTTTGTTTCATGCTGTTGACTGAAAAAGGCACATTACTGCCACCATGTGGTCAGAGGTATTGTTTGTTTGGTCAATGGTTCTTGTGTGGCGCTACAGTGAATTGACATGCGACTGCTGAACGGGCGGGATGGCGGTCGCCCCCGTTAGAGGGTCCCGTCTGATGGGTTTACCCGGAGCCCACACCCCAAGTAACGACTGAATCCTACCATTGTGTTAACACAATCTGTTGCTGGTCAACGTCAGCCACAGGGGCAGACATGCGTATACTAGACACTGGGACCGGTTCCCATTGAAAGTACTACTTGCATGGGACTAGTATTACCTGGGGAGCTGCAGCTAATCAAACATTACACCACAACGTGCGTCTCGCACAGCACGTTGGCACAGGATAAGCAAAGCCTGTGTTTTACTATAATTCGCAGATATTATCTCCAAACTTTTTTGTCAAGGCCTAATAGTTTGTTAGCAATTATCATTTAATTAACATAAGCCTTGAATATTGAACTGGAAGCATGTTAAACCCTCTACGGACTTTGGCGAAAACCCATCTAGACTACGCATAGGCCGATGTGCTAAACTTACCACGGTAACGGTAAACTATCTAACTGGAACTTTCATTGCATCATTAGTCTAACTTCTTTATGTAGTCACACTAATGTTTGAGCTTGATGCTAGCTGGAAAGTTTCGTACCACATCCAGCAACTCATTTCACCCGTCTTATCGTCAACTCTCTTCTGCGTTGGGCCTCTTGTTTTTTTATGGGTCCCCATGTGAAGCGGACTATTTGTTTTAAATTTTCCATCAACCAAAACCATTGTATGTCTTGGTTTGCGGATGGCAATGCTAATATTGTTATACAATACCACTAACTCTGCTACAGCTGCCATGAAGAGGCAGAAATGGCAGCAAGATGAAATACTTTCAAAAAGAACTCCGCCCACAAATAACTAAATTACTTAGTTGTGCATTCACGCAGGGTAAAAATAATGCCACGACCCCTGGGTTTGCTGAAACAGGGTAGGAAATTTAAGTGGAGCTCTTACGTAATAAATCATTGACATGGCGCATTTGCACTGGATTAATATCAGAGACGCCGTATGCAATTAATATAAATTACAGCAGGTCCCCAGATAATATTGGTCCAGTGCAAAAGGTTAAAAACAAAGCTAGTACATGACAGTTACTGCTCCCTGTAACATGGCATTGTTGTTACAACTGCAAATGCAGTTCATTATAACTCAGAGATACAAAAAATTATATATGCACAAAGCAAAAAAAAACAAACAAAAACACAGCAGCAGGTCAGTTCTTTAAGTAAATCTGAATCTTGAGTTCCAAGTCAACATGTTAACCAAACGTTGATCAGCAAACGGAGTGGGCTCAGTGGGAAGACGGGCGGGGGGCTAAGGGCCGTCCCAGAGCACATCGTTAAAACGGTCTAACACTTGCCAGCATACCATTAGTCCGACTCAGCCCATTACTGCAAGGCCACTAGACTCAGCTGACAAGGCATTTTGACCTCACATGCATAATAGACGTCAACGCAACACCAACACATAAACACATTTTTTCATAAATTATAGCCCTGGGACATCTACCGTCAAGATGAGAACAGCAGCTTCCTTTCATAAGGAAACTTCCTGAAGAACTTAAAGAAATTACCGCCCCAACCTTTTCACTCATCGTCCTTGATCCCACAGCCGATTTTCTAGTGATACAAAAACAAAAGAAAAGAACTCCCAGATCTAAAATGAGCTACCTCTTTCTATTCAAGTGGCCAACATGATCAAAATATCACATTTTGATGCGTCGGAATATCAATTTTTAAGCAAACTAATAAAATGTTTAGTGTAGACTGGCAGTGAACTTATCAGATTTAAAGGGATTCGAGATTTACGCCATAAGCAGTGTCAAGCAATTGAGAGGGAAAAAGAAAGTCAGATACGCTACATATTATACGCTTCAACTGAAAATGCCAACAGAGACATATCACGATGACATATGACTGACAAAGACGCGTTTAATACACGATCCAGACGCAACAGAGTTGATTGCTTTATGACAGAACAGGTCTGTAATCAAACGGGAAGGCCCTCCGCCAAAGATAAAGCGAGAAGGCGGAGGAAAATGTTGATAACTACATCCGTACGGATAAAAGGCCCAACTATAAATAGGATGTGGAACATTCATTGTGGCTTTTGTTTTGAGTTGATATTGACTCTTATCTCCCTGACATTTTCGCGCCAGTCTCCCTGTGACATTTAGGATGCGTCGCAACTACACCAAAATCATTTTTGAGGTCAAAAGAGGCAATTACAGATGCAATTTTATTTCTTTTTTCCCCTCTCCTGTCAGGCAAATCTTTCTAAGACATGTCAGAGAGCACAGCACCGGGCAGCCATGTGTGTTTAACGCCAAGCCCTCTTTGTGTTCGCTTAGAAATAGCTCCGGCGAGTCCTCGCATTCCAGCGGCTGTTCTAACATGTTGTAAACACAAGGTGTTAGAGAAACATAGGACGGGGGTGGTGGAAAACACTCAGCCCTATAACAAGTGCTGCTAGAGAGGGCTGGCGGGGGAGACACAGGATGTAAGTTATCATAGATAAACAGCCCAGTCCACTTGAAATCAAAGCACTTTTCATGCGAGCAGAAAAGTCCACATAGATGCTTGTCACATCCAAAGAATTCAACTTTGCTTTTAGTCAGTGGATTATTTGCAGAACGGGGACTTTTCAAGAGAGCACTTAACTTTCTGTGATCTTGTAAAAAAGAAAAAATCTTTTAATCATATTGGTAAATTTCATTAACACAAAGTTCCATTTTCAGATTTTTTGCTGGGAAGTCAAAAGCAAGGCATCTTACCCAATTTAAATCCAGATCATTAATTACCAACACCAGTCTGTGGCTGGATGCAATCTGCCTCCAGGCAGGGATCTGACAGCACATTTGACATATGCATATAAACCCCTATACGATAGTAATCTATATTCACCATTGATGCACATGCACACACTTTAATCTGCAATACATCAATATAATCACGATGCAAAGCATTAAACTGAAACAATGAGGACCCGTATAACTCCAGCAGCACACAGTCCTGATAAACATGTTTAGTTTTCTAGTAACTTAAATGAATTAATTAAATTAAAACACAATGCATTAGACTTCAGCAGTACAATATGCATCTAGATTTTTTCTTTTTCTTAGGAGATAATGAAAACTAAATTTTTGAAAAAGCTTGTATTTTACCCACTTAAGCGGCGCTCACAAATATAATAAAAGTTAAACTGGGCTGCTGGGTTCAGATGCATGAAAATCGGAGAGGAACCGTTCCCCAGAGCTGCACCAGGGGCAGACAGACCCAAACAAGCCCGTGTTTCTCACCTGGACTCGGGCTGAGCAGCAGAGCAGCCAGGACTCCCCCCAGCAGCAGCGCGGCCGGCTTCATCTCTCCCCGGCTCTGGTGGCTCTTCCCCGGGCGGCTCTTCCCACCGTGCCCCCCTCCTCCCCCCGCAGCTCGTCCTCTCAAAGCACAGTTAAATATCAGCGGGTTTCACTCCGGGCTTTCACCCTAAACTCAGAGCATGACTGACTTTGTTGTCCCCTTGTGTTTTCCCTTCGACCTCCGCCGCCTCCTCCTCCTCCTCTGGTGCAGGATAAGCGCAACAAACCCGGGATTAAAAAGTTAACTCTGAGAGGTGAAGCTCCGCAGCGGCTCCAACATGTTGTGCTGCGCTCACGGACCGTGCGGATACCAATAGGCGCTGGGGACCGTACCACTCAGGCCGGGAGGGAGGTCCTCCCGTCTTCAGGGGTATTTTAAAGTTAGTGTGGATATTAATTCTGGGTTATATCTCATAATTACTGGTTACACATTTACAAGTACAAAACAAAAACCAAAGTATTGTCACTTCTTGTCTTTCTACGACACTCCCCCCCCTGGTCGTTTTCCAGCCTTCCCTATCCCGTCAAGAATGGACTCGCCCCCTCGTTGTGTCATTTGTTAAATTACGTTTTTAAAAGGCTGGTGCTCCGCTCAGGACAAGTCAGCCCGCGTCTGGAGGTGTGATGGGACGGCTTGGCTCACCGCAGCGCGCACAGGGAACACAAAGAAACTTCACAGACAGGCAAACTCAGGGAAAAGTTGGAGAAGAGAAGGATGAAAGCTTCACTGTTGTCACTCAAGGCAAATAAGGCAAATGGCAGAGCAATGGGTTTTCTACAGAAGAGAGTAATGACCGTGAGATGAGGTCATTAAACTGTCATTCAGCTCCACAGATTTACAAAAAGTCAACAGAGGGGTCTTATTTTAATATCCATGTGTACTTAATGAAAGTTTGCTATAGAGGCTTTTTTTTTTCTTTTTTTAATTGCAAAACATTCCAAGGATGCCCAAATGATGCAGTTACATCATCACAGGTTAATACTTTGTGGTGTAGGTCAGAAAGTTACTATGCAGAGTGGTGAGTCAGCAGATGGGCGAGGGCATCCTCCAGCCTGAAGTTTGGTGGTTCAATTTCCAGCCTTGGAAGTTTTTGAAGTGTCTTTGGACAAGAATGCTGAACCCTCACTTTGCCCCCAATATATTCATCAGTGTAGGCTATAATAAGGGGTACGGCGTGAACGGCCAAAGCACAAGATTGAAAAGGCGTCATTTGTTTAGACCGTTTACACAAGATTGTTTTCTCCGATACATAGCAGCTTTTAATTGTTTTTTAAAAAAAAGGACAGAAACAATTATAGGTGTAATTGGCAACTTTGCAAAACCACTAGGTGTCAGTGAAGACAGGCGGACACCTGCTCCAAAACAAATTAAGCCAAACCGAAAATTTAGCCTAAATTGAACTCCAAAGGTGATCTCTTGAACGCCAATATTTAGAAAATTTGAAGCTTACACATTCGTCTTTAGTCTTTTTTTTCCTTAAAGAAACTGCTTTATTCTGTAGAAAAGCTAAAGGACTTAAAGCTATATAAGTGGGAACCATTTGCAATCAACTCTTTAAAGGAGCATGAGGCAAGAATAAGAAATGAGACTCATTAGCGCCACAACGACCGTCGGGGTTCCTGCAGCCAACAGCGAAGCCGGCACGGGAGAACGCACATGCAGCGTCATGTGATGTCACATCCGCAGGACAGCACGGGAAATTCGGGCCCAGAATTGCAGCACATTTTGCAGCACACAGCCTGTTCAAGGCAACGGAAAGATACGCTAGAGGGCTCATTGTTTTTGGTTTGGAACGCTTCATCTGCCATTATTACTAGAAAACTTAAAACGTATATGCATTTTTTTCATAAATCCTGCCTCAGGTTCCATTAAGATACACACACTGTTCATTAAACGCTATCGGCAGGTTTACATTGGCCGTCGTCCAGGGTCATTTCAAGAGGCCTCTAACGTGGCAAGTGATTGCATTATCTGGAACAGCTCCTCAACAAGAATTTTCAGTAACCTGTACAGGGCCAAAACACATCTCTACCTTGGGTTGGGTACTTGGGCATGACCCCGAAGAAGTGCTTAGGGGAACACCTAAGTGCTGAGTGCTGATTGGACATGCTATAGGCAGGGGAGGATTTTTTTAGGTGTCCCAATGTCCCGTTTGAGTAAAAGTCCTGTTTTCATTCATTGCCAACATCTCAGTGCATGGAAACCGCAAGTAGAAGCACAGCAACCATGTCACGGTTTGTATTTAGGTTCCTGTTTTATTTTGAAAACCCATGTCATTGTGTTTTAGTTTTGTCTTGACTTCCCTTTTTCCCATCTGCCCAGATTGTTTGCACCTGTGTCTCGTCAAGTCCCATGTTGACCTGTCTTTCTCTTGCTGGTCCGTACTGTTTTCTCCGTCATGTCATAGTTAGTTCTGTTTTTTCAAGTTTTGGGCTTGTTTTGTTTCTTGGTTTTCCTGCATTGCAGCGCATTTGTTAAATAAATCACGTTTTTTGGAACTCCTAATACCTTTGTCTCCTGCATCTGTGTCCTACACACCCCTAGCTGTGAAACAAACCCTTCAATACTGATATTGTCATTCTCATTTGGAGTAGTTGTTGTTGTTCTTCTTCTTTTATTTATTGGTAGTTAGCAAACAGCAAAGGTGGTGCGCTACTGACACCAAATGGTATGAGGTATTTTGCTAAGTCAGTGGATCCTACAAGGTCTGTTACTGTAACGGAGACAGAATTAGTAAACATAATCAAACTCAGTATAATGTTGTCACACTATAGCCCTACTAATATGACAATTCTTACGTTAAATAATTCGGTAATGCAAATTATTCAACGTATCCTTCATGGCATCCTTTATTTCTACATACATTTTTATTTATGTACATATTTATACTGCTATTTGAACTAAATTCTGTTTCTTTTTTTTTACATATTTATATTGGAGTTTCTCCGTGCTATAATTATGTTTTTACATATCAGGGAGAGCCAAAATAATTTTGTTGTTTTATTACTCTGGATATATAGTGACAATAAAGTAATCCTGAATCTTGAGTGAAATTGAATTTGCTTTTAATTATCTATTTGGGGAATTAAGATAAAGATGAAAACTTTTTATAGTTTTGAACATTAGTTAAGAGCATTTACAAAGCACTGTAAGTGAGAACTAGAAAAGTAAACCTTAAATGCACAATGGATGCTCTTTTCCTGTTACAGTTGCTGCTTTTCAAACCGATATGGATTCAGTTTTAGTTTTTACAAAGCAATATCTTCTGTAGGAGAAAAAAAGTTTGGTATATTCAGTGGTCAAAAGGTGGAAAACTATCAAATTATCTCAAAAAGGAAACAGAATAATAAAAATAATAACCAATTAATCACTTTGGTTGTATTTAGGTGTATAATGACTGACCATGTTATCTTAAATGCACAACTCACCACAGCGGTGGGCGACAGCTGCTCAGGTGAGGAGCAGGAAGAAAAGTGAATCCTTGCCATGTTCTATCAAATATCACCAAAAGTCTGTCTGTCCTCACTTTAGAAAATGTAATCCTTGTAGCTTTTTCTGAGGAAGTTCAGGGACAAATTTGCTAAATTGCCAACAGTGAGGAGAACTTGTTAGCAAGTTTGCAACTCACTGCGTTGCTATCAGTCGGAATCACATTCACAAACAACTTTGTATCTCTTTTGAAACATAGATATACTCAATATAATAGTGATCCCCCACTACAAAAAATAGATCAATGTTTCCTTTCCTACAAAATGTACTTGTTTAAGATAGAGACTAAAAAATAAGTGAATACTCAGTGAATTTGACCATAACAGTTGGGATTTTCAGTACATTGGTTTTAGGTGCTCCTTAAATGTAACAAGCGGCCGACAAATAGCATTCTATACTAAATTTTAGAGACACTTGTACATGTTTTGTTTCTGCAATTACACAGAAGGAAATTAGTTTTAAAAGAAGAGTAAATGAGAACGTTTTTTTTCTCAATGCCTTAGATCTGTGCAGTTCAATTTATGTCCAAAAAAGCTCACACACACACACACACACACACACACACACACACACACACACACACACACACACACACACACACACACACACACACACACACACACACACACACGAACGCGCGCGCACACACACACACACACACACACACACACACACACACACACACACACACACACACACACACACACACACACACACAATACAAATAATTTCAGAAATACCCAAGAATGTAAGATCATAGATAGTTCCCACAATCATAGTAGAGTCAATAGCTTTATGGTTTACTTACAGCATCAAAACTTATGTTTGTTGTACCTTTCATAATGAATTGAGAACAATCTCTGGTATTCAGTTGAAATATTCTGTGGTGTAAATAGATAAAAGCAGTTGGCTTTGCCATCCATGCGATGACCTAAAATAAATAAATAAATCTCAAACCTGTGATTGCATGGAAGTCAACTGTCAATCAGCCACAAACGGTTCAAATTTTCAGTCGCACAGATGTTTGCATATTCATGTCTGCCTTTTTCCAGTGAAAGAAAGGCTTAAGACCCCGCTCTCTAATTATGAGGCAGCTTTAGACAGGATGCTTCCACGTTTCTAAACAGCGCATCATCATTCAGGGCACGCCTTTCCCCCGCTCCCCCGCGGAGCATCCATCACAGAATTACATTCTATCCCAACAGAAGTGGGCTTTGCTGTCACGTTTTCCTCATTTGATATGGTGCTTTTCATGAACAATGCAAGAAGTATAGTTGTCCTCAGAAAAATCAAAGAGGCACAAAACTGTTTTCTGATATTTTTGTGTTTGTATGAGGAATAGCATTTATATTGAATAAATGACTACTTTTAGATAATATTTGTGTTTGTCAGATCCCATGAGAGTATTTAAACACTGCAATGGGTGTATGGATCCTATTATTTTGCATAATGATGCATAAAATGCTTTCCTCCCATGTTTGTTTGGCTCTGCTGCGAAGATAAAAAGGCCTTCCTTCTCTGCTGTCACCAGTTTCTGATCATTCTGTAATTTAAGGTTACTATTGGACATAAAATTATGATGTCTGACTACCTTAAGAACAACCACAGTTTACAAACTGACTAAGACTTACTGTAAGAGTCATTCACACAAAGACCTATAATAATACTTGTAAAAGAGAAGGCTGTAAATATTATTCCAGTCTAAGTTGGTGGGGTAATCAGAGTGAGGAAAAAACAATGACAGGAGAAAGAAGAAGAAGATAGAAGATAGAAGAAGAAGAATATCATCAAACTGATCAGTCGCACAGATGCTTGCATGTAAAAATATGAGGAAATTGATCCTTAACAGACAACAGCTATTGTAGTCTGTTCAACTCTCCCGACTCTGCACATCTTTGCAGGATCTTATAAACCCACACACACACACACACTTCTGTTTTTCCTTTTCTTCCTCTACGTATTATAAAACAGTAGCAGCAGGTCATCGTCGTCCGTTCTGGAGTCTGGATGCAGCTGGAGGGCGCGGCACGTGCTTTCCGTCACAGAACATTATCACTCACTGATGTGGACATTCACATGGTTTTTGTTATTGTTATGCAATGTAGTTCTTGGAGCGAGTGGTCCTTTAAGAGAACTTCTGGAATCCGTCATACTGAGGTGTATTTTGAATTAAATCAGATAGAAATTGACGTGCACAAAATATCGCCATGTATTTATTGTCCATCTTGTGTTTTAGGCTTCAATTCTTTTTCAAAATGTGCATTAAAGGGGACATACAGGGGGAAAAAGCATTTATTAGGGTTTAGAAGGAATGACCACCTAAAAAACTCCAACATATCCAGCCCTGACACTTTGTCCGGGGGGCCTAGTTCTGAAAATGTCTTTTTAAATTTCTGCTGGTCCGTTTTGTCTCCCTTGGTCATGTTCCCAGAGTTCTCCTGAGGCTCCTCTTTTCGTTTGTTTGACCACTTGTGTGTTCAGAACTTTCATTAACCTTGCATTTGTTGAATTAAGGGATTTTTCGCTCGTAGCTCCTGCCTCCTCATCTCCTCAATTTGGGTCCAGACCACGATTCATCATAACAAGCCCTGCAAAACAAGGAGATGTTTGACTTCGCCCCCTTAAACCAGCTTCCATTAACAGAGTTGTAAATATATGACTGAAATGGAAGCTGTTGTACTATATTTCTGTAGTCAATTGATCAAACAGCTTACACTACCATTTAAATGTTTGGATGCACTTGAATAGGAAATGGTGTCCAAACTTTCGACTGGGAGTGTAAATGTGACATTCAAATGTATTATTCAATTATTTAGACCTGATCTGCTGCTTAACAGTCACAAGTGCATCTGGCCAAAATGCAAAAACTTGGTCAAATTGCAAATATTTTTGTGCCTACCAAGAACGTACTGGTTGATATCAGGGTTAAATTGTTAAAAGGATGAAAAAATCATGGATATTGCTTTAGTTATTTGGTTAAAAAGGTGAATGCATTTAACAGCTGAAGAGAAATGAAATAGTAGGTTTAAACATTCATTTAAGTTACATGCTCCAGGACTGAGTGCAGAGGAAGATTACGTTTGTTTTTCCAGCAAAAATAAATTTACATTGGATGAGGACAGGCTGCATTATATTTTGTCAACAGACCATTTCAGCAAACAAGGGAAAATGTTGCCTTAGAGCCCAAGAAGGGCGCTTAAACTTTAGTTAAATGCACCATGTCTTTCAGCAACTAAAACTCCCATGAGCTTTTTCAATTATTTTCACACTTTTTTTCTTTTTTCCACACTATTTCCACACTGCCAGCTTCAGTGACGGAGGACGCTGAAGGAGCTGGATGGGTTAAACTCTGGGTGACTGAAGAGACTGAAGAGACAACAACTTGATTATGACTTGCACAAACATGCTCACTAATACTTCATAAAAGTGCTTTTTTGTGGATTTTTAATTTCTTGAAATTTCCATCCCAAGCTTCAGAGTTCCCCAGCAGCCACTCAGCGGTTTTAGGGGTGACATGAGCTATTCGTCACCGGGCCACACCCTACTTGCCTCTTTTGAGATTGGTGTACAGCTTCGAGTTCCAAGCAAATGTAAACTTTGATACAAATGACTCAGAATGACACTTAAAGTGTGCTATCACCATATAAGAGAGTGCTAGTCTGAGGGCTCACGCAGCAAACTGAGCTCATACTGAGCTCATACTGAGATACTGGGATACTCAACTGGTTATCATTTCCTACCTATTTTTCTCCCGTATGCACTTTGGCCACAATTAATTGGCACCGATGCCTATTTCAGGTTCGATCACGGATAAAAAAGCTGACGTAACATAACAGCCGGCTGGCGGATAATAGAAAAGTCCAGTTAAATGTTCGACGCCGCTCCAGCCGTGATGCACACTGGGCTCCAATGTTTGTCCAGTTTTTAGAGGCTAACCATTAAGTACAACTGCCTATGCACACTGTTGCCCGTAAAGTTTTTAACCTCTTCTCATGAAATTATTTTATATGGAAAGAGGAATAAAAAAATGAGTACTGTTTCTGAAAAACACAATTCCAACTTTATGGGCAACAGTGTAGGTAAAAGTTTCACAGATGTTTTCAAGTTTGAGGCTGTAGATGGCCGCTGCTGCTGTGTCAGTACATTGGGCAAAGTACCGCTGGAACAGTATTAACTCACTTCTTTCTTGAATAAAGTGAAGTTCATAACTGCAGATGAGAATCCACAATAGCAAAGCAAGATCTAAAAGCTAAAGTCTTTCATCCAATTTCTGCACAATGATCTTGGCTAGAGCTACTGGTGGGGACACTGGGTAATTACGCTCATATTTGGATTTTTAATGTGACAGGGTCCTACAAATCAGAATGACTTAAGTGGCCCAAAAATAAATAAAAATCCCACCCGTGTTTTGTTTAGTGTCACTATGTTGCTTTCTAATACACCACTGGCACCTTGACACCTTTAGGCCAGAGCAACTTTTGGCTGTCAGAGAACTTTGCTGCAAGTGTGTGTGTGTGTGTGTGTGTGTGTGTGTGTGTGTGTGTGTGTGTGTGTGTGTGTGTGTGTGCGTGTGTGTGCATGTTTATGTGGCCAACACAGACAGAACATCAGAGGTGAGCTGGAAGTTTAAACTAAACTACTTTTGTGCATGTGTGTCTCCTTGTCCTCAAGGACATGCTCACTTTTTGATTAGCAATTCATTTGATTTAGCAAAAACAAACTATTTGTGAATTGAATTTAAATACATTTAAAATTCCCGGCCCCAGCGGCATTGTGGGGCTGTTTGGACTGACACCCGTGTACAACATCACCTGGACATAACAGACTGGGAAGGTTATTAAGGGGTCCGTCGGATAGTCCAACCTTGGATTCAAGAGGAGCAGTGTGTATCAAAAATGACAAGAATGTTGACCAATTCACAGACTATGCAAGATATATTTACATATTTGGTATCACTGGATTCAGCACATCCACCTTTCCAACACACCATCATATTTGTTTCTATGACAATCCCTGGCCAAGCATCTACAAAGTCAATGAGAATATTCTGCATAGATATTCTTTTTTTGTATGTTGCTTATTTTAGATAAGTGTTCATAGCTCATATGTGACAAACATCAAGTTATTTACATCCAGGTTGTTCTAATAGGTAAAGCAACTACCCGACCACAATTATGTCAAGTTTCAAAGCTGTCCGAGCTTGTGTTATGAATCTACATGAGTTTATATGTCTTGACTCCCATACGGTCAGATATTTTTTCTTCTTTTTTAGGGGTGTATAACAATATGTATCAATTTAACGTTTGCAGTAAAATCATTTAACCTAAGAATCAATTTCATATATGGGAGACTTTAGATATGAGGAAAAACATTGTTAGGTTTTGTTCTACCTCCGGTTGGGGGGGATCTCACATTTTTAGGGGCCTTGTCACTAGCCTGTGGTTTTTGCCGTGGCTGTGGAGCGTTGGAGCAGCTCCACACCCTCCGTAGGTCCTGGAGGGGTCATGGGTGGAGCAGGAGTACCAAGTCCTGGAATCCCCTATACAGACTTTCCCTATACATCCCACACCAGAGCTTGGTCTGCATTGCCGGCAGTAAGGAGAATTTGTTTTCAGCGAGGGGTGCACTCTGCCAAGGATGACTTTTGTTACCAATTCTCATTTTCATCTCATTTTCATTTCATCAGTGGCCCCAGAATTGGGTCTCTGTTTTGTTCCGATGATGTGGTTTTGCTGGCTTCATCAGACCATGGACTGCAACCCTCCTTGGAGCAGTCCGCAGCTAAATGTTAAGCAGCTGGGATGAGAATCAGCAACACGGCCCTCAACCGGAGAAGGGGCGAGTGCCCTCTCCGGGTCGGGGGTCAGATCCTGCCCAAAGTGGAGGAGTTCAGGTATCTTGGGGTCTTGATGAGTGAAGGAAGAGCAGGAGATTGACAGGCAGGTCGGTGCAGCGAGGGTGAAGGAGGAGCTGAGGCGAAAGTCGATCTTCCAAATCTCCTCTTCAGTTGACATTTTCTTTCTTAGATTTCTTGTTTCAGAAAGCTCTAATGTGTACATTTAGGGTTTCAATCCTGTTTTCTTAACTTTGTACAATTTTTAAAGCTAAAACTCATGGGTAAATCATTTTTAATTTGCATATGAAAAGCCCTTTAAAAAAAATTAAAACAAGTTTAACATATAAACATACAGTAGGCCTTGAATGGAAAAAAATAACTATTTATATTATTGTTATAATTTAAGATATGTTCAATTATGAAACAAAAATACAGAATGATGAGAATATAGTTTACATATTTAAATATCTGCGCAAAGAAAGATGCTGTGAAATATGTTTTCATTCCTCTTCCTGCTGGCCATTATTCACCAATCGTTTCCTGGAAGTGCCTGCTCTTCGCCAAACAGTTTTTATTAACTACGGCCCCGATGTTTCCAACCTTTGCTCTGGTAGAATCATGCAAGTTTGTGACCTTGTAAAATTACCTCTTGGTTCACTTTCTTTTACATCCAGAGAAAGATCCAAACTGAAGACTATCCTCCCCTCTTACTGGTCAGATTGGCCTGGTGTAGGAGCAAAAACCAGTACACATGATCACTGGGCTGTGTGTGTATTTTATGCCATGGACTGGTTATCATCCTGGTAATTCTTCACATTGCACATTCAGTGAAGTGCAGCCGGAGGAGAGTGTGGGGAGAGTTTGAGGGACTGGAGCCACCGAAGGCACAAAGCAGGTCAGTACAAGAACCTGAATGCATTAAAACGTAAAGTAGCTCAGTTTTAATCAAGCAGTGCTCCAAATAATATAATTCAAGTGGGTAGTAGTTTAGTCGGTTCTGTGTGATTTCTCACCCAAAGTACCAAACCAATATTTGCCACCTCTATTTAGCAGTGTTTACCCTGAATGGAAGACGAAGAAAAAAAAGTTTCAAGAAGGGAAAACAAATCTGAGTTTGTTTTGAATGGACTTAAGCCTGAAGATGTAAAAACAGCTCTGAGGAAAACCATTTCAGGGCGTAATAGTTGAGGAAAGGAGACTCTTGAATATAAAGAAAAGGTCAGTTCAAATGCCAATATTTCTATGAATTACGTAGAGTTTCACGATTGAAAGATAAACATGACCCCAAAATGAGTCCTAATGTTCCTCTATGTGTTAGTAGTCAATGATTTTCATGTCAGGACATCTCTTTTTTTTAAGTTTCTCTTGGATCAAAGGGGTAAAAAAAACACATCAATGCAGCTTAATGTACAGCTTTAACTAGGAAAGTTGAACAGTCATGATGGTTCTTCAAAAATGTTGATGCTGATGGTTTTTTATTTATTCTTCTACTTCCTGTCCCCCCCTTTTTGGTTTGTTGGGCCATGATGTAACCAGAGACACCCTTATTAAATTTAGCTGGGGAACCTGACCACACCACAGTCCACATGGCCAGCGCTGGCCTGCCCCGGCTCTACACACACGAACACACACTGCATCCTGCTGTGGTGTGGTTCGGAGCCCGGCAGCCAGCTCTGCGGCCAGACTAACTACAGGGCTTCTCTGTGTAAGGATTATTTTTGTGGATGCTCCGCTCTTTCCTCGTACAATGGGCTCGTTTACAAGTAGCACGGATGCAGGCTCTCGCCTCATTGTTGGCCTTTCCAAGCATGGAGACTTGATTTTGCCACATGCCTGTCCTTGTTTGTTATAAGACAGGGCTTCATTCCTTGAATCAAAGCTGGTGTACTTTTAGATCCAATCGTACCTTCTAAAGAGCCTGACTGAAATCAGATTTGATTATTTTTGAGGACTGATTTCACCTTCCTTCGCGACAACCTTTGGCTTTCCTTTCTGAAGTGCAGTTCTTAGAGTGACCACAAGGAGATGGCTCCAAAACTCTGTCACTTTGAGCTGTTTAGCAATTTTGATTAACTTGACTTCTGAGCTTTTATGAACATGCCATGTAGGGCCGTTATTGGATTGCCACAACTGGCTCTGAGTTGACGGGGAGGGTCCGGGAGTGTCTGGGACTCGGCTGGTCCATAAGCAGCGGTTTTGATTAGCAGTTTTCGCTGTATGGACGGTATTGGCTCCAGCATCTACATAACACCTCAGCTGGAGCTCTGGCAGCCCTTGTTTCAGATATTAATAACATCTGAAATGAGGGTGTAAGGACATTTTATCATAACTAATGTACAGTGGGTACGGAAAATATTCAGACCCACATTTTTCCCTCTTTTTTTCATTGCAGCCATTTGCTAAAATCAAAAACGTTCTCATTAATGTACACTCAGCACACCACCTTGACAGAAAAAAACAGAAATCTTTCCTTCAATTGCAACCAGTCGTCCTGTCCCTGCAGCTGGAACACACCCCCAGAGCATGATGCTGCCACCCCCATGTTTCACTGGATTGTGTTAGGCATGAGATGCCTGCTTTTCTTCACACATACCACTTAGAATTAATGCCAAAAAGTTCAATCTTGGTCTCATCAGACCAGAGAATCTTATTTCTCATAGTCTGGGAGTTTTGGAAGAGTTTTGGTCATCCCAAGCTTCTTCCATTTAAGGATTATGGAGGCCACTGTGCTCTTAGGAACCTTGAGTGCTGTGGAAATTCCTTTGCAACCTTGTGAGCTGTAAGGTCCTATATAGACAGGTGTGTGCCTTTCCTAATCAAGTCCAATCAATTTAATTAAACGCATCTGGACTCCAATGAAGGAGCCGAACCATTTCAAGGAGGATCAGAAGAAATGGACATGCAAGTTAAACATGAGTGTCACAGCAAAGGGTCTGAATACTCATGACCATGTGAAATTTCAGTTTTTCTGTTTTAATACATTTGCAAAAATGTCTACATTTCTGGGTTTTTTTTTGTCAAGATGGGGTGCTGAGTGTACATTAATGAGAAATAAAACTTTTTTGATTTTACTAAAGGGTGCAATGAATAAATTTAAAGAGGTCTGAATAATTTCCGTACCCACTGTATAGTATTAATTAGCGTCATAGATTAGCAAGGACTCAACTACAATAGACAGTTTGTGCTAACTGAGTAAAGATGTTTCAGCCAACTACCAGGCTGGTCCTTTCAACCATCTGCCCATTTTTGGATTGACCAGGTTGGATGGAGGTAGCTTTGTTCCTGTTGCCAGTGGCTGCTGCATATCAGCTGCACAGTGACCAGAACTTTGACTTCTCTAGTTTTCAGCACCATAAAAATGAAAACATGGGATGATCGTAAAGTCCATTCCATGAGACACTTATAGTACAGATTCCAGGTAGAGTGGATGGCAGCTGGAGTTCATTATATTCAAATTCTTAAATCCAAACAAGACAGAGATACATGTTTTTTGGATTAAGCTTCCAATTTAACATCCAGAAAAACATCAAGAATGTCTTTATTTGTTCTAAGTAAAAGCAACAATGCTTTTAACTCTGCTAATGCTACCTGAAGTTATTTAAATGGAATCGTTATGTAGCAGCTTTTGCCTCAGATAAGTTAGCAAACTGGGGCTAACGTTAACTGTCAATAGTGTTATGGAACTACCAAGCACCAGATGCAAATCAGGATTTTAATAGGGCTAAAGGTAACTAGAGGTGTCATCTTCAAAATTTCCGATCTTGTCCTAGACGGCTAATCATAGATTTGAAGTCATGTCGCGCTGCAACTTCAGATCTACTTCTATCTAAGCAGCACGAGATCTGGAGTCATGCCTTTCAGAACAAAATTAATTATATTCAGTTTTATCCTGCAGTAGATGTAATCAGCGATCACAATAACCATAAGATGAGGCTTGTCCGTCTTGCACCTTGATCTGTAAACCCTCACCCCCAAT
The DNA here is from genome assembly GCF_033807715.1 of Cololabis saira. Lineage (NCBI taxonomy): Eukaryota > Metazoa > Chordata > Actinopteri > Beloniformes > Belonidae > Cololabis > Cololabis saira. The sequence goes on along the minus strand of NC_084588.1, from coordinate 11,122,179 downwards.
TAAACCTCATTACCAGACTTATTGATTTTAAGATTTTGTGTTTATTCCCCTATGGCATATTTAAGTCTCATCTGAATGGTCCTTAATGAAATGGTGTCCTATTGCATCAAAATTGCATCTAAAACATCTTGAGAGAAGATCTTCGGATAGGGGCTCACAAACGAAAACTATTTCATGCTGATTGTCCTGGTTAGCAACATTAACTGAGGGGGAGTTACTGATAGGTCAATTTGGCTTCAAACCCACTCTTCAGAAATGTACGCGTGATATCACAGAAGGGTTTATATACGGTAGTTGTATTTAGCCTATGGTTCCCCCAAAACCTAGAAATCAGTAACTGTTGATCAAAGGTTGAACTTTGTGCAAATGTGGAGTTGTGGTTGATCACAGAAAAGTTGACACTCCAGAAAGTGAGTGAATGAGCTCTGGGAGAAGAGTCTGTGATTTACAAGCAAACATGGTGTAGACTCAAGTATCTAAATCCCAGATCACAGTCCCTCACTTAGCAGAGAAGCAGATGGATTACTGTCACCTGTTAAAACACTGCTTACATGCGTTTGCCTGATTTTTTTAACCGACTTTTATACAAACAAAACACTAAAGACTTTTTTTTTCTTCATAGGATTCAGATAACTGTTGCTATTTCTCAACCTGACTGATCCACCTTTAACAACAGCAGCTGATGCAACAGAGTCTGAACAAGACCGCTCTTAATCGGCACCAACAATACTCGAGCAAACACGCGCTTGTTCCTACAGGTGTGCAGAATCCGTGCGGTCGCACACATGAATACACGCACATTCTTTTAAAGTACACAAATGCAAACCCACGTATACTGGCGCACACACACCTGGCTGGTTTTAAACCTTATTTGAAAACCATCAGATCTCGTGTGACTCACGGTGCTAGGGGCGCCGCTCTCACCAAAGAGTCTGACGCTCCTCGGTTGAAGGGAGCGTATAGGCCTAGGTTGACGAGAGGTGAGCCTTGTTTGGATCTCCGAAAAGCCACTGAAATGGATAAAGATGCCAAGAGCTTTGATATGACTTTGTGTGCAGAATTATCTCTTGAGGGTGAGATTAAGAAGGAAGAGGATGATTAGAGGAAATTTATTCAACTTGAAAATCTTAAAGTGTCAAGCTGCACGCAAACTTACTGGATTATGTCCTGTAGGGAAACTGGAGATCAATTGGAAAATAAGCTGTGCAGAGGAAGGAAGGGAGTCGCAATTTGTTTAATATTTAATCTCCGTGCAAAGGATTTACTTTGTTGAATTGGGTTGAAAATAGTTTTCAACAACTATAAGACATTAAATATGAAAGTATATCATTGTGACTCAAGTTTTCATCCGTATGTTGACATATTTTTACTGACTAGATGTGATTTAAGGTCTGACGTTCACACACCGGGCTTCATTCAGAGACATGAGCTCAATTAATTTGTGTTTTTGGAGTGAAATTCACCCACGTCAGTGAAAATGTTAGTAGTTCTAAACTTTTCCCATGGCGTTTGTGTAAAGGAGTAAGGAAAGATAAATATTGCTTATCATTATCAGACTTTACACCAGTGCTGTATTGTACGGTATGTTTACATAATTGAATTGAATTGAATAAATTAGAAAAATAAAGTATTGATCCTAATTGATGGGAATTTTGAAAACGTTCAGGAGCAGCAGGTAAAGGAGCTAAAACAGGAGCTGCTTCCAATTTATAAAATAAAAAAGGATGATGTAATCAGTTTTTAGAAGTTACTTTTGTCTGCAGATTGAATTATTGGAGTTACAAAAATGGTCCAAAGTATGTGGGCCAACAGTTTTTAAAGTCACAGTTAAAGAAACTGTTGCGCAAGGAATTTATATCCAGGGCACTGTTTCTTCAGATGTATGTTAAAAGTAATACACCCCCTAGCAATGTAACATACGAACAAAACAGACCAGCAGGGAGGGACGGAAAGACAAGACAAGATATACTCACTGGGCTGACGAGACACAGGTGAACACAATGAGGGCAGATGGGCTCGAGCGAAGTCAACAAGAAAACAACAAGACAGAAGCTGCGTCCGAAATTGCATACTTCCACCCTAATGAGTATGGAAAAACAGTATGTGAGATTTTTTAGTGCATCCGAAACATTAGTACGTACACAATAGTATGCCCTATCCATACTCATTCCAGAGACATTTATTAGTATGGATTGATTGACACTAGCTAAGCAGAAACTTCCCACAATGCAATGCAGTGGTGTTTGATTGGTGCTGCGCAGATACGTATATGTCATAAGAATAATATTAAGTATAATAATATTATTATATAATCTTAATATTATAATATTCGTATATAATAATATCATTTAATGTCATCTTGTTTGGACCAGGATAAACGGGAAAGAGCGGAGCGGTGCTGCTACTGCTGCTGTGACAGAATCAGAATCAGCTTTATTGGCCAAGTTTGAACATTGCCCGACAAGGAATTTGACTCCGGTTATTTCGCTCACTGTACCCAGATTTAAAACATAGCAACAGTAAATAACAAATGTACAGTAAATAAACAATGTGGCACTTATTAACATATAATTAAAAAAGTGAAAGGTGCAGCAATACTGAGGTAGACATGGTAATGATAGCTCTTAATAACAAATAGCCTATACAATTTTTTTAAAAGTGAGAGGTGCAGCAGAATGAGGTAGATATGATTAGATTATGGGGAGGTGTGTTGTTACAGCATATTGCACGGTGATTGATTCTCTGAGACTCTATGAGTTATGAGTGTTCAACAAGGGCAGTGTCCAAGAGGCTAGTGTTGTTCTCAAAGTTGACAAAGGCCCAAATCAATGCACGTCCCTGGGTGGGCTTGAACCACCAACCTTTCGGTTAACAGCCGAACACGCTAACCGATTGCGCCAAAGCTGGGGAACAATAGTCTACCATGGGGGGGGAAGAAAGGAAAAGAAGGGGGAAGAAGGGGGGAGAAGAAAAAGAGGAAAAAGAGAGAAAAAAGAGAGAAAAAATGAGAAAAAGAGAAGAAAGCACAATTCTGTAGCACCCATTCTTTTGAAAGTCATTATATACCGTAGTATTTTTGTTAAAGAAAAGAAAAGTTATTTTTTGTGCGTTGCGGAGGAGGAAGACACGTCCACAAAAGCGCCGGTTCGAATCCTGACTCTGGCAGGATTGAAGTTTATAATATGCAGAATAAAAGTGTTTGTGTTGACTGTGTAAACTTGAATTTATTCAAGATAATGACGTATAAGACTCTTGCAATGCAATTAACTGTTAATACATTATTGTTAATATTTAAAAAAATAATAATATTAGTATATTATTATTGTTAGTTTTTTTATTAGTCTATTAGTATTAAAAAAAAACTTCCCTAGTTTAGATTATATACTTAGACTATCCATACGTAGATTCTTTATACCTTCCAAGTTCAGAGATTAAATATTTTATATAATATAGATATAAGACTCTTGCAATGCAATTACCTGTTAATACATTATTGTTAATATTTAAAAAAATAATAATATTAGTATATTATTATTGTTAGTTTTTTTATTAGTCTATTAGTATTAAAAAAAAACTTCCCTAGTTTAGATTATATACTTAGACTATCCATACGTAGATTCTTTATACCTCCAAGTTCAGTGATTAAATATTCTATATAATATAGAATAAATGTGTTTATTTTCTGCTGTCTTGGTTTAATCAGGGTGGTGTCTGAGGCTGTTTCAGGTTTCCTTATACACAGTCCAGTGATCAGTCATGTGACTGGAAGCTGTCACTGGTAGATACCAAATATACCAAATAACATTATCATCATCCTTTTCCTTTCAAAGTAATGATGATAATAAAGGATGATGATGTTATTTTGCATACATCCTACTTATGACTGATTAATGGACTGTATATAAGGAAACCAGAAGCAGCCTCAGAACCAAACCTGACAAAGGCAAGCCCAAAATGTTTGTTGAATAAAGCATAATGTACTGGAGAACACTTGTACAATGTGTTTTAATAGTGATGGACTTGCATTGAAGCTCACCATGGTTTGCTCCTTGCTGTGTGTAATTAATTAAAAACTAACCATAAAAATGAACATGAACTGAGGCAGTATTGATATTAAAATTGTAACTGTATTGAACATTATAACCTTCATCAGAAAACATATACAGAACTATATACAGAAATAAAAGTGTCCAGCTTTCTTCCCTTCTCTTCGTGATTGGAAAGAAGCGCTGTGATTGGCCTACGTCCAATCTGACATTGGACAGTGAATGCCATGATTGGATGATGAAATTGGAGTTTGGACAGACGATCCTGATCCAGGTAGCGCCACAGAGACCAGTGTTCTGCCAAACCTTGCTACCTGCTGAGAAATGCTACTTTGTGGCTCTGCGCACGCGCACAGTCGATTTTCAAAGTTTGATTGCCACGCCCATCAATTCTTGAATCTGAGAAGTACGTCCAAATTAATACTGATATTTACTCAAAAGTGTGCCGGACTAAAGTATACTTTTTGAGTATATTCTGTTTAGTATGGCATTTCGGACGCAACGAAAGACAGGCCTTCAAAGTAAAACAGGAAGTGAAGTTACCAAAAACTGAAGAGGTCAGAAGCAAGAAAACAAAACCCAACACCAACATGAAGCCGAACCCAGAACACACTCTACTGGCTGTTCATTGTGTCGTTGCTGTCGCTCAGATAAGATGAAACAAATTGCCGCTGACTATAGTAGTAACCATAGGTTGTGTACTACTTTACATAATGCATTGGGATAAAATGATATTTGCATTAAAATGCAAGTACACACACACACACACACACACACACACACACACACACACACACGTGTACATTCATGTATGTAGACACACAAAAACCTTTTTTACTCCATTAGTGGAAATAAATTATTTTCATCCCATACTTATTTCACATTTTCCGACATGGCTGGGGGGAATGCATTAGGGGAATGGTCTTGGCCTGGTTTTGGGTCAGAAACATTCAATTATATATACTTTGTATTGCACAGATGTTAACAGACACATTGCATACTGTGAAGGGGCTGGTTGAGAAATATGTGTAACATAAACAAAGCAATCTGACTCATTTTGCATCCAAAGTCATGACCATATTAAAGTTTCCAGTTTGTATTTGATATATTTTATGGGCAGTGTAAGCTGCATTACCATAAAACTATGACTAATTTCTGCAGTTTCCAAATAAAATAACCTGCACGTTGATAAAATCTAAAGCAACAGCAAATCTTGCTCTCTGAGCATGTCTCTTTCATGGTCTAATCAACCTTTTATTCTCATTTTATGCAGGTCTTGGGCAGGAAAACAGGTATTTAAATTGATGTTTTCTAAGTTGTTTTTCTTTCTCCACATCATAACTGAGAAACCAATTTTTGGACTACTGATACTTTGTAATTTCTTGGTATGATTAGATGTTTGAATGTTTCATACACTTTGAACACATGTTTCTGAACTTTTTCACAGATCACAAAGAGTCATCTCTGGTACAAAAGTGTTTTTCCATAATGGCTTGTGGTGTGGGGGCAATGAGATAATAAGGAGCCATGTTTGCTGTCGGATTATGTACTTGGGTGATGTGGAGCAGCCTGTTTGTTTGTTTGCTGAATGGACAGTCTCTGAACGGCTGCAGCACAAACACGACTCTGGACGAATGCGTCACAGTCCTGACCACAATGACTGGAACCAAATATTGACGTCCCGCTCCGAAAGCCAGGGATGCTGCAAAGCTCTGGTGTTTACCGTGAGGCTCATGATGACTTAGTGTCCCTGCATCCACCGGGCTCCACCCATAGAAACCACTCGTCTTGCCCACATTTCGGTGTGGATTGCAGTTCACCCCTTGAGCACTTCAACGCTGACCAAACCGGCCAATGATCCATTTCACAACATCGAGGTTGACCAAACATTCAAAGATCACAGAGTTCAGCTAGTGATTCCTTGGAGCATCCCTCAGAAAAGCTAATCGTTTTCATATGGATTTCACTCAAGACTTTGTGTTTTTTAAAGGGGTCCTTAGGGTACTGTTTGCTTCATTTCACTGAATTTGTGCACATGACTGTTGAATTGACTACACAAGTCTTTGTATTTGAAGGGAAATGCATGACATTTCCCTTCAAGAAGCCCAATCTGTGAGGCGGTTAGAACGGCGGGGATAAAAATGCAAATCTTAAAGGTTCAGTACGAGATGTTGGAAAAACCAACAATTGTCAGGAAGATTTGAAAAAGAAACAATTAAAAACTACAACCCCCTTCCTTCAGACCAAAGTCACGCCTTGTAAGCACACAAATAGCCAACGCCTGTTCACTGACGCAAAAAAGGATTTAAGGAAAGACAATGGTCCAACGAACTTGTAAGGGTGGTGTTTTTGACTCAGTAATGCTTCCACAGGAGATTGATGTTTTTAGTTGTTTTCACACGACATAAGTTGATTAATTGTTTGACATTAGTGTGTAAAGAGGTATCAGGTAATATAGCAAAAAAAAAGCATAATTAAAAAGATCTTCTACCAGTGTTTATTATCTAAAAGAGTTGTTTTATTGTTTTCTGTGTAGAAAATGATACAAAAGTGAACTGACCAGGTTAAGTGATGTCTGTAACACATATTAAGGCTATATTCTGAATTTCAGTTTTAAACTGACTTTGAACAAACGCGACCTTTCAAGGCCTTTTCTACTGATGGATCACAAAATCCGACCGAAACAAGTTGTCAGTCTTGAATCAGTCTCATGTCTGACATTAAAACTAACTTGAAAAAGGTTAAGACTGATGCTGAATAAGCGTTGGGGTTTTAAACACTGACACTTAATCAATACTGCTTCAGCTGTCCTCTGAAATGTCAGTCAGTGTTCAACATTTTCATGAGATGTTGGCATTTAAGCTGTCAAATTTAACCATAACAATATGTTGATTCACTGACATTTAATCTATTAAGAGCTTGGTCGCACCGCCGATTTGAAACCTTAACCAAAAATCAATTCTTTTTGACCACACGCCATTGCTGAAGTCTAAGAGCAAAGTCGGCTGCTCCCATGTTACATTTTTGATCCTGTTAAGATATACATTGTGCAGCTACATGCCATGTCGCCATGGAAACCTGGGTGCATTCAATTTTACGATCCAGCAAACTGAATTCTTATCTATTTATTTATTTTTTCTTAATTGCACTGGGCCCTGATCTGCTGCCAAGACTATTACACTGGTGAAACCGGAGCTAATGCTACACAGATTAGAGAACTGCTCATTCGATTGGTCATTTTATTTATTTGTTTATTAACAAATTGATTCGCCTGTTCAGACCTTGAATTAAAAAATTCAAAATGTCTCTTGAGAGATCAGATCAGACTCTGCTGGTTTATATGTAAATTTACACGTATGCCATTTTCACCATCAAACACTAAATCACAAAATGCTTTTTTTATTTTTAACCTCCAAATGCAGCAGCTGGAAATAACCAGACTTGCAGAAAAAAATCAAGATCAAGAAGGTCTGCTTCAAACTTTATTGTTCCAAACCTTATTCAACAGAAGGTGTTTTCAATATGAATAAAAAGAGGTAAAAGACTCAATGAAAACAACCCAAACATCACAAATATAGTGACGAGAAATGTATTGCTATTATTCATACAGAAAATCTAATTAGTTATTGCCTAAGGCAATTATGTTAATTTATTAAACTGTCCCTAAACCTGCCCAGGACACAGACTCCAAGAAGAAGTGGACACAAGTGTCCACTTTTGTGTACTTTTGCATAAGCGTTTGTTACTTGTGATCACGTTCCCTAGGGATGCATTTTAATGCAAGGTCCAAACAGGCTCTTCAATTTGTTAAATGAATAGATAAAATTAAAATGAAAAAGATCCAGCACCTGGATTTTAGCAAATGGAGTTATCTTGGCTGGTATTTGGAGGACAAGGACAAAAGACTGTGACAGCCTGACAACGCTTCCTAAAACAAAGGAAATATTCCTTCATATTGATGTTTTTACCCAACACAAAGAAAGCCTGGCTGGTATCAACTTGCTCCTGATGTATACAGCTTCATGTAAATGTTTACAAGAAATCCACTCAGCGTCCCTTAAAATGTTCGCCTACAAGCTGCCAAATTGACTGCATTGTTGTTGTCTTTTTTTGAAACTAATTCTCTATAGGTTCCTTATTGAGGAATATTCAGCACCAAATTTTAGAAAAAGGGTGAAAAGAAATCCAAAGTAAGTTTCCCCACTCGGGTGCACATAGCAGATCTTTCTGTGAGAAAAAGGAAAGTCAAGGTCGCCCCTCCCTAAGATTTTCTGTGCATTTAAGACTCTTTTATGTGCAGAGATGCACTGCACTGTGTTCAAAACACCCAGTAACTGATGGGTACTTGATTCAGCCAATTTCTCTGCAATCTTTACGGCGAAGCACTCACAGAATCATCCCTTTCACCGTTCAACAAAATGATAGGTCACATGCTCAACAGGGTGTAATTACGTGACAATTTCCCTCACACACATGTTCCATCACCAACACAAAGCTGGCTACTCTAAAACGCGCGGCAGTTTCCTTTAAACAGGGTATTTTCCTATCGGTCCGACTCATTTAGCTCCTCAGGCTGGAACTTCTAATTGTGTGCCGCTTCTTTTCAACTGTGTTTTTTTTTTTTTTTTTTCTGGGGAACGAACAAAAAGATCACGTGCACATAATCAAAACCACAGAGATACAGTACACACCAGCATACATGCGTGTATGTGTGCTGACATGCATGTGTACACAGAGAATCCTAATTTGCCGCTTACAAAAGCTTTGAATCCTCTGGGGCTTAGAAAGGCTTGTTGGGTTTTTGCCTGACTTCTTCACAAAATCTTCTACCCGTTACCATTTTCTTTTAACTTTCAAAATAACAGATTGCGGTGCATGCAGGCTGCCATGCAAGCTTCTTTTCTTTAGGGTAATATGGGAAGAAGGTGGGGCCTGCAGCTGTGTCAATAGGGCACCGAGCAATACTATAGCAGCCTGAAAACCTTACAAACTCCCTTTTATGTTGCTCTTCTGGGTAAGAGCGGGGCATGTTTACACTTTGCTCCTTCTATAATGTTCGACACCTGTGCGTGGATAGAGAGGGGCGTGCAGAGCTTAGTATGAAGGTGTGTACGCGTACTTGTTGAGTGATGAGCAGCACCTGTTGTGTAAATGGACTGGCTGAACTTTGGCAGGTCTTATCTCTGGCACGACCATTAAACTGATTCAACCTGTAAGAACAGAAGAGTTAAGAACTTGAACAGACCCTGCCATAAGGATCGTGTTTGTCATTTATATAACAATTTAACAGTATGGTCATTATCGGATCTCTCCGTGTTTCTCTCATGTTTGATCATGGTTTGTTTTTTCCAAGTTTTGAGTCGTGTTTTTGTTCTTATAACAGTACATATATGAGGGTCTTGTTGCAGTCCATAACCGACATGAAAGCTCTTACTTGCAAACATGAATAATGCCCTCATGTTTATTCTGGGCTGTATGAGAAAAACAAAGCTGAGATTCCCCGATGTAAATGTTTGCCATATGTCAGTGATCTGTTTTCTACCCGTTTCACTCAAAGTTGTGCAAGAACTTCCAGATGTCAGGCCAGATGTCAGTTTCTGATGACAACTAACCAAATTTAAGAAGAAGAATTTACACCTTCTTCTTCATCTTCTTCGTCTTCTTTTCCTTTTTGCTGTTCCATTCAAGGGTTGCCACAGCGAGTCGTCTTCCTCCATCCTAGCCTATCCTCTGCAGGTAACTTCATGTCCTCTTTCATGAGAGCCATAAATCTCCTTTTTGGTCTTGCTCCAGTCCTCGCCTCTGGCGGTTACAACCTCAACATCCCTCTCCAGGGATATTCACTATTCAGTATTCACTACCCCTCCTATGTCCAAACCATCTCAGACTGGGCTTTCTGACTCTCTAAAACATCTAACATATGCTTTCCCTCTACTCATTTCTGACCCTATCCTTTCTCATCACTCCCAAAGAAAACCTCAACCTCAACTTCAGTCACATGGCCTCTAAACCTTACAACGTCCCAGGTCTAACTGACGTCTTGTGCACGTTTTCTTTTATTCTTGCTGATACTCTTTTTATCACATATCATCCCCTGGCACTTTTCTCCACCCGTTCCAACCTGCTTGCTCTTCACCTCTTTTCCACACTCTCTGTGGCTCTGGACTGTTGACCTTTAGTACTTAAAACTCTCCACCTTCTTTTATCTCTGCTCCCTGTAGCCTCACTGTTCCACTTGTGTTACATCAGCAGGAAGATATATTCATGTATTACAAGTCTTGACTGCAGGCAGGCATCAAGATTCTTTTATAACATACAGCAGCCACACTGCCAAAAGTGTAGTGTGTGCACTGTGATGTTGCCTTGCTGAAATAAGCAAAGGTTTTCTGGACAGAAGTCTCCAGTGTTTTTCCTAGCAATCTATTGGAGCAATGCTCCCCGTTTGGTTGTAACAGCACAGGCATGTTCCAGTTATCAGCTTCGTTATCATTAATCCATGAGTCTAGGTTTGGAAATCCAATAGGATCTCTGCCTTTGGTTCTCTACTACCCTTGGACGTATCTCTTATCGTGATTGTAACTTCCAACTGAGCATAGATGTTCCTGTACAATACTCTAGCTAGTTATGACTTTCCACGTACACCATCACATAATTATCCTGCATGGTGGCCTTGACTCTCACTAAACCCCACTGTCTCCTTACATTTACAGTAGTCTCTGGATGTTGTACTTGGAGTGGAACTCTCCATGCATCGTGGGGAGCTTTCGAGTCTTGACATCATTGGTTTCCATCTCGTCCTGTGGCCATTGGTATCTTATATCTTATTACTGGCTGGACATATGTATTGTCTGAAATTGTTCTTCTCATTTACTTGACTCTTACAAATCTGCTTTGCGTTTCATTTTCAGTTGGTTCTGGCTATCTTCCTTTTGGCCTTGTAAGAGTTTCCATTTGCTTGCAGGGTCCAAATGTATTTGTAGCTGCACAAAAGTCATTTCAATTGCTTTGTTTCCACAGGAAAAAACTTTTGTAGTCTTTGTTCCCAAAGGTGGAGTGGACACAATAAGTAGTGTAAGATAGTTTGACCAAATTTTGTTAACTATCAGATAATAATAAAGTGACAAAGGTCTCATTTGAACTTTGTAGGGGCTTGGGAGCTACGCTACACACAACTGTTAGGCAAAAGTCCAACTGCTGCTTTGTTAAAGTAGCAGTTTACTTTGGTAAAGTAATTTTTTTTCTTCTTTTTACTTACCATGGTCTCTTTAATATTTGCTCGGGGGTGATATTTTGGGTCTTTGAAAAGCTGCTGGAGACAGTTTGTATCGTAACAAACACTATATAAATAAAAGTGAATTGAATTGACTTTTACTTTGAAATGTCCTTCTTGGATTTACTCCCTTTTTCTTTGCCATTTGAGTTGCAATTGTGCTGTTTTAAACATAAAAAAACGGTTTACTTAAGGTTGGGTAATGAAGACATAGTTAAGGTTAGGAAAACAGCATAGCTGCTGTGAACACAGACACTGCCAGAATGTATCACATCGAAATTACTGGCTGCCTCTTTCGCTAAAAGCGCAACGAAAGTGTTGGACACACAAACTGCAGGTCCTACTGATATACATTACACTGAGAATTATGCATTGGCACAAAAAAATGAAGAATTTGTTGTTGTCAGAACTAATAAAAAGCTTTTTATTTGTGAGACGTTTATTGCTATTCAATGAATACAGGTGTCTATGCATGAAATGTTGAATGAATTATTGGATTGTAAAAGGTTAATGTAAGACAATCACTCAAAACAAAAGAAAATGCACATAAAAATATGAATAAAAAAAATGAAATAGCATAACATGTTGCACAGATCTTTATGAGAGGTGCAATTCACAGCCATTGTGCATCTGAAGGGGTTTCAACATTGTGCATGTGTTAAGGCCCAAGTGACAGGCTGTTACAGAACCTGGCTGTTCTGCATCTCAGGCTGCAGAACCTTCTGTCAGAGGCCAATCGGGAGAACGGTCAATGGAGACGGTGAGGACAGTCTTTAACAATGTCATTGGCTTGAGTCAAGCAGCGTTTTTGTCCCAGATCCTATAAGGAGGCAAGATAAGTCCCAGTAGTGAAGCTGTCCTCACCACTCTCTGAGGGTCTTCCAGTCCGCAGGAGTCCAGCTGCCATGCCAGACCGAGATACAGCTTGTCTTAACGCTCTCTATAGCGACTCTATAGAAGCTGGTGGAGGGAGGTGCTTTCTTATCACCTTGTGCAGGAAGTGCAGATGTTGATATGATCGCTTTTACCACTGATGCTGTGTTTTAGGTCCATGTGAGGCTGTCTGTAATGAGGAACTCTGGGATACCCAATATCTGCACCCCACTCTTTGTGAGCAGTGGTGTGTGACGGTGCTGGTTCCTCCTGAAGTCAACAGTGTGGCAGGAGGATGATTAAATATTCATGATTCGAAAGTGAATTACAGATTCTGATCCTCTTGGCCCCAGTTAGGCCATGTAAAGACAGCAAATGTTTTTTTTTCTTTGTGGAGTCTTTCTGTGTGGAGTTTGCATTGTCTCCCCGTGCTTGCGTGTGTTCCCTCCGGGTACTCCGGTTTCCTCCCACAGTCCAAAAACAAGCATACTAGGTTAATTGATGATTCTAAATTGCCTGTAGGTGTGAATTTGTTTATGCATGATTGTCTGTGTATGTGGCCCTGCAATAGACCGGCGACCTTTCCAGGGTGAACGCCTGCCTCTCGCCTGAAATTAGGATAGGCTCCAGCAGACCCCCGTGACCCTGCAAAGGATAAAAAACGGGTACCGTATATAAAATGGATGGATGGATGGATTTCCAAACATTCCCCTTCTCTTCTTTAGTATATTTGATTTAGTGTCAACACTTTTATTAAAGAGGTCTGCTGGAGTCTATCTTAGCTTTCTTTGGACGAAGGCCGCTGCTACATCCTGGACAGGTTCCCAGTTCCCCTCCAGAGTCACCTATAGACACATTATCTTAATGCAGACTTTATTGATCAGTGATACAGTTATACATTGTTTAAAGATGTAAGGACAACCATGTTTGGTCCATCCTTTAATTTGAAACTGGTATATTGCTGGAGAAAAACCTACCTAATGATCCTCCTTGGTCTGTTTACTTGTTTTAATGCCAGCAATATTTGAGAGTCAAAATGTAGACATATGGCGGGTGGAGGGCTCAAGACACAATAGTCTAAAGTTTATGCTGACAGCGCTCATTAATCAACAAGAGAAACAACTTAATATCAAAAGCAAATAAGTGTCCTGGCACCAGTTGCAGCCATTGTGTTGGCAGTGTCATCATCCAGCTGGCGCGGCCACTTGCCACAGAATTCATTTCATGCTTCATCTCTTGGCCTAAAGAGCCGAGACAGAAAAGGCCACAGTGGTAATTGTTCTGCTGAATCCAGCGTGAACAAAACATATTTTTTAAAGGGAGGGGGGCAGACAGAGAGATGTGCAAACATGCTGACATATCCATTAAGTAACACGCCCACTTGGTTACATATGGACGAGAGACCTATAATCAGTGGGGACTTTTTTTAATTAGGTTTTACTGATTACGGGATATTACAGACGGATTTGTTTTTTTGAAGGGGTGTTGTGGGAGGTCCTGAGTAGCTAGTGTCCTACCCGCGGTAAACAGCAAAAGTATTCTTTGCTTTTTGGAATCCCTGAAGATCCGTACTAATCATCCAGATTTGTGGGTGTACTGGGGAGCCTGAATCCCTGACTCATAAGGAGTCCAATCCCAGCACTAGAGCCGCAACTCCCATCAGGAGCTTGTAGGAAATCCAATCTGCTTATGCAGCCTTTGGTTTTATTCACTACTTTTCATATATCCTACACATTCCAACACACACAACCCCAACTGCCAGCTGTCAGCATCTGTTGAAGGTGATAGAATGTTAGTATAACAGCTGGAGTCGAAGCGTGCTACCAGCCAATCCTGACACCTTTAAAACACGGCACAACCAGGTCGCCAAATCAGGACCCAGGTCAGAGTCGACAGACAAAGACTCAATGGTACGCTGGACTGAAAACTGCAGAGGCGGAACCGTGGTACAGTTAGCTCACAGTTTATTTGTAGCTTGTGACAACGGGCTCCTCCGACAGTGGCTGGATATCTACAGGACTAGGACTTGTGGGAGTCGAGTCTGTAATGGCAGAACCACAAGGACACGGACTGACTTAAAGGAGACAGATTTGACCGTACTAATCACAACAGCTTCTGTTTGGAGAATAAAAAAAGCAATTTCTGAGGAGTATAGTTAACGGGTTATCAGAGGACCAAGTTTTAACCAACTCCAACCTCGTGGATTTCTACGACGGAGTATTAGGGCCAAACTAAGACAAAAAAAATTTGGAAATTACGAGAATAAAGTCATAATGTAATGAGAATAAAGTCGTAAAATTACGAGAATAAAGTCATAATGTTGCGAGAAAAAAAGTCATAATAGAATAAAGTCGTAATATTATGAGAATAAAGTCGTAATATTACAAGAATAAAGTCGTAACATTACGAGAATAAAGTCGTAATATTACGAGAATAAAGTCGTAACATTACAAAAATAAAGTGGTATAATTTATGAGAATAAAGTCGTAATATTACGAGAATAAAGTGTTAATTTATGAGAACTCTAACAGGAAGAGCATCTTCTCCCTGTGTTAAAATGAGGAACATTGAGCATCTTGTGAAACTATATTTATAATAAATATATATAATATATTTAATATTACGACTTTATTCTCGTAATATTACGACTTTATTCTCGTAATATTACAACTTTATTCTCACAACATTATGACTTTATTCTGGTAATTTTACGACTTTATTCTCATATTATTATGAATTTAGTTTCGTAATTTCCTTTTTTTATTTTTGTCTTAGTTTGGCCCTAACACTCCGTCGTAGATTTCAGAGCAGTTCAAATGATTTAAAGATATTTACTGCCCCACTTTTGTACTTTTTTTTGTATCTTGTTTTGAATAGTGACATTTCCCTTCCGTGTAGCCTGACTCTGAATCGCTGTAAGCCCTCCCTCTCAAAATAAAAGATATATACTATATTGTGTTCTTTTTTTAGACAGAGTGGGACCAACTGGGTTCTGTGGTTCTGTGATGTTCTGCGATAAACAAGATATGACAAAATAAATGACTGGTACTACAGTGAAGCAGTGTTTTACTACAGATTTGGCTATGAGGTTTGATTTGTTTTAAATGGTTAAAATTCACTCTCCTATGGTCCTCACTCCGAGGAGAATTACTCCCCTATTCTCTAAACTTGGAGCCGCTGCTTTCTTCAGTTAAGTCAGCATCATCTCTTAAGTTCTTCCCACAATCCCCTTATTAAAAGAATAGAAAAAGACAAATTGAAAGCACGCTTTAACATTTTGTTTAACACACATCCATCCTTACAGCACCAACTAAGACCAATGATTAAATGCTAAGTACATCTAAATTCAACACGCACAACAACAAGCCACGCATTTTCAATGACCCCCGGTGTCATGCCAACTGGAATCTCAACAACTCAATAAACAAATTCTCAAAAGACTTCGAGGCTGAGCACATTGTTTTGGTTGCATGCATAATTAATTTGAAGGGTACTTACGGATTTTGATTGGCCTGATGTTTAAAGAGTGGAGGGCATAGTGGTTGCGAATGGGAAATAGATTATCTTATTAATTCTATGTATAATCCTTTAAAAAATACAATTAATTTATTATACTGTGCATTTTGTAGATATTTATGAATTAAAGATATGATTTGCTCATTTGAGAGCTTTACAGGTTGGCATGATTTGTTGACCCCAATAATTTCCATCCACCAATTGTTTTAATGTTTAAATTTGTTTTAGCGTGAGTCATAAGGACTCAAGTAAATTATACTTTTTATTGCTGGTTCAGTATTAAAGTTTTCTAGTAGTAATAGGTCTACATTTTGTTGCAAGAGTAAAGAAGTGTTTCCTGAGAAGTAGTCATTAAAGACATAACAAGTCATTATTCTAAAATATTATCCTAACATCTCACAACTTAAGAGACGTTTTACAGACATAATAACTGTTGTGGTTTACTTTAGGGATGTTTAATAAAGCTTTTATTGACATATTTTTTTATTGCTTTAATACAGTGGCAGGGCTGAGTGCTTGTTCAGAAGATATGTGTGTGGGGTTGGATCTGCCGACTTTGCGGCTGCAGTAATGACATGTTTAGGGGGACGGTGGCGCCAGACAGCTCAGTAACCCCTACCACATTTAAAATTTGAGAACAGAATTTTGTCAATCAGAAGTGTTGGCCACACAGCAGCTTGCAAATACTATATGAACATACCATCTGAGACAAGGCAATCCAAACAAATGCTGTGAGCCAGAAAGCATGTTGATGAAATGTTTAAGAATTTAAAGCAGCACCCCCTCCTCCTTGCAATTTAAGACTATGCAGGCTGTGCATAATTGCTTTAAATATTTCTCTGAGGGATTCCGCAAAGCAGCAGAAACAATACTAGAGCGGCCAGAGCTTCGTGTTATATCAAACTGATGTTCATCGACCTCTGAAAGCCAGTGAGGGGACCGTTGAGGATTCCTTATTTTTTTAATGGAAAACATGGTCATAGTTCATCTTTTCTGCTCATATGCTTATTTTGTTAAAATCTAAGACATTTGACATAGAGGCTGATAATTATACCAATGTAGAGTATAGTGGTATCCATTATGCACCTTTGGTCAAAATTATTTAAATGTGTAAGTAAGTAAAGGCTGATCTCCAAATGATGTAAAATCTTATATTGGAAATGTTCAATATCTAGGCTCAGTTGGGATAATTTTTTTTTTCAAGAATTTATTAACTTATCTAGTCATTTCTTATACCTACTTTGTCCTGTACAGGTTTACTGAAGGGCTGGAGCCGATCCCAGCTGTAATCGCTGGACAGGTCGCCAAAAATCTGATCACATGGCCACACAGAGGCAAGACAAACCACCATGCAAGCTTACACTCACTGTTACGGTCAATTTAGATTCACCATTCAACTTAACTTGCCTATTTTTGGAGAGTGAAATAAAGCCAGGGAATCTGAAGGAAACCCATGCAGGCACAAGGAAAACATGCAAACTTCACACAGAAGGGCTCCAGCCAGGAATTCAAGAATAAAAAAATATTCAAGACAGGAAAAAAGTGAAAAAAAAAGAATCATGCAAAAGTTTGGTGACTCTTAGAAATCTAAGCTTTCTGATTAACTCTGCCCACATGTTGATTCTTGAATATGCAAAGTAAAAAGGGCCTGCGAGTGATTAAGGCTCCTTTGGGCCAATGCTGCCGCCACAGGTTTTTACTGTAGCATGATGAAGGCTTTGATTAAGGTCCTATAAATCCTGTAAGCAGTCTGTAAAAAAGCTGACAATTAGCAGAGACATTCTTGAAAGATGAGGATATTTCCAAATATACTTCAATAAACTTGAACATTAGATTCCTCATGAGACTCTTTGGTAACTGATTATGTCACTTTTGACTCTCTCATTCCCACTAATTTAGGCTGTATTGGTTTTGATCATCAGTGAAATCAGTTGCTTTTTGGGGGTGTGTGTGCATGTAAGATACCCTGAAGTGACTTGACTTTTTTTATCTTGGTAGTGTGAGAAATAAAGCCTGAAACTCAGCAACCAAGGTCACTATACTTGCAGACACAATACAGACAATTTGCTTACCACTTGTGTTCAGACTCACATGATTCTGGAATAACACAGACGTTTAGGTTTAGTCTTCCCAGCAAATCCCGTAATGGGCCTTGTTCTTAAAAAAAAGTCCTCTGTTGAGTAATGTGGAAAACAAATACATTAGTCCCACTGCTGGCCAAGAGGGACCGTTTTTCTTCTAACCATGAATACATTTCTTTGCCCAAATTGTGGAAACAGAAGAAAAGTACTTTGTATCAAGTACTTGCAAATCCTCCAAGATGGGAAACATTCAATCGTTGATGTCTGGTCACAAACTGCAGCTTTTGAATTGATTGCTGAAGTCTGGAGAATATAATCATATAAGGAAATACCCACTAAATACTGCCCACTATAATGCAACAGACAGCCAATTATGTCAGAAATAAAAACCTCTCCAGAAGAAAGTATTCTTAGCGCCCTGAAAACCTAGTATTTTTGTGCATTGCAATACTACCAATATACCTATTGAAGGTGATGTCATCCATAGGTGCTTTTGAAGTCTTATTTTCCTCAAGCCATCTTGGGCAGAATAAACAGGTCTTGCAAGCCGGTGGAAACATGACCACTTTAACAAAATCAGTTAGTTATTTTAGATGCTAATCAATATTACTTTAATAATATTATTTTACTGTTGCTTGAAAGATCCATAGCAATTGGGAAGCCTACCGACGTCAGCCCGTGATTGACTGTGGATCCATTCTGTTTAAATATGAATGATGATGCTCTGTTAAGTCGTTATTCCAAGCTCAAAACCTACGCAAAAGCTAGGAAGGCAAGACATAATTAAGTACAGTGTCGGGCGAGTGATGACAGCTAGCCAGGAGCTGTGCTAGTAACCAGTCAAAAGACCAACACTATACATTTATATACCGGTAAATTCGCCTGGGTTGTACAAAAAAATGTATGAACGAGTCTGTGAATATGTTTATTCTGCTGCAAATTTAGACATGTCAGAAAAAGTAGTCTAAAAATCTAGTCTAGCTACCATCCATTCAAGCTCATTAACTAACCCCAAAATGTGTCATGGAGAGCCAATCAAATCAGTCTGTCTTTTTAGAGAGAGTCTCTCATCAACACAATGATGATAGAGCAGCAACATATTGGATTTAAATAGTGTAGATGACTGCAGCTGAGGAATAGCGGCCATTTGAACCAGCTTTGGTATCGTCATTTACAAACCTGGAGCGTTTCTTAGAAAACTGAACAGAAGACAGCCATTCTTCTGCAACGTAGATGTAGTTCCCATTTTATCGACAGGCTACGGCAAAAGTGTAATTTACTCTTCTGCACAACAGACTCTCCAGTTGATTTGTTTAGGTTGCTGTTAATACGTCACTTTGCCCATTACTCTGGTTGGTCACAGTGCTAACCAACTGTGTGCAAAGGCAGACAGCTGCTAGTCTGCAGCATCGATGGTAGGGAAGTCATATGAATCATTTTCAGACCTTACATCTTTATAGATTCAGGCTAGGGGGTTAATGGAAACTACAGACATTCAAAGGAGACGGACAGGAGAGGGGGGAAGGCGTGCAGGGAAGAGCAAAAGGATTCAAACCTGCGTTGCCTGCACGAGGGCAATAGCCTCTGTAAATGCCACCCCCTCAACCCACTGGGCTATCCGGGGCCCGATGGGGTTAATGGACATTGACTCAATTTTGCAGCCAGTTCCTAGTGGCCAGTCAAGTAACTGCAATGTCATTTTTTCTTTTTTTAATGTATTATATTTTTTTAATTTATATATTTATCCCTGATTTTTTCCCATTTTATCACCCAGTGCTCTACCTAAGTCAGTCCTGGGCATTGCACCCTCTACCAACCCCGTGAGGGCCCTACACTGAGCTCAGGTCTCCTCCTTAACCTGAGGAGTGAGCAGCCGTTATTCCGGCCAGATCCTCCCCACCCCATCTGGTTCCCCGGTTGGCCAGAGGAGGCATGTATAGTCCAGGACTGTGTGCATGTTTTTGTGAGCGTAGCTCACATTAGCTTCCCAAGGGAACACGGGGAGAACATGCAAACTCCACACAGAAAGGCCCTTCTATCTGTGAGGTGGCTGTAGTACCAGCTGCGCCGCCGTGCCCCCCTTCACTTTTTCTTATTTTTGCATTAGCCTGAACCTGGAAGTTGGAATGTTGCCGCTTGGTCTGGGGTGAAATGTTGCAATTTCTTTATGTTGCATTAATTTGTGGACCTGAAAAGACATTTTGACAGCTCACTTATCCCTGCTGCAGGGTTCAGGTTCATTTGAAACAAAGCCATGACATGTTCAGTAACATTCAATACTCTTAAAGTCTCCACGGTGAGCTTGTGGCTTCTGAATCAAGTAGGTAGGCGAGGACAAGCTTGGCATTGCTCATAGGAGCGTTAGTTAGCTCTGTAAATCTTAAATGCACAGCTATCAGTGCTTCAATGCTTATCTCCCCCCTGTCAGAGTGGAGGCAGAGAAAGCATGGAGAAGTTATTTTGTTCTGGAAATCAGAGCCATAAAAAAAGGAGGGAGAGGAGGAAAACCTCATTTATCCTTTTGTTTGAAGAGAGGGGGGCGCGTGCAGCTTGCTGCTCTGGGCTCTTCAATCCCCCAGAGTCTCATTTAGCCTTATTTCTTCTCACTGCTCCGCCTTGCTTCCACAATCCACCCTGACAGATTGGAGGAAATGAATGTCTACAAATTGGCCTCAGTGGTGAAGCGAGGGTGACTCCAAGACCACGTCGGCGCTGCGATCCAGCCATCCAACTTGTGGTTTCTTGTCCAGCTCCTCTGTCTCCAGTGTTAAATTAGCATCAGAAAGCAGCCTGTTTGGAGGTATAACTCACTATGGTCTTTGGGCTTTTTGCTTATGTTGGACCAGGTAAGAGTGCCATTAATAATAATAGAGCACCATGTGAAAGGCTGCAGTGTGGACTTTTTCTTGTCTTGAGCACCTTGTGTGCCTCAGACTGCTCGTGCTTAGATGAATTAGAGATTGAAAGCGGCAGTATTTTACTACACTCCCAGGTATTTGTACAGTTTTGTAAAATATATGTGGTTTTTTTGATGATAACATTATTCCCATTCCTCACTAGTTAAGAGATTCATTTTTCATGTGCATACTCAAAACTTTAAATGAGCGTTGTTTTCATAGAGGGATGTTGTTTCTCTTCTTGTTTAAAAAAAATAAAAATATCCTGACTTATATATGGTGTTATGACTAATTATCCTCTAGACATGACTGGAGGCTTTAAATTTAAAAAAATGTATGTTTTTGTATTCTTTTGCACAAAATATTTGGTTTCCAGAGTTCTGAGAATACTTCCTTCACTAAAGTTTTTTTTTCAACGTTGGTTCTCTGATATAGAAACTGTAATTTCCTTGCATGGTTCATGTTGGGCAGTAGACTTCCACATGAATAAAAGCTTCATTGATCATTTTAAAATCTAAGGTTTCTGACTATGTAGCCGAGATCCAGTATGTTTTCCATCTTTGCAGACATCTTTGTACTTTTTACCAAGCATTTTGCTTTTATTTCCAAGTTGTTTCCACTGAAACGAGGCTGCTCTGGAGCCAGCTCTCGCAGGCATGGAACAGCAATGTTTCACGTTCCCATGGACATCTCTATGGTTTATTCCAGTTGCGCTCTTTCCTTCATTCACCGAGCCAATCAACACGCGACGGCCAAAACCCCCCCCACCACCACAGCATCCACCTTCAGGCTCTGAGCCTGAGGATCAGGATTACCAGTGGGGATCAGTCAGAGCCTAAACACCCACCTGTATTATCAGAGTGATGATTGAAGCGAGAGTTGTGCTTGCAATTGTTTTTTCTGGACCAGAAATGGAACAAGTTAGTTTGTTTTTTAAAGACAGAAGTACAGAATATTGACATGATGAAGATATTCATCATGATCATGTTTCATGATCAGGGCTTGTGACTCTGAATAGCAATTAGAAAATAAATTGTGTTGTCTTTGCAACCAGCATGGGCATGATTTTAGAAAAAATAAAATCGCTTGAATCCATCGTGCACAAAATAAGTGAGCAAAATGACAGATAATCCCACCAAGACAGCCGTAACTGTTGAAGACAGAGTCAGAAGTAGGAATCATTAGCTTTTCTTTGCCTTCATTACAGACTTTCTCTGTTTCAGTTGACATTTTACTTCCCTTCTAACATCTATGCCTAATGCCCCATTCGCACTGGATTCAAATTATCTGGGGACCTGTGGGAATTTGTAATAATCACTAAGTACGTCTGTGATTTTAATCTGTGAAACTGTGAATCCAGCATGTCTGATTTGTTATTCCACCACAAATTTTCAACCCTGTTTCAGCAAACCTCAAGTTCATGAGATCATTTCAATCCTGGTGTAAATGCACTGGCTCTGTAATTCAGTGCTTTGTAGGCAGGAATCTTTTAAAGAAATCCTCTTATTCCCTTTCCTGCCTCTTTCCCGATGTAAATGTGAAAACGGCATTACATAGTGCAATATTTCATAATTTCTGTTTTGTTTTTTAGCCTCTTAGCCTCGATTCAACATATAGCTTAATGATGTAATATTTTTTGTGGACAAAAATATAAAGAAATTAGTCATAATTAAAGCTGCAAGCAGCGATGAACGGGCCCTCGCACTCACGGCCACCGCCCCCCATAAGCATATCAGAAAAGACACCACCCACGACTTCCTATGTCAAACCATTCAAAAGTTATAGCAGAAAAAAGGGACAACCAATCAGAAGAAGGGGCGGAGCTAATTCAGGCCAATGAAGGTCAAGGACTCCATACAGAATCTGATGACCCCACCCACCATTCCAAAGTTATAGCAGAAAATCGGGACAACCAATCAGAAGAAGGGGCGGGGCTAATTAAGGCCAGAGAAGCTTAAGAACTCATTACAGAGTCCCATGACACCACCCACGACTTCCTATGTCAAACCATTCAAAAGTTATAGCAGAAAAAAGGGACAACCAATCAGAAGAAGGGGCGGGGCTAATTCAGGCCAATGAAGGTCAAGGACTCCATAAAGAATCTGATGACCCCACCCACGACTCTCTATGTCAAACCATTCAAAAGTTATAGCAGAAAATCGGGACAACCAATCAGAAGGGGCGGGGCTAATTAAGGCCAACGAAGCTTAAGAACTCAGTACAATGTCCCATGACACCACCCACGACTTCCTATGTCAAACCATTCAAAAGTTATAGCAGAAAAAAGGGACAACCAATCAGAAGAAGAGGCGGGGCTAATTCTGGCCAATGAAGGTCAAGGACTCCATAAAGAATCTGATGACACCACCCACGACTCTCTATGTCAAACCATTCCAATGTTATAGCAGAAAATCAGGACAACCAATCAGAAGAAGGGGCGGGGCTAATTAAGGCCAACAAAGCTTAAGTACTCATTACAGAGTCCCATGACACCACCCACAACTTCCTATGTCAAACCATTCAAAAGTTATGGCAGATAAAAGTATTCTAGGGGGCGCTGTTGAGCCGTTAGGCCACGCCCATTAATGCAAACCATGAAATATCAAATTTATCGCCAAGTCTGGCTTGCATGCAAAATTTGGTGACTTTTGGAGAACTATCAAATATGGACCAATCACATGAAGGGGGGGCGCGCCTTTTGGCATCTAGCGTCGCCACGGTAACACTTTTGAAAGAGAAAAGTAATGCGTGGTGTCGCAGGATGTAGATGCACATTTAGATGTATAACACACCTGGGTGCACGTTACGGTTCGGGCTGAATTAACTGCCGAAGGAATGGCATAAATTTCGCCAAAATGACACAATTTATTCAAAATGGCCGACATCCTGTTCGGTTTCGGCCATGGCTCCAAGAGACTTTTCTTTAAGTTGTGCCATGATACAGGTGTGTAGCGATTTTCGTGCATGTATGTCAAACCGTATTGTGGGGCTTGAGGCACAAAGTTTTCCGGGGGGCGCTGTTGAGCCATTTTGCCACGCCCATTAATGCAAACCATTAAATATCAAATTTATCGCCAGGCCTGGCTTGCATGCCAAATTTGGTGCCTTTTGGGGAACTATCAAATATGGACCAATCAGATGAAGGGGGGGTGCGCTTGTTGGCGTCTAGCGTCGCCACGGTAACACTTTTGAAAGAGAAAAGTAATGCGTGTAGTCGCAGGATGGAGACGCTCATTTTGATGTATAACACATCTGGGTTCACGATACGGTTCGGGCTGAATTAACTCTCGAAGGAATGGCATATATTGCTCCAAAATTACGCAATTAATTCAGAATGTTCAAAATGGCCGACTTCCTGTTAGGTTTCAACCATGGCGCCAAGAGACTTTTCTTTTAGTTGCGACATGATACAGGTGTGTACCGATTTTCGTTCATGTACGTCAAACCGTATTATGGGGCTTGAGGCACAAAGTTTTTTCTGTCGAACCAATCAGATGAAGGGTGGGCGCGCTTTTTGGCGTCTAGCGCCGCCACGGTAACGCTTTTGAAAGAGAAAAGTAATGCGTGTTGTCGCAGGATGGAGACGCACATTTTGATGTATAACACACTTGGGAGCACGTTACGGTTCGGGCTGAATTAACTTTCGAAGGAATGGCATAAATTTCGCCAAAATGACACGACTAATTCAAAATGGCCGACTTCCTGTTCGGTTTAGGGCATGACGCCAAGAGACTTTTCTTTCAGTTGTGCCATGATACAGGTGTGTACCGATTTTCGTGCATGTACGTCAAACCGTATCGTGGGGCTTGAGGCACAAAGTTTTCAAGGGGGCGTTGTTGAGCCATTTTGCCACGCCTATTAATGTAAACCATTAAATATCAAATTTTTCGCCAGGCCTGACTTGCATGCAAAATTTGGTGACTTTTTGGGCACGTTTAGGGGGGCAAAAAGGCCCTCCTTTCGTCAGAAGAAAAAAGAAAGAAAGAAAGAAAGAAAGAAAGAAAAAAAATTCCTACAGATACAATAGGGCCTTCGCACTGAAGGTGCTCGGGCCCTAATTAAGCTTCACAGATGAACATTTTGAACAGGAAGTCCAGATAAGCAAAAGGGTAACAATTAGATGACATGTGTGGCTGCATCACACAGTAAAACCTTTCATTTTGCATCAAAGCTCAAAGCCTGTTTGACAGTTCAAATCCTTTAGTCTTCGGGACAAGCTTAAGTTTGCTGTTGCCATGGAGACGCAAGCACAAAGCCCAATAGCTATTTTCATTCATTTTCATTCATTTATTGATTCATTCAAGACATGTCAAAACCATTGTATAGAGCATAACAACGTTAACACTAGTACCAATCTCTCTCTCTCTCTCTCTCTCTCTCTCTCTCTCTCTCTCTCTCTCTCTCTCTCTCTCTCTCTCTCTCTCTCTCTCTCTCTCTCTCTCTCTCTCTCTCTCTCTATATATATATATATATATATATATATATATATATATATATATATATATATACATACATACATACATACATACATACATTTAGATATAGATATACACATATGCATGAAAAACACATTTTTTAAATCTATATAATAAATATATTCACATTGTGCACACACCTATCTATATATACATACATGCACGCGCATAACAACACACATAACACACAAATCCTGTTGAAGTGTTCAACACTGATGCTCATGGACACATTCCCACCCACATTCACAGTCCACCCTGAGGGCTTCGACGTCTGTAAATTATAGTAAAACACATGATTTGCGTTTCCAGTGCAAATGTGCTGAAAGAAACACAGACGTAGAGATTTCAGAAATTTTGACTGAAAGTTGCTCCACTTAGCCATGGTTTCCTACATGAACGCATGAATCCCCCTGGTGGAAAAACCTACAGGAATCTGACCAATCAGAAAACACTGGGGCCAAATCTGCTTGTTTTTGGGAAGGGCCACATTTTTGGAGTTATGCAAAACTACTCTAGAAAAAATTAGATTAAAGGTGACTGAAAATGAGTATACTACAGCTAGTTTAAGGATGTAGTTACTGCCGTCCATCATGTGATCGAAGCTGCTGACTCATGGTTGGCATAAATCCACTATGTTGGTGTGATAAACTTGAACAGTCGCCTCATATTGTGGAAAGAAAAGAATGAACTTCAAGAACTTTTTTTTATGAACTCATGTTGCAGCATTTGGGTCTCAATTAGTAGTGCAACAGATCGTCCACTGTTAGAGGTTCCTGTCCAGCAGATTTATAGTGACTGCAAAGAGGTCCACACTCTCCCCAGACAATGTAGACATCCTTGTTTTTTGAAAAATAATTTGAAATCATAAGCTCAGGTATGCTTTGCTTTCTTTCTTTTATTTCTCTTGGATGAAGTGGACATTGGCTTCATTTCACTATCCATGTTTCAAGGACGATCACTTGCTTTCTTAAGTTGCACTTTAAGTTGTTTTTCATGAATTATGTTAAAAAGAAGATATAATGCCTTTCAGTTGATTTTATATATTTCAATTTAATAATTTAAAAGTGTTAATAAACAAAAAGACAAAACCTGTATTTATTTGTCTTAATTTTTTTTTCCTTTTCTTGCTAATCTGAGAAACGGTCCGTTCTGCGAGTTTTTAGATCCGTTGCATCCCTAATCTTAATCAAACAGTAGTCATGTCAGTAGTCAAGTTTACATTTGAAAGTTTTCAAAACTTGTCAAATGAGAAACAGAATAGAGATTGGGGATACTGTAAACATCTGTTCAAGTACTCATCTGCTTCTGCAAAACCTTTGAATCACAGCCACTTCATGTGCACTTCACATGTATTTATGTCATATCAGTGTCAGCTATGGAATCTGAACCTGAGCGTGTGCCTTCAGGGGAGATCAACTGGAGATGGTGGAGCTCCATCAGCTCAACTTGACACATTTGCTTTTATCTCAATGGTAACATTGACATTTGTGAATCGTGCTTTGTTTTGTTATCGTTGCGCGGTATTCAGATCTTTTGAAATGTGTTTTGGGATTGCACCTTTTGTCAGTCCTTGACATGTTGTTGTTACGCCGACTGCCGCCTGATGCTTCAAATCTGCCCAGTCATCAGATTTGACATTTTAAAGTCAACCTTGTACTTCTAATTGAGGTAAAACCACAATTAGCTTCAGGCATTTGTTGATAATGGTCCAGTTTTTGACACTATAATGATGCTAGAAGAAAAGTTGAGCAATCATCATCATTTTTTTAATTCTTTGGAGATAAAACAAGTCTGGATTATGTTATTTCAAGTCTGTAGCGTTTGTGATATATGGCCTGATCCATTGGACCAGGACATAGTAGAAATAATTTCATCTTCTATTGATTAGCCATTAAAGCATCTTGGGTTAAATGAAAGGACCTTTGTCTATGATAACAGAGTATTATATCTATGTTTCTTTTATATTGAATTGAATAACAATGTATTATTTCCTAGAGGGAAAATAAACCTTGTATGCACCAAGTGCATATAATAAAGTTCTCTCTCAGTGTATATTCTTGCAGTGTAAATCAAAGTAAACATGAGGTGACAAACTTTAAAAAAGTCATCTCAGTTCATCATGAATGCAGAAGTCTTTGTCTCTTGGCCACTTGCAGCAGTAGACGGCATGGGTGGAAACTTTCAAGCCAATAGTTTGACATCCGGGGTGCAGAAATGCTCCTCCACAGAATCCCAGGATCACAGCATCTGTTGTCAACAAGCACCGGAGGAGCTCCCACACCACTTTGTTGGACTGTCTGAAGTCGTCTCCCTCTGTATCATCCAAAATCCATCCTGAGATATGATGGAGTCAAGAACAAGTTTCTGCAGCCATTTCTTCAAAAACGCAATCCTCTTACAGTCTCTTATTGGTTCTACAAGCTCACCCATCCCACCTTACTTAGAAGCCCACATAGATGATCTGTGTTTCCTGATGTAGGTGCGTGACGACAATGAAGCTGGACAGTTTAAAGACTGAGCTGCAGGCTGACGCTGCAGTGGTGGTAACATTAGAGTTGCATGGACATAGGTCCAGAAAAGGTGTGTGTGATGCGAATGCTGAGAACCTGGTCAGGATGAACCCACTGAAAACATCCTCAAGATGCCACGAATATCTGTACAATAGTTCCACGGGTGAACAAAGGGTTGCTGTCTTTGGACCAAATTTGGTTTTACAGACCTGCAGGCTGTAAAGTCCATTTTTTTCCCTCTCCTCTCAGTGTTTGTGATTTATTTGTCTCGATATTGCTGAAAATGAAAGCTTCAACACTGGAAACTCCCCTTCCCCCCTTTTGCTCTGATTGTCAGGTCTGGCCTCCACTTGCTCAGTAGGAGTCGTCTTAAATTTGCTGCTGCTGTCTTTTTTTTTTTTGTGAAGGTGGAAACTCACAGAAGCCTCAACAGTCAACAGCCCCACAGGCTAGTTTTCTCCCCCCACTCAATTATGCACTGCAATTTATAGCATAATACCATTCCCTCCCCCCAAAACACACACACACACACACATACATACAAATTATAGCACTTTCTCTCTTGCCAGTTGCCCCCTTTATAGTCAGTGATTGTCCCGCAAACAAGAGCCAACTCTGCTGGAGCCTGCACGGGCTCGAGTCTGAACCTGCCTCAAAGGAGCATTTTGTTATAAAAGACGAAGGAGATAAAGAGGTATTAAGCTCTCCTCCCAGTATTCACAATTCATAAATCCACAATGTGAGCAGAGCTTGCTAGGCGCATAAAAGAAACAAGAAGCAATCATCCCTTGATCTGTTCACTTTAAAGCTTAATAAGTTATATCAAATGAACTTTGATCTTCTTCACGGCTATTATCTCTGACAGAAAATTTCTGCTGTATGTGATTTTTTTGTATGATACCAATTAAAACGGTGGCCAAAGAGTTACTTTGTGCTTTTCCACTTTTTTTTAAGCATGTTTAAAGTTAGAAATGAGTGTATAGATCAAAGTTTCAGCCGTCACCTTAGTTCATAACTGCCCTTCAATGACTGAGTGGATTTGTATGCTTGACTTCAAAGAAAAACATTTATTAAATCTTTGCAAGCTTTTTATGCTCCTTGACAACTAAATGAACACAGCTACAGTTAAATGGCACAGCTTTTGAGATTGATGAATAATAAATAGCCTAAAGCTATTTAACATTAGCGCTGAAACATTTTTTGTTTTTAATGATTTTTTTGGGATTGTGCATGTTAAATTGGGCGACCGGGGTAAAGTTCATCCATTCTGCGTGCTCTGTACTTCCCACATCACTCTTTCATCTGATGATTTCAGTCTTTAAAATGTATCTTTCATCTCCTCCATAACTAACAACTGTCTTATTTGTTAACACTCTTTTTATTTCAATGTCTTGAAATGCTTGGTGAAATTGCAATGAGGCATTTACCCTAATTTATTTCCAGGTTTAAATTAATGTTAAGAAAAGAGATACATTTGGTATTAAAAATAAGAAAATTAAAACATACTGGTATTATAATGTAGTGCTGTAGAGTCATTTTTGGTTTTAATTGGCTTTTAAAGTCATGAAATGGTTTATGTTGAGTTTGTCCTCTTGCATTTTAGCCTCTATTAGCTTACAGTATACATTAATATGTTTATGTACTTTCCTGGTCACTGACTTCACATTTCTTTACTGTTCTATTCTGTTTTATTCAATTTTTCTTAAGCTCAGCAAACAAGATAAATGGAGACAGTCAGAGTTGTTTGTTGTAATATACTTGACATCATATTTTAATCAATAACAGCTGTTGTAATGGAAATAAAACAGACTTTTTATTTTTATTTATTAAAAAATGGGCCAGTGTTTGAGTGTCAGATTTATTTTGTTGTTGCCTAAAGTAGAAGTTCTGGGGACTGAAGATGCTAATGTTTGCCTGATTTCTCTCAGCACCACATTACTGTGGTCTTTTTTTCTTTATAACTGTCAAATAATTCTCACGAAGTTAAATTCATTGTTTTTCTGGCGGCTCATTTATTCAGGACAGTCAGCATTTATTTAAGTGCATCCTTGTGTTGGTTGGGTTAGAAAAAAGGAACATTGTCCCCAAAAGCTATTCACTGATCTGATGAGGGGATCAATCTCCCCAGGATCTTTTAATTGGATCTTTCTGTTAGTTTCATGTTTTATTAAACTAGTTTTCCACAAAAGTTGTTATACTGGCGTTTTCATTGTATTGACCAGTGTTTTTTTGTCTTGTTTTATAGCCTGTTTTGCTAGTGAGGTGGTGTTGTGGGCTGCTGTTGACTCACCACCGGCAGGAGCCTTATGGGTCAGGGGCCGTGTTATTTTGGGTCGCAGGTGTGAAATGATCATCAGCTTTCAAAACTGGCTCTTGGGATATAGACTGTCACATTTCTGGTGGGAAAGGACCCAGCATTTGTGTTAAGCTCACATCGATGCACCACAGAAAACCATCTCCCCGGGGTTAGAGATGGCTGGGGACAGATGTGGGCCTCCATTTCAGTAAATTGATGCAATCTAATTAATAAAACAGATCACTTAATTGAATACTTTATACTGTTTTTCACCTGTTCTGATTATTTAGAATTTTATTACGTTTTGTATTCATGGAATTGGTAAAAAAAAAAAAAATAGAGTAACAATGAATGTATGCATTACTGTGCCCAGACCAGTACCCCTTGATTTTAAAATCTGATTACTGAGAAACTTTATAGTTGTCTACTTACAGTAAAGTACTTATGCAGCTAGACCCAACTGCACACACCTACCCAGGAAACTCTGCACTATTATAGATTATCCAAAAGATTAAATAACATGCATAATATGCATCCAGTAAAACCCTACTGCTAAAACACTATTTTACTTGTGTAGTATTGCAAAGTCTGCTGGTAGTAATGCAAATGCCCTGAAAAGCATTAGCACAGCTGCATCAGTAAGTACTGCTACTAACTTACAGTTAGCAGTAAGTTACTGTACGCAATAACAGAAAGTTCAAACGGCCCCACAACAAAGAAATAATGAGACATTTCTTCATTTATGTTACAGCTGTGTACCGTAGCAGGAGCCAAATCCAGACAAACACTCCTGTTAAAAACCAGAAAGGATTTCATGTTTTAACAAGAGCAGGCTTTCATTACCTCATGTAGAATCATTTACTTTATCCAGCCCTGTTTCCACCCAGACCAACATACACACCACTCTAAACCGTGGAGGGGAGGAGGGGGAGCGGTGGGGGGTGATGAGGGTTGTGACTTCGTCGTGACCTTGTCACTCAACCCAACAGCTGACCCTCATGCTTTCATTGGTGTGTGACTACGTATAATAGAGAGACGTGCTTGATGGATGAAACAGCCATGTTTGAATGTGTGTTAATGGATGAATGCAGCACGGAGTGTTAAGTGCTTTCAGTGGTCAACAAGAAAAGAAAAGAAAAGTGCTACATAAATTCAGTTCATTACTGTTTTACACTGGTCACACACTGTTCGTGATGTTTTTATTTTTAAATAGCATTTACTGTAAGTTTGAAATGATACATCGAAATACTACAAATTCCTCCATTAGTTTTGTATGTTTTCCTGAAAAATCAGCAGTAGGCTAATGTAGATGAGAACGATCTTATTGTGTGAAAAACACAGTGTGCTATGGGTATTATATGGATGCTTTCCTTTCTCTTCATACATCTTGACTTCAATAGAGGAAATTAACCTGGAGGCTATTTTTCTATCAGCTGCTTAGATACTGCTTGAATAAATGTTGCACAAAGCACCACAAAGGATTGGCCCAGAAGGTGTGCCTTACTTTCAAAATGAGTGACAAAAGGCAACCATGACGGAGACAAACTCCCACCTGGAACTAATCCCACTTACTATCAGCAATGTGGACTGAATGTTAACAACAGACCAGCACCCTGTACATTCAAAGGACCCCAATAAAGTACCCTGTGGGACACAAAGCTGATCATGACTTCCATGTGAACCAATCAGTATTTAGTAAATTATTATCTGATAATAATGTTGTCAGTTTCAAGTAATCTCTACGGGTTTTCTTTCTTTAATAGCAGGGTAACAATAAATGTGTCCATGTGTGCACACAAGAAGAGAACAGAGGGAGGAAAGAGTCTATAGCAACATAACTAATGGCACTTTTCCACTAGTCCCGCCTCCGCCCGGCTCGGCTCGGTGCGGCTCGTCGTGGCTCCACCCGTTTTGTCCCTGTTTGTTTTTCCACAGCCAGATGAGAAGTGGGGGGGTTTGGGTGAATCTGCTGTGACGTACTCGATTGCGCAACACCTTTGTTTGTGTCGGCGCAGATGAGAAATCAGCTGGAGCCGCGAGCGGCTGAGAAAAAAACAGCCCGTCTACATCGCTTTTTTAATTTTCTCGACAGCCACCAGGTTTATGAACATCTGCACCTCAGAGTTGGATCACCAAACAGACGTTTGTGCTGTATAATAAAATCGCCGCGAGCTGCGAGTCGCCTCGCGCTGACTCCCGCTTCCTGATTCAAACGTGTGACGGCCCCGCCCCCCGACCAATCAGGGGCCTGTAGTTTGATGACGGCCCCGCCCCCCAACCAATCAGGGGCCTGTAGTTTGATGACGGCCCCGCCCCCCGACCAATCGGTGGCGAGGAGGGTGGTGACCTCAGAAATAGTCCCGACTCAGCCCGGATAGAACCTCGCTAGAATGGTTACAGAAATAGTATCTGCTTGGAGCGGCTCTACCCGTCTCAGCCCCTAGTGAAAAAGCGCAAAACGGGGCCGTGGCGGGTAGAACCGAGGTGAAGCGGGACTAGTGCAAAAGGGCCATAAAGGTACGGTTCAGGACACGTGAGCAAGCCCTAATTACTGTATGTGTTTTACCAAAAAGGAAACGTTTTAAGCCTAATCTTTAATGTAGAGAGGGTATCTGCATTCCCAGCACCAACTGGGAACTGGTCCCCTACCTAAGTGAGGAGCATGATAGCAAAACACTGGGCCTTCTAGTTTACTCTTGGAAAGTCTAGTAACCACAAGTACGGTAATCCAGCAGTCTGAGAGTAAAGTGATCTGTTGCTTTAATAGGGAAAAATGAGCCCTGACTGGAAGAAACAGCTCGGCCCTTCATTGGTATGCAAGATGGAGAATTTCAGATTTACTCTCAAATTTAATACTAAACTGATGAAGGTATAGAAACATCAACTGTGACTTGGTTTGGTAAAACTGCATCAGGATTATTGTGCTGCCATTTCAGTCACGTCTTTACACCTCCATTAATAGTTATGCTCGCCGTGTGCCTCATCGCTTATTGACAGTTTCGCAGGACGGTTTAAATACACATTTAGACTCAAATACCACTCAATAACCCTTGATGCACATAATCACTGTTTGAGCCCATATAATACTGAGCTTGAGAGGTCACATAGCAAATTGAGCTCCCACTCATTAGACCAAAGACATGCATGGCAGGTTTTTTTTTTGTTTAGTTTTTTCTTCAAATACCATCACTCCTACCTTTATTTTATAACAGGTACAGTAGTTGGTGTTGATCACACTATCATGGACATAATGCATGCGAATCATGTTGTTATACCTCCACACTGTAGACAGGAATGCTGAAGTAACGTAACAGCCGACCAGCAGGTAAAAAGTGCAACAATTCACCAAACGTTTGTTTTTGTGAAGGCAGAAATGCTGTCATCTATCATCAGCTACTATCTCATTATGTTGGAGATTTAAATCTGGTATACCTGTATATGTAATTGAGAATTTCCCGGTAACAGCAAAGCAAAAAAAGGAAAGAGTGAATACCTCTTTTGAGGAAATTCATGGAGATAAAGATGGTAACGCTGGACACTGAAATTGAAATCTGATCTGGATTGAGGACGTATTAGAAACCTGCATATCTAAATGACTCACTGAATGGGATATTTTCGGATCGTGGTAGATTTTTTTTTTTTTTTTTTGAGCTGGTAGTCACATTTAGAAACTCTAAAAACTCTCAATGCTCTCAAGCACTGAATCCATTTTTTTGTCACATGTCTCCATTAACCCTGAACTTTTGTTCAATGATAATCTGTTTCTTTTTAGGAGAGGACATTGTTTTTTTTGTTTTTTTTTTTTTCTTTGACCAACCACTCAGTTCTGCACAAGAGTAAAAGCTCAGCAAGTAGGTACAGCAGGAGCAGGTAAGGTCCACATTTTCATCACTCATGTATATATCTTGCTCTCTTGGGCTAATATTTGTGCTTGGAGCAAACCAGTTACTCTGGAGGCTGGTTCTTCAAGAAACAAGGAGTATTTTTATATTAAAATATTAGTTACAATTTCACTGAAAGAAATATTTGTTCAATTTTAGCAAGTGTTGAGTTGCTCCTGTGATCTCCCGTCCTTACTGTCGGCACAAACCTTCTAAAGTAAGTTTGGGTTCCCGTTCAGATTCTCCCTGGTGACGTATCATTGCGTGGTGATACTATTAAACCATTAAATTATTAAACTATTAAACCATTCTTTGGTTTAATCGTTTAAGCCAGAGACAAACGTCAATCCTCTGAAACAAATAACTGAGAATAAGTAAATAAGCTCATGTGTAGGGTATGTCCAAAGTCGAGTTAAATGGGGTCAGTTTTGAAGCTTTTACCAGTTGCATCTGCACAGACGTCAATTATAATGTCTGTATGAAACTACACAAATGTTCAAATCTTACTTCACATATTTAAAGGAGCTTGAGGCAGGATTGAGGCAGGATTTATGAAAAAAATTCGTATATGTTTTAAGTTTTCTAGTAATAATGTCAGATGAAGAGTTCCAAACCAAAAATAATGAGCCCTCTAGTGTATCTCTCCTTTGCCTTGAACAGGCTGTGTGCTGCAAAATGTGCTGCAATTCGGGCCCTGTTGTCCCGTGCCGGCTTCACTGTTGGCTGCAGTACCCCCGACGGCCATCGTGGTGAAGGGTGGCGCTAGAGAGTCTCATTTCTTAAAAGGAGCCTCATGCTCCTTTAAGGAGACCAGCACGACAGTGCTAGTGGGATTTTCAGAAGTGTCAATAGCAATGATTTTAAGATTTCTTCTACTGCCATTGCACCTATTCTCCATAATTTTTTTAAATAAAATTTCAGTTTTCTTGTTGTACTATGATCTATGAAGAAAAAACAGAAACAAAGGCAACATTTACATAACTCCACCTTGGCTCTGACTCGCTGGAGGACTGATAAATGTCCAAAGAAAAGAGCTTTATTTTGTAATCTTGGACAGTTTTCATGGTTTTAGTCATATGTGAGCATGAAGGCATTGATGGTAAATATTGAGAAGACTACAGCTGCCTTTACATTGAGAATCTGGTCAAAGTTGAATTAGGATGAACAGATATTAAAAATGGATCAAGCAGCTGGTTGCAGTCGTACTTTAAAAAAGGAAAGAAATTCAACTTGAATACAACCCAACATAACACCCCCACACTCCTGCTCCACTCCTGTAATTTGTGTGCGTTCACAAGTCCATCATGTGTTTGGCGGCGGTGGCGTTAATGGATGCAAAAACCCTCGGTGTGGATTATAGATGAGGCCTGGTGACCTGCTTCCGTGTCTGAATCTGCGATGAGGTGATAGAGCAGCATCAGCTGGCTCCTAAATTATTCAGGAACTGCCTCCGGCCGCCAAGAGATTGCGCTTAATGTGCAATTTGACTTAGGAATAACATACAGAGCCAATTTTTCATGGTACGAAAACATTTCTGGGTTAATTTTACAAACCAGTGGTTTATAAACGTATAAGGGATTTTGAAAATGCATGTAGGTATCCAGGATGAAGGAGCCAATTTCACCCTGAGATTACGCCGTTGAATTTGATCAGTCGGTGATGTGCAGTGGATGGATAGAGCTTTAAATGCTGATGAAGTACTGCGAATGCGTTAGAATGCTCTCTGTCAAAAAGAAGGTTGTGATGGACTCGGAGGGTATCTTGTCATTTTGTACCTAGTATGTTGTTTTAAAAGTACTTGTATAATTTGTACTCCTATGTTTTTAACTGATCTAACATCAGTAAAAAAAAAAGATACTGTTGTTTCACTGCTGATGATTTTTTGATCATTATTTTTATTTCAGCAGAGCGGTTCCCAGCCGAGTGCGAAGCAGCAGGGATGAGAATCAGTTCCATCATAATGCTTCTCAGGTTTGGGGTGAGGTATTACCTCAGCAAGAGTTCAAGTATCAGAGTTTTGTTCAGGAGATGGGAAGAATGGAGCGGGAAGATTGATGGGCGGATCTGTGCAGGATCTGCAGTAATCTGGTCTCTATACTGGTCTGGTGTGATGAAGAACGAGCCGAGCCAGAAGGAAAGGCTCTGTTAACTGCTTGATGGATGTTCTCAGCGTCACCAGAACTGTGACTAAAAGAAGGACGTCGCAGACTGCGAGCGGCTGAGATGCCTGGACTCTCCCTCAGAGAGATGATGAGAAGCTCCGGTACCTGGGAGCCACCGCTGCTCCACATTGAGAAGGTTTGAGTTTGTGATTGGACGTCTCTTCAGACGGACCCGGGACACTTTGGAGAGGTCATATCTGGCTTGGGAGCGCTTTGATTATACCCCCGGAAGGAGAAAGGGACTCACACGGATGTTCATGGATGGATCCAATCCAATCCAATTTTATTTGTTAAGCACATTTAAAACAACCACAGCTGACCAAAGTAACCTTATTTAAAAAAAACATTGAAAAGAAAGATGATGTCCTTATATCAAATTAATGAGTGGTGATGCTTGCTATGTTGATTTGGGTATTTATTTAATTGGTGATTTGATTAGATTTTTTAAGGATGAATGAAACATGTAGACTGCACCTTTATTTTATTTATTTTTTTTTTATTTCTTGAGGAATTTTTGTTATCCCCATGGAGGCAATTTGTTTTACTGGCAGTCTTATCTCTTACTTCTTGCTTTTATTTCATTAATTTAATTAATCTCTTTTAGGGTAGGCAAATAATAAGCTTTGCTTCAGCCTACACCTTTTTCGGTCTAGATGTTATTTGTTTATTTGTATATTGGAAACTTTTTTGTTATGTTTTCTTTGAACAGTGTATTCGATTTCTTGTTGTAATTTTTATTCTTTTTTTTTGTGATGTCATGACCGAAATAAACTAAACTAATCTAAAAAAAGTGCTGTACAGAATAAATAACAAGACAATACATGTCAAGAAATAAAATGTTAAATAAAATACATAAAATAAGTTAAAAGACATACAATAAAGGTAACAGTCATACCATCAATCAATAAAATAAAAGATAAAATGATAAAATAAAGAATAAAAGGATAAAATAAAGTCAACTGTCTTGCTAAGTGTTAAAAGCCAAGGAGAAAAGGTGGGTTTTGAGAAGAGATTTAAAAACAGACAGAGTTCCATAGTTTTGCAGCTATACCGGCGAAAGGCGCGGTCCCCTTTGAGCTTCCTCTTAGTTTGGATGGATGGATATAACGCTTTCAGGTCCGAGTCGTCTTGAGCTAATGAAAAAGCTGTAGAATAACACTCAGATCTTGTCTCCTTGGTCTCTCGTGGACTGCAGGAGGGGTTGCAGCCTCTGCTGTCAGTGATGGGATGTCTACGTAAGATGAGGGTTCAATAATATTATCACAGTAGCAGCATTTAGTTTCACTACCAGGATATGTTGTAAAGCCTTTCGTTTAACACATCTATACTTCCAGAAAACCATCTATTTGTTGCCGTTGCCACTCAGATGAGCTCCGGGGGTCTTCTTGTTCACGTAAAACTGCAGTGTTATGTTAAAACAGAGACATGTTGCAGCTTGAAACATGACATGTACAGTAGGGTTTGTTTTTTTTTGTCAGGGCAATGTGGTAACTGTACAGTTTTCAAACATGTGACTGTTTATGTAATCTAAAATATAGCCTCCTTCTGATTCCA
This sequence comes from Cololabis saira, assembly GCF_033807715.1. NCBI lineage: Eukaryota > Metazoa > Chordata > Actinopteri > Beloniformes > Belonidae > Cololabis > Cololabis saira. Next base: position 11,084,618 of record NC_084588.1, on the reverse strand, counting down.
GAGACATAGTCAATTTATTTATTTGCCTTTTTGTTTGTTTTAATTTTTTTGACTCTTCATTGTAGCACTCTTGTTGCCGTTTTACTTTATTTGTACATTAATGTTTGTAGATTTTGAAAAAAACAAACCGTGAGCAATATTCTTTCAGGGGATAATTACTGGGGATACGCAGAGGAAACGCTTTCCTGAGGCAGGAGGATGTGGAGGCCTTAAAATATTTTGACAGTGGAAAAGTAAGACATTCCTTCGATCTGGTGTAATTGCCGTCGCTGTTCTTCCTGTCATGTTTCGTCAGGGCATGCTATGATCCGCTCGCAGTGTTCCACAGCTAAATATGCAGCTTGCAGCGTAGTTACAGCACGTAAGGTTGTAAATGTATATAGCGTGTGTTTGTGACTGTAGCCCGTGTCTGTTAAGTGCTGCAAGCCTCAAGAAAACACTTCTGCTTCTTGACAACTACGACTGCTTGCATTAAATCATCACTAAATCTCCCACATACTCTTCCTCTGCAGTCCATAAATTATAAGCTCTCCCTCCAACACGCATGCACGCATGCACACACACACATTTATAATGGCATATGTACAACTTGAAAAAGGACATTACTGTTACAAATCTCCATTCCTGTAAAAGACATAATGATTTCCCGATCCATTAAGTCAAAGATGACACATTTCCTAAATATCTTAAAACAAATTACTTATTTTACAGGCATATTTGACACATGCTGTCAACGAAGAAAATGAACCCCAAGGACAAGGTTGGGCATGAACATGAACTAGGTAAGCATCACAGCTCATAAATACTTTTTGTTGCCAACTAACAGTTTTTGCTTTTCTGTGTGGGGATTTTTTTCCTTCCTTACACAATCTTCCTGCAAAACATTCTTAGCTCCTTTGAATTCTTGAGGACGTCGTGCTCAGCTGAGGTCTACGCGCATGTATTCCTCCCATGTGATTGAGGTAGATCTTTGAGGATGTGATGTGTGATATTTGCTGCCAGAAATGAAAAATGAACCCTTCTATGAAGCTCTTCACTTCTATTCACTGTTATCACTTTTTTTATGATGACTAGAGAAAACATTTTCTACCTTCTTGCGCCCTTCTCCTGGTGTGCTGGTGTAAAGTATTTACTTTTTAAAATAGGGCAGCTGCTTTTAGGAGCTCCTTGCGGGTTTTTCTCTGGCAGCCAAAGTGTCTGTCGAGCTGTAAAGTAACAACTGTCTGGGTCTCACACATAAACAACGTACAAACAAAACCGTGCAGATGCCTTCTTCTGCACACAAACTCCTCTATAATAAAGGAAGAACAAGTGGGGGAAATGTTCACACATTTTAAAGCTGCTATATGTAATAATATCACTTTAAATCAATAACAAAAATGATTCCTTTCCCTACGTTTGTTGTCATTTCTGGTTTTGTTCATGTTCCAAATGAATCAAACAAACAGTGGATCCGGATGCTGGATCCGTTTTCAAATAAACAACTTGTTCAGTGACGTCGTACTTCCGGCATGCAAATTTGTTGACGTGATTTAGAGATCAGTGATTCAGAGATCAGTGATTCAGAGATCAATGATTTAGAGGTGGTATAGATGTCAGTGATTTAGAGATCAGTTTGGTGACCAAGTTGCTGCCAGATCGTGTTTCTGTGCATCACCTGTGACACGGGTAAGCCATCACTACCAGCACCTGTATCAGTAAAAACAATAAAAAGAAAGAAATCCAAAAATACACTTGCCGAATCAAAAAGAAGGGGAGATCAAAAATAAAGAGAAGAATGAGAATTAGAATTTCTCTTTGTAATGATGAGTTGAATATCTTTTTTTTTTTTAAGAACAACTTATCTTCAAAGTTGAGCCGTAAACAGCTGCAGCTGCATGTCAGTCCTGTACCAGAGCGACTCTTGCGCTGCTGTAAAGACCTCGTTGGGGTTTTTATACCACCAGTCGACAGTTGGTCCTTGTATTACCTCAGGCCTCCTGTTCAGGAAAGCAGCCAGCTTCTTTATTATATCCGTATCTCCCTCCTGATTATCTCTGAGACTTATATGGTGCAGTATACATGATATGTGCTTATCAGATGAAGATAAAGAAGGGATGCTGGTCTTCCTCCCACATCGCTCACGTTGTCTTTAAGTGGGAGCTGATCTGCTTTTTTGACATCTTGCTTGTCATATAACCTCTTTTTTTTTCTCCACACCTCTGCACGGACATTTTCTCTGAATTTTAAAAGCTGAAGAGTTCAGTCACATCTTTTTTTGAATCCATTTAGGAGTTAATTTGCCTTGAATCACGAATCAGCCTAACGTGAGTGTTTTTTGTGGGACTTAGACTGCACTTCTCCTCTGTCGTTAGTTTTATGGTTATTGTCATGAAAAAGCCCTCCTACCAACCTTTGGGGCCAAGTTCCAGTTAAAGAGTGATAATGCAGATAATTGCTTTAGTGAAAACATTACATGTTGCCCCACCCCTCAAGTCTAAAATGGTAGAAAACTAAAATAATCCAGCTTAAAACAATAATCTTACCTTAAATATTAAAAATAACGTTTCATAAAGTTACGTAAAGTTTCAAGTTAGGAGTCTTTAAGAGTTCAGTTTCTTCTGGGCACTTCAGGGACAGTAATCTAACCTTTGCATGCCGTTGGTCTGTTCATCCCTTTGTTATTGTCTTGTAAATGAAGTATTATCTTCTTCTTCGTTGTGTAATGTTCACAAAGCATTCGTGATTCATGTTTGGCCCCACACGCGCCATAAAGGGAAGATTTCTGAGCCACTGCCACTTGACAGAATACGTTCATGCTGACAGCTCTCCTCTCAAACTCCTAAACAGCCCAACCGTAGTTCAAACAACCCACACAAGAGGAGTTTACTCTTCTTATAAGCAACACCTGCTGGTAATGTACTTCTGCAGATGATGGAGCAGATTTCCTCCTAGTCTCCCAGTTTTCTCCCCAGTCAAGACGAACAAAGAGCCATCCAGAGCCGGGCAGCCAAGACCCAGACAACACGTGTTCATCCAGGGCTTGGACACCATCAAATTACTCACAATGCAGTTACAGCCAGTGCGAGCATGTGGGTGTGTCTTTCCTGAGGGTCATTTCATGGCTGCCAACTGTAACCAATCACAGGTAGTGTTGTCCCGATCAATCGGGTGGCCGATCGATCCGGCCCGATCACGTCATTTTCAAAAGATCGGGATCGGCCAAAAAAGTATCGGGACATACTGTTATGGCTCGGCCGGCTGGTTTCCGACTCCGCGACCCGGTAGCGCTGGGAGCGCGGAGTCGGCGCAGCGGCCAGAAGAGCCGGGCGGCTCTGCTCTGAGCCCCAGCTGCAGCTCAGAGCGGCTCCAGCAGCTCCAGGGGTCCGTTTCACAAAGCAGGTTTAGTGAAAACTCGGAGTCTGTTAACCCTGAAATGAGGGAAACTCTGAGTTTTCCGTTTCACAAAGGTAGGTAACTCAAACCAGAGAAAGAGGAGTAACTCTAGCCCGTTTCACAAAGAGAGGTAACTTAAGCTCTTGGTCAGTTACCATAGTAACAGACTCTCTGAACCTAACCTGGTCGGGACCAGGTTTATATCGTGAAACCTGGAGTTTTTCTGTGTCTCCGCCTCTTTCAGAGCCGCACGCACATTTGATTTCCTCATTCATTCAGTCAGAAGGCGAGTTTTGGCGAAGTTCTGCCGTCTGTCATTAAAAACAGAGTCAGTATATATATTAGAAGTCCATTGTCACGAACACGGCATGTCCTTTTGATCAAGACACAATTGATGAAGGTGCAGAATTAATGCGCAGAGAATTAAATATTCGTCGGGAGATGGTTATCAGACCACGTAATACATGTACATTATACATAGTCTCATTACAGGCAAAGCAATATATGTTAATCCTTTATTTGTTATCATTTTGATGATTGAATTGTTTAATGATTTCATAATATATTCAAATTTTTTTAGATTTTTTATTTGGGGTTTTCATAAACTGTGAGCCATAGCTAATCATCAAAATTATAACAAATAAAGGCATGAAATATCTCACTTTGCATGTAGTGGGAAATAATGTTTGTTTCACCTTAAGTTGAATTTACTACGAATTAAGTTTTGCAATATATTCAAATTTTCCGACCTCCACCTGTATATTATTACATGAATAAATAAGAGTATAATACAGGGGTCTGCAACTCCGGTCCTGGAGAGACCTATCCAGCATGTTTTAGGTGTCTCCCTGCATGAACACACCTGATTCTAATCAATGGTCGTCATTAACTTGTCATCAAGGTCCGGACAGTTCTGTTGTTGACACAGCTCCTTGTATCATGGTGTGCTGAAGCAGGGAAAGATCTAAAACATGCTGGATAGGTGCTCTCCCGCAGGACCGGAGTTGGAGAACCCTGGCATAATATGTGTCTGTATTGGTTCAATACGGAACGCAACTTTTAATTCCCAATTACGGAACAATTCCGTATTTCAAGGGACGGGTGGCAAGCCTACATAAACCTGTCCAAGCCATAAAAGGAGTTCCACAGGATTGCAGGTGAAGGATGTAGAGATCTGTTAAATTAATTTTATATTATTCTGTGCTGCGGTGTTACTCTTTTTTCAAAAAACATGTTCAAATTCGCCGTATGCGCGCATTAAAATCTCTAATTCCATTCGGGTGAAAAAGGACACGGCGTGAAGTATGTGGATCTTCAGATGCAAACTAACGTTTCCTCAAAGGGATTTTGTAAATTGAAATGATAAATAAAGTTTAAAAAAAAAAAAAGAAAAAGTATGTTGCTCTTTTGTTGTCACCGGTTGCCATGGTGAATCCTTGTATCAGCGCTCTACTGATGATGGCTTTTTATTTCCCTCACGCACGAGCTTAACTCCAGGTGAAACTACTTAGAGTTGAGTAAATTACCTCAAATCCGCTGTTCTGGAACCGAAAACTCAGAGTTTCCGATCTCAGAGTAGATCAACTAAGAGTTCAGGATTAGACTCAGAGTTTGTTGAACCTGCTTTGTGAAACGGACCCCAGGCCAGTTCGTCTTATTTGTTTGCTTATTGCTCTGTGCCTATGTTTTAACATATATTAATTATTTAATCATTTTATAATTGCATTTAACAATACAGACAGTTGATGTGTGTTTATTGTAAGATTTTGGGCAGCGCCGGCGGCTGAAGAATCGTTTGTGCTGGTGGGGAAGGAAGCGTGGCTAACAGAGAGCTAACAGCAGCTAGGCTACGCTCAGATAAACGGTCTGAAAGTTTTAAAAACAAAGAAAAGCTGTCGGAGAAAAGTGACTGTAGTGTTATGTAAATGATTATCCGTCACTCGTAAATCATCTTTTGGTCCACTTTATTGACTCGGTAACAACACAGGGATGACGGACTGCTATTTTGCAGACTGGTGTTACGGTCTAAAAGGTCCGTGTCTGAACAACCACAATTGGTTCCTACGCTCTGCGTGACATCAGCACAACACAGTGACAGAAAACTATAACAGTCACAATGAATATCTGCTGCTATTCATTTCATGCTGTTGAGAATTCTGCACTACGGTTAAGCCAAAATGTATTTTCATTTTCTTATTGATTGTGAGTTTGACTGGATGTCATTCAACTTTTAAACCTCGTAAGTAAACTACCTCCTTTTGAAGTGAAATTGATTTATTTTTGTTATTTTACTATTCTGAACTTTTTGTTTTAGTTTACAATTTCATGTTTCTACATTTTGTGGCACCAGAGCTGATAAGCTTTGTTTTGATCCAATGATGCAGTCAGTGAAAAAACAAAAATATGTCCATGTTGGAGAGAATGGACAATACAGTTTTTTACTTAATTTACTTTACTTTTTTTTACTTTACTTTTTTACTTAATTCTTTGCCAAAATGTATCTGATTGGGAAAAAGTATCGGAAATGTATCGGGAGCCAAAAAAAGTGATCGGATCGGGAAAAATCGGGATCGGCAAATACTCAAACTCAAGTGATCGGGATTGGATCGGGAGCTAAAAAATCCTGATCGGGACAACCCTAATCACAGGTAATAGTCTGTATCTGGCAAACTGACAGTAGCATGGTTATATACATGGATTTAGAGCAGGACTCGGCAACCCGCGGCTCTGGAGCCGCATGCGGCTCTTTAGCGCCGCCCTAGTGGCTCCTGGAGCTTTTTCAAAATGTTTGACCTTTTTTTTTTCTTCTTTTTTTTCTTCTTTTTTTCTCTTTTTTTCTTTCCTTTTCCTTTCCTTTTTAATCTCGACATTTCGACTTTTTTTCTCGAAATTGTACTTCAACATTAATCTCGACATTTCGACTTTTTTCTTGACATTTCAACTTTTTTCTCAGAATTTTTACTATTTCCTTGACATTTCAACTTTTTTCTCGACATTTTGACTTTTTTCTCGACATTTCGCCTTTCACCATTTGCCTTCATTCTAAGGCTTATACAAGACTTTTCATTTTTTTGCGGCTCCAGACATAATTGTTTTTTGTGTTTTGGTCCAATATGGCTCTTTCAACATTTTGGGTTGCTGACCCCTGATATAGAGGAAGTGGTCTTCTTCTGGGAAATTACAAAGCCATCATTTGGTCTCCTGCCACCTTTGTCCAGTGTGAACCCAGAAACCGAGGACACCGTTTCCAAGTGTAAAACAGACCCATAATCACACTGCTTTAATGATTTGAAATGCAAATGGAAAGTCTTACTCATTTAGATTCCCAAGGTTCTGCGGTAACGAAGCTGTCATGACCTGCCCTGCCTGAGTGCAGGCGGTTTGAAATCCTGAAATATACCACAGCCTCATTATCCAATCATGAGTATATGTGTGTTCACCTCATCGTCAGCCACCTGAACCTGGGGGATGAAGTCTCATCCCACGCCTGAGATCAGACCACATGGCCGACATCCAGGGAACAGGCTTCTAAGAGAAACACGTCATGTTGTTAGGCAGACAGAACCAAAAATATTACTGAATTTAGTTCCTAACGTGTTTCGGTCAGCTCCGTTAAACACTTCCAGCAGATCTGGTCTCAAACCTGAGTCATGATGTGAGGCTCTGAGGGTCAGAGCTTTTACAGCAGCAGTCACACAGCATTTATTTTTCATCACCCTCATCTCAGCTCTGTGTCCTCTTCACACAGGTGGGCTCACCTTGGGGGCGGGAGTGGAGGGGTGGGGGTGGGGGGGTCTGTCACACCTTCATGCTCCCCCTCCTGCTCTGAAACAATGCATGAATTAGCCTCGAGTCAGGGACGCTGACTGTGAGACGGTCGGACACGGCAAGGACACAGGTCCGCGGGAAAGACTTAAATATTAAGTGCGTACATAAATTAAGTGTTAGATTTGGAAAGCTGACAGCTTGCGGCAGAGTGATTCTACTAGGGGTCGACAATTTTAAATATGAGATATCGCAATCTTAACAAAAAAAACACTCAACTCTGAGCGGTCTCCGTTTAGTGGAAACTCTTAGTTCTCCAGCTAACGGATAATTAATACTGATATATCTTGTCTTTTCTACCTTTGACAATATATATCTGTGTCTCTCCTTTCTTTTTTTTCCATTCCCTCTGTCTGTTTTCTCTTTTCCTGCTCTTCCCAGCTGGTCTTCAACAGGAGGGTCCCCCCTTATGATCCAGGTCCTGGTCCAGGTTTCTTTCCTCCTAAAGGGGAGTTTTTTCTTGTCACTGTTTGGTTTAAGGTTTTTCTCCCACTAGGGGAGTTTTAACCCCTGCTGTTTATGTAATACATGCTCAGACGTCATGTTCTGGGACTCTGGAAAGATAGAGACTTGTGTTGCAATAGACACTATCAAAATAAAATTGAATTGAATTGAACATTTAAAATAGTTTTTTAACTCTTACCCAAGAACATTCCTGAGAAATCAGGAATTGCAAAATTGAGGAAAAAGAAGTAAAAGGATTGCATGAAACGTGCAAGCTGGATCTGAAATCCATGTCATCTTCACTGAAGACCAAAATCTTTTCCTCCCTCATGACATATACATTATTATAAACCCTTTACGTACCAGCTTGTTCCTCAGGTTTCTGCTCTCATGTGACATCTACCTCTCTACAGGGGGCCGTGGTAGTCAAGGGGTTTAATCCCCCCGGGGAACTGTCCTCTGTCCTCTGCTTTTAACCCATCACTAGTTACACACTGGGAACAGTGGGCTTTTCTGGAGCCCGGGGAGAACCTTCTGTCGCCAAACTAGAGACTTGAACCTCCAGCCCCAAAACCTCCTCTGGAATCACTTGGCTACCACTCCCACATTAAAGGGGACCTATTATGAAAAACACGTCTTTTCTTGCTTTAACATACATAAAGTGGTCTCCCCTCAGTCAGCCAATTCAGAGAAGGCGGAAAGCAACCAAATTCTGCAGTGTCTGTACAGCCGCCCGGATGAGCCGTCCAGTGTGATGTGGATCTACGAGCCGTTCAGATTCTGCTCCCGTCGTTACGTGACGACGGGCGCGATTTACATCGGCTGTCCTCCGATGCGTGAAACCGCGCCCACAACTAACTCCGCCGGCCGGAGCTTCCGCCATTTTTTCATAGCGGTGTATCGCGTCATTCAGCCAGCCAATCAGCACAGAGCCTCAGTATCATAGCCCCGCCCACTCAGAATCCTGCATAGATAATGAGGTTAGAGAATGGGAAGATAAAGACATGGCTCAGAGGCGGAATTTCTAATTTATTTAGCAAAAACAATCAAAAGCTTGTTTTTAAGACATTCAATGCCTGTTTAAAATAGGTATTAGTTGTAGGTATTAATCCCCTTTAAGTATAATGCACTGTGCCGTAAAGCATGAACACAGTCATGTAACAAAACCTAGCCAGTTGTTGAAGACTGCGAGCTGCGTTTCTGTAGAGAACAGAACGAGAAAATAGCAAATGTACAATGTTGGAGTCTTTAATGTGAAACTGTAATGATTTGGTTCAATGTTGATTTGCTGTTATTGCAAGGTCAAAAGTTCAGTCGAGATGATTCAGATCAAACTTTGGTGACTCTCGGATGGTTTCAGTGCAGACGTTGTCAAAATACTAAAATCTGCCTTTGTGGAAGTTCCTGCAACAGTAGGTGTTACGAGGAGCCCATTTTCCATCCTGGAACACACACACACACACGCACCCACGCACGCACGCACGCACGCGCGCACGCACGCAAGCGCGCGCACACACACACACACACACACACACACACACACACACACACACACACACACGCAAAGGTTGAAATAATAACAACCTAACTACTGCAGCTTGTAATAATACATTGTGGACTTGTGCAAGAGTGAGAAACGGTTCATGGTGGATTCTGACAAAAGCTGTTATGTCTCAAAATAGATACGACTTGATGGCAATGAGAACAGAAATAGAAATATGAATAGATATTTAAATGCTACGTTACAACGCAAAAGAAACACTGCCTTGACAACTGAATCTTTGGCTTGAGAACTGAACGTTTTGGACCTCAGTGAGGGTGTCGAGTCACAAAGGCCTTTCTGGGAGCCAGAAATGTCAGCACCACCTAAAATTACTCTGCAACGTTGAACTGGTTGTTTTTCACAAAGCTGCTCTCGCTTCGCCTTAACTACTGCCTCAGCCTCCTGCGGACAGCATGTTCTGCACCTCTGATGTTTGCACACATGCACACAAAACACATTTCCACTTGGATGACAAAATGGCAGTCATGCGAAAGACCGGGAGGCGATCTACGTCTGCTGCTTCACAGACAGATGACGTCGACAGTATGTTTATGTATTTAAACGTGAGCCTCGTTAAAGCTCAGCTTTGGGTGCAGTAAACAGGGAGGATGATTAGTCTGTGCTGAGCGTAAAGTTGAGCTTGAATTTGCTCTGAATGGGGGAGGAATCAGTACAGACTGATACTCGGCAGCTGGTTTTCTGGAGTTTGGACTCGACAGCAGTCAAAGATGTCTTATTATCACTTTATTACAAATTTTAAAACTTTGCAACATGAATAAACTTCAGTTTTAATAGAAAGCCAGGCAAACAAATAGCAAAACAGATCTGGTCTATATTCAAAGCAAAACACCACAAGCTGATAAAATATCAAGAAAAAGCACCCAGTAAAAAATTAATTCATTAAAAAAAAACTAGGGATAAAGTTGTCCTTTCTGAAAAGAATAATCCCACTCATCCATCCTGGAAATCTCATTAGGTTTACTGATTCTGGTCACAATGAGATTTCCTGCAGAGCTTTTAGGGTAAAATGTCAACAAGATATCAGCTAGATTAAAGACAAGCACAGATGTGATGGAACTGATCAGATATCCTCATTGAGCGGAAATCAATTTCTTTGTCGCTTTCAGTCATCTGACTGTCAAATGAAAGCACTCTTTGAGCTGTAATTTCCACTGGGGGGCTGGGGGTGGGGGGTCATTAAGATGTTTCTTAATAAAAGTCACTAAACCCAAGACGAAATTCTGGACTAAAGCAGTTGAATGAAAAGTTTTTTTTTTTTGTATTTGAGGACTTTTATATGGGGAAAAAAGGTGGGTTATTGATTTTCCAGGTTCTTTTCAATAGTTAATAACCATGTGACCTAGACCTTTAAAATGTAGGATTCAAATTGCAAGACTCACCTCTTCATTGCATTTTAAGACTTTGGAAAAATAATTTCATATTTATTTTTATACTGAAAAAACAAGTACTCACATTGATTTTCTTGGGCTTTTTTCGATATTCTGTATGGATTTTTCTGAGAACTGTCATGGTAAATAAACAAAGGTGAGAAAGCAGCAGAATCTTAGATCTGCAGGGAAGTTATCTGCAGTAAAACAAAGCCCCTCTAGGGTGAAAAACGGCCCTAGAGGGGCTACTTACAGGGCACTTTTTGGCTCCGTAAAGGTTCTTGAAGGCCACATTACAGAGCTGTTCCTAGTAGTGGAAACACGCGCAAACGACCCTGAAAAATCTATCCAGAAGTCTAGTGGATGTTGCCTAGAAGGCTGGCTTTAACCTGGGTGCTCCAGTCTCCACCCACTTCTCTAAGCACTAGACTACCAGCCTCTATCAAAATCTTTAGTACGCTGTCACTTATTAATCATTTATTAAGCAACCTGTCAGTGCTGTGAATTTATACTTCTGATTATAGTCCTGGAGGCTGTTGCAAAAAACCAAAACAAGGTCAACAAACCTGCCACGCCATTCTGAGCTGGATATCATGCTGTCACCTGCATGAGAGGCATAATTCAAGACCATGGAAATGTTTTTTTCATGTTCAGGGTTTTACATTTAGAATACTTTTTTATCTTTAAATGAAGCTCCAGTATAGTCAAAGACACCAATGTTGGTTTGATTGACATCACCCACGGTAAGAAGCTCCTCAACTCTAGCCTAAATATTAGACTACAATTCATCTACTGATTGTTCTCTCCAGTTCTGCATCAGTAAAACTGTGACCAACGTCATGGCCTGCTTAGGAAAACCGTGAGCGTTCACGTAGCAAGATTCACCTGGTTTGATCCTGGCTTGATGTTCAGATAACAGAAAAGCACTCAGTAGAATATTTCTCTGACACCCTGAATCTTTTAAAGTTGTTATTCTTTTCAAGAGTTCTCAGGTGATAAAAATTTCAAAAGATCACTGATATTTGATCTCCTCAAATCATTTACCAATAATCAGTGGTGATGAGCCTTTTTAATTAGGAATGTGTTATCTCTTGCAAATTTAACAGGACATAAGATCTGAAATCGGTCTCTGTTTTCCAGAGTCTAACTTTGGCAGGTGGATCCTCCGTTAGAAACCATTCTTTTCTTCTGAGGCAAATTTGCTCTGGGTGACAAGACACAGGTGTGGACAATTAGGGAAGGAAACAAGAAGTGGAGGCAGACTGAGAGAGAGAGCCAGGAAAAGCAGTGAACAGAGACGTCATGATGAGCAGAACAAGGAAATCAAAACCTTACAAAGACCAAAAGAAAAACAAAGCATAAACCCTGAAATCACTACGGCTAACAATACACATAACGGAGGTTGTGAAAACAAACGAGCTGGAAATGTTTAAATGTCATATTTATTTGTAGGGTACCATTTAAAAAAAAAAAAAAGTGCTGTACAGATAAAAACACATAACAACGTACAAATAAAATACGTACAAATATCATGAGAAGAAGAGTTAACTTAATCAAAGGCCAGTGCAGATTTAAAAGCCCCCAGGCTTGTGGACATACTAATGTGGACCGGTAAGTTGTTCCACAGTGTTGGAGCAGTTTGGCAAAAACACGCTCTCCCTTGGTTTTTAGCTGCATCTACAGTAGAGACAGCAAGGAGCAACTCCTTGGTGTAGACCTTTGACTATTCTGCCAGGTAAGGACGAACAAAGCCACCCAAGACTTTAAAAACAAGCAATAAAATAAAAAAAATCAATCCTAAAAGAATTGGAAGCCAGTGTAGAGAGGAGAGTGATGATATGGTCTTTCTTCTTTTTGCTAGTCAGCAATTGAGTCCTGTACCAGCTGTAGGCGTTGTAATGAAGATTGACCTAACCTGAAGTATAGAATATTACAATAGTCCAGAATTGTTATAATAAAAGCATGGACCATTCAGTCTCAATAGACTGGTCCATGCTTTTAATACAGTCTCAATCAATAAAAAGCAATTTTCACTACAGACATAATCTGTCTGTCAAACTTAAAAGTGCTATCAAAAGTAACCCCAGGGCTTTTAACGGTGGAGCGACATTTCAAAGTAAGGGACCCCAAAAAAAATCAGGAGACAGAGCAAAGTCATTAGAAGGCCAGGACACAATGACTTCCATCTTACTATCGTTAAAATGCATCGAGTTTAGATCCATCCGAGTCTTGATGTCCTTCAGACAGGAGAACAGAGGCTTTATAGACTCCTTACAATCTGCTCTTAAAGGCAGATGGATTTGATGGTCATCAGCAAAGGAGTGAAAGGACACATTGTGTTTATGCAAAGCAGAGCTCAATGGCAGCATATACAAAATAAACAACAGGCGGCCCGAGAATGGACCCTTGAGGAACCCCACATGATGAAGGGGCCCTGGTTGATGAAAATTTGCCAAGATGCAGAGATAAACTCCTATCTGTTCAATAGGAATGGAAAACCGGGGCAGCTCCCTTTGTACCTACACAGAGTTCAAGACGTAATAAGAGTATCTTCTGATCAACAGAATCAAAAGCGGCTGTCAAATCCAAGGTTACTAAAACCGCAGAATACCCAGAGTCAACAGTTAAAATCAAGCCATTAAAAAAGCATTAACAGAATGCTATGGCAAGCTCTAAACCCAGACTAAAACTTATCATAGACAGTATTAGCAACTAAGAAATACTTTAACTGTTTAAAAACAACGTTTTCCAACACTCTGGAAAGAAAAGGCAAACTGGATATAGGCCTGAAATTTGAAAGTAGAGAGGAATGAAGATTTAGTTTCTTGATAATAGCATATTTAAAAGCTCAAGGATAAGTGCCTTACTGTAGCTACTGTAAGACAGGTATTGATCAGCACAAGAACCACCGGCCCCACTGAGTCAATTACTCCCTATAAAAAAGCAAGAGGGAATGGTATTTGTGAGACAATATCTAGGCTTAGACAGCAAAATAGGCTTAAACTGGTTAAAAACAGATTGGCACAAACACAAGGATCAGGGTCGGGTGGTGGAGGTACGGACTGAAAAGCAGAGATTTTCAGAACAAAGAAATTTAAAAAGTCATCATAAGCCCCTTTTACACTGGCAGATACCTCGTGTTTAACGCGCTGATCTAGCGTGTTGCCTGTCCTTGTTATATTGACTGACGCGGGGTGGTGTGTAACTGGCCTACGAGGGTACACTTAATCGCGGGTCAGGACTCATCTAAACAGAACTAACGCAGGGTGGCAGGTCGTGGGAGGGATTTGTTGATCACGTAACCTGAGTACCACCCATCAGAGGAGGGTTTATGTTCTCTAAATGTATTGTTATTATTATTATTATTATTATATAAAATAAGGAAACAGCTGATGAGGGTATCAACACCAGCAGAAGGTAACAGGTATGGCCTACAGTATATGCAAGTGTTACGCCTCTGAAAAAGGGCGAGAAATAATCACAAGAGTGAATTGGTCTTTCCCAAACGAGAGCATTTACTCAAGTGCAAAACAATATTCACAATAATCACAGTTACAGAGGTTACATATCATCTGACATTAACAAAACACAGTATTTTAACTAAATGTAAGTAATGTCTAGTATTAGCTCAAGAACTTCAGTAGACTCTCGCAAATAATCATGAAACCTACCTAATAAACAACACAGTTCAAAATACATTTACATTATATGCACCTGTAGACTGTAAACAATAGAAAAGCTAGACGTAGGTACACAAAATGGCGGCAGCTCCGTGCGCACACGCACACATACACACACGCTCGACAACACTCGGTAAACTCTGCTCTACATTACTTTTAACTAAACATAAACATTCTCTAACTACACAGAAATATATCACAAAATTATTTCGACCATTTACATTGAAAATTTACTGGTAACATACCTGAAAAAGGGTGAGAAATAATCACAAGAGTGATGCAGTCTTCCCCAAACGAGAGCATTTACTCATGTGAGGAAGTACCACGATTTCTCCTACAGTAGGTATGGGCAGAGACAAAAGCAATCAATCCCAGAACCGTTCAGATTAAAACACACAGGTAAACACTGAAATAAAATACTTTTTAGCTTTTTAACATGTTATTACTTTTTTTAAACCGATTTAACACCTTATGACCTCTTCCTTGTGACTGATCTTTTTAACCATATCAGCATTTCTATGAGTTTAAAAAATATCTTTTTAAGCATTTTTATGATATTACAGACCATGAACTGATTGTCATTTTAAACCTGTTAACAAATCATTTGTATTATACTTTTAACTTCTCACACACTGTTTTTAACATGTAGCAAATGAGAATATGACCCTTTTAACTTGTCACACAAGATGAGTAACTGGGGAAGCAAGGAAATCTGCAAGCTACTCAGCCTCGGAGCTAAGGACGCCATAAACCAGCGTATGTCCAGAACCACAAAGGATGGTCTATTGTTTAAACAACTGGCCACAAGTGTTAAAGGAGCATGAGGCTCCTTTTAAGAAATGAGACTCATTAGCGCCACCCTTCACCACGACGGCTGTCGGGGGTACTGCAGCCAACAGCGAACCCGGCACGGGAGAACGGGGAGAACGGGGAGAACGCGCATGCAGCGTCATGTGACGTCACATCTGCAGGACAGCGCAGGAAATTCGGGCCCAGAATTGCAGCACATTTTGCAGCACACAGCCTGTTCAAGGAAACGGAGAGATACACTAGAGGGCTCATTCTTTTTGGTTTGGAACGCTTCATCTGACATTATTACTAGAAAACTTAAAACTTATACGAATTTTTTTCATAGATTCTACCTCAAGCTCCTTTAAACACGGGTTCATCATCCAGCGATGATAGCAAGATCTAATCTAAAAATGCCTAAAGAGAGCAGGTGTAGGCACAAGACCGGGAGCTACACGTAGGTTCATAATGAATTCCAAAAACTGAACAAAGTTTTGGGCTTTTTAATATTAATAGAAATTAAGTTGGAGATAAAGGCAGGATTTGACAAATATACAGCTCACTGATATTCCAAAGGCGATCCTTCAGAAAATTCAAAGTAGATTTGCTGCTTGCTCTTTTTCCATCATGTCTCCCCGCGCCTCCGAGAGAGTGAACAGAATCAGTTATCCATGGTTCAGAATGGAAAATCAAATTAAACAGAAATTCAAGACTAGGACATATTAAAGGAAAATTATGAAAACATCCTAGTTTCAGGTTCCTTTTGTCATGCTATATCTATAAAAGATGAAATGGGAAAGAAGTGAACTGAATTGTTTCATGAATCATTTTTAACTTTATGACTTTTAGAAATGGGAACCAGTCATCACTCATGACACTTTGCTCTTGTAGAATCAGCTCCCAGTGAGTGTGTGGGAGTATACAGACGCCATTTCTAACATTGAAGATGGAATTTTAATAAAGATTATAGTTAGAGCTGGCACAGGTGACCCTGAACCATCCCCTTTAGTAATACTGCTGTAGGCCTCGTTTTCTGGATGACCTCCCATGATGCGCTAGGCTCGTTCTTCACGTTGTTCTCTTTACTCTTCCCGTATGCTCATGTCACCATGATTGTAATTAAAACTGCATTTCTCTTTTGTGCCTCAGAGGCAGGTATTCCTGGACTAATCTCTTTGCAACAGCTAATGTCTCTTTCTGGTCCTCACAGATTCCTACTTGGTTTAAGGAGATGGCGGCCCTACAACGGCCAGGTTCTGGTGGAGGGTTCCATAAATTTTCCTCTCTACCACCATCTCGCGTGCGCTCAGCACAGGGATTGTGAAAAAGAGAATCCCATGCAATCTTTTAACTAAGAAGCTATTTATGCATTTACATTAGGCTATATATATATATTTATATATATATAATATATATGTTACGGTTAATGTAGAAAAATGGCTATTTTGCAAAATAGCCAGCTAATGTGCAAAATAATCGGCAGGGCGGTGAATATGTAAAATAGCCTGCCAAACGGCTATTTTGCAAAATAGCCGGCTAATGTGCAAAATAACCGTCAGGTCGGCTAATGTAGAAAAACGGCAGTAGCCGGTTAAAGCTGTGGATGTGTCAGACCCGACACTTTTTCGGGGAGTGTAACGTTAGGCTTCTTCAACAGCCATAAATAGCCTTGTCAACAACAAGCATGTGCAGCATATGGGCTTCTTCCATTGGCTGCTACGCACCAACTGCACTGATTGGCGACTGTAAGTGACTGGTTTGAAGCGCAAATTTCATCCATTCAACTGAACTGTAGCCTATTCTGTAGTGTAGTAACTGGACTTTATCTACCAAATGAATTATGTTTGCTTAGTTTGTTTTGGTTTCATAAATTTGTGCAAATGGAGGAGGAGAAGAGACCACATCTCATCATGCGCGTGCTTCGGGTTTGCGCGATTCTGGTTTAGGAGTGCACTTTCCATGAGAGAGACGCAACAACTGTTTGTCTGTTTTGGAGGTGGCAAAGAGAAGGTGGGAATAGATCTTTCCTCACAAATACTGTCACACTGGATATTTGCGAGTACATTTCCCAGACCTATAAGGCTGGTAGAGGTGAGTGCACTCCACTGCGCTTTCCCACCTCGGTGGCCTCTATTCTGGGGTGCCAATGACGTGATCTGTAGTTTGCATTATTCGTTTTGGAATACTCAATTGAGGAATATACTGTATGGGATTTGGACTCAGAATAATTGCTATAATTGCCACGGCATGCTCCGGTCAGCTCGAGACATGCTTGAGCTGCACCATGAGCTTAAAAATGTATGTACTTTGCAAAATAGCTGTTTTTCTACATTAGCCGCCCTGACGGTTATTTTGCACATTAGCCGGCTATTTTACACATTCACCGTTTGGCCGGCTATTTTACATATTCACCGCCCTGACGATTATTTTGCACATTAGCCGGCTATTTTGCAAAATAGCCGTTTTTCTACATTAACCGTAACATATATATATTTAATTTTGACTCAACTGGGTTGTATTTAGGGCAGCATGGTGACTAAGTGGTTAGCACTGTCTCATGGCAAGAAAGTTCCTGGTTCGACTCCCGGACCCGGCGGGGCTCTCTCTGTGTGGAGTTTGCATGTTTTCCTTGTGCTTGCATGGGTTCCCTCCGGGTACTCCGGCTTCCTCCCACAGTCCAAAAACATGCATACTTAGG
Source organism: Cololabis saira (assembly GCF_033807715.1). NCBI lineage: Eukaryota > Metazoa > Chordata > Actinopteri > Beloniformes > Belonidae > Cololabis > Cololabis saira. The sequence goes on along the minus strand of NC_084588.1, from coordinate 11,066,876 downwards.
TTAATTGATTTTAATTGCCCGTGAGTGTTTATCTGTTTATCTATTTAATTAGACACCATAAAACATGTTGACTTTCTGCCTAAAGTGTCTTGGCATAACTTTTCTATATATACATTTTCTCACACAGAAAAAATGTTGCCCAAACTTTCGCATCCCACTGCATAAAAGACATGAAAACAACATGAAAGATTTCTATGTAAGGTTTGACAAAATGTGCCCTTTTCCATCAAAGTAATAAAACATTTGCCCTAAACTGACTGCTATACATGAGGTTTGATGGTTAAAATCCTTGAAATGCTTCCGTGAGTCTGGCTTCCAGAGGTGTCAGCTCTGACTTCTGCAGCCGTCTGTGACCCCGTCAGTGCGGCGCGTACAGACGACAGGGACATTGGGCGGCGTATTTGTGCTCTGAGAATGTCAAATTAGCTCTGGTGTTGTTCAGAGTGCAGACAGTGGAAGGATAGGAGGGGGTAGGAGGGTGGACGACTTCTTTAAGAGTCCCGTCACTTCCCAAGTCACTGCCCTCGCGCCAAAGTCAATGTTGTCTTAAGGTCCCAGGCCCAATTGCTGGAGGTGGAAAAAGCCTTTCCATGCTGAAAGGAGTCAGCGAAAAAGTGAGGTTGAGGCCGGCAGCTCAAATTAAAATATCACTTGGGTAAACAGACTGGGTTTCCTCTTGTGGTAACACACCTTCGTTGCCCATGTCACCTTTTTCAGCTTGTCACTTCTCACCCTTTAGCCTCTGATCTCGCCACAGCAGCAGCTGTGGTTCCTGTACGAGAGCCAAGGGGACAGTATTTATTAGGCTGACTACACGGCATAACGTACAGGTTACATGAGTATAAGAGGCACACACGTTAGATGTTTGACATGCAGTCTTGTAAAAGTTGGCATACACTCTATAAATCCTATTTTTTGTGTTTGTCAAAACTCATAAAATCACAAATCACACATGCAAATATAACTTCAGATGAACAATATTTAACTTTTTTTGTACTGTGTCAAACAAAATAAGAAGCCAAAGAGAACTACATGTGGCTAATACTACTGTAAGGTTAAGAAGTGAAGTAAATTTATATTTGACAGCTGTAAGGCTCAGATGTTGATATCATTTATATTTGACTTAAAAATGCAATAACAATGTTATGTTATAATTTACATCACTTAAGTATTTACATATTTATGTTACACATTTATTATTTACATGTTTATATGTTTAAATAATTGCAAGTGCATCTTTTTAAGACAGATAAGATGTTGAATCTGCCTTCTTGATCCCCTCAAGTTTACCTTAATTGAAGTGCTAGCTTCTGATTGGTTAGTTCAGTCACATGAGAAGTGCGAACCAGGAAGTAAACAATGTCATGAAGTGTGGAATCGAGTAAAGTGCTGCTTGAGAAAGTTATCTGTCTCTTTCCTGCTGTTTAATTCAATTCAGTTTGACTTATATAGCATCTATTACAACAGAAGTTGTCTGTAGCCCCTTCCATAGACCTAGAACATGACCCCAAGGTTATTTTCTTAAAGAGTGATCCAACCACCACACATCAAACCCTCACGTTATTAAGAGAACTACATGTGTAATACTAACACCATGATTATGCAGATCCACTTTTATTAGAAATAACTAAGTATTCCTACAGATGTACATCGCTGTGGAGGCAGGTTGGCCCATTCTTCTTTTCAACATTGCTTCATTTCATTTACCTCTTTGAGTACGGGCTTCGGCCCAGCTCCCTGAAGGTCTTACCACAACATGTCAGTATGGCTGATGTTTGGCTTTCAACAGACTTTCATTCGCTTTCGCTTTCATCAGACTTCCATTCCAAAACCGTCGGTGGTTTAGATGAAGAAACAATTGGATTAAAAGACATTTGCACAAACGTACCAGTCGTTTCTTTTATTTTTGTGTGTTATCTGGCATTGCTAGCACAAGTGTCTAAAATCTAAATTTGAAGCAGTGAATTCATAAAACCATTGTTGGTTTATTTTAAAATGATGATTCAGGAGAATCCAAATGTGCTTTACTTACCAGAAAGCATAGAACATAAACGATTGATTTTTAAAAGGGAAACGTATGTAATCAATATATAAACCAAAATGTATTCTAAACTTTTTAGTCATCAAAGCAGCCGCCTTTGGCAGAAATGACAGCTTAACAAACCTCATTCGTTGGCATTCTTTTTACAATTCAAATCAAATATTCTTGATTTGAATTGTGAATAGGAAAAGTTCTTCACAACTTTGTTGCAGACACTTGCAGGTTGGTTTTCTTTCACTCTTCTGTCAAGTTCATCCCAAACCAGCTTGATGGGGATAAATCTGGAGACTGGGCTTGACACCTCATGTTTTCAAGCTTATCATTTGGTTATTTTTTCCCCAGGTAGAGCTGGCACAGCTTGGACTCATATTTTGGGTCACTATCGTGCTGTAGGATGAACCCCTGACCAACTAGGTGCAGAGGGAACGTAATAGTGCTGCAGGATGCCCTAGTAGCCGTTTCGGTTCAGGGTGCCTCTCACTCTGAACAAGTCAGTGACCCTGGATCCAGCAGAACAGCCCAAACAGTCAGTTGTTTATGCTCTATGCTTTCATTTCAGGGCACATTGAGACAATGTGTACATTTGAATAACAGACTGGAAAAATTGTGCTGTTCTTAAGTTTTTGACAAGTAGTGTATATGGCTGAAAACCTGAGCAAATTAGTGTCTGAAAAGATATGCAGTGTTCCAGCTCAAGAGGGGAAGAATTAAAGAGCTCTAAAATACATTTCAATTAACTGTTCCTATAAGACTTTCAGTTTAATTATATACCATAATTCAAGAATGAGTAATGTGTCATTTGGTTGGACCCTTCACTCAGGCTTCTTAACAGCTGGATATACTCTTAAGCATGCTGATGATGTAAGGTCTGGCTTTCATTAATTTCTGCCAGTGTCAATGCCAAAGTTAGACAGTCATTGTCACACGGACCACAGACATATTTTCCTGCGTCTGCACAGGATAAAAACAATGGGTCCATTGGTTTCCCGACAGCCACCTCTGGACCAGTCTGGTTGCTGGGACCATTGATGGCCAGCTGGATTTCAGTGGAAAAGGAGAATTTTGATCATTTCTACAACCTAAACTAAGTATATTCTAAAACAGTGGGGTGTCCCATTCTTGTAAACATCATATCCTCATGTCGTGGTAGAAAATTCTAATTTAGCATTTGATTAAAAGATGACATAGTTAGATTTTAATATTATGTGTTTGAGGTTATGATTATAGATCATTCTCATGAGCACTGCATTACAGAAACATCTGGCATCCATCTTAATTAAGTGTCTGAAGTTATGAGAATGTGAATGTGGTTATGAAAGACACAAGTACATTATTCCTTATTTCTTCTTTGGGTATGTGTGTGCATAGTGCTGTATCCTCTATGTACACATGTGTTTGTTTTCCTTTTCGATGTGCATATTTGCATGGAGGAGCTTTGGATACTTTTTATCATGAGCCAAGCAGCAGCTTGGCCAAACTGAGGTGCTTCTTTTTTTTTCAAGGGAGTAGAAAGATGGGGCCTTTCAATGCGAAAGTGGACCAAACTGGAAAATGGATCATTGATTGTGTCCTGCTTTTCCATAATCTAGTGTTCCCTGATTTCAGTCCTTGAGGTCCACTGACCTGCATCTTTTAGGTCTCTCTGCTCCAACACACCTGATGGTGATCATGGTGAACAAATCACAACAAGTTTGTTATTGGTCATTTAAATCCGGTTTATTGAAGCAGGAAAACTAATCATGCAGGAACTGGCAAAAACTAGTCTTGTGATGGTCTAGCAGCTATTTGCTGCTCCTCCGCATCGAGAGGGGCCAGAGGAGATTGCTGGGGCATATGTTTAGGATTCCTTATCCTGGGGGAGACCCAAGATAAGCTGGAGGGACTAAGTTTATCAGCTGCTCTGGAAACACTTTGGGATGAGATGGATGCAGTGGGTTAGGAGAAGGAAGTCTGTGCTTCCTTGCTTAGGCTACTGCTTCTGTGACCCAACCAGGATAAGCAGTAGACCATATATATATGAATAGTGAGCAATTTGGGTAGGAGTAAACACCTCAGAGGAAAGGAGTTATAGTTTGTTTACATGCCTGGGTATACCGTATTTTCGCGACCATAAGGCGCACATTTTTTTTTTTTTTTTTTTTTTAAATGTGCCGGGCGCCTTAAGAAACGGTGCGCCGTGTCTATTACCTGAATTACGGTAATGTGAGGCCGGCCACCATGAGAACGGTAAAGGGAGAAGGGGGCGGGTGAAGCCCCCGTGAGTTGCGACGTGAATGAGACTCCACTGAGCTGTTTAATGCGTAAACAGATGATAAAGACTTTTAAGGATTTGCTTGATGTGTAAAGTGAAATAAAATACAATCAAACTAAGTTTTGCTCCGCTCTATTTAAATAAGCACACGTTAAAGGTTAAAGCCTCGTGATGCGCGCTGCTGCAGCCGACTTCCTGGTTCCCAAAGCGGTCCGATCACCTGGTTCCCGGCAGCTTTGCGAGCAGAGATTTCTGGGGTCTGTCTCAGGTCAGATCAGCTTCACACTCCGAGATTTGCAGCCAAATCTGTCGGTTACAAACCCGGTACCGGATCCCGACATGCGCGGGTGTGTATTCGCGGCGCGACACACACAGATTCTCATGTATGTGGTGCTGGACTGGCGCAGCTGATGGACAGAAACCTATGGGGATTTTTAAAAGAAAGACTTTGCATAAGACGTTTCCAGCCGGAGTCATTATAAGGACGAATGAAAAGGGGGGGCTGGATGAAGGGATGATGATCAAGAAGCTGAGACAGGTCTGGAAATTCGGACTGGCGCAGCTGAATCAGCGGAGCTCGTGTCGGATACAAACCCCGGTACCGGCTCCCCGACAGCGCGTGTGTGAGCGGGTCCAGCGCGGCGGAGCGGAGGAGGACCAGCGCGGCGGTCCCGGGACGCGGGACCCGGGACCGCCGCGGGACCAGCGCGGGGTGGGGGGGGCGGACCGGGACCGGGACCCGGTCCAGCGCGAGGGAGCAGACGGGGAGCGGACCCGGTCCAGCGCGGGGGGGGACGGAGCGGAGCGGAGCGGGACCGGGGACCCGAGACCGCCGCGGTCGGGATCCGCAGCACAACGGGGTATGAAAAGTTTATTTAGTCTTGTGCTTGGCTGCCACGCTGATGGACAGAAACTGCTGGCTATGGTGATTTTTAAAAGAAAGGCGTTGCCTAAACAGACTTTTCCAGCCAGAGTGAAATGAAAAGGGCTGGATGGATGAGGAGATGATCGGGTGGCTGAGACAGGTTTATGTGCAGCGCCCCGGTGGTTTTTTTTAATTCTTTAATGCAGAAACAGAATATGAACCTTTGAAGAGTTTGATTGATGTGAAAAGTGAAATAAAATATCAAACTAAGTTTTGCTTCCGCTCTGTTTTTAGCGCGTGTGTGTTCTGCAGCGCGCGTGTGTGCAGCTCAGTCTACAGAGACGGCGCCTTTTGGGTCGGTGCGCCGTATGTGTGTTTTAAAACCAAAAATGACACACAAAACTGAGTGCGCCTTTCCACACAGTGCGCCATATGGTCGCGAAAATACGGTAATTAAATATCTCTCTCATACAGATTTTGAACAGACCATTCTGCTGCACTGTTTAACGTTTTTCAGTCTGGCAGATCTTATTATTTTCAGGAACACAGAACAACTTCTAGTTATCAAATGTATGGTCAAGGGTGTGCCACAGGCAGAGTATTGGGACCACTTGTGGTCATGCAATACATCAACAATGTTGATTATTTGTTTACATTGTTGAATACCCAACTGACAGTGAAAGGCTGGCCCTCTTTTAAAAACACTTTTAAAGCAGCACAAAGAATATTTCAACCTTAAAATACAAGTTTCAATATAATTAGAAGAAACATTGATTACATTTAAAAAAGTCTGGTTTAGCTCTTGACGTCTCCTGTCTCTAGCACGGGAAAAACACCAAAGACACACCAAAAACACATACAGCTTGAAAAAGCAATGGGCAGAAGCAGAGCAAATCTTGGACAGTGCTGTAAAAGTGACTTAATGTCCACAAGGATGAAACTTCCTTTCTGCAGCTGTAAAATCTGAACAGATTCTTAAATGTAAGAAACCACACAGAGTGATTTAAACATAAAAACTATAACAGATTTACCAACTCGCTTCCTAATCGATTGCCTGGGTATGACCCAAACAGCACAACACACATCGAAGGTCTGACTGTGAACACAAGGAAACATGCGTCATCCTTCAGATTCAAACCTCACCTCAATATGTAAACAAACATGGTGGATGACTCCCAAACAGTTGAGGTAACTTCACGTGTTACAGCACAAGTTGAGGGAGAGTAAAACTCCTCATGAACGTCATGTGTTAGGCAAACTTCAACGTGTCCAAGGACTCTTGATTAAATTAAATTTAGATCAATTCTCAGATGTTTTATTCAATCAACTCACCCACGGTAGTGACTGGACATTGTTATGTTCCACACAACAAACCACAGAGCGTGTGATTGTTTTTCCACGCATCAAGATTTCTGATCATAAAAATTTAACATGCTGGATTGTTGTGATTTGTGATTGATGTGGCTTAAATGTTCTTCCAATCAAACTATTTCACTCTGGGTTAATTACTTTCTTAAATGCCAGAGATCAGAGTAGGAGCAGCACCATACAACAAAACAATCTTTTCTTGTGGCTCCTCTCAGGGATGTCTTTTGTTTCCTGTATTATTTATCATAAATATAAATCCATGCACTAGCACTTTCCCAAACAGGCACTTTTAAATTCTCTGGTGACGCAGCGCTGGTGAGTCTACTTCATGATGGAGAAGAGGAGCAAGGTCCAGTCTATTGGACTGGTTGCTGGACTGGTACAAGAAATCCTGCTTGCTTAACACGCTACAGAAACAGCTTCGTCCCTGCTGCTGTCTCTCTTTTAAAAAAATCTTAACAATTTTTATTTATTACTGAGGTCTATCCTGCTTTTAACTTATTTATTTCTATTTATTAGAAACCCTGACCTTGGTTTTTACTTCTTTATTCATTCATTGTCCTTTGCCTTGTGGGCAACATCTACTTTTATCCTGTCAGTGAGCATTGTGAGTACCTGCCATGTCTGTCTTGTGTTGTTGCAAACCTGTTCATTGTCAGTGTCTGACATTTCTCCCAGTTTGTGTTTCTGTTCTGCCCCGACTGTCTTACATCTGCCCTGATTGTTCACACCTGTGTCTCGTTACCCCCTTGTGTATATCTGGTCTTGTCTTTCCCTTGCTCCTTGTCGTTCCGTACTGTTTGCTCCCTCCATGTTGTCCCGTAGTTTTTGGATCCCTGTTTCTGTTCTGCCTGTTTTTGATCCTGCCCAGCAGCGCTTTTGGTTCTTGTTTTTGTGTTTTTGCTCCAATAAATCCTGTTTTTTGGAACTCCTGCCTCTCGCTCTCCTGCATCTGGGTCCTAAACAACCCCAGCCGTGACATTCATTGTTTCTACTGTTTTTGTCCTGTGTCAAATTAAGGACAGTAGAGATTGTGTGTGAGATGCCTTTTACTGCAAAACAAATCTACCTACGGGTATTAATAAAGTTAACTTGAAGTTGAACTTGCTCCTGAACACCAACAAATCCAAACAGAAATCTGTTAAATTTAGGAAAGGTTTCTGATCTCACCTTCATCAGTGCACATACCATCGAAGAGCCGACTTACTACGAAAAACCTGGGCATCATCCCTCGACTACAAATTTAAATCAGACAGTTGGACGGACTGTACAGCAGCCAAAACACCACAAAGACTGAGCTTTTTCTTTCCAAAAATATGTTTTAGTGGTGGGCAAAATAGCCTCACATGTTTTACACTGCTTTTATTGAGTATTTTAACATTTTGCAATGTTTGCTAGTTTGGGAATGCAATTGAGGCTCTTGGGGATCAATTTGTCCAACGTTGAGGACATGTATACAGAAAGAGCTTTAAGAGAAACAAACCAAATGTCACGCAGCTGGATGCATGCCCTCTGTTTGTCATTACTGCCCCCCCCCTTTACTAAGAACAGGTGAAAGTTCTCATTTATATCTCATTTAATAATGCAGAGAGCATTTTTGATCACTGCATCGTGGTTAGCTGTTCTGATATATCTATTGTTCCCATATTGTACCCTAACCATAGTTTGTAGTATCAATAAAAGCTATTTACAAAGATATGAGGAAAAACGTCCAATTTTAGCTTTTAAGGACACGGATCGCCTACAAATCAAATGCATTGTTTGTGCTCTTCTCCACGTTTTCCAGTGATTTTTTTTGTTTTGAATTGATAATTTCTGTATTTTTCTGCCTCATTTAAATTCACTGTTTTATTAAGTGTTGTGTTGAATGGTGTATTGTTTTTCAAGTTTGGACCATTTGGGATTTTACAAAGATTGTCTGAAATCATAGCAAGATGTTGGCTTGACCAGACCCCAGCTACAAATGGCTGTCCAGGATGTTTTGTGTGATTTAAAACAAATCAAAATTAATGTTGTTCCCGAAGGTAAAGTCAGTGTATTTTAATTACTTTTCAGGGCCTTGAGATTCAGTCAGGTATGTAATACAAGTAACTTGAAATTCTAATCGTTGATTCCTTTTCTTTCTATGTCCTATTCAGGAAAGTGCTATAGCTTAATGTGATTAATGTGACCTAAAAACACACATTTCAAACACTATGTTCATCATAGGAAACTGAACGAACAAATGTTCTTGAACAAGAAAAGATAAGAAGAAAAATAACTGCAGAATTGTTGTGTGATGCAAATATATAAAAAAAAAAGCCAGCCTTCAGTCAGTCAAGCTTTTTGTTCTTTCATTTTAAAACCCTCAACATGTGCCATAATTAGTCTGGCAGGTAGCTGGAAGTTGAGAAAATGTGGGTTTCTAAGAGGTCATTGTGATTGTAAGAGGTCCCAGAAAAGCTCAAGAAAGAAAGTAGACAGAGAAAACCGCATCAGTCAGTGCAACGCGTAACAAATGGAAAGATTTGCATGTCTAGGAAGCTTCACCACAGACTTAAGAAAGAGAAAGGAAAACAGAGGGATATCTTTTTTGAGGCTCTGTAAACAAGGCAATCTGGCAATCTGATACGTCGCGTGGTGCTGAGCCTTCTCAGGCCTATGAAATACAAGTACCACAACTGAAATCAGTGTGATGTAAGAAGTGAGGTTGCATTACACACAGCTAATGACTGTATTCTGACTGTTGTCCTCTTTCAGTAATCTTAAAAACTAAATAAGAGAATATTCTGTGTTTCATATGAAAGCTATGGGGACTATTCCCATCCATGGGGGTGGGGCTGGTATTGCAAATTATGGCGAAAGCCAAAGAGAAACCTACTGTAGCAAGAACTACAACAAAGAGGATCTTACATACTGTGGCCTATTTCACAACGGATGAAAACAAAAATCCTAGTTGTATCTGGCTTTGTGTTTGCAAAAGGAAAAGGTAGAAATGCCATTCAATCACATAAATGACTCTGATAGCAGCAGGAATTCTTCCACGACATCGCAGCTCAGTCTCACAAGAACATGTGTAATACAATAGAGACGTTTGTCCACAGGTACCAAAGTCATTCCTTTTTCTCTCCAGAGCCACAGGCATGCAGTACAATGGGAAGCTGTGACTGGGAATTTATCAATGTTCAAACAAAAACATGCATTTTCCTTCAAACACAAACCAACAAACCAACTGTGAATGACAATTGAAAGGAAAAAAGCTCTGGCTCAAACTCCTTTCTCTGATATCACAGATAACTAAAGTTTTAGATGATGTAAAATGGACATGTTACAATTGGCAAAGAAAAAACTGGGCTTGTAGAGCACGCATTAGTAGCTTTTGGAGCTCAGTCATTTTGCATTTTTATAACTACAATGTAAACTGCTACTATTTGCATTGAGGACCAACATAGTTGGATTGTGGAGTGAGACTGTTATCCATTAGGAATGATGTAAATAATAGAGTTTATTGTATTCAGGGCTTCGACTAATCTTCTACTCAACCTTTTAGTTTTTTTGTTGTTTTTTTTCACAAGACGAATGCTTTTACCTGTACATAATAAGTTGTGCATACTGAAAGTGGGAATAAACAAAAAGCTACAAACAGGCCTAGAAATGTTTCCTCCTCCAAAGGGGGCGTGGCAGGAAACGTTTGACAACAATTGACCCTTTGTCTGTCTTCTGATTGGTCCCTGACTGACCAATCAGAAAAATCATTCTCCGCTGCTACATCAGAATAGAATATCCGGTTGGACAAAACAGTCGTCTCTCTCGTTCACATCAATGGAAAAACTGTAGTTTTTCCTTGTATCAAAATTTAAATCGCTCGATTATTTTTTTACAACTTTGTATTAGTAAAAGGAACACTTGGGAACACACTGCACACAGTGCAGGGAGGGTGCAGCATATTTTTATCCCCAAACTGGCAGAAATCCGATCCGTACTTCCAAAACAAAGTCGGCTCGGCAGCAGACTACAACTTATAGCTACAACCACGAAAGCGTTTATTTATCTATCTTAAAATGGTTAAGGGGTGTGCTTGGGGCACTTGTAAAAGTGACACCCGCTACCCAGAGAGAATCACAGGAATACATTTCATCCCAAAACCGATGGTAAATTACGAAAAATTTCTTCCCCCATGCTATCAACTAAAGTAATAAAAAGATCTAATTTTCGTCCGAAAAACCTCATTTTTTTAAACTCACTACACTTTGGTACAATAATTAGAAATAAAGTGATGTAAAACCCAGTTTTTACAATGGAAGTGGATGGGAGAGATGATAGTTTTGCCCAACCTAGCAACAGGAACGGGGGTTGACAAAGGGTCAATTACACCAGAGTACAGATGCAGATCTGACATCATTTTAAATATATTTTTTTGCTGTAATTTATATTTACAGTGTTATAGAAATATTATACATACCATTCAAAAGTATTTTTATACTCTTAATTTCAATTAAATAGAAAAGAATGTCTGTTATATCTTGTTTCTACAAGTACAGTAAGAAGCGTTCAGAAACCAACTTTTTAAAAACCAGTCTGGACTCATTTAACACCTGTTTCATGTCTTTGGATCCATAAAATCCTCATGTGTCCAACTTCTCTATTTCACAGGGTGTGATACATGAAACAGATGTTCAGTTACAGTGCATTTCACTGTTGCTTTGAGATGTATGGAAAACTAATGTGGAAACTATACAAAGCAAATTCTCTTACCTGCGTGTGCAAAGGAGTCATAGCTCACGGACGACACCAGATTAGTTTCCAGTTTAGCTTTCGGCTCAAGGGAAAGAATGCTCAAGAGACCAAAAACACAGTGAGATTTATTATCTTCACATAACTTGTAGCTGCAGCTTTGGCAAAAACTTGATTAGCGCCTGTAAAGCCTGACTAGGGTTAACTGATTAATGATTATTCTGTAAACTGGGTCTCATCAACAGCAGTTCATGAGTAGTAACTTCAGCTCCACATCCCACTAAGAATCCTGCATATCCACTTTCATTTATAAATCAAAACCAATCTACATGCCACTTTTGGTGGAAATGTGGGCAGCCAGATGCAGGTGGAAATTCTGTAGTAACAGGTTGTGAGGTAGTAAATGGAGCAGAGGGAGTTTTAAGCCAACAAATATACTTACCGTAAAGGTCTGGTTCATTCAATCTTTCCTGGGGTTTTGTTGTATTCCAGAGCAAAAAAATACAGCAGGCTGACGTTTACTTCTTAAAAACCAGAACTTTAAAGGAGCATGAGGCTCCTTTTAAGAAATGAGACTCTCTAGCGCCACCCTTCGCCACGACGGCCGTCGGGGGTACTGCAGCCAACAGTGAAGCCGGCACGGGAGAACGGGGAGAACGTGCATGCAGCGTCATGTGACGTCACATCCGCAGGACAGCGCGGGAAATTTGGGCCCGAATTGCAGCACATTTTGCAGCACACAGCCTGTTCAAGGCAACGGAGAGATACACTAGAGCAGTGATTCTTAACCATAGGGCCGCGGCCCACACTTGGGCCGCGAGCGCCACCTAGTGGGCCGCAAAAAGAATTCAGTTTTGTACGTGTGGGCCGCGGGGGCCGCAGGACTGCATAGCAACTCCCGACCAAATGAGGAGAAGAAGACACTCAGCCAGCTGTACGTGTAATAGTAAGAGAAATGGTGTGTATTTACAGAGAAAATCCTTCATTTTGCACAGAGTAGGTTTAGATCCACCAGGATCAGGGATCGATTACTTGGGTCTGCGCCCAGAGCGAGCGAGCACGGCGTGATCATTTATCCTGACGCGTCCCTGCGGCCGGGGAGGTCGGTGCCGCTCGGGCGGCTCCGTCGTTACTGGTGAAGGATTGTACATGTAGATGACGTGTCTGCTGGACTGGACTGTGGTTCGGGCTCGCAAAAGCGTTTGTGACAGCACGGCCATGAGAGCTGCGGGCTCTGCCCGTCTCTTCCCACTGGGACAAAACCAGTGTCTCATACGTTCAGAGACTGTGGCGTTCAAAGTGCGAAAGTGAAACGCCACTGAAACAAAACACAAAGTTTTTCATCAAACATATCCACTCAAGTCTGAACTGAAGTCACAGAAAATAAGCTGACCATCTTAAAACACCCATGTTTGAGTCCAGATACAGCTGTGAAGCAGCTTTCTTCACAATGAACATAATTAAAACTAAATATCGTTCCAGGCTCATCAATGAGCACCTTCACATGTGCATGAGAACCTGACACCATCCAGCCCAGATTTAAAGTCCTGACAGGAGAAATTAGACTCAGTTCTCTCACTGAACGACAGAAAGTGGGGGCATAAGATTATTAGAGGGGAAGAAAGAAAAACTGCAAAACTGTTCAATTGTTAAGAGGTGTTTATATTCATTTATTATAAAAATGTGTTGAGACAATTAACAAAGAAAAGGGGAAATTCAAACTGCTGGTAAAGAAATAAAATAAGATAGCATTTGAAAAATAAAATAAAATCTATTTTATTTTTAAGAGAAAAAATATGTGTAATTCAAGTTACACATGTTAAGTAGCAAATATGTACTTTTTTAATATAACAGTCAGATGCAGATGTTGATACAACTATGAGGCTACTTGAAATATATATATATATATATATATATATATATATATATATATATATATATAAATAATGATGTTCTGGACCTTCGCTTGAGTGAATTTTCTCTAAATGGACCTCTTAATGTTTTAGTTGAATACCCCTGCTATAAAGTGTTAATATTTAATGGGCCCCGGGCCACTCTGTACTGAAAAAATTGGGCCCCAAGGTCAGAAAGGTTAAGAACGCCTGCACTAGAGGGCTCATTCGTTTTGGTTTGGAAAGCTTCATCTGACATTATTACTAGAAAACCTAAAACGTATACTAATCTTTTTCATAAATCCTGCCTCAATCCTGCCTCATGCTCCTTTAAATATAATGCAAAACAATGGGGCTAAAATGTATATTTTTTTATTTGACAGAAATGAATGTTAATACCTTTGTGTTCTATAATTTTAAACACTGGTGTTTTCCATCTTTATAAACAGGTGTACACATAACTTTTTCCAGGAGATGGTGTTTGGTAGTCACTCCATATGTAGTGTGGTCTTCCTCACTGTCCTCCTCACTGTCCCCCTCAGTGTCCCCCCACCGTCCTCTGCTTCAGCTTCCTGTATCATGGAAGATGAAAATGCTGCAGATGCACCTGCATGTCCTTGGTTGAGCCTCCGATTAGCTGTCTCCATCCACAGGTCAACAGCTCACTTTGGATCAAATCTCTCGTCTGCTTTGACAGGTGAATGTGTATCGGGGCTGAGAGACGATCATGTGACAGACGAGATCTGAATTTGGTTTTTATTATGTTGAGATGTGAAAATCCCCTCTCACCAGCTGCACTGCTTAAAGGCAGCGTAAGAGACAGATTTATCATCTTATTGATGTTGCAGTAAGCAACTGGGTTACTTGTATTTACAATTTGAACCAAGTCGTACACAGAAGAGGCTCCCAGGCGTTTCCTGCCTGCTCTAAGCGCATCCCTTCTGTCACAGTGGTGTCTTTGTCAAGTTGCAATGTGGCCTCATATTTCTTGAGAATGCTGCAAAGTGTTGTGTTTCCAAAACTGTGGAGGTCTTGCATTTCCTGAGGCCATGTTGACGGATCAAATACTAAGAAGTGATCATATGACTTTAGAGAGTCATATCTGCTTTCACACTCTTGAATTAACTCCCTGAGTAAGTTTGTCTAGTCTCTCAGCATCAGCATTAGAAACACTGTGTGCCCTGTGGCCTTCACCATCAAGCAGAAGTGTGAACTGTCTAAGGCCACCATAAGCTCATCCTTACATTCTCCAATGGTCAGCGTTTCCATCTGAAACCTAATAGATGTGGTCTTCTAAATGTTGCTAATGTCAAGCATGTTTGACAGAGAGCACTGACAACACTCTGTGCAGATATGCTGCAAGTTAAGGTTCTCACTGGCAGCCAGTTGCATTTTAATGACTGACAATAGTCTTGATATTATGAAACTTACCCAGTTTCAGAAAGGAAATCCTATTTTCTTCACACACCTTCTTCAGCGCAGCAGTTTTTTTTTTGCTCCACCTTTTTGTAAATAAAACTGCAGCAGCTTGACCAGAGTATATTAAATGCCGCACAGTAATGAATGTTGCGATTAGCTGATTTTGCCTATTTAGCAGTGTGTGTGCGGTGCACAGAACTTTCACAAGGGAGTCTCCAACCACAGCAAGTTGCCGGAGTTTTGGTACAACGCCGTTGTACATACCGACGTTGACAGCAGCCCCGTCTGTGCACACAGCAACCAACTTTGTTGTCCAGTCATCCAAGCCTGCGTCCTGGAAAAGTCTCACAAGTCCGTCTGTTATAGCCGGAGCGGTTCGATCAGCACCCAGTTCAAATTAGTCCAAGACACAATGTAAACGATTTCCTGCTCCGTTTTTGAGATCCATCAAAAATCAGCCCCCAAAATTCAACAGACTGCAACTTTGCACGAAACTCCCCTGCTGATGGTGAGAGCGATGGTTTTCGTGATTAGTTTGCCTCCTTCATGTGAATGATCCAGCTCCGACATTTACTCCTAGCCGGTTAAGTAATGGAATATCCTCAGAATAGGAAGACATGGGAAGTGCATGTTTAGCTTTATAGAACACGAGGAGAAGAATATTAAACAGAGCTTGCCGATGTTTTTCATTCAGCTTGTCTCGGCATCTGACAAGGGGGCAACAGGACATTTCTTCGCGGCTAGGTTGATTATTAGCAATAGCTTGCGTCATAGTCGTGCGTTCATTGCTCTTTTCATGTTTGTCAAATAAAGGATGGTTGAAATTCTTTGAGCCCTTAAAAGATGCAGCTGTTTTGTCTGCTAGATGTGGATGTGAGCAGCAAATCTTGCACCACATTTCACTGCGCTCATCGTTAGCTTCAAGCCACTGCACATCTTGGAGCCACTTCTCTGAGAAAAGTTGTTTTTTATGGTGGGTAATTTCAGTTTATGTATGTTTGTTATTTGAGTTTTCTTTAATATGCAATCATGACTGATAGTTCATGACCGTGTTCAGCATGATGGCCTGCAGTTGCTGTTTGTGTTCCGTTCTGGTTAGGGTTAGGGTTAGGGTTAGGGTTAGTTTTAATGCTGTCCTGCTGTCATGAAGTGGGTGCAGGATTTGTTTGGAAATCTGATTATTGAGCTGAGCTTTCTTGTCCTCAAGCTCGTCACAGTTTTGTATGCTATTGTAATTTACTGTATATTATTTGAACAACTTTGCAGATTCCTTCTTGTCCCTCTCTGCTGTGCTTCAGCCGGGAGCAAAGAAAGCCCTTCTCTGTGGAATTCATGTCATTTATGACAGTGAAAGTGACAGTGACTGACATTCTTACTGGTTATCACCCAGGTACATTAGATTCTCGCATAAAACATACTGGGAGGAGCCAGAGAAATGTGTTTAACACATCGTTTCTGTCATTCCATGCATGCCAGGCAGGTTTCTCTCACTTCCGCCAGGGTGCGACAGGCAGAGGAAGCCCAGCAGGTGTGGCTCATCAATCATCAGGGGCTGTTAAAAGGAGGCTCCATCTCTCAGACCAACGCAGGATCGAACTCAATACCAGTGGTAATCAGGCCTCCTCGAGAGCTTCTATCTTAACATTACGAACGCTGACTAATATTCTCTCCTTTCCACTCCACAGCCTTGCCGTCCTCGGGAACCCTCCAAAGGTCAACCAGTCGTCTGAGTGGATCACCCTCCAATGCTCCAGACCATCCACAGGGAAAAGGAAACGACTCCAGAGACCCCCACCAACCAGCGTCTCAATAAACTTCTCAAATTTACTACTGACTGGTTTAATTGCTGCCTGCACCAGAGTCATTTCCTTGCCGTCATGATGCTTTCACTGCCAAAGAATGGTGGTAAATCAAAAAATTGAAAAACAGATGATTTTGTTGAAATGACCAGGTCCTGTTTCAATTGCAATTTATATTGCTCAGGGGTGTAATCATCAAACTATCTTGCACATTGAATCTGAAACTTGACTCAGATCTTTTCTTCTTTTCCCCTTTCAGCGCTGATTCACAGTTTTCATTTTGGTGGAATCTGCTCCATCCCACCCTCTTATATACACACACACACACACACACACACACACACACACACACACACACACACACACACACACACACACACATTAAATTCCAGGAAGTATCATCTTGCTCCAAATGGGGGCAAGTCTCTGGTTTACTTCCACAGTCCCCTGGCTGGTTAATGGCAGGTTTTAAAAACAGAATTAGGGACTAGACAGAGAGGCCTGAGGGCGAATGCCAGAATGACATCATAAACTACAAAGACGGCATGTGGGTGCAAACTGACAACAGCCTTTGGAGAAAAAGACCCTGTAGTAAAAACGATTGCACCCCTGTCTGCAGCAATTTTACATTTGCCTTTCCCCAATGACTCAAGGTCAAATACTAGTAAGGAGAAAGTTCTCATATGATGCCAATTTTTTATTTATTTTTGCAGTTCAGGATATTACTTTGTGACTTTCACTCCAAGCAGCTCAGCCTGGAAGAAAGATATCAAGACAAGTTGGATTACAGAAAGCCTCAGGAAAAATTAGTGCAGCTGTTGAAAAAATATTTGTCTTACGAGTGTTAACACGCGCGCAGCCAGCCAGTCTTGTTGACACAGTTGAGCCTTTAATGACTTCATTGGTTACAGTTTTGTTTTTGCTTTGACCAAATGTTCTGACGCCTTTTGGAGACGAAAGCCTTGAGGATCTTGCTCATCTTTCGCACCTAGAACCCAAAGTCAATTTCTCCCAGTGTACATAAATGTTATATCCAGTCGTGAACCATTAATAGTCAAAGATTGATCTGCTGATTAAGTCCCCCCTTAAGATCCTTCCCTCTAAGCTATTTTTCTTTTTTTTTTTAATTATACTATATATACTATATACTATGACAATGATTTTTTTTGTCTGTTTAGAGAAAACATATACAGTTGCATTGTTTCTGGGTCAGCCTGTTTAACCCGCTAGTCACATGATGTACAAAACTGCTGTGTCATTAGCAAAGTGGTTTTACAGCTCCAGTTGACTTGATTTCAATTGCCATGTCTTAAAATAAATAAATAAATCGCATCAACCACTAGATGTCTCTTCACCTACGTTTTCAGTGAAACCTAATATACGAGTTCAATCAATTTCCTTCACAGTATGTGGCATGTGTCTCAGACAATAATTGATAAACTGCTGATCAGTCTTGACTCTAAAAATAGATTCACAGCTATGGGTTAAACATGAAATGGTGCAGTTTTAACTGGTCTTGTGTCCTAGCCCGAGCAATGAAAAGCAGATATGAATGGGCCCTCGCGCGTGCAATTTTCACCAATAAAGGTCAAGGACTCAAAACCATGTCCATTGACACACACCACCCACGAGTCTTTATGTGAAACCATTCAAAAGTTATGCCAGAAAATAGGGACTATCAAATATCTATCAATCAGAAGAAGGGGCGGGGCTAATTTGCACTGATTATGGTCAAGGACTCAAAACCATGTCCGATGACATCACCCACGAGTCTTTATGTCAAACCGTTCAAAAGTTATAGCAGAAAATAGGGACTATCAAATATCGACCAATCAGAAGAAGGGGCGGGGCTAATTTGCACCAATTATGGTCAAGGACTAAAAACCGAGTCCGATGAAACCACCCACGAGTTTCAATGTCAAACCATTCAAAAGTTATGGCAGGATCCATCAAATATCGATTAATCAGCTACTAGTATCACTTCCTGTTTAACGTTGAAGTTTGACGCGGCGCCACGGCCACATCATTTCACGAAAACTCACGATTTTGATAACTTTTCATCGTTAACGTCTTTTGTGTCTCCTGAGCGAGTTTTATGTCGAACGGACGATCCTGCTAGGAGGAGTTCGTTAAAGTACGACACGTGAAAATGGCATAAATTTCGCCAAAATTACACGATTCATTCAAAATGGCCGACTTCCTGTTCAGTTTCGGCCATGGCGCCAAGAGACTTTTCTTTAAGTTGCGACATGATACAGGTGTGTACCGATTTTTGTGCATGTACGTCAAACCGTATTGTGGTGCTTGAGGCACAAAGTTTTCTACGGGGCGCTGTTGAGCCATTAGGCCACCATTAAATATCAAATTTTTCACCAGACCTGGCTTGCGTGCAAAATTTGGTGACTTTTGGGGCCCGTTTAGGGGGGCAAAAAGGCCCTCATTTCGTCGGAAGAAAAATAAAAACAAAAATTCCTACAGATACAATAGGGTCTTCGCACTGTCAGTGCTCGGCCCTAATAATAATAATTTTCCTCCTCTTGTCCAAGGTTGGGTCACGTTGGCAGAAGCCTAAGCAGAGAAGCCCAGACTTCCCTCTCCCCGGCCACTTCATCCAGCTCATCTGGGGAATCCCAAGGTGTCCCCAGGCCAACTGAGATACGCAGTCTCTCCTGTGTGTCCCAGGTCTTCATCGAGGTCTCCCTGAGGGCCATGCCAGAAAGACCTCACCAGGGAGATGTCTAGGAGGAATCCCCGTCAGATGCCAGAGCCGCCTCGTCTGGTTGCTCTCGATGTGGAGGAGTAATGGTTCTGAGCTCCTCCCGGATGACCGAGCTTCTTGTCCTATCTTTAAGGGAGAGCCCAGACACCCAGCAGAGAAAGCTCATTTCCGCTGCTTATATCTGCATTCTTGTTCTCCTGACGACAGGTGAGGGTGGGAACGTAGACTGACTGGTAAATCGAGAGCTGAGCTGGACAGACCATTGCAGAGTTTGCATCACTGCGGATGCCGCACCAATCCGCCAATCGATCTCCTGCTCCATTCTTCCACTACCGCCTCAACTTGGGGCAGTATTTGATTCCCAACCCAGAGAGGGCACTCCACCCTTTTTTCTACTTAGGACAATGATCTGTGATTTAGAGGTGCTGATTCTCATCCAAACTGCCTCACATTTTGGCTGTGAACCGCTCCAGCAAGATTTGAAGGTCACACTCCTCAGGTAAAGTCTATTCAGGGTTATTAGAGAGGAGTCCACCGAATAGTCGAATCTGAGATTGAAGAGGAGCAGTGGAACATTGGACCACATGTACACATGTGCTTGTGTTGTTCTCTCTGTCTGCTAAATGACAGTAGTATAGTATAGTATAGTATAGTACACAGCAGGGTCCTGGAGGGAGAATGGAAGTTTGCCTGCCAGTTCACATGTGTTTTGTGGACTTGGAGAAGGCATTCAACCATGTCTCTCTGGGACTCCTGTGGGGGGTTCTCTGGGAGTATGGGGTGCAGGATTCCCTTGTACGGGCTGTCCGGTTCCTCTACATTCGGGGTCAGAGCTTGGTCCACATTGTCGGCTGTAAATTGGACTCTTTCCTGTGGGGGTTAGACTCCGCCAAGGCTGTCCTTTGTCACTGATTCTGTTTATTACTTTCATGGTCAGAATTTCTAGGCGCAGCGGAGGAAGGGAGGGGGTCTGGTTCTGTGGTGTCAGAATTGGGTCTCTGCATTTTCCAGATGGCGTGATTCTTTTGGCTTCATCAGACCAAGACCTTCTGGAAATGTCGTCTGCTATATATGTATATAACCGTTCTTAATGTTAGCATGCCTCCAAAGAATGAACCTAAACGTGATGGCGTCAGGACTGGTGACGCTAACAGACTTAATGAGCTGGTGAGGACCTGGACAGCCTGGAGGTGGTGGCTGAGAAGAGGGTAAAGGACAAAATCTGTTAAATCCTGGACAAACCTTCTCACCCTCTGTGCAACGAGCTGTGGCTGATGGGCAGCTCATTCAGCAAGTGGGTTATTACACTCACGTCCACCCAGGTCCAGGACCGAACGACTCAGATGCTCCTTCATACTAACCCAACCTCTTCTTCTGGATGGACTTTTACTTTTTCTATTCTCCATCCACTCTGTTGCCACGTGTGTGTAATATATATATATATATATATATATATATATATATATATATATATATATATATATATATAGCTGATGTGATACTGGAATTTCCCCCTAGGGGGATCAATAAAGTATATCTTTATCTTTATCCTATCTTTAAACACAAAGCAAAGGTCTTACAATGAAACCCTTACTGAACCCATAGCCAGCAAATGACCTTACTGTACCACCTGACAACTTCAACACTTCAGCTTTCCTATCTGAGGTACAAAAAAAAAAGCTGATGAAAAGGTGTGTGAGAGGTAAAGTTTGCCTCTATAACTGTGTGTCTGAAACTAAGCATCAAAGCATGCCGGATGATTTTGATCAAGAAGGTGGAGGTACCAAGCACATCATCGCTGTTTTTAAACTGATAAGTGAGGGCCAGCGTAAGACAGGCGTCTTCGCTCTGGTAGTAATCTGCTCATGTAACACAGCAGCACTCAATCATACACATTACACACTTTCATTCCTCTGAGGAGTGTGTATAAAAGAGAGAGCAGACGCTCGGGTGGTTACCATTTAATTGTTACATCTTGCATCATTTCATTTTCTTATCTTTTATACAGTTGAAGTATTTTTATTGGAAAAAGGACCTGTGTCAAAGCCCAGGCACGAGCACAGTCCCACATTACAGGTAACAAAGCATTATACATCACTATCTGAAACAAGAAATACTCTGCCACTGATAACACAGGAGCAGCTGTGCAAACTGTGATAATGCACTGTCAAACATCAATAATTCAGATAATCCTGTCGAAAGCCAGGCGGTACTAATAAGGCACCCATAAATGTCTCCACACGGGTTGGTAAAGAAGCAGTTGAAGCGGTTTCTTAATTCTGATGCAGCATTCTTATTGTCTCCACATGTTTCAGGGACCAACAGCAAAAAAACACAGAAGTGAGAAGCACTTGAGTCTTTTGCTGGTGTTATTTATAGACCTGTTTCTAATAGCAGGGGTACAAGTTAGTTAAATGGGCTGTAAATCTTTGGCACGTGTCTCCATTACGAGGAACAATCCCCCCAACAACAATAATCTGGCCAAAACACATCTCTGCTAAGGGGAAGGTGGGACTGAAAAACAGCTGCATGCCAGTTGACTCGTAACAAGCATCTCAGCTCCTTTATTATTAATTTTTTGACTTTTTGATTTTTCTTTGTATTCTTTTACTGTATATGTTGTTGCTTAACAAATGGAAAAAAATGGTGCACTACCGCAGGTGGTGTGGAGTGGAAGCTTGCTATGTCAGTAGATCCCACCAGGTCAGTCACTGTAATTGCATCATGTTTCAATCTCCTAGATTTTATCCCAGACTTTCTATAATGGAATTTTTTTCATTAATCAAACAATTTTGTCCAAGTTTAGAAAGTATACTGTTTATATATGTGGTATATAAGATGAGTAAATACAAGCTTCATTGATCAAAAATATGGAAATTAAGCTGTGGTTAGGAGAATTAAAGAGTTGGAGCAAGTTTCAGGAATTAATCATCCTGGTGAAAAAGGTTTTTATACAATCATGGGTTGGAGAC
Organism: Cololabis saira; assembly: GCF_033807715.1. Lineage (NCBI taxonomy): Eukaryota > Metazoa > Chordata > Actinopteri > Beloniformes > Belonidae > Cololabis > Cololabis saira. The sequence goes on along the minus strand of NC_084588.1, from coordinate 11,044,837 downwards.
ACCATTCTTTCTATTGACGATAAGAAGAATGGTGTCTGTGTGTGTTCCTTTTTATAGAAGTTATAAAATGACTTTATAGGTGCAATAAGCAGAGCTGTGCAGAAAAGCTGTAAACACTCTGCAGCCATGACTCAACTAAACCCTTTCTTCTTTGGCCAGCCTGTTGTAGAGAATCACCAGACACCTAGAAACAAGCGCAGCAACAGCTTTCATTCTGACTCCATTCTCCGCTTTCACTCATCACCATCACACACCGACATGGACTAACAGAGCCGTAATTGTGTTCTTCGCTGCAGACATAATGGATTTATTATGAAGTGAAATTGATGAGTTGAAACACACGTTGAGTTTTCAATGGTACAAAGGTGGTTCTCCTCACTAAATCACCATGGTAACCAAAACCTACCACAGAGCAGATTCATAGTTTTGGGTGAAACTGGTTGGAAAATGTGGGACAGTTCAGGTGCAAACAGCAGTTTTGAAAAAGGTTGCTTTGCCAAATGTACAATTTAATGATGTTAAAATTCAAGAGCTCTTAAATTTCAACGCATTTCCAATGAAAGTCATGAAGTACATAACATTATACAATAATGAGGTCTGCATGGAAACCGCTTCAGTTCTCCAACAGTTCAAAGCAAAATTATTGAATATTCTCAGTAATAAATACCAAAAAACCTATCAATTTTTCTCTTTTATGATCTATTAAATGCAGCAATAACAGTGTAAAACAGCCACAATTGGACTAAATAGTATTTTTTCTGACCTAAAACAACCAAACCAGAGGAACTATTTTCCCATTTGAACTAAAGAAAAACGGTTAAAAGCAGACCAGTTAGTATGAATCCTACTGTATCATAATCATGTTAGTATCCTGCCATAAAATCAAGAAAGATAGGGCAAAATCGGAAGCTGCTCATGTATCTGCTTTGACCAGTTTCCAATGGAGCCGCCATTTATTGGATAAAGTATATGAAGCAGACTGGTCCTTTTCTTAGAGGTAACCAAGCATCAGGGTACCTCTCACTTATTAACACAATCATAAACTGTCACAGACACAAAAAACGCACTTGGTTGAACGTGGAAGATGTAATTGTAACTGTGCTTTCTTGAAACAAATCTTAAAATCTTAAACTTCTATTGCTGGTGCCTGTCAGATCAAGACAAAGTACTACTTTAGTTATAACTTCCTTATATAGAATAAGCCTCCTCTAACCTGATTGCTGTAAGCTCTACGGGGTTGCTGTGGTCATTGGAGCCCCTCCACACCGTAAACACAGTCTCCTACACTGTTTGAGGCCGTTTACGTTGTCCATTTTATACGGAAACTTTGCATTCCACTCTGAGATAAATTTCGCTTTTGTCAGTTTTGGCACGAAGCGGTGCCTGCTGTATCAGAGCCTGCACCCTGTAAAAAAGGGAGAATAAAGAGGCTGGAATGGCAGTGAAAGCACTCAGGGCTTTTATGATGAACACACACGGCGGGTCTGGAGAGTGTGATGTGTGAAGCTAACGACGAAACATAAGACTGGCAGACAGAGAAAGAGCAGGACAAACGTGTTCTTCTTTTAGGATTACAGATTTGTGACTTCCTCGCTGTTAAGACACCAGGTACACCAAGTACTTTAAAAACAAACACACACATTTTAAAAAGTCTCATTGTGCCAAGATGCATTTTATTAATGTGTTTTTTGTCAGCCAGCTGGTATTTACTTTACCCTACAGAGGAATGGTATAAATCTTTCAGACGCTCCCTTTTTTCTTAAAATATGAAGTTTATATCATCGTATTAGTTAATTACTTTTCGATTATACAAGTAACATAATTAGGCTTTAAATAAAAGACCTTCACAATTTTAACATGGCATATAAATAAAACTTAATCAAACCATGTGTATGATATTTATAAGTGATTGAAAATGATTTAAACCAGTGTTAGAACATTCAATTATACACTTTCTTTAGTGTTTGCTGTGAAGTAAATAAATATTGTTTCTGTTGTTTTTGTGGGTTATTGTAATTTTATTGCTGAAGTACAACCCCATTCAAAGTACATAAATAAATGGGGGCAGAGTGTTGGGGGTTGTAAAGTTGATAACAAGTGAATGCAGGAATTTACAAATCTCATAAATCCACACTTGAATTATCGGTACAAGACAGAGAAAGTTGGGACACGGAAAACCAAGTGGTACTAAGATAAACCAACTAAATTGCACTATTTTTATGTTTACCCATAGCTGTGCGCAAAGATAAATCAGAGAAACATCTTGTGACTAATTAGGTTAATTGATGGCGGGTGAGTGATGTGAAAAACGCGTAAAAAAACAGCATCAGAGTATCTCAAAAGTAAAGATTGGCAAAGGTTTCCCATTCTGCGAAAAAACATCAGTAAATTGTAAAATAGTTTTATATAGTGTAATATAACACAGTGTAAAATTATGAGGGCTTTGAATATTTCATCACGTGCTGAATCAATCAAAAGATTCAAAGAATCTGGAGAAATCTCTGTGTGCGGGGGAAGAGGCCAAAAATGAGTAAGGGAGGCCGATTATCTCCGCACACTCGGGTAGCATGGCATTAAAAACTGGTTCAATCCTGTGATGGAAATGACTGCTCGGGAACCTTTCTGTATGAAAACACAGTTCACGCCGCCATCTGCAAATGCATGATAATGGATGGGTTGGAGATGTTGGTAAAATTTTGAAGAGCTAGCGAGATTCGAAAATGCACAATTAAAGAATGACAGTGCCCCTTCCTTCAACCCTGCCTGTGAAGTCGGAGCGCTGAGGCATACAAATGCACGATGCCCGTTAACTGAAGAAAAAAGGGGAGTTTGACAAACAAGCCAGCAACAAAAGCCTGCATCTCATACGATGATTCAATGGTGTTTTAAGAGACAGTTCAGACCTATCACCAGCTGAAACTATGTGGCACATTAGTAAATCAGAAAAATCAACCTGAAAAGGCCCAGGATTATGTGAAGGATGGAACAAAAACTCCCCTCCTAACATTCGGCACTGTCCAGTTCTCAGGTGATATGGACCGGTGTTGAGAGAAGAGGGTCACTACACAGCTACACCACATCGGGTTTCTATGTTTTTATCATATTCTTTTTTTTTTTATTTCTTTTTATTGACATTCAGCATTAGACATTCACAACCGATACATCATGTATGCATACATCTTACATCTGTTGTCTGTCCTAAATGTCGGAATAATGTTTTTGTTTTATGTCCAAACAATGAAAAGAAAGACAAACCACCAAAAACTACTATGTACAAGTAGGGAGCGATCTTTTCAACATAACACGATCATTGACTTGAGAAAATAAAATCAGGCCTATGGAGCGTGACGTAGTTGACCCAGTTTTCCCAGTATGAGGTGAATTTCTCCAATTTATAATTAATAAATGCTGTTCTCTTCTCCATTTTATAAATGTCCATTGTAATTTCTATCCATACTTTTAAAGTTGGGCTCTCCTGTGATAACCATTTCCTTGTAATAGTCTTTTTACAGACCACTGGCAGGATATTCATTAAGTGTTTATCTCTTTTTGGCCAGTTTTTATCATATTCAATTGAAGTTATTTTCCTCTTAAGATGGTAGATTCCCTCGGTTTAAACATTTCTCATGTTTTCTGTGTTTTATAGCAAATTATAAGTCATTGTCTTCTGTTTTTGTTTTCATTTTACACAGTATCTCAGCTTATTTGGGGATTTGGGGAAAATATCAAAAGATTCAGTTCAGAGAAAGAAAATGTAAACTGACAAATATACAACAAATAAATGTTCTTGTTTTTATCCAGTCTACATCTGTCTGTCCGTCAGTCTATTGTCAGGGGCGCTCCATGTTGAGCGTTGCCATGACGCTGCTGTGTGAGCCCTCGGTAATGGATGCAGTATGTGGTTTAAGACTGGCCTGCTGAAAAGACAGCCTTCCTTGATAAAAGTGTCAGCATGGGAACCTGCATTCACCTTTCACGATTGATTCTTCCTTTCCAGACTTGCAGGATGTCTATTACATAGATCCAAATGCAGCCATATGGAGGTGGAAGCTTTTGAATTAGTTTCTATAACAAGCTGGAGGTTTCTTCCTCTGTAGTCCAGAGGACGAAGCATCCATGGTTCCTAGAAACAATTTCATATTTTGATTTGATCCGACAACAGGATGTTTTCTGCTTCGGCTCAGTCTATTTTAAACGAGCTTTGGTCCAGGGAAGATAACACATTTCTGGATCAGGTTAACGTGGCTTCTCCGTTACACAATCGTTGATGGCACAGTGACCTGTGCTCTTTGACAGTGATTACACGGTCATGCCTGTTTTTTAATGCAGTGCCACCTGAGCAACAAAGATCACAGGCATTGCACATTTCTGTCCCAACATGTGCAAAGATTTCCTTCAGATTTTATTCATCTTTTTATGATGATGATGATGATGATATTGATGATGGATGATTCACAATATTTTTAATTTTAGGTTGCAGAACTTAATTCTGAAACTGTTTCACAAATTGTAGTTTTGACTGGTGAACTCAGCCTATCTTTCTCAGTTTTACATCCAGTCATGTCACTCACCTTCAGAGGTGTCTTCAGTATTCACATTCATTACTCAGGTAGAAGTATAGATACTAGAGTTTAAAAATACTCCTGTAGAAGTTGAAGTATCAACTCAAGTTTTTTACTCAAGTAAAAGTATAAAAGTACTGGTTTCAAAACTACTTAAAGTATAAAAGTAAAAGTAATGTAAGGGGAAAATAAGCCATTAAGGACAAAAGCCATTGAAAATGAATGCATCTTAGTATAATGCAAATATATTAAAGAACCATATATGTGTACTATTGAGCATTAACATGTGTTTCAGAGAGCAGCAGATATGATGACTAGTTGCCTATAAGTATTGTAATGGTGCAAAAAGTCAAACTTCAGAGGCATGTTATCATTTATCCTAACCTTTATTGGAATGTACATCTAGTTTAGTTGCAGGAATCTGATGTAAGAACAAAACTGGACAAAAACATCTGTGCCACAACCACAACCAAATTCACTCTATCCGGATGGAGCAATTTAACTGGATAGTTTTTTTTAAAGGCCGAAATGAAATAGAGTAACGAGGCTGTTTTTAAAATGTAAGGAGTAAAAAGTACAGATAATTGCATGAAAATGTAAGGAGTAAAAGTAAAAAGTCGTCTGAAAAATAATTACTCCAGTGAAGTATAGATAACCAAAATTTCTACTTAAGTAAGGTAATGAAGTATTTGTACTTCGTTACTTAGAATTAGTATTTCCATCCACATTCGGCCTGATGGACAAAAAAGCGAAATCCTTTTCAAGCCCTTTAAGGCTAAATTATCCAAAGAGCGGCTGCGTGTGTCACCGTCACTTGGACAGCGGCTGACAGGCAAGAGGCCACCCACGTGTTGATTTTATCTTAGGAATGCTGCAGCCTACTGACAAAAAGATGGAGGAAAGAAAGGAGGACTCCTGGGATGATAAGTGGAGTGAAGAAAGAGCAGTGTGATTGACGTGTAGAATGAGGCCGTACTGCAGTTAACAAGGGACATGTTTAAGGAAACGTGTTGATGGTTTCCAATCCCAAGCAATTTGTCATAATAACTACGGAGCTGCTTGAAATGTGCAGTTTACACAGGCTGCTGCTCTCTAATGAGGCCACCCACAGTTCACCACATTTGCAGTGAATTGACTTGTGATTGATTTGACGTAGGAACCCACTTCAGGAATCCTAGAATTGATCATTTATGTCTACAAAAGCCTCTAGTGCTTTTTTTTATTTTACGGTTATGTGTTTCTAAACATTTAAGGTTCACATTCTCTGCCATTTTTGTACCTTTTCATTAAAAAATAATGGAATTCAGTCTCTTATGTCTGGTAAAGGATGTTTTCTTAAACTTCAAAGCCAGCAGTTCTGTAAATTTTTTCCTATTTGAAGTTATCGTGTTCACACTATGTATGAATAATATCAATTAGAAATCTGGTTAAATTATCCATTAAACAAGATGTAGGAAAATGCCTGTCATCTTTTCTTTTTTAGCTTTTTAGCACGCTGAGCACCTGATACAGACCATGGTTACCACCTTGACTACTGATGGGTTCTTCAAGCAAATCTCCAAATGTGTGCGGTGAAACCTCTACGGATGGTCCAAAATGTGGTCGTCCATCCGCCGTTAGACCAAAGGACCCGAGGAGACTCCACAGCTTAGTGAACCCCACTGACTACACATGGAATTAAACTCTTCTTCACAGGGTCGTCATTTGGTGCAGCATGGTCTCCAGCAGTGCTGCCGTCATTCGTTTTTCAAATGGTGATGAACCAACCGGCGGAGTGCTGTCAGAGACGTGGCGTCCCGCTCTTACTGCAAGCATCTCTCCAACACTCTGACATTCCTCTTACAACTCCCCCTTCCATCCTCACACTTTGACAGATCTAGCCTGTACTTACTTTGAACTTCTGAACCTGTTAAGGCGCTTCTGTACAGATTTAGCACCTAATTTACATTCCAGGGTGTCTGAATGAAATGAAGCTTGGATGTTGTACACTTTGACTGGAAGTCTCTTTGGATAAAAGCATCTGCTGAACCTTCTTTAAAAGTCTGAAGCACATGGTCACGTAACAGTGTTGACACGCGAAGACTCAAAGCTCACGCTGGTGATTACCAAGTGTGTTTGCAGGTCTAGATGAAACCCTGGAGGAGAGTTGTGGAGCCAGTCAGAGATCTGGCTCTGCTTCATTAAAGAAACAGAATACCTTTCTAAACATTATACTGTTTTGATTTAAACACATATTATATTATAGACAATGAAACCTATGCATGTATGCTGCCCCGGGCTCGGTGCAAAGGGTTTTTGGTGAACTCTAACTAACTGTAGCTAACGTGGCCACAGTAACGTGGAATGTTTTGAGTGGCAGTGAGTGTGTTGCTTTGATTACAGAGACACTCTTTTATGCCCCTTTGTTAGATGTTGTTGTGCTTGTCATTAGATGAATATTAAGGATCAAGCTGACCCTCGATCAATTTACAAACCCCACCTGTTCATTTCAGCAGGGTGAGGTCGCAAATCCTATAAATATAGAAAATGCCCTTATTTTTCATTTTTTTCTGTCTCCTTTTTGTTAACCTGTGTTTGCCCTTGAGACTTACTTACATAAGGATGCTATCATCATTTTTTTTCCCATTTCATTTCATTCAGGGATTCAGTCTGGACTCTCAATCACAATAAAAAGTGAAGAGCACAATAAAGTTTCCCCTGAGATCCTGCGATGTGAAAATGAGAACGTTTATGTGAATAAATTCTAGAGATTAAAGAAATTTCATTTCATAATTGTATTATAATTCATAATGATTCTGGATCAGTTTATAGAAGGATGTGGCAAACTTCAGCCGGATATGGGTTTGCAAAAAAACGTTGAAACTTGAAATGGAAAACTTTAATCGTCTTTAAGAAGCCTAGAATGTCTCAAACACTCATTAATTAAACAAGTGAACCCCTCATTGTTTCTTATACTGTAATTGAGCATTATCAGGAAGTAATTAAAGCCCCGTCTCCTCCTTGTGCTGATGCAACTCATGCAAAGATCCCAAACACACTCATCCTGGAGCTCATTGCTGTGAACGAGAAGGCTGGGGGAGGGTTTGGTGGCTCCTCTGCAGCAAAATAACAGACACAAGTCTCCGTCTGTCAGACTTTTCACCGACCGCATTTCCTCTTGAAATGTACTTTCTTCTCTACTCACCTGTTTTTTTTCTTCCCGTAACACCCACAGCTTCTCGGAAGTGCCTCCAGAAGCGCAGCACAGCAACACTTCATTAATTCCATCATCCCAGACAACCTCCAGAAGATGAAGTGACAATGTGTGAAACATATTTTACACGTTGAACAATTGGGGGCAGAAGAGGTGTAATAAGCCCTCCTTTTTTCCTTTTTTTTTGCTTTGCTGGACGAGAATTATACAGTTTAGTTGGGTTATTAATGTCAGATGCCTTGCAGATGTGTATCGACAGACTGCACACATGCAATTGTTCATATGTTCAGTACCCATAATGTGACCCTGTGAGAGCGGCTGAAGCTATGCTGAAAGAAAAGTCAAAGGAAATTAAAGCTGCAAGCAGCGATGAACGGGCCCTCGCACTCACGGCCACCGCCCCCCATAAGCATATCAGAAATGACACCACCCACGACTCGATGTCAAACCATTCAAAAGATATAGCAGAAAAAAGGGACAACCAATCAGAAGAAGGGGCGGGGCTAATTCAGGCTAAAGAAGCTCAAGGACTCAATACAGAATCTGATGATACCACCCACGACTCTCTATGTCAAACCATTCAAAAGTTATGGCAGAGAAAAGTATTCTAGGGGGCGCTGTTGAGCCGTTAGGCCACGCCCATTAATGCAAACCATGAAATATCAAATTTATCCCCAAGCCTGGCTTGCATGCAAAATTTGTTGACTTTTGGAGAACTATCAAATATGGACCAATCAGATGAAAGGGGGCACGCTTTTTGGCGTCTAGCGTCGCCACGGTAACACTTTTGAAAGAGAAAAGTAATGCGCGTAGTCGCAAGATGAAGACGCACATTTTGATGTATAACACACCTGGGTGCACGTTACGGTTCGGGCCGTATTAATTGCCGAAAGAATGGCATAAATTGCATCAAAATTACACAATTAATTCAAAATGGCCGACTTCCTGTTCGGTTTTGGCCATGGCGCCAAGAGACTTTTCTTTAAGTTGCGACATGATACAGGTGTGTACCGATTTTCGTGCATGTACGTCAAACCGTATTGTGGGGCTTGAGGCACAAAGTTTTCCGGGGGGCGCTGTTGAGCCGTTAGGCCACGCCCATTAATACAAACCATGAAATATCAAATTTATCGCCAGGCCTGGCTTGCATGCAAAATTTGGTGACTTTTGGGGAACTATCAAATATGGACCAATCAGATGAAGGGGGGGGTGCGCTTTTTGGCGTCTAGTGTCGCCACGGTAACACTTTTGAAAGAGAAAAGTAATGCGTGTAGTCGCAGGATGGAGACGCACATTTTGATGTATAACACACCTGGGTGCACGTTACGGTTCGGGCCGTATTAATTCTCGAAGGAATGGCTCATATTGCTCCAAAATAACGCGATTAATTCAGAATGTTCAAAATGGCCGACTTCCTGTTCGGTTTCGGCCATGGCGCCAAGAGACTTTTCTTTAAGTTGCGACATGATACAGGTGTGTACCGATTTTCGTTCATGTACGTCAAACCGTATTATGGGGCTTGAGGCGCAAAGTTTTTTCTGTCTGAACCAACCAGATGAAGGGTGGGCGCGCTTTTGGGCGTCTAGCGTCGCCACGGTAACGCTTTTGAAAGAGAAAAGTAATGCGTGTTGTCGCAGGATGGAGACGCACATTTTGATGTATAACACACCTGGGTGCACGTTACGGTTCGGGCCGTATTAACTGCCGAAGGAATGGCATAAATTGCGCCAAAGTGACACGATTAATTCAAAATGGCTGACTTCCTGTTCGGTTTCGGCCATGTCGCCAAGAGACTTTTCTTTAAGTTGTGTACTGATACAGGTGTGTACCGATTTTCGTGCATGTACGTCAAACCGTATTGTGGGGCTTGAGGCACAAAGTTTTCAAGGGGGCGCTGTTGAGCCATTTTGCCACGCCCATTAATATAAACCATTAAATATCAAATTTTTCGCCAGGCCTGACTTGCATGCAAAATTTGGTGACTTTTTGGGCACGTTTAGGGGGGCAAAAAGGCCCTCCTTTCGTCAGAAGAAAGAAAGAAAGAAAGAAAGAAAGAAAGAAAGAAAGAAAGAAAGAAAGAAAGAAAAATTCCTACAGATACAATAGGGCCTTCGCACTGAAGGTGCTCGGGCCCTAATTAAATGGAAGGGGCTAGGCTATCTCAAGACAATGTTTCATTGTGGGTGACTCACAGAAACCCACCCATAATCTGCAGGACATTTTTCCTCGGCTCATTTTGCTGCGAAAACATAATTATTTATGAATAAAGGAGTCGTCAGTTGTCCTTTTTCTCTGTAATGCAAACATGCAAAATTGCTCTGCTGAAGCATGAAAGGAGGGCTGTTTCCATTCTCTCTCCGTATCAGGCAGTTGTTGGAAGTTGGTGCTCAGATGTTTAATAGAAAAGCGGGCAGAAGGAGAACGGCGTCCAGCTCTCTCTCTTTGTTCAGTTCAGCGATCAGAGCTCAAATAAACATACTTGATGCATGTCCTCTGGGTTTGCGGAGGCTGGATTTTAATCTGTGTATCGGCTCTTCTTCCATCAAATTGAATATATGGAATTAGGTCAGTCATATTTCACTGACTGACTGTTCTCTGAAACTGGGAGCCAAAAAGAATTTCTACAGGACAGTTTTCTGGACCAGTTGCAATCAATACAACCCTGACTTCAAGGATGCATTGGACGATCGTTTGGGCTAATTTATTTAAAGAAATTTTATTTAAGAAAGAAGCTTATTTCTAAGTAAGAAAAAAAACCTTGTTTCATGAAAATCAAAGCATATTTTCGATAATTTTGCTAGTTTTAAGATTTTTTGTCATGAAAAATGTACTTACCCCATGGACAAAGATAGTTTTGCTTAAAATAAGACAATTTTGACTAGATCGGTTGGTCCATACGCAGAGAGAGAAGAAGAAGGTCAAGGACCTAGGACTGAGAGTAGTGACTTTGAATGTAGGGACTACTGTATGACAGGAAAAGCGACAAAGTCGGTTGACATGATGCAGAAGAGGAACGTGAATATTCTATGTGTCCAGGAAACCAGGGGCAAAGGTAGCAAGTCCAAGAGCTTAGGAGCAGGATTTAAGCTGCCCTATTATGGCACTGATGGGAAAAGGAATGCAGTAGGAGTTATCTTGAAAGAGGAGTTTGTTAGGAATGTTCTGGCGGTGAAAAGAGTGTCAGATAGGGTGATGAGCCTAAAGCTGGAAATTGAAGCTGTGTTCAGTGTTGTCAGTGGTTATGGCCCACAGATAGGATGTGAATTAGAAGAGAAGGAGAAGTTCTGGAGTGATTTAAATGAAGTGATGCAGAGTATCCCCAGAAGTGAGAGGGTGACTAGAGCACACTTTAATGGACATGTTGGTACAGGCAACAGAGATGACAAGGAAAATCGGCCCAGAATGCAGAGGGACAGATGGTGGTTTAGAAAAAGGATGGAAATCACTGTAGTGAATACTTTCATCCAGAAGATGCATGTTGATTTCTTACAAGATCTCCATTGGTGACAGCAAAATAAATGATAAATAAAAACATCAGTTGTCTGTAATGTTGGACTTTAAAGTGGTCATTCATTATTTCAACTATCTTATTTTAATCATATCTAAAACAATTTTGCACAAAGTATAACTAATAAATATGTAATTATTTCAGAATTACGAAATCTGAGACACACAAGTGATAAACAAAGATATTTGGCACAAGTGTTTTCTGATTGGTTGAATTCCCGGAGGCTTGCCGAAGAGCAGAGTTAACGTCTCATGAATGCGCCTGTTACGGCTGTTGCGTGTTCTGTGGATTTGGCCCCTTCCTTGAGTGTGTGTATGGCATGCATGCATGTCTGTGTGACAGTTTGCAGGTTGCCCTGCAGCTGGACCTGATTGCTGCATGCAGTCCACCTGAGCTGGATAAGGCTGATTGCTGCGAGGAGTCAAATCCACCAATAAGGAGGAAGCATTTCTGGATTATAAGTATCCAGCAGAGCAGAACTCAGGGGGTAGATGTGCATTCAGAAACCTGCACTGCCTCTGTGCTTCCATGATTGATAGACATTGTAGTGGCTTGTATTGGGTTGATTGCCTCCGTAAAGGAAATTCTGTTTTGTTATTGTTTTATTGCTTAGCATACTTGTTACTTGTTTGGTTCTTAGTTGCCTTGCTGTTACCACTTTACTTTTGTGAATAAATAACTTTAAACTACCCAATACCATCAGGTATTTGTGTTACTACCCTTTTCCTCGAGCCGGTCATAACATAAGTGGGGGCTCGTCCGGGAAACATTTCCGGTAAAGGAGACATGGACAAGTAAAGGTTGACACAAAACAAGGCTAAGTTGTGTAGTGTGGAAATGGCTTCTTTTGATTTAGACAGTTTCTTGGCAGCCCCATCGCTTGATTAAAATCTGCAAATGTAGGAAAGATGATAGCTGTCCACTTCAATGTCTCTTTCTTTAGATCCATCTTGAAAAAAGAGTTGAAAACATTAGTTGTAGTAATGTTGGTTGAGTTGGGTTTGATTGTGTTGCAGGTGATTCCAGAGTTACCTGTGGCCGGGAGGGAAGCTGCTGCACAAAGAGGGCCTAGTGCTGGGAGTGAGCCAAAAACTCTGATAATCCATTGTCTCCAGTGAATACTGACTCTCTGGGTCAAGCTAGCCTGACTCCAGGTAGAGGCCCAAGAAGGCAAGAGCTAAAGTAGCTGTAGATGTGGAGAATATGGTCAAATGCCAACTGAATCCTAAAACTCTGCATCCAAAACACAGAAAAGCTAATGATGCCATTGCCAAACTACTTGTAACACATAGTTTCCAACTATGGATTCTGTTCCAGGGTGATGATCAGTGAAATTGGTCCCTTTTGTCGGAGCGATACGAAGTCTTGGTGTCTCCGAACACACACACACACACACGTTGCTCACACAGTACAGATTCCTAACTATTTGTGGTTCAGACTCATAAAGTTCTAGCAGTAAATCAGCAAGAAGCTTTAAGTAAGTAACATTCATTTATTCAGATGACAGTCTCAAAGTGCTGAACAATAAAAATAAATAGTAAAATAAAAAATGTAACTATTTAGTATTTCTCTGAATATTGTGGTGCACTGCGTCACATTCATATACCAGTCCTCTGATGAGGTGGGGCGAAAAAACGAATATATGTACTCTGTTGCTGGACCAGTTACGACACATCACATCCAGAGTCATACTGAGCACCTGTCCCCTTGCAGCCAAAAAGACGTTTGCTTGGAGACATCTCTGGAACAAAAGCAAAATGCCGGAATCCACTGGGATGGAAAATCCTTGATCCTTGATCCTAGCCACACGGTCATAAACCTCCAGTTTTAAATACTGGAGCGCTTGCAGAAACTGCCTGGAGAATAAATAATGATGCAGGGAAAGTCTGCCCTCTGTGATGTCATGTAGCGCAGAAAAAACTGAGGCAAGTTTTGTGTATTTGAATGCAACGATATGAATATTTTTACGTTGTTTTGAGGTCTCTGGTTATGTACCAGGTGATCATTATTTTATAGTAAGACTGTCAGAGTGTGAAAACTGAAACATTTTTAACATTCTGGTTGAAACAGAAATAAATTACGGTAACCACCAAAGTTTTCTTTTTTATTTAATTCTATGTTATATTCTACTTCCACTCTATAGCTATTCTGATGTTACACTTTATGAGCAATTTTATTTATTTTTCAATTTATGATATACAGTATGAGGGAGTCCAATAATTTAATTACTGGCCCAATTGTTTTATTGTGACCTTTTATATGACAATAAAAACTTGAAACCTGAACTTGAAAAAAATAAAACTTTTAAACTTTTACAATAGACTCTTTTTCTCTCTCCTTGTTTTCCTTTTTGTCTTGTCAGCTTATGAGGACATGAGGCAGATAACTGGTGATGAATAGTGATGAGCATATGGGGTACTGTGTGTGTGTGTGTGTGTGTGCGTGTGCGTGCGCGCGCGCGTGCGTGCATGCGCGTGTGCGTGCATGTGCGCGCGCCTCCATACGGTTGCTAATGTGAGACCTTCATTCCTTTTATTCCGCGTCTCAGCTTGACACTCCTGCATCCCTCTGGGAGGGGGCATCCTGATTCTGTCAACAACGACACTTCAATCTGGCTTCACTGAAAAACTCTGCTCCTCGTATGAGAAGAGAAGACAGATGAGAAGGGTATCCAAAGACGGATGAAGAGGAAAGAGATAAACAGATACTGAGAATTAGAGGAAGGAGGTAAAACTAAATGTTACGTGAGCAGATTGAAAGAAAGTAAAGCTTTGAGTGCTGTGAATCTCTTTCTTGTTATTCTTGCAGCTATGTACCGTGATCATTGAGACGGTTTTATTCTTCACAAGCTTTGTCGGTGTACCCTGATAAACAGACATTTATGAGGAAATATTAGGTCTAAGCATTTTGCATTGAGCATAAGCTAACCATATAAAGTGGTGTCTGAGGCAGAGTGAGTCTGCTCAGTCCAGGGATATTACCTGAAATATATAATGAAATGAATAAATTAACCTTGTAAATATGTTTTTGTATAAATTTCACATATACATCCTTTTAAACTGCCTTAATGAGCTCTACAGTCACACATTGTCAGCACAACCCAAATTCTGAGAGGATATGATAAATTAAATCTGGGGGACTTTTTCAAGTCGAGATCTAAAACAATGAAGAAATCCTCTTCTTTCAGGTAAAGTCATCTGCAAGAGAACATGCCAGCTTCACGTCTCCTTGAACAACCTGGTGATTGTTTCTAGTTATAACCAAGCAGCATCACTTTAAACGTGGCACAAATCTGATCAAAATGCAGTCACATTAAACATATTAAACATGAGAGGGAGATGGTCATACTCAAGGGGGGTCATCCGGCTGTCAAATCTAGCCCGATTGTAGAAGAAGTCAACTTTGTAGTTCCTCAGCTCCTCCTCGGTTACAGCAGTATTTACCTGGTACAAAAATGGTTAATAATTTAAAAATGGGGCAGAAGTGAGGTCTTCCTTCAGCCATGTTTACTGCATTCAGCCTGGGGCGGGGGGACCAAGGGAGGGACTGATAGCCGGACCCAGGTCAGTGAGTGTATGTTGGTGCATCTGTGTGAATGGGTGTCCATTGTCCAGCCTGAGTTTGGGACTCTTTGCTGTTGGGCTTGTCTGGGTGGCTCCTTGTTGGGGGGGTTCTCCTGCTCCGTGCCTGTCTCCGCTTCCCCCCGCTGCCCTTGCAGCTGGGCACGCCTTTGGCTGTGGGGTTCCCGCTTTCATCGGGGCGGATGCCGGCCCACCGGCATCAGCTGTCTGGGTGGCCACGCCTCTCCGGGCGGGCTGTCCTTTCGCCGGGTGGGGGTCGTGGGCCTGGAGGGTGTGGACCTCCTGGCCCAGGGATCAGTCTATGCTGGGTGGCTGGTGCTCGGCTGGGTCCTGGTCCATTGCCGTGGTATTCCTGGCTGCCTCCTCCCGTGGTCATGGGGGCTCCACCCGGGGTTTCCTCTGTCGCCTGCTGGGAGGGGGGCATCAGCTGTCGGGGGGCCCAGACTCTCCGAGCGGGCTGTCCTTTCGACAGGCAGGGCTTATTGGCGGGAAGTTTCCTCCTGTCCCACTTCTGGTCCTCCGTGGAGCTGCTGGCTGCCTCAGCCCAGGTTTCTCCCTTGTCAACTTCTGGTTTCTCGGGTCGCGTGGTTGTGCCCTCCCTCCTCCACTCTAGTTGCAGTTCAGGTAAAGCCTTGTTTTCACTTTATAATAATAATAATACATTTTATTTGAAGGCGCCTTTCTGAACACTCAAGGTCGCCGTACAATAGTTAAAAACAGTGTAACACAATAATAAAAGCTAGGGGGTAAACAAATACTCAGATTAAGTAAAAAAAAAAACCCACAACAACGACACAGTGCAAGTGGGGTCAGAGGGAGAAGGCAGTTCTGAACAGGTGGGTTTTCAGTTTGGTTTTGAAGTGAGGGAGTGAGGAGGTGTTCCTGAGATCCGGTGGTAGGCTGTTCCAGAGACGGGGAGCAGAGCGGCTGAATGCTCTGCTCCCCATGGTGGCAAGACGGGCAGGTGGAACAGTCAGGTGGATGGAGGAGGAGGATCTGAGGGTGCGTGAGGGCGTGGCGACGTGGAGGAGGTCCGACAGGTAGGGAGGGGCAAGGTTGTGGATTGACTTGAACGTTAGGAGAAGGATTTTGAAGTCGATTCTGTGTTTTATTGGAAGCCAGTGGAGCTGTTGTAGGACGGGGGTGATGTGGTTGATGGATGGGGTCCTTGAGATGATGCGGGCAGCTGGATTCTGGACTAACTGTAGTTTGTGGAGGAATTTGTGAATGACACCGGAAAGGAGAGAGTTACAGTAATCAAGGCGAGAAGTGACGAGGCTATGCACAAGAATAGAAGTGGTGTGCGGGGTGAGCAAGGGGCGGAGGCGGTTGATGTTACGCAGGTGGAAATAAGCGGACCGGGTAATATTGTTGATATGAGAATGAAAAGATAGGGTACTGTCGAGGATGACACCCAGACTCTTGACCTGTGGGGAGGGGGAAACAGTGGAGTTGTCAGTGACTATAGGGAAACTGTCGGTTTTGGATAGTGTTGATTTAGAACCAATGAGGAGGACCTCGGTTTTGTCACTGTTTAATTTGAGGAGGTTGGAAGAGAACCAGGATTTGATATCGGTTAGGCAGTCAGCGAGGGACGAAGGTGGGAGGGTGGAGGTGGGCTTACTGGAGAGGTAGAGCTGGGTGTCATCCGCGTAGCAGTGAAAGCTGATGTTGTACTTACGGAAGATGTTGCAGAGGGGGAGAAGATAGATGATGAAAAGGAGGGGCCCCAGGACAGAGCCCTGGGGCACACCTGAAGTGACAGGGGAAGGCTGGGATGTGAAAGATTTAAGTTGAATGAACTGAGTGCGGCCTGTGAGGTAGGACGTGAACCAGTTTAGAGGAGTGTGGGTGATGCCGATGGCGCGAAGTCTATTGAGGAGGGTGGGGTGGCTGATGGTGTCGAAGGCCGCACTCAGGTCAAGGAGGATGAGGATAGTGAGTAAACCAGAATCAGCTGCCATGAGGAGGTCGTTGGTTATTTTTACAAGTGTAGTTTCGGTGCTATGGAGGGGGCGGAAGCCAGACTGGAATATTTCATACAAGTTGTTAAGTGATAAATGGTGCTGGAGTTGTGTAGCGACTATTTTCTCGAGGATCTTGGAAATGAAGGGCAGGTTTGAGATAGGACGGAAATTATTGAAGTTGGTAGGGTCTGCACCAGGTTTTTTCAGGATTGGGGTTATTGCAGCAATTTTGAATGATGAAGGAACGGATCCAGTGGTGAGAGAGGAGTGGATGATGGCAGAAATGAGGGGGACCAAAGAGGGGAGGCAGGATTTAACCAGGACTGTCGGGAGGGATGTGGTGGGCTTGGACCTGTGTATGAGGTCAGAGATCTCTGAGAAGGTGGGGAGCTCAAAGGAGGAGAAGGGGTGGGTGGGCGGTTGGAGATCGGAAGTGACGCTGAGGGAGGTAGAACCAAGGTCCTGATGGATTTGCAGGATTTTGGTGTTGAAGAAAGACAGTAGAGAGTTACAGAAGGCAGTTGAGTAGAGATGGGGTGGTATAGAGACTTGGGAACGGGTGATATTGTTGAACAATGAAAACAGTGACTTGGTGTTGCCTGCGTTTGAACAGATTATGCTGGAGTAGTAGTTTGATTTGGATTTGGCAATACAGTCCCGGTAATGCATAAGATGATCTTTGTACATTTCTTTGTGGACAGACAGACCAGTTTTATTGCGAAGCCGCTCTTTGCACACACACAGTTACACAGACATACACACCTGCTCACACCCCACAGTTTTGGGGACAGATAATTGCAGTAGCCTTGTACTGATTTAGTTTTATTGACCTGGAATGGTTTCTGTTTGTGTCTCTGCTTGTTCCCATTTCTGTTTGTTTGTTTTCTCTCTTGCAGATTCCAAAGGTGTGTGTGCTCATTGTGGGTTTTCCTGTGTTTCTCTAATTTCAGACGTGCAGCTACTTAGCATTTGCCATTTTTGAAGAACTCTGAGTAAAGAGCAATATCATTCCTATTTTAGGAACAACAATATGTGCTGCTAATTGCAGATCACAGCAGACCACCCCAACCTGCTTTGGTTTGGCCTAAAAATATTGCCATGAAAAAGCCATCCTCACCCCCTCATCTGTCTGAGCCACCTAGCTGGGTCTAAGCTAGCCTGATAATGATTGGCTGTGGTAGCTCTGCTGAACCTCAACCGGAGCTCTTACAGTCTTTGTTCCGGGTGTCCCTACTGAAATGACATCTGACTTGAGGAGAGATTCAGTCAGAATGAATGTAAGGTAATGTTGGTTAGCATTATGGGTTAACATGAGGTAAAATAATTAGTATTCTAGCTCCTAGCTTCAGCCCAACCGATCACCACCTACGGGGCATACCATAAACGGGTCCTGTTGTCCGTGCGGTGGTTCCCCTTCTCTTGTCTTTGCCCCGGTTTAGCGTTTCCTTCACTAGAGTGGGTGTGTGAGTGACTGTGTGATTGAGCTGACTTAACGTTGAATTGGGATTCCTTTCCATTTGACCCATCACTCCCACTGGTGGCCTCAGCCCTGATTAGGTTCCCCATTCATCCCTCCTTGTATGTATGTAATGTTTTTATGGTTAGTTTGCTTTTAAAAAGATTTCCTAAGTACTACTTTCTTTTTTTTTACTTGAACCACATGTCCTGCACTACTCATAGAAATAACCTTATGGTTGGTGCAGGTGCTTTGGTTACATAAATTGGTGCTTGTACCGATATTCCCACTCAGCATCCCTTCACAAACATTTGTTGGGGTTGCTTGTTCCACCCATCTTAGCCATTTTTGGATTAACATGTGAAGGATGGAGTCAGTTCTTGCCCATATCAGAGCCCCGAAAGAAAGGCTCTAAACTGATTCTTCAGAAAATGCACGGAAAGCTTTACAGATGGGTTGTCCAGATATTTTAATACTCTCTGTAGCCTACTCAGGCTTTCATATTAATATGCAGATTCTCCTCAAAGCGCGTCAGACAAATGAAGGAGGGAAGAAATGGTATTGACTTCATGACATTTTGGTCATTATTGTGGAACCACAGTGTCTCCTCTCTGCATGACAAACACTCACGGCTCACACCTACCGATGACAGCAAAGAGGAAGTGAAGGAGATTCATTCATATGAAGTGAAAAGCAAAATTTTTAAATAAAATACTAAAGTTAACAGTTAATCTATTACTGAAAATCCAAGAAATCAATGAGAAACTTTTTCTCAAACAAACCTTTTTAAAAAGCTTAAACATTTGGACGGGGATATAGTCGTATGCTTGCAGTATGAAGGGGCGAAACCAACAGATGACAAAAGAAAACAAACAAGCAAAATATAGGCAACAAAACAATTGCAGTTTAGACCAAAAATTAAACCAGAACTGCTATGATTTGTCAAATTTATTACAATATAAGTCCAAAATCAGACTAATAAGCTTAAGAGCAGTCCTTATCCAAGTGCTTAAAAAGGCCTGTATCCGTGTGTACTTGTCTGCACAGCCATTTTATCATGTTGCCAGCTCTACATGAAGGACTACTCATACTGGATTAAGCACAAAGCTCTGATATCATTAGTATCCAGTCACAGAGAGTTTTTGTATCAACAGCTCTCGCATTACATAATCACAGTAAAGACTGTCCAACTGAGAGGTGCTTTGTTTTGAATTGTAAACTATCTGGATTACGAATGAATCCATTAGGGCCCCATATAGAAAGGCTGATCTTCAGCCCAAATCAAATGCCTTCGTTAAAAGGTTCAGTATTTATCAGTGAGCTCATTGCTCCTCTGAGTAGGACAGGGGTCTAAAAACTAGGGCTGTCAAATTAGCGCGTTCATTTCGAATTAATGCAGAATCAATTAATTACAGGCATATTTAGCACTTTATGTTTTTAAATCGCTTAAAAGGAACCCTGGCTATTAAGACATGTAGGTCTTAAAAGATAAATGTTGGTATCAATTATAACAATGTGATATAAAAAACCTTGTTGATGTCTTCGTTTTTATAAAATTTGAAAATAGAATTTAACTCGTAGGTCGCCATTGTTGTTTACACCGCAATGCATTCTGGGTAGTGACGTCAGACGGTGGCTCCTGCTAGCCCCCGTCCACTGTTTTGACACCCAGAAACAGATGAAAACACAGCTAAACAGGTGACGGCGCACCAGAAACACAGATCAAAACACAGCTAAACATTAAGGTGACGGCGCACCTACAAAAAAGTAAAAAAAAAAAAAAAAAAAGTGCCGCACCATAAAGCATGAACTATAAAAACACCATAAAACTCAGATAAACTAACAGACCACACGTTTCAACTAGCAGATAGCCGATGCTACAATAAAAACCCCAGCCAGATCTGGCGTCATTAAATTAAATAAAGATGTTCTTGCCTATTTGACGCGAAGTCTGCGCCTCCCGTTTTGTCAAAGTCCCGGGCCAGTCCCCTCAGCCTCTGGTCTGTCATCAAACGGTGGACCCAGCACCGAGGCCGGTTTAAGGGGGGGGCAGGGGTGGGCTATGCCCACCCAAACGTGCATCCTGCCCACCGGCGTCTCCATCCCGGCCAGAGCGGAGAGCGGACAGCGGGTGGCGGAGCGCTGCGGGCTCTAGAGCCACGGCTACGCCGTCTACGCCGTACCCTACGCCGTCTACGCAGGAGCCCACGCCGTAGGCTACGGCGTCAACGGCGTAAGATGCGCACGACATTGATCATTTTTGCAGATCTCCCGTGCATCACAGAACTTTGATCCAGTTTGCCTGAACCGAGACGTCTTATGGGCTCCCTCGTCAGCCTCCACGGCCGGGAGATGCTACTCATCTATGTTTTAGATACCTGTCCCAGTTAAACTAAGGCGGCTTATCTTCCCAGAGCCACCGAACTAAGTCATCGCCCCCAGAATGCATTGCGCAGGTAGAACATGGCGCCTCCCGCAGGTCAAAATATGTGATAAACATTGTAGATTTTTAAAGCAATTAGATTATTTTATGTGTTTCTAACAACATATTTTAGTATAAGAGAACAATTGTGGCTAATTAGGGACTACAAGTCTTAATAACCAGGGTTCCTTTTAATCGTTTTTTTTAATCTTTAATTTTAGTTTTTCTGTTTGCGAGTTCCCTTTATTATGAAATTTGTGTTTGTGCTTGAGTTGTTAGGGGTGGAAAACAATGATCAGTCCCACCTTGAAGTGGACATTGATTGGCTGTCACTGTGGTTGGGCTTGTTTAGCATACGCGAAAATGGAGGAGCATGTGAAAGTTGTCGTTCCTGTGAACGGGGAATTTACATTTCTGAAACACCCCGACGGCATCTTTGATAAAGGTACAGTAAAAAAGGAAAGGACTTTGCTTCCCACCAAAGCAGCTCAAGTTTAGCCACATTAACGCAAAGCACCCGGTCGCGAGCGCAGCCACAGCTAACGTTAGCAGCAACGATGTTACCACAGCAATGCTCTTCCCCAAACTAAACTCGAGGGGAGCACCGCGAGCATGCGCACATCTGCAACCGAGAGGCTGGAAAATGTTCTTGCCAAGTTGATGTAAATGGCTAGGACTGCATCTGTTCAAGTCTGTTAAAGAGAAATTAATAAATTATTTAATAAAGCCACTTTTTTCCGTTATATGTCGATTTTTAAAAATCAATTAAGGCAAACACAGTTTGAAAGAGCTTTCAAGCTGATGCTATGTGCTAGTTGCATGGGTCAAATCTAATTGGCCATTTATGCTAAACAGCTAATTGGTGACAAATATATTTGTTCGTCAAAGAAAAGTTTCAGACATTTTTTATGGAGTAAACACTTCTGTTCACTCAATTACAAGACACAATATTCAGATGAACAGACGATTAGGCAACTGTTTTTGCTGGCTCACTGCAGAGGGAAGCTAAACTTAGCTACATTTGACTAAAACAAATGGTGATATTTGCATCGCTGTACATACTGTAAAAGTTGTATAACAACATATACTATGCCTGCTTCTCTGCTTCTGTTTGCTCCACTGTTCACTATTTTAAGGTACCACCTCCCAGCTGTCAAACCGATTCAGTGACGGTGTCTACAACCAAGCAGAAGAAAAATAATCAATGCGTCTATGGAGAAATTTACTCCAGGGTCTTGTAAAGTTCATAATTCCTCACACTGTTTGATTTGGGCTCTGCCAACTAAAGCTCGGCGTCCGTGCAGACCGAACATGCTAAAAGCAAGCCGAGGCAAGTTTATTTGTATAGCACATTTCAGCTACAAGGCAATTCAAGTTGCTTTAAAATAATGATAACATGAAAAAGAGGAAAAAAGAGAGATATAAAAACCAAAAATATGACTTACAGTGCAGAGGCATAAAAAAACATGGACATGTGGTTTTCTCCCTTCAGCTTCTGAGAAAAAAAAAACTAACAACAAAACATAGTTTGAGGATGTGACAGTGAATTGTTTTATATGATGACAGGTTTTGCTGTTACAGCAAGCAGGCTTTGCGTCTAAACTTGCCGATAGACTGGGGCTTCACTGTACGGCGTTCCACAGGAGTTTTCTTTGGCTGCTTCGTCTCATTCTGCTGGCTGCTAAACCGTAATTTCCCTTTGGGGATTAATAAAATATTTACTGAAGCAAACTGAAGTGAAATCACTTCCCTCCAGACAAATACATGGATCTGTTGGATAATGGATTATTCCGAGGTGGCCATGGGTGTGACATTGAGCATACATGGCCCCCTAGTATAAACACTATGATTGATTTGTCCGGGCAGCTTCACCTTCTGCCACCCTACAAATAAACTCTTGATTTTTTCTCTTATTTTTCACTCCGTATACCCCCAGTCTATTCTCAAAAAATGGCTTCATTAGTGTTTCGCTCAGTTTGTGAGTCATATAATTTTGGTAAAGAAACTGGATTAAAGTAATTGTTTTGAAGTGGTTTCTGTGTTAAACTGTATTAGCGTTTGGTTTGTAAAATGAATGACATCCCAAAAGAAAACCTTTATAATCTTCCATCTGTTTTCTTTCAGTATGTCTTCCTGAGTCTAAATTGCCATCAGACATAATTCAGAGTAGGAATAAAACAATAATTGTAGAAAAGGAGAAGATTTAGTTTTGTTTGATAAAATTAGAATGTAATACTAATAATTTTTTTGAAGTTTTACATGAACACAGCTCGGTTGCTGCTGCAGTCTTTACGAGCTCTGTGTGTGATAACCTCAAAACCAGCAGAAATCATTCTCGAGGGACGAAATGGCCTCGAACCACTTAATAGCTACTTAGTGGTTTGCCAGAAATTTAGCGCAGGACATAACATTAACTCATCCTGAGTTCTTCACATGACATGCTGGCTCCTGTTGGGGACGTGACCTTGCAGTCAGGATGTGGTCAACAATTTACCATTAATGGTTACAACGCTTACTGGACATGTGGGACAGATTAAACTGTGCAGATAGAAAAGGGTTAAAGAGCTCCGGGAAACAAATGAATGTGACTTC
Organism: Cololabis saira; assembly: GCF_033807715.1. Classification (NCBI taxonomy): domain Eukaryota; kingdom Metazoa; phylum Chordata; class Actinopteri; order Beloniformes; family Belonidae; genus Cololabis; species Cololabis saira. The sequence continues at coordinate 11,021,556 of NC_084588.1, read as the reverse complement.
GTTTCATTTGTGATCCAACTCTTCGGTCCAAAATTGTTCATTGAAATTGTATGTGACACAATGAGCACCAACAGTGGAATGTGACTTTCAGTGACACAAGCATTTACTTTGATGAATTTTTTTCTTTCCATTTTCAAAACCCGTTTTCAACACATCTCATCATGAAATATGTTTTTCTTCACGGTTTTGGGTGACTGTGAAGAAAAAGTATTTTCAAGGTTTACTGATTATAAGGCATTGACGATCCAGTGAGTTCAAAATATTTACCCAGAGGGTATATTTAACAAAGAAATGTGTTGTTCACAATGATCAAAGATACTGAATCTGATTAAATAGTAATTTGGGCTAATGACTTGTCCAGGGTGTCGTTATTCTCTCAAACACTGGCAGCTGGGATGGAGTCCAGCTCCTCCCACAACCCTGAGAGAGATGAAGTAGGGATAATAAAAGGACAGATGGATGCAATTTTAGTTATTATCCATAGTATTTAGTGTTTCCTAATATATGATTGTACATATTGTCAGAAGAACTACTACTTTTGATTTTATTCATTTATATCATTCTAACCAAGTTTTGCTTGAACTTCAAGGATTTCTGATATCTGTGGATCCATTTTTGGTTAAAGGATTTTGTGTGATTTATTTTTTTCATTTTGTAAAGGGATACTTTAACATCTTGGGAATCTGGGGAAAAATGCATTAATTAGAGCATTAGCATTAGTTAGAGTATTCCTTTAAGTGTGCTCTTCTTTCATGCATCACTCAGGTTACTTTTACTTTCTGTCCTATTGTGAAAATTATTTTGTTCTTCTCTGATTATTATCTGTACTATGATTAGTTTGTATAATATTAAAAACAACTGAAGCAACGATATTAAAAGAAACCTGATATAATGTAGGTGTATGATATATTTGCTTTAAACCCTGGAGGTCCTTGGCTTTTCAGCTGTTTTGAGCTACTTTTATTTTAATTAACCCATCCCATTTTATTGTTATTTAGCATGATCTGGTTTTCACTGTGTATAAAGTATGCTGCACAATGCGATAAAAACACAAAAACAAAAGGAAAATGAAAGTCAAAAACAAATATTGAAAAATTACCTTTTTTTTACTAAAGAACATGTAAACATGCTTAATGAAAGTTGTAAAAGAATGGAAATGTGAGTTGAGCTGGATATGTAAACGTACATACTATTATTTTATTTTAAAAGCAAGTGTTATAATTAGTCTTTCTTTAAAATCATTATCAGCATATCAGCACATTTTCCACTGTCGGTTGTTGTGTGGCCTGGACTGTGCAGAACCAGTCGTCTGCATCGATCACACCAGTGTGACGCTGGGACTTCAGGGGTTACAGGGGTTCCACACGAATATGTACTGCTTGAACCTAATAATCAATGTTTTTGATGGCATCATTTTCAAAATGACTCTTAGTCACGTCCATCTGAAGAAGCCAGTCCATTCAGTGACATAAGTATGACTAGTGGGAAAGATGAACTGATTGATCTGGGACACAAGTTTCTTTTTCTGAATGCTGAAGTCTGAAGTTTGTTGGGACCAGAGATGATTTGGAACCACCGCCAAGTACCCACCGGTGACATTGTGTTTTCAGTCACTTGATTAGTTACATATCCTGTATTTTAAAAGCTTGCATAACATTTACAGTGAAACAAAGAAAAAGAAATGCTGTTCAAACTGGTCTCAAAGAAATAGCTGTGGGATCAGTTGGAGACGGCCTTGAAATGTGGTATTTGATGCATTTTCCCACCAAAAATGATGTACTGATACGAGTATTTCGTTTTTTTTTTTCTACATGCAGTTAGGGATAGGTAATTGGATTTAAATTTATGCTGTGGTTTTTTTTTTCAGTGTGTGGAAAGGAAGGCAGAATTCAGTCGTGTTCATAGTTGAATGTGAAGCTTAAGTGGAAAACGAGCACAAATTGCAGCTCCAAGAAGCTTAGGACGGAGGCAAGGCTGGCCCAGCACGCCTTGTGGCCCCATATGGAACAGGTTTGCGGGCCGCGTCATGTTGTTTTATACAACCACCTCCCAAATGAAGCCAAATCAAGAACCACTGACTGCTCAGGGACTAAAACGAAATCCTTTACCAGATTACATGCTGGACAGGATTCAGTCTAATCTTAAAATGACCAAATCGTTGAAACACTGCAAAAGAGGGATGTAATACGCGAAATGCTGGTGATAAATAAGTTGTATGTCACTGAATGCTGCTGTCAGTGTTTAAAACTACTAACCTTCTTGCTGCTGAATGGCTTCTGCTTTACTGGTCCTGAATTTGTATTTACTGTTACGAGTTCAGCAACGCTGTCAGTCGGCATGTTTTAACCAACTCTGTGTACGTTCACGACTCAAGAATCAATACTTTATTGCACAAAGTCAGTTTGGATTTGCTGCAGTTGGCTTTAGGCACTGATGAGAATGGCAATCTTGCTTGAATCTCGCTTGCTTTTTTTTGTCAAGAGGGTAGGTGACATTAAAACTGGTGCATGGGTGGTCTCTCCACAGAGAATCAAGCATATATCTGCATGGACCAACAAAATGAAACACAACTAAAATCTGTAATTTACAGATAATGAGGTTAAGAAATATATCGTCAGTTTGCACTGTGGATTAGGAAAATGTTATCTAAGGTATATATGCATTTTAAGGTGAAGATTCAAGTGCATAAAGGTATAATATAAGAAGCTATGAAGCAGTGTCCTGTACACAGTTTTTACTGTGGATGTCAGTGATTTGGTGTCAGCTGTACATTTGGCTCTCGTGGGCCAGATATGGCCTGCAGGGAACCATGTGGGATTCTCTGGTGTGGCTTTTTCCTCCAATACTCTGAATGTTTATTGAGCTTGATCAATAAAAACCCAAGACATAATTGTTTACATGCTATAGCAGCTAAAGCACATGCAGATAAGATAACATTTTATGCTAAATTAGCCACGCAATTGGAAAGGGTTCACATACTTATCTTGCCACTGTGTACTTTAAGGATATCTCTGAAATCTGTTACTATACTGATTCTAGACAAGTAGACCTGAACTGTTGACACAAACTAAAAAAAAAAACCTCACCAGAATTACCCCTTTTAAAGGAGTTGGTTATTTAAGATCGGTGATCCGTAACATGATTTGACATGGCTTGCTTCCTCTCTCCCAAATAAAAGCTCCTCTGTGTTTTGTTACAGGTCAGTCCACACTTAAATAATCCACTTCCCACATCTACCTTGTCCCTTTACTCCCCTTCCCTGTTTCTCTCAAACAATGAAAAACTATTAACTATGCTCAAGATGGTCTTTGACAGCAACCCCAGTCAATCCTTTTCAAATCAAGCATCCTAATTAGTGGCTTTAAGTGGATGCAGATCCGTATGCACCGCACCATATGCAGGTCTGAATATTCATGCAGGCAGAGAGCTCATTGTCCCTGCTCTGGCCCAAACGCTGCGTTTCTATTACCCTCATTATTCTGACATGCTGACAAAGAGCAACAGGGCAAAGAACAAGGAGGAGAAACCAAAGTCAATACTGGTAAAAGTTCACTCTCAACTTCATTATGCACAAATCTAAAAAAGGAAACAAAGAAGAGCTTTGTGTCAGTTTTGGCCTGAAGCTTGAGTAAAAAAAACATTGACAAACATCTGTCTTGATTCTTGTGAATATTTTTTAGTCCTCTGGTTTAAATGCTGGGTTTCTTTATGTTCTAAATCACTTCATGTTAAATGCTTGAGCTGATACATAATCATGAGAAAAAAAGAAAAGAAAAAATTCTCTTTCGTCCAATTCAAGTGATACTCAGCATGTGTTGCACATTAAATATCCGAATACAACCTCAGCTAAGCACCAACAACACGCGGCGTGTTATATACTATAAATGTCATCATGGATTTTGTAAAAACTAAGCTAAAATTCAGAGAAACTCAAGGTTTTTTCCACACTGGTACTTTTTATTTAGGAGCTTTGAGAATGAGTTTGATTGACTTGGGTCAGTTTGAAGACAGCAATCGCACTTCAGCGAGCACCAGAACAGCCACACCGAGACCTCCCTGAAGCGGCGCTCTTGGTATCGCTATTAGCAAACTTGGTTGGCGCCCATTTACGGTTAGAAAGCTGCACAACTTACCAGAGATATTCCACATATTTGAGCTAAAAAGGCTTGTGGCGACAGCTGGGTAGTGCATTGTGGATTTTAAAGAAGCACAAGCAAACATGACAATAGAAAATGATGCTAGAAATGACCTCTGACCGCAGTTGTGCTTCATTTATAAGAACCTATGGTTTGCCTAGGGATAAACACAAACAAAATAGGAAAAATGACACACTCTGGGTCAACAAGCATAGAATAATGCACTGAAACACAACAATATATGTGGAAAACAACAGTTCACCCCCATATTTGACAGCTTGTACAACCTTTAGCAGTAATAGCTTGAAGAATTGTCTTCTTTATTACCACCCTGACCTTATCAGTCTCTCACCTTGCTTTAAAGCAATTTTGACCGAATATTTTCTGCACTGTCTCTTCAGTTTACAGTAGTTTTAAGGCACGATTTTTATGAACAGCACTATTATGATCCTGTTTCACTATTTCAGTCAGGTTTAAATCTGAACCCTTGCAAAACCATTGCTACCCCTTGATTCATTGTCAGCCACTCGGTCGTAAATGTAATGGTGTGTTTGGATCATAATCCTGTTAGAGGGCATCATTTCAGCCAGAGTTTAGCTGTTGGACGGATAGACTCACATTCATCTTGAGATTGGAGAGAGAACATTGGACATAGTAACTGGGCCTGTAGGGTCAGAGATATACTTCTTCTTTTTTTGACTGCTGTCTTGAAGCTTTTTGTGAATAACCTATCCTTCTCAAATCAATACACACGCACAACTGCTTCTCTTAAACCATTGCGGATGTCTTTCCTCCTTTGCATTATGTTTACAAACATCTGAATTCTCCTGACAAACAAACTGAAGAAACTTAATCAGATTTTTACTTTACTGTCTTACTTTTTATGGAAGCAGTAAGAGTGAACTTAGTTTGTCCACAAACTGTATACAACTGTAATATGTCTTGTGCTGTTCATTTCAGGATGTATTTACATAATTTTAAGACCTGAAAAGGATAAGAAACATCCAGCTGCTTCTTGACTGAACAAGCACTATTGCACAAGTCCGCAATGTATCATTACACGCTGCTGTTGTCTGTGTGTGTGTGTGTGTGTGTGTGTGTGTGTGTGTGTGTGTGTGCGTGTGTGCGTGCGTGCGTGCGTGCGTGCGTGCGTGCGTGCGTGTGTGTGTGCACGCGTGCGTGTGTTTGCGTGTGTGTGTGGGAATGGAAAGAAGACATGTGAATGCAAAAAATACAAGCCAAGGTGTGCATTTGTGCAATTGTTGCTATAGTAACAGCAAGAGATAGTATCAATAGATGCAACAGTGGAATTTCTACTGTATTTGGATGTGTGTTTGTATGATTTTTTTGATGGATTTATTAAATTAAACAGTAATGTGCAAACATATTTGACATTCACATCAAAATATACACAGTTATCAACCCATCCACTTTCTGAGCCCATTTTATCCTTTGCAGGGTCATGGGGGTCTGCTGGAGCCAATCTCAGCTCATTACAAGCGGGAGGCAGGGGTCCACCCTGGACCCCCCTGGACATGTCGCCAATACGGGTGTAACGGTACACACAAGTCACGGTTCGTTACAGTGCTGGCCCTGCTGGTGCTGCTTCTAAACAGCAGGGATAGGTTGTTGCACACACGTCATGTTAAAAATCATTTGTTTTTTTTCATGCTTTTCATGAAAAATTGGATGTACAGTTGCACCAATTGTCCAGCCATGTCAGAGGTAAAACTGAAGATATGTTAATGAGATGGTTGGACACTAAATAACATGCAGGGAAAAGCTAGCGCAAAGCTCAGTAAATGACTGCAGCCTGCATTCAAATGATTTCCTCACTCAATCCTTCACTGATTTCTTTGACTCCAGAAAAGAAACTTCACATAAATGCATATCTCTCAAGGCCACGCGCAAAGACCACCATGTCCACCTGTCAGGAGAAAATGCTACAAGATGGTTTTACACCAAGGGGAAAGACACAAAGGTTCTCGACCTTAGTTACGTTTTTCACTAAAAGGTTTACTTTAGACATCATTATAATCATGACTATTGTTTTTAGTTTTTTTTTGAGATTCATAGTTTTATTATCATTTTTCATCAAGACAAACAGCAAGGAACAACATCACACTAACAGAAAGAGCAACCCCTTAGGAAATTACATCAGCTCAATTCTAAATCCAATGAAAGATATAATGAAGAAAGATTATAATTGAGTTAGGAATATGTGAAAACAAGCAAAAAAATAAATAAATAAATAAAATAAAAAAAAAATAAAATAAAAGTAAAACAGATTAAAAAAAATAAATAAATAAATTAAAAAAAAAAAAAAAAAAAAAAGGATAATAAAAAAATAGATAAAATAAATACAATTGAGATGGTTAACATATATGGCAATGGTACACAAGGTTATGTATGAATTGGACTTCTGTCTAATCTCTCAATATAGGTTATCCACTTATTCCATTTAGACATATATAGGTCTACATTGTTCATAAGTCTGAACGTCAGCTTTTCCAGAGCTGCCAAGTGACCGATCTGGCTAGACCAGAGACTGACAGAGGGAGCCTCCGAGGCCTTCCATTCACACATGATTAGTTTGCGCCCCAGCATAAGGACTGTCTGGATCCACTCCGCATCTGAAGGGCAGACGCCATGGAGAGATGAAGAGTCACCCAAGATAATTAGATTTGGGGAGAAGGGGATTTTGTAGTTTACAATATGTTCAATTTGAGTGCTAATTTCTATCCAAAATTTCTGAATTTTAGGGCAGTCCCATAGCATGTGCAGCAGAGTGCCCTCTGTCACCCGGCATCTCCAACAAAGAGGGTTGTCCCTCAGCTTAACCCTATGTAATTTAGAGGGTGTCCAGTAGACCCTATTCAGAATCTTGAATTGGATAAGCCTGGTTTTAAGATCTCTGGACATCTTTTTGACATTCCTTAACAGCCGATTCCATGCCTCCTCTGTAAATTTTATGGTCAGATCATTTTCCCACACTGTTTTGAGAGCAATGATTGAATTATTTGAGCGGTGTAAGAGCATTGAGTAGAAACGCGATGCCTCATGCCCCAATCCAAACAGCTTAATCATGTCAGAGAGGGCGCCCGCAGTGATGGGTGGTGTAGAGGGGGAACCAAATGTTTGGACTATTGTTTTTAGTTGATGTTTCTACATCATGTTTTTGGTTTTCAGGGGTTAACTGTTGTGAAAAATCCCTCCCGAGCATTGTAAATGATGGCCCATTATAACCCATTTTACGCATTGTAATTTTAGGTACAGACTGTTTTGGACAGGTTTTCCATTAACGTGACATAAACTGGATGTGTTGATTACATGTCTGAAGGAGCACGCCGACGTTCTGCTTCATGTTGAAAAGACAATATTTCTAAATGAGCAAGGCACGAGTCTGAACAGCTTGCGGTAACAGATTAGCAGGTATTTCTGTTGATTTTTCAAACCATTATCTTTTCAGTCAAATAATTAAATAAACAGTGCAATCAAAATCTTTTATTACAAATACCCTACCAAAGGATTAAACCACATTTTGGGATTATCAAATCATTTGCTGGCAACTCTGCAGCTCCCCTGGAGTGGATCAGCTGAGGTTGGTTGTCACGGCTAACTTTGATTGACAAAAGGTGGGCGTGTTCCAGCTGGCTTGTTGGGCATGCTTCTTCTGTCTGTCCACATAACGGCGTCAGGCAGAACGACGACTGAAAACTTATGGGGGATGTCGTGGAAGCTTGTCCGGTAATTATACAGTCTATGGAGAAAACAAACAAAGTTGTTTATTTTAACAAATAAATCCTCATACTAGCTAGTTACTGAAAAATAGTAACTAGTTACTGTTACTAGTTACTTCATTAAAAAAGTAACTCAGTTAGTAAATCAGTTACTTAGACCAAAAAGTAATGCGTTACTATGAAAAGTAACTATTGAGTTACTTTAAATAAAAAAAGGCATTGTGCCTTGTGTTCTGCATTCTGATTGGCTAAAGACAGTCTCCCCGCTTCTTCACTTCCTGTATCAATAACGTTGGTCGCTTAGCAACAAGCTGAGAACGGCCAATGAGCTTCAGCAGCAGCTCAGGAACGGGACTCTTTGATGAATCGTTCATTACAGTCTCAAATATAACCAATGGTGGCATGTCGGTTTATAAGAATATTTTTGCCCAGAAGAAAAAAAAGCGACAAAACGACCTATAACTATTTTCTTCTCTCGAAAAAACACACTTGCACTACGGCTTTAGGAGAAAAAGACGCTACAGAGTCGGGATGCAGCGGCGCAGTCAGAGGAGCAGTGGAATACGTGCGAGTCGGTGCTGATCTCCGCATTTTGAAGCCTTTTTAATTGTAAAACGAATTTCACTTACCACAGGTTCTTTTTGGAACGTAACCGCTGCGAAAAATGAGGGATTACTGTAATGACAATATCTCCACGTTGCGAAACTCGCAAACTCTCGGCTCTCCACGACCGCGGTGACGTTAGTTTTATGTTGGATATTCAACAGACATTCGCTCTTGGGGCGGCATTTCTGTCGAATATCCAACGAATATCCAACGTAAAACTAACTTCACCGCTGTCTCGCCATGACCGTCATGTTTCTGAAAGCACACACACATCCACACTACATTTCCTCCGGTCTCCGCATGCGGGGAAAAAAGGCTTCACTGTAGCCAGAAATAACGGAGTAACGCACCTTTGGTAATGGTAACTGCGTTACTGAATTTAAAAAGTAATGCCTTAGAGTATTAGTTACTGCAAAACTAACGGCGTTACTGTAACGCGTTACTAAATAACGCGTTAGTCCCAACACTGAAAATAACACAAAGAGCAACAAGAGAAGCAGCGCAGGGAGCAGCGCTGACAAGCATGGCGATATGGTAAAGCGATACGTAAACGCAGGAGCTAATGAGACACAGGTGAGGACAATCAGGACAGCGAAGAACAGGGGAAGTCAAATCTACACCAACACACTAGAAATGCTGCTTTCAAAATAAAACGGGGTAAAACAAACCACTCTGCAGACAAGGCAAAGAATAAGACGCAGTAAAACTCAGATGAAGAACTGAACAAAGCTCAGAAAAACCCACAACAGCCTGAACCCAACACCATGACACTTCCAGTGTTAATCTTTCAACTTGAGAGGCCTTCTGTCAGATCAGAGACATGTCACTGTCGAAGAACTCTGCAAGTGAAACATCGGCTCATCATAAGCCGTCTGCTGTCTACAGTCAGAGTGCAAGGAGACAGTGGTTTGGCATCGAGAGATAATTGTAATGTCCATCCTCCTTCTTCTGGTCTCATCACAATGGACCTTCTGTGGTTGACTTTTAAGAAGTTATCCACTCGTCTCCTTTCCTCTCTTTAAGTACATCTCTCTTCCTGAATTCCTCCTATCATGTTAATGTCCGGTTTACCTCACTGAATGGTAATGATCCATGACTGTTAAATACAAGGGACCCAGTTTTTAATGCCAGCGTTTGTTTCAGCGCCCTGTGGTCATTTCTGGAGCTTTTGTGTTTTCGTAATGTGAAGTGATGGTCATCCAGCTTTTCCTCTCAACCCCATCGCTTTCCTTTCTCAAATTATACTCTCCAGTCTACCACAGAAGTTAGTCTGAACTTCTTCCCTATCTTTCTCTCTTTGTCTCTCTCCTTTTTTCCTGATGGAGACATCTCCCTCCTTCCCTGGTGGTTTTTAACAATCTGATTGGGTAATGAGAGGAAATTGGACGTTATCTGCTTCATAGGCAGACATGGGAGAGAAGAGTCCGTCTTCTCTGACCCTGTGCAGGAAAAGAAATCTTAGTATAACTACTTCTGGGGGCTATAGTTAACCCACTAATGAATACAAGGATTGTTCTGTGATGGAGCTCTTCTGCCTTCATGCAGAGAAATATAAAACCATAATTAGACTTTCTATTACTCGAGGTGAGGAAATGGTGCAAGTAGGAGGGGAAAGATGTGATTTTGTGATATAACCACCTTGGATCCACATCCACTCGGGTTTTGGTTCAGCGTTTAATCATTTATTGTATCTGTCCCCAAGCAAAGCCGGTCAAGTCATGAAATAGTCAAGTCTGCTCTTATGGAAAATGGTGACATGAGCACAACTTCTTATATACATTTATATAGTGAAGGCACGTAGTATTCCTGGTACCATGGCAACGAGTCCGTCGTCATCGTCTGTAGTCTGTGAAGAAGTTGTGGCATTTCTCGTCTGTCTCTTTAGAAAAAGCATGTCCTGTTACCAAGGTGACATTTTTCATGCCAGGGGTACCGGATGACACTACCACCTCTGTGAAAAGATGAAATTCAGCCATTCAGGGAGACGGAATACAGCTCTTTTTCCAATCCTCTTTCTTTTTAAATTTCAGTTAATGCCCAGCTGTAAAACATGGATCATTGCCACATTTATTTTTTATTTTTTTTGAGGGAGGGGGGGGTTGCATACCCCAGTATTGATCTTCTGTCCCCCAATAAAATACCACATTAAAGAAATTTTAAAAATCTATCAAGTGCTGGATAAACCTCTGTTCATTTATTTTCCATTCCAGTCTTCAGCAATGCAATTAAAATCAAAGCATGAGAAGTCTTAACTGGGTCTTTGGAGCAGTGTGCATGTCTCACGTAATAGTCCAAAGTATCGCAGCTTCAAAGACCCATGAAAGAGAAAAAGGGGGCTTCAGATAGACTTTACTGATGTTAGAGCATCTTTGATTGAGGTAAAGTAATAACACAACTATACTCAGTAGAAAACTAGCTGCCAAGATAAACTCAGATTATTCCCAGATGGACACATTTATGGATAGATATAGGTTACTTTTGGCACCTATAGATCAGTTACAGCACAAGTAATCCCTGCCGTTGGGAGGGGAGTTGTTACCATGGTAACAACTCCTGTCACAGCAGCAGTAGCAGCACACCGCTTTATCCTGGCCCAAACAAGATGACATTTCAACTTTGCAAATACATCTACCCACACAATAATGTGATAAATGATGAACTCATCTGGTTAATATCTTATGTAAACCAAAGCAAAATCACACCTAATTCCTCTCATTTGAATAGTAGCGTGATGATGGTGGTGCTGCTGCTGCAGCTTTGCTTGGTACCGGTAACGTTTTCCTCCATTTTTGTTGGTTGCTAAGTATCTGCGCAGCACTTAGCAACCAAACACCGCTGCATTGCATTGTGGGAAGTTTCTGCTTAGCTAGTGTCCACCAATCCATACTAATACATTTCTCCGGAATGAGTATGGATAGTGCATACTATACTATAGTACGTACTAATGTTTCGGACGCACTAAAAATTCTCACATACTGTTTTTGCTACTCATTAGGGTGGAAGTATGCAATTTCGGAGGCAGCTACCTGTATTGTTTGAAGCCTTGGATTGCGGCAGTTATGGACTTGGTGTTATTGTGCATCCTAGCAACAGTCACACAGCAGTCGATAAGATAGAAATACAGGAAGCAGCCCAAGTAGCAGTAGCTCACTGGCTGGGGACACTTACTGGTGGTTACTGTGGGACTTAATAAACACCACTGCATAGTGAAAAGCCCAGAAATTGCACCTGTAATGTTGAACCCTCTCTTTTTAGACTAAGACTAATAATCGTGATCAATCCACACACTTGTTTTGAGTGGAGAAAAATACCATTGTTTACGTGCAGGTGCACTTTGACTGGTTCATCTGTTATGGTACTCCCACACTGGAATCTGTCACTGATTGCATGGTGGTTTTTCTAATAATCATTTTCTTCAGGGCTGACGTAGAGCATTTTAAAGATGCTTCATGTTTCATTCACTAGTGAAGTTACGTAATCTTATGTCTGGTTGTGATAATGGTTTCAGTGGGAAACACAGTTTCACCACCAGTTAATATTCTTTAATCAGTAAGTGTCATGATTAGAAGCAACAGAGTGGCATGCTGTGGACCGAACAGTATTCAGTTCAATTCAATTCAGTTAAATTCTGCTTCATTAGCACCAAATCACTACAAATGTCATCTCAAGGCACTTCAACAATACAATACATAGCGTTGCTAAAGAAACCAACATTGTATGGAAGCTTTTCTTAAAATCCCCCCATCCAAAGCAAGCACCAGGTGACTGGGGAAAAGAAAAAACCTCTGGCAGAACCAGACTGAGGAAGGGTGCCCATCTGGCTTGACTGGTTGGGGATTAAGAGGACAGAAGAGAGGAGATAACCACAACCCCAACAACAGATCAAGAACACCTCCCGGGAAGGAGGAACACATGTTAATAACAAGTGGGAGTAGAGGAGAACAGATGAGGAGAGGTGCATCACAGGAAGTGCCCCAGCAGTCCAGGCCTATAGCAGCATAACTACGGGACGTTTCAGGGCACTTGGGCCACCCCTAACTAGGACCTTTATCAAAAAGGAAGGTTTACAAGTAATCTTAAAAGGTAGAGAAGTTGCCTAAACTGGCAGCTAGTTCCAGAAAAGAAAAACATGGTAACTGAAGGCACTACCTCCCATTCTGCTTTTAGAAACTCACAAGTAAACCTGGCGTCTGAGAGCCAAAAGCTAGTTCCTCAGAACCCTGGCTGCAGCATTTTGGATGAGCTGGAGGTTTCTTAGATACATTTTGAGACAGTCCAATAATAAAGAATTACAATAGTCCAGTTTATCCAATTAATGCATGGACAGAATTTTCACGATTTTAGCAATATTAGTAAGGTGGAAAAAGGTGGTCCTAGAAATCTGTTTAATATGTGAATCGAAGGAAAGATTCTGGTCAAAAATATCTCCCAGGTTTTTAATTGTAACACTAAAGGCCAAGGTAAAGACATCTAGAGTAATTACACTGCTAGACAATATGTCTCTGAAGGGCTCATGTCCAAATACAATAACCTCGGTTTTATGCGAATTTAGCTGAGGGAAGTTTTGAGTCATCAATCTCTTTATGTCTTTGAGGGATATTAGTAGTCTAACTAACTGGTTAGTTTCCCCTGATTTCATAGACAGGTATAACTGAGTATCATCAGTAAATCGATGGAATAGCATGTATGGTATGCCATCTAATAACCATAATAATCCAATGGAAACAAAATAAAGAATCCAAGCGTTGAACCCTGCGGAACTCCATGGCTAAGTCTGGTATAATATAAGATAAGATAGTCCTTTATTGATCCTTGTATGTAAGGAAAAATCTTCATTCACATGAACAAAGTGGAATCTCCCAGATAAATATGACTTAAATCAGTCTGATGAAGTTCCTTTAATCCAAATAACATGCTCAAGTCTTGAGTAGTAAAATGTTGTAATGGCTTCAATGCAGCACTGAGATAAAACAGGACAAGCACAAATGCCTGTCAACTCTTGGATAGTAACGGGTAATATTTACGGGCAGGGCCTGCTTTGATCACCTTACATTGGGGCCTAGTTCAGACATGTTACATACTATAACTGGTCTTAAATGTCATAATCTGATTTAGAAATGGATAAGAAAAGTGTAGTGAGGGCCAGGCCTGCCCCAAAGACCATGTCTGGTGGCTAAAGAAACATCTAATTGGCTGCATTTACCTTTAAACGCTTAAATTCCATTAGAATAATACTCATACTTACAATACTCATACATACATATATGGATCAGTTTAAATCTAAGAACATAAATTATGTCTGTTTTTTTATGTTTGACTGTTAGTTGATAGCAAAGAGCGAGGGAGAGACAGAATGATGGAATCAACCGAGAACAAGTGAGAATGGGCAGAAAAGGTTATGATATCAAAGCAGCTTTCTCTTTCTCTGTTGATTCCACAGTTATTTCACATAACTCAGAAGTTTGTGCAAATAATATTGAGCTGAATGAATGAATCTTTGGAGGCCGCATTCAAAAGAGAAGAAGAAGCTGGAAGAGGATGCAGGGTGAAAGAGAAAAAATAGACAGTAAAAGGACAGAAGTAATCACATTTTGGAGAAGAAAGTAAAGATGTTAAAACTAAAGATGTTTAATGTTATATTAATACAAAGCATCTTACTACTGTTACTACTGGTGTTATTACTCATGCAGATTATTAGTTTCATACATAAAATTATAAACCCTATAAAACTGGATGTATTTGATACATGAATTTCTAAGGACCTCTGGACCACTCCCATAATCAATAAATAAAATCTGTTGAAGACAAAATTGCAGGTGTTTTTAATTTAATTCTAATGTACATTTCGTACATGCACGAGAACTTAAAGGTCACTCAATAAACATCTGGCCTTGTTGCGCTCTGCCACTACACCCGTCTTTAATCGATTTTTGCGGGTCCTTAGCGGGGGGCAGGAATCGGCGCGTCCACCATGACAAGTGCAGCTGCACTTCCACAATTTCCGGAGAGAATCTTCTCATCTCGATTACTCTGATAAACACATCTGCTACTATTTTATCTGTGGTGCCAGCAGGTAATGCCAACTCATCACGTTGTAAAAGAAGAGATGCTTATTTCAACCCCTTCTTTGACATCAGTCTGTTAATGTTGGACTCTTTTTTCTTACATTTATGTTTGACCTCTGGATTATCATCCCTCTTTTCTGAACCAAACGTTTCACCCAGATAATAAACTTAAACATGTGCCTAACCCACACTAATTTACACAAAAATATGTAAGACACAAACAAGTTCATATAGATGGGATAATTAAAAGACCAATCGGAGCGCATCAGCATTGATTGCACAGATAAATGCACCAATAGAATTGCACATGCAAAATGCAACTCTATGCTGTTTATTTTGTATACAATAATTGATTTATGTGGTAACTTGTATCACAGCAGAATGCTCTATTTATATTCTCAATTTAATGCTCTCCTGCATGAAATGATTATTGATTGAATCCCCTAAGTGGCTGCATTAAGCCTCTGTCATAAATTACATTTATTTTAGTCCCAGGCCATTGCTGTTGCATGTGTGCAACTCTCACATTATTAATTCATAGATGTAAACCATGAAAACTGGATGTAAACAAAGGCAGTAGCTGTAACACTGGTTAAGCAAAGGAAATAATTTATGAGATCTCAGCGGTACTGCTGGCTGAGAGATGTATACATTTCTAAACATTAAATGAGGTACAGACTGAAATGCATCAAAATTAAATTATGCATTTTAAACCTAAACATCACATGAAAACAAAAACCTTCGGTTAAAGAATGTGGATGTGTGACGGTCACATATCCACAGCCTCAGTCCAAGCTGGTGGAATTGATGTATATCAAGGGATATAAGAAAATCAATACATAAATTATATCCCTAGGGCGTATAGGATTATTAAGTTTCAATGCTGTGTTTGTGCTTCCAGGATGATGATACTTTAGGACTCTGGGTGTTTGAACACTCACTGCATCACAGTCTCATTTCTATGTTTCCACGTCAACTAACAGCTGCAGCTCCGTGTTCAAATACAAACACCGCCTCACATATGGACCTGAGATGGATGGAAGTTTAATTTCATTCATATCAACTGAGAGGATGGTGTCTGCTTACCCAGCTGGGCCAACAAAAGTCTGCCCAAGAAATTCATGATGTTTGATGGCAGGATAAATAAAAATTCTCAGAGTGCGTGTCAGTGCACGTATGGAGATACGTCCAGGGTTAGTATGACTTCTCTTTCACAAGAGTTCACTGAAAATAGTGCCTAGCTTTTTTAAATCTAATATATGTATATACAGGACTGTCTCAGAAAATTAGAATATTGTGATAAAGTCCTTTATTTTCTGTAATGCAATTAAAAAAACAAAAATGTCATACATTCTGGATTCATTACAAATCAACTGAAATATTGCAAGCCTTTTATTATTTTAATATTGCTGATTATGGTTTACAGTTTAAGATTAAGATTCCCAGAATATTCCAATTTTTTGAGATAGGATATTTGAGTTTTCTTAAGCTGTAAGCCATGATCAGCAATATTAAAATAATAAAAGGCTTGCAATATTTCAGTTGATTTTTAATGAATCCAGAATGTATGACATTTTTGCATTACAGAAAATAAAGGACTTTATCACAATATTCTAATTTTCTGAGACAGTCCTGTATATATATATATATGTATATATATATATATATATATATATATATATATATATATATATATATATATATATATATATATATATATATATATATATATATGTGTGTGTGTGTGTGTGTGTGTGTGTGTGTTCACCAGAAGGCCGTCTGAACAACTAACAACTAAAATGAATCTTTTTCTTCTTATGATGCAAACTCAACACGTCTTACTTCTGTCCCAGATAAAAAGCATTCACCGTGTTCATTTAACACATAATTCCCTGCTGAATTCCTTCAAAGCTGCTGCGCCGGCAATGAGGTTTTATCTCTGTGAACTTCATGTACAGCCTACTCATTTGCTCGTGTTATTCTTATGAAGGTTAGATGTAAGATTGTAATGCCACACACACAACTCTGTTCTTTTGCCTTTGATCTTACAACCTGAAACCTTAAAGTCTAAAAAACATTACTTTTTTTTCGGCGCATATGCTGATTGAAAAGTAAGATATTCACAACCTCCACGAATTCATGTTTACATATGTATGAAGTCTTTATGTCCTTCAGTCTTATTTTCCTTATGGTGAACAGTCACTCAATACCACCGAACAAATATTGTACGTTGGAGCTTGAGTAACTGATAAATATATAAGAATACAACCATTATGAGACCAGGATTTGAACCGTGGTTTTGTATAATAACTATTGCATATCTTGTCATCTTGATAACTTTGTCTAAAGTTGCATTGGACCAGATTTTGCAGCATATTACACAAATGTTTTTGTGCATTTCAGACTAAAATTTAATTGGATTAAATTAAATAGCATGCATTACCAAAACAGAAATGACATGTAATTGAATGTGCCATCAGTCAGAGAGGACAAACGATTCACAGCCTGAGGACAGATTCTAACTAGCTGTGATGACATGACACCTGTCCAATCTGGCAGTCCGTGTGGACAGCAGGGTTCAGAGCCATGTTTCCGTGTGTGCATCTGTCCTGTTTCCGTGGTAATATGCCGTCCTAAATTCATTCATTGCCTTTTTTTTCTATATGACAGGTGAGCCCAGTGAACCATAAAGCATCTCATCCCTGTATCACCTCTGAACAACAATACTTTGCTCATCCGAGCTTCATGCAGACCCTGCCTGTCAACTTATCACCTCAAGAGAATGAATGAATAAGAAATCAGGGCGTGTTTGCCCCGTAGGCTGAAATGTTTTCTTCCCTTACAAAGCCTTGGGGCATCGGAGCAAAACCGCACTTGCTCCGGAGTTCCCCTAATCAGCTGCTGTCCATCACGGCCGGCCGACTGGGCTGCTGCCGAGTCTGCTGATCTCCAGAGACGGGTACAGCACGGTCGCCGCTCACCCACCAGCACCCACACCGCCGTCACCGGGGCCGCCGTCTCTGAATATACACAAATTAGCCCTCCATCATAGAAGCATGCTCCGGGGCATCATTTAATTGGCAGATACTGAATGACGTTTTCTGCATCTTTTTTTTTTTTTTTCGGCAAGAAAAACAATTCACACACCTTAAATTGAACCGGAAGGTTTTAACTTGTCGTCCATCCACTATTCTGTATTGTTTATACAGGATCCAGCGATTAAAATGTTTTCATCACCGTAATATATTTCATGATTAGCCATTTGAACTCGCTGCTGAAGATTCCTACTGGACTCACTGGTGTTAGCAACATACTGCAAGCTTGGCGATGAAATTTAGGTCTAGATCTAGTTTTCTAGAGGCAGTATCCTACAAAAAATCTTATTACACTTAAAACAAGAGTCATTACCAGAAAAATAACTTATTTGACAATTTTCACCTGTTTCAAGTAAATTTTCACTTGAAATAATGTAAGTAGAAAAATCTGCCAGTGGAACAAGATTTATCTTCTTACAAGCAAGAAAATCTTGTTCCACTGGCAGATTTTTCTACTTATTTTAAGTGAAAACCTACTTGAAACAGGGGAAAATTGTTGTTTTTTCCAGTGATGAGTCTTGTTTTAAGTGTAATGAGATTTTTTTTTACTAAAAATTAGACATTTTAACTATAAATAAGACAAATATTTTTGTTAAGATTTTTAGTTTTTGCAATGCAGTGTATGATACTGCCTCTAGAAAATTAGATCTAGACCTACGTAAATTTAGGTCCTAAACTAGATTTAAGACCTAAAGATGCTGAACTTGCAATGTTTCTTTTAGAATACCGGTCCTCTTTTTTTGTTTTGCTAAACTATTTCACAACTGAAACTGCAAAAAGAAAAAGCTCAACTGAGACAATTCCAGAAATGGAGATGGTTTTAGAAATGATGGCGAGAAAAGAAAATTCTAACTGAGAAAAATGTTTGCGTTCTCAGAGATTGTGATTTCTTGGTAAGAGATTCTGTGTTTTTATTTTAATTTCATTTATACTTTCCACATTTTTCTTAACTTTTGGCTTCATATTACACATTGCTCCTTTAGCTCACATTTCGTTTGAAAACCAGTAAAAAGTTAAATCCAGAGTTTCATTCTCCCAGAAAACCCTCTTAAACCCTTTTACAATCACATGGATTACAGATGACATCTTTATGAGACTGTCATTTACGGCGTACATCATATAGTAAACGACAAGTATAGATAAAAATAAAAGGTCAGCTGTTAATCACTTGAAAATTGTATCTTACCCACAACCGCCATGATCTCCCATTTACACTTACATGCATGGACGTGCCCTGTAATTTTGTTTTGCCAAAGAGTAACCAGCTGTCATGCCTTGACGAACTAATTAAGCGGCGGTTAGTTGATTGCAGCAGCGAAGCTGGTGGGCAGCTGAATTAGCGATTGTGCGTGCTCGCTGCTATTAGCCATTAAGGGTTCACGCTGCGCTGATTTCACACAATGTGTGTAGGACACGGAGCTGTCCTTTATTACAAGGAGGAAGAGCCACATTAATAGAGGCGGAGGATACCCATTCTGTCCGTCCTTCAGTGCCATTACCCGTCTCTCTCATTACCCGTCTGTGGAGTCCCTCATTTGTTTCCCATGCTCTTCATAAGAAACAATAAAGTGACCCCCTTCCTCTCACCCTGAGGTGCTTCCTTCGGGGAGATGGAGGGGCCTCTGAAAGACAGAGTGCAAGTGTGTGTCACTCATTGTGTGGCAGTGTATCATCGTGAAGGACTGAGTAATTAAGCGTGTGATGTTGTGTCTGCGTGTGTGTGTTTGTGATTGTGTGTGTGTGTGTGTGTGTGCATATGCAACAGACTGCATGTGTGTTTTCATGTGTAAATCTGATCACAAGTGTGAGTGTGTGTGATCTGTTTCAAATTAGCCCTCTAGTGTCCCCGGTAGCCCGGAGGCATGACGGATGTCTCGGTGAGCCGGAGCCCCAGCTGACGGGCCTGAATGGCTCTCCATCTGCCGTGCGACCGTCACAATGAGCTGCCGGACCGTTGCAGACGGACGGCTGTGTTGGGGACGTAGGGCGGCGGGCTTCGTGTGGGTGATGGTGAAGGGGGAAAAAGCTATTAGGGACAAACTGTGCTTGAGGGGACCACCTTCATAGAAACATGCTGGAGAATACCATTAGCACCGTCCATCACGCCATCGCTAGTAAGACACACAAAGACGCCGCCCATGGAGAAGAAATGAAGGACATTTTGATTAATTCAGATGTCAAGGTTTTCCCACTTCAGCGGAAGTCATTTGCTTCAGAATAAATTACATCTTTCTGATTTGTTTGGTGTTTTCATATTGAGAAATGAATTGGGCTAAATTGAGTAGCCCAGAACTGTAACTTTTACTCTTATTGACACAACAAAAAAAAGCAGTGGCCTAGACAAGAACAAGTATTATAACTGGACATAAGCAAAAGAAAAGCAGACAAATGTCCCTCATATCCCTGTGAGTGACAGGACCATCTGATGTTCATCGTTCCAGATCTGGCATCTAATGGTATGTTCACACTGACCACAATTCTGGAAAAATGGAGGCTTGTTTTGAGTCAGTTAATACTGACAGAAAACTCAAATCAACTTTACATAAGCATTTTTAAGAAGACTTTGTTAATCCCTTATAAAAGGGATGCAAGGGCCAGAGTTTCGTACAGAAAAGGGAAGGATTATCTTGAGTTTTTTGTTTTCATTGTTTTGCTGGGGAAAAAAAGGTCTAAGTTACAGGTATATCAGGAACTTAACATCTTGTTAGTGTTAACCCAAATCTATATTTCTCAGCTTCTGAAGAAGATCTCAGTATGGAATGAAAGGGATCTGCTCTTAGAATACTAATAATATCTGTGTGAATAATATATAAACTTAAAGCAGCAGTGATAGGATTTAATAACATTTGGTAACAAAAGTTTAAGATATAAAAATTAGTAAACCTACAAAAATGATTAAAATATGAATTCAACTCTGGCTCTCGTATCTTTTAGGGAAGAACAAGAACGAGAACCTGCGGCATCTAAAATGAATAATTCTCAGGCAACAACAAATAGTTTTACTTTCAAGTCAAAACACCGATGAAAACCATGATATTTTTATTGCACTGCCCATTCTTTCTGTGCATGCGACTTAATCTGCTTATTCAAAGATTGCTCTCACACTTCTAAGAATACAATGAAGAGAAGACGTGTGTTATGACAAGGGATTAAGAAAGGAAAACTTAATGGATCATTTGAGAAGGCTGTGCAGCATGCGCTGTTTTTCTGTAACCCCTTGTTTCCAAGCAACAATGCACAAAAGTGGACTCAGAGATTTGGACTGGCTGCTCCGTATCTCCTGCTGAGAGCCTGTCAGTCCCCGTCACGTTGGACAACTGTGGTTGCTTTGGAAACAAAGGCTGAACTTGCAGAACAGTGACTTGTAGTCACTGCATCATAACCCTAGTGCACACAGATGCACATACATGCAGAGTGTAATTAAACTAAACAGCTGGATCTACAGCCTTGACACAAGCCCTATAAATAAAATGTTTGAGAGCATCCCAAATTCAAACACTCTGAGATAACACAACTCTGTCAATTTGTTTGTGGGATGGGAAAAAAGGGAAAAAAACACAGAAAAAGGTACAGAATGGAATTAAGAAGCTAACGCCACCCCCCCTTAAACCAGCAGCTATCAGAGGTGTGAGGACGCAGCTGAAAAGGAAGCCTTTGTGCTGTATTCCTTTAGTATTTTTAACCCTCACTGCAAAAACTCAAAATCTTAACAAGAATATTTGTCTTATTTCTAGTTAAAATGTCTAATTTTTAGTCAAAATAATCTCATTACACTTAAAACAAGACTCATCACTGGAAAAAAACAACAATTTTCACCTGTTTCAAGTAGATTTTCACTTAAAATAAGTAGAAAATATAGATAAATCTGGTTCCACTGGCAGATTCTTCTACTTATTTCAAGTGAAAATTTACTTGAAACAGGTGAAAATTGTCAAATAACAAGTTATTTTTTTGGTAATGACTCTTGTTTTAAGTGTAATGAGATTTTTTGACTAAAAATGAGACATTTTAACTAGAAGAACTAGAATATTCCTGGTAAGATTTTGAGTTTTTGTAGTGAAGGTCATTCAGACATCATTAAGACCTCATTTTAAGAAAGAACTTGGGAAATTGTCATATTTTGAAAAAGAAATGAATAAATAAATAACTGTCACATAAACAGAATGAAAGAACTATCAAATGATTTGATTCTGTTATGTTTTATCCTCAAATCCCTTTGGCATGTCAACTGCTATACTGTGAACTAAGTTGTGGGAAGTTTTCAGTGCAAAACCAACAACAAATGGGAGCTCAAAGTGAGACTATCAGAAGAATCCCAACAGTACTAGCCAGTTCACAGAAACAACTTTGGCCCTGAAGAAGTTCACAGAGAGGGATACCAAAAAAATCTTACCCCTCTTTCCGCGGTCTGTGTTTGTCGTGGTAATTCAGGGGGTGTTGTGTCTGAGGGGCAGTGGGAATCTGGCTCCCAGATGTCAGGTCAAATCCCACTACAGCACAACACCTGCTGTGTCTGAGAAACGGAGTATACAACATAAAATGAAAGAGACAACCCTCTAACGGAGAGGAGATTTTTATTTCCTCTGTTTGTCCTTGTGGTTTTGACGGCAAAGTTGTCTTCACTTATTCAGAGGTTTTATTTCATTTTCCCTCTAGCCATCCTTGGGACTAAAGCCTTTCAGTGTCCAGTGGTACGACCTCAAAACCCTCTTTGGGTGCTGTGTGCAAAATGCAGTTTTGTGTGATTTACTTTCATACATGCTGGATTTTTTTTCTTCTTTAAATTGGAACCACGTGAAAAGAGCCAGCTGAACATCTTCAAAAGGCCTTGAACCGAGCATAAACAACTGTGCATTGCTGATGGATGCATTTTGCTCACGAACACACTGTAAACGGTTAAACCCATGCAGAAGCAGGAATGAATATTCCAGCTGTAAAGGCAGATTGATGTTGTGGAAAAAGGCTCGTAGATATGTCTGAAACTCCACTAAACACGTTTATGAATGGATGGATGGCTGAAGCGAGGGTTATGCATTCTCTGGAGAATAGAAATGAGTCTGGAGTGGACAGTACTCCCAGTCATGGCACCATGTGCACATCCTGCTGCTCTTCATCTGAGAACCTTAAAAAAAACCCAGAAGAAATATGCTGTCAGGGGTCAGGTAGTCAATGAACAGTCCCAGACTGCACTGTGAGGCCTCTTTAGCTTAATGCTGCATTACTGCTTAAAGTGTGTATGTTAATACTTGTGTGTTACTTGTCTTCCAAACTAACTTTCACTGGTGATACAGTATGTCTGTTGCAGTCATTCACCTTTAGAGATACCATGTTCAGAAAAGACTTGAAGACTTATAGGAAGACTTGAAATGCTGCCAGCAACAAGTTATAAAGACGGTATCAAGCGTGGGAAATCAGGACGCCGTAAAAGAAAAATAGCCCTCAGTTTGACAAGAAAATACACACACGCAAATGTGTATATATATATATATATATATATATATATATATATATATATATATATACATATATATATATACTGTATATAGTAGGGGTGTTGTCAGGGTTTTGACCCTTCCTGTTTTATTTTGAAGCCTGTGACCTTGTGTTTAAGTTCTGGTTTGACCTTCCTGTTTGTTATCAGCCCTGATCATCTGCACCTGTGTCTCGTTATCCCTTGTGTATATCTGGTCTTGTCTTTCCCTTGCTCCCGGCTGGTCCGTATTGTTTCCTCCCTCCGTGTTTTCCCGAGTCTTCCAAGGTTTTGTAGTTTTTGGTTGTTGTTGCAGTCCTGGCTTTTTGTATTCCTGCTCAGCAGCGTTTTTTGTTAAATAAATCATTGTTTCTTGAGGCCTCCTGCTCTCCTACATCTAGTTCCGAATAACTACCATTTCCTAAAGCCGGGCATACACTGTGCGATTATCGTCTCGTTTTGAGCCGATTTTCCAGTCGTGCGACTTTTTTTTGATCGGGCCCGATTTTGACCCAATCGTTGCTCGTGCCTCGTGCCTCGTGCAGTATACGTGGGGTAACGACGAGAGATTAACACCTCACGACGAGCTCCCGATCACAAATCGTGAGGTCGCAAGAAAATCAAGCGTGTTTGAAGTCCTGGTCGCTCCTCGTGAAGGAATCGCACGTTGAAGCAGCTACGACCCGATTGGACTCATCCTTTCACAGAGAGCATGCGCAATCTCTGATGTCACGTCCAAAAGTATTATTTGTAGTTTAAGTGTTGCAAATTCACATTACAAATCATGTTTTAATAGCAAAAAAAAGACTGCATTTCCACGTACGGTGCGGGTCGCCGCGTACCCTACACCGTAGCTCTGCGTTGGTGTAACGCGGAACCATAAATCAGCCTTCAGTGTGTGCTCTGTCTGCTGTTCGGAACACCACTTTTTTCTCTTCTCATTTTGCTGGGACGTCGGGTCCCTCCGCCGAGACACAACTTTTGCGGTATGCGTTCTTTGTTGTGTCTAAAAATGATGCGCAGTGCACACACCCAATCAGAAACGGTACAGATATTTTGGGATGTTTTTAATATATATATATAAATACTGTATATATAAAAAAATAAAGGATCCCCATAACCTTTGATCAGGTGGGCAGGACGCACGTTTGGGTAGACACAGCCCACCCCTGCCCCAAAACCGGCCTCGAGTTCCAGTCAGGGGTGGACTGGCCATCGGGCATACCGGGCATTTGCCCGGTGGGCCGATGGTGATTTTGGGCCGGGCCGGCCCAAAAAAAAAAAAAAAATTTTTTTTTTTTTTTGTTTAGTTTTTTTTTTTTTGGCCCGGGCCGGCCCAAAATCACCATCGGCCGGCCGATGTTTTATTTTTTTTTGGCCCGGGCAGGCCCATTGGCCCATTTGATTTTCTTTTTTACCAGACAACAACTGGTACCACTGGCCGATTGGTTATGATGAGTTAGACTGGTTATGGGCTGAAGTCAGGGCCGCTGCAAGGGGTGTGCGAACCGTGCGACCGCACGGGGCCTCGCGCCCCACGGGGCCTCGCGCCCCAAGGGGGCCTCGCGCCCCAAGGGGCCTCGCGCTATGGGCCGTTTTTATTTTTATTTATTTATTTATTTATTTATTTTTTTCAATTTTTTTTTCGTTTTTTCCCTTATAAATATCAACAGTCACATTCCATTACAGACCTAAATGTGTACTAGTCTGTGCATATCAATAAATATATGTGCAATGATGCGCGTGTCTGTTGTTCAATACAACTGATCAGACCAAGCGCAGACACAAGCTGCTCTGATCCAGACGGGTGGAGTTGGAACAAACTGTCACACAATGTCGAGAGAACGAGACAGGATCAGGAAATTTCTATCAGGGGATGAAAAAAGAAAAAAAACTAAAGAAAATGGAAGAGTTTAATGCCTCTCTGAAAGGCTCGTTTGATAAATTTGTTACAAAAATCACCGATCCAACCGGGTCTCAAGCAACCGTGGGGCCCCGCGTCGAGGCAAGCCAAATGATGATGAGGAAGGGGAAGTTATTGCGCATATAGACACCCGATCCGACCCGAAAAACCCAAAAAATTTTGCGCGCGTGAGCGTAGCGAGCGCGCGAGGGCCCCCCCCGGCCATTCCGCACAGGGCTTCACAAGTCTCCCAGGTAGCTCTGGCTGGAGTAGTCACAACATTAGAGCGCGTGGCTTATTATTGATATTATTATTTATACTATTTGAAGAATGATGAGTTCATATTCAATATCTTATATATTCTATAAAACTAAATTAGCAACTCAAAATTTAAGTTGCTTTTTTGACAGGGACAGTGGTGTATGGATTCCTGATTGTCACTAAATTTTAATAATGCTGTGATTAATAGTGGGTGGGTGAAATAATACATCAATCTTTTTGGAGAAATGTTTACCTACAGTGATGCCATCGCAGCAAAGACTTTCTGTATATATACATATATTGGAAGAACCCACTGTTTAGGCAATTCATGGTCATTAGTTAGTAAAAACAGAGGCAGCGCTGCATTCCCCCTGTTTAAAATGGTCAAATATGATGATATCAGCCTGGAAATCACAGGACTTATCTGTGGTGGTGAAAGAAGTCAGCAGTATGAATTTGAGAGATGTGTGAGCATCCCTACATGATAAACAGAGGGGGAACGCATTCTGACAGAAGTATTTCACGCTGTCAGAATGCGTTCCCCCTGTTTAAAATGGGTTAATATATCATTGTAGATATCTGAAATGTTCTTTTTGACTAGGAAGAATTGAATTACAGATATCTGCAACACATATCCAGTCTAGCTATTAAATGTTAAAACGGCTTGCCATACAAGTTTGCTGGTCTACTCAGAAACAGTACTAAGTACATCTATAACGGGACTGGGGGGGATGGTGTAGGTTTAGGTTTATCAGACAAGAACATACACACCAACAAGACAGTGTACAAGCGGTGTCACATGAACGTTTGTTTTCATTCATAGGCTTCATTTTCTTTACATCAATACCTGGTGGGCCGGTCTAGGCTCAAAATGCCCGGGCCGATTTTTTGTCCCAGTCCAGCCCTGGTTCCAGTACACGGAGGTCCGACGTGAGGATTATGATCGTATAGTGTGAGCAGACGGGTTGCATCCGAGCATCGGGTCGTACAGTGTGAGAACATAAATCGTGGGCTCTGAACTTTTGAACTCAGCCATCTAGTCGTGCAGTCTGAGATGGGGCAGTCTCAAACGATTTAAAATATCGCACAGTGTATGCCCAGCTAAACATGTGTAACGGAATTTGCATTCGTCCCCTAACCTCAACGTGCGGGCGTCACGGTTCGGTACATGCAGTCACACAACGAATATGTCTGAGTGAGTATTTTAAAAAGTTGAGTCCTCACATCAATCCAGGTGGAGGTAATGAGCTTGAAAGCTGCCAGCAACCGACATTAGTGAAGAAGCAGCAGCATAAGAAGAAGAATGGAGAGTGTGGAGTTCAAAGAGCAGCCAACTTCGTTTAAATTCCGCAAATAAGTTGAAAAAGACGAAGTGCTTCGTTTAAAGCACTTCGGCTTCCCAGTGCAATATAACAGGGATGGCACGCGTGGTGGACCGGACACAGACCATCAGTCTCCGTTGTTTCACTGAGGTGCTACTGGCAAAACATCAAACATGCTAACGCATATAAGACGGCATCACCCCGACATGGCAATCACTGGCGCGAGGAAATAGACGTGTGTGCAACAACTGTATATTTCTGAATCTGAATCAACCTCGTACAGGGTAAATGTTGCTCAGCATAGGCTGAATATTTAAAAAAAATCACAGAATACTTTTGTAAAAGTCTTAAAAATGTCTATAAGTTTCATTTGAGATAATATTTTCTTACTTTTGGGAAGCATACTTAGCTCTTGCGGGATGGCATCCCTACTATCAAACTGCCAATGTCACTTTGGACTTCTGGGTCTCCTCTTGACACGAAGTTGACTTTAAAACTTTAAAATGTATCCTGTGTGATTACGTTCATACTGTCTTGCAAATCTTGTTCAGGGTTTGTTTCTTTTTAAACAGGTTTCAATGGTTTTTTTTTTACTTCGACATCTTTCGACTACTACTGTAATCTTCCCTAGAAGATGTCGTGTGACGTCGTGACAGTGTCATGCTCACTGTTTCATGGAAGCTAGTCAGACAGCAGAGGTTGATTGCGCCCCCTGCTGTCTGACGCTGTAACAGGAAGATACACAAGAGCAACAACAGACAAAGCCGTAAAGTGTCATGTATTGGGACAACGCCAAAGTCATCCAGGCCAAAAGCAATAGACACCATCAGCCATCAAAATCAGAAATCGGGCCCGAGGACCATCAATAGGGATGAGGGAGTCTACATCCTGTCATTCATTGGTGTTAATAGTTTGCGTAACATTTATGATGTCTTTTGTTAAAACAAGTCTGTTGCTATGCCAATGTCACATGCATCTCTTCTCCGATTGGGTGCATGCCTATCCAATGGTGTCCAGAGGTACCTTGTAAAACAGGCTGAAGTGCTAAATGCATTGTAGAAATAGAAAAACCTGATCCTCTGTAACCTTACTTCTTCACCTGGCTGTTGAAGACAGACAGGAGAGAGGCAGCACAAAAAAGATCTACGAGTCAAGTGGAATATGAGACAATCAAGGTGTGACTGGGAAGCTGTGAGTCAAGGGAGGATGCGAGATCTGTTTGGATGAGGGCAGGAGAGGAGGATGCTGGGATTGTTTCTGAACTGAAACTGTTGAAGAATGTATTCAGTTCATTGGCTCGATCCAGACTAGAAGGCTGTGTTTTTATTCCTCCCTTATCACACTTCTCTCACGTTGTTCTGCTGGAGCTCGTTCTCCAACTTCCTCCTGTACATGTCCTTTTTGTCTCTAATCTTGACTTTCAGTTGTTTTTGTACTGACATCAATAACTCTCTGGCTCCCTCCCTGGAGGCTCTTTTTTTCTCTGTGAGAGGCTCTTTGAGGTCACTAGCGATCCGGGGTTTGTAATTGGGGAAGCACCTCATTATTCTGGTGGGGATGACGTTGTCCACACAGAAGTTCACATAGTCAGTCACGCACTCAGTCATGGCACTGATGTCATCTGCTTGTGGGTCACAGAGTGCATCCCAGTCTGTACCCTCAAAACATCCCCGTCGGGCTTCTGCAGCTTCCTGTGACCATCTCCTTGCAGTCCTTTTTATTCACAGGTTTCCACTGAACGATGGGTTTGTAAGTGGAGGAAAGAAAGAGAGCAGGTCATACTGGGGCCCCTCATATATCCTGGATTACTCCATCTGTTATTGACAAGCACTGCAAGTGCACCAACT
Source organism: Cololabis saira (assembly GCF_033807715.1). Lineage (NCBI taxonomy): Eukaryota > Metazoa > Chordata > Actinopteri > Beloniformes > Belonidae > Cololabis > Cololabis saira. The sequence goes on along the minus strand of NC_084588.1, from coordinate 10,993,111 downwards.
TTCCTCTTTCTGCTCCTGTCCAGAACTCCGTCAGCTTGTATTGTCTCAAAACTGGACAGGGAGACGATGGAGTTGGGGATGAGCTCCAACGGCAACGTCTCACTGAAACGCCTAATTCGTTCCCAAAACTTTGGCTAGGGTCCTTGTTAATGCTCCAAGCTTCCCCATCTTATCTGGAAGAGATTCCCCATTATGATTGAGGGAAGAGATGGTTTAAAGACAAAGTCTCTCTCTCTCTCTCTCTCCTTCCGCTTTGCTCGTGCACCCATGCCATCTTCTCTTCAACTCATCAGTGCTTTGGGGTTGAAATCTGGGCATCATTGTGGTTTTTGTCGATGAGCTGCTCCCACTTGTAAACAGCTCTTGTTGCTATGGTTACCACTATTAGTTTTGTCAAAAAGTGACAGAAGGAGCAGCAGAAATCGCTCAAGCAGCACAGGATCCAAACCAGAATGAAAAATCAGTCAAAGAAAAGTAAGAACTCAGGAAGATGTATATAAGGCTTGTACTATCATGTATTACTGGAACAAACTTCCCCCGTTCGCGGCACGATTGTAGATTAGAATAATAGTGGATTTGAATCTACACTCAGGATGGTTAGTCTAGTAGAAACCACCAGTGTGTGCTCCCTATGAGCTCTAATGTTTTTGTGTTGTGCATTGTTTACATTCACTTTACTGTCTTCAGTTTTGTTTACAAGATAAGAAAACAAATCTGACACAATCAGCATAGCACCAAGCAAACAAATTAACTTTGAAAATACAAATGTGTGGCTTGTTATTGACTGTGAAACAAAAGAATGGCTCTACTAGCAAATTTGGCTTCACAAAGTGGGTCATACACACCCCTCCATAATCCTCCTCCATCCACCATCAGTTGGGCCAGGCCAATTATGAGGACCCCCGACTGAGCCAGCCTCTTTTATCCCTTTGAGGGGGTGTCAAGTGATTCCTGTCCTTATATCAGCAGTATGGAGATGTGGAATCGTAACGCTTCCTTCACTTCCCACAGGGGAAACTATTAAATCCGGAATGTGTCACAGTGGCTCTAGATACTGGACGTAAAACCAGACAAAGAAATAGCAGATGGCTTGGAAAATGTGTATTAATAATTTGTTGAATGTGATATATTGTACTTCACAGTTATCTGTGGAATGAATAGCCTGAGAGCGGTAGATGGGGTGTCTGGTGAGGAGTTGTTGGCAAAAAGACCTGAGATGCAGAGAGCGTACAGCTACTTAAAAAAAGATAATCTGTTATCAGACTGGCGGTAAATAATTCTCCCATGAGTGGAGTGAAGGAAAGTGACAATATACGGTGATAAACTGACAACTGTATCAGATTTTTGCAGGGAGTCAGGTTACCACACGCAAAGGAGAATAAAAATATCCAAAAATAAGGGAAAGTGGGTGAAATAAGAAAACAAGTAAATATACCTAGGTTCACCTTGATGCAGTGTGAGCTCTGTGCTTCAATTGCGGGGGATACAAATTGTAGGGTCTTGTTCATGAGTGGGGGAAGGAGGGAGCAGATATATGCTCCTCCTCTAAGGTTTATGGACTATGGGTGGTGACCAAACAAATGAGATCACAATAAAAGTGGCTGAAATTTGTTATCTCTGGAAGGACTCTTGGATATCAGGGGACAATTTCAGTAATCCAGCAGGGACTTGGAGGAGACCTTCTCTACATCCACATCTAGAAATGTCCAACCAAGGGAAGGCCCAGAGGTAGACCCAGGGCACGCTGGAGATATCTTTCGGCTAAACTAGGAATGCCTTGGTGTCCTTCCAGAGAAGCTGGAAGAGGTGGCTGGGGGAGAGATTGTCTAAGTCACTCTGGTTAAGCTGCTTTCCCTGTGATCCAAACCCGGATAAACAGAAGTTAATTGATTCATGGATGAATGGATGGATGATGTGTGAGTGAGCTATGCATCGGAAAAATGATGGAGATAAATTGAAACTCTAGTAAGACATCATGATTGTACACAATCATTTTGCCAGCACTCTGTTTCTGAAATCCATCCGTTCACACTGATAAAAGGAAGCCTGGAAGCCTCCGATATTCCCATGTTTATTCTTGAATATTATTTTTTAAACTGATGAATGTGGGACTTTAAAACATTGAGCAACTGCAACTCAGGACGAACAGACTTGTGAAGCTGAATAATTATTTTCCTGTGTCTTGGCTCTTTAACCTTTATTCTTTTGATTTTCCTATGTCATGCAATGAGGCCATTGTGTTTGAAAGTGAGCCTTAAAATCCATTCACAGGTGTGCCTCCGGTTATGGTTATGTTGATTATCTGAATTTTCCTAGTTGTTTAATCCTGCAGTCAGCTTAGTGTATGTAAGCCTCCGACTTTGAAGAAAGTCTTAGCGCCTTTAATCAAAATTCTTTGTCTTTATGCTGACATAAAAAACAAAAACTTCTAAAGCATCCCAACTGAAGCAAAGCGGGACATTTCCTCAATGTTCCTGTCAAACACAGAAAGGTTTGGTCTTTTTATAACAAGTGCTGTCAATTCAATTCAATTCAATTTTATTTATATAGCGTCTAATACAACAGATGTTGTCTCTAGACGCTTTCCAGAGATCCAGAACATGAACATAAACATCACTGTCAAGCAATTAAAAAAATTGAGCGACTAATTAATAAGGATCTGTAATTGATTAATCTAATTAATCTCTATTCTAATCTCACCTTAAAATTGCTGAGAAAAGCCCTCAACTTGAGTTTTCCTTTAAATTCATTACATTATTGTGGCAGATCAAAACATTGATGTAAAAAAAAAGTGGCTTTATAAAGCAATTTATTTTATTTTTTTCCCCTTGTCTGCATATATGTTAATGGCTAATAACAAGTTTGGTCAAACTTAAAGCATATATATGCATTTTAATCTTCTTTCTTTTTTATTTATTTTTTAACAGATGTAGCTATTTACACCCACTTGGCTAAATCATTCCCCAGCCTCTTGGTCGCAGCCGTGCGCATGCGCGGGCTGCTCTCAGTCTAGTTTGGTGAAGAGCGTTGCTGTGGCAATATCGTTGCTGCTAACGTTGGCTGCAACTGCGACCGGGTGCTTTGCGTTTATGTGGCTAAACTTGAGCTGCTTCGGTGGTGAGCAAAGTCCTTTTCACAAACAACATATCACTTTACCTTTATCAATGGTGCCGTCGGAGCGTTTTAGAAATGTAAATTCCCCGTTCACTGGACCGGCAACTTTCACATGCTCCACGCCCAGGGCTCCAGACTCACTTTTTCACAGGTAGCACTGGTGCCACCTAGCTTTTCATTTAGTATCACCAAAACAAATTAGGTAGCACCATATTTTTCATTGCGCATAACATATTTAGAAACACTACAATAAGGTTCCCTCAATTAACATTAGTTACATTCCTTCCTGCAACTGACGGGCCACATGCCCTACAGTGGACACACACCATGGCCTGTCCCTCGTATCTTAACCACGGGAACTGTGCCAGCCATTGTCGTTGAAAGCTGTACTTTTTCTTCTCCCCACTAGGGTTGCCACCTTTCAGAAAAAGAAATAAGGAACGTCCCGATTTCAGCGATTTTTGCGAGCGCTAAAAAAAAGGGACATCCCCAAAACGTCTAAAATGCATAGAAATGTATATATTTTATATGAAAAAACTAAATGCTGTAATAGCATTGAACCTTCATGACTGTACAGAAAGTCTGAACCTGAGCATGGTCATCGTAAATTAAACAAAGTCTGCCTGCATTGGGCAGTTAAACAGAACCGCACCCAAATTAAATGACAAAACGACAAAAGACAAGCAGCTCCTTGTCTTTCAGAACTGTGGTAACTCCGAACAGATCTGCTCAAAGTTCAGTGATGAGGAGCTCCACTGAACTATTTGTTATAATTTTGATTATTTAATTCTTTATTGATTTCATAAAATATTCAAATTTTTTGAGATTTTTTTTTTGGGGTTTTCATTAGCTGTGGGCCATAATCATCAAAATTATAACAAATAAAGGCTTGAAATATCCCACTTTGCATGTAGTGGGAAATAATATATTTGTTTCACCTTTAGTTCAATATACTGACACGAAATAAGTTTAGCAATATATTCTAATTTTCCGACCTTCACCTGTATATTATGACCAATAAATAAGAGCATAATATATGTCCCATATCATACCATATCAAGCTCAGGGGATGATTCAGGTATGAGGAACAGATGCCTGGCTCCTCTCCTCTGGGATGTTATATTATGTTTGTGGAGGTTTCTGCAGCATGCTGTCTGACACACCTCCGGGAGACCTCTGCTTCCTCTTTTAGGACGAGGTGGGGTGTCTGGAGCCTCTGGAGACATCTTGACTTACGCGTGTCGGTGCAGTGAGCAGCAGTGAGAGGTAAAGGCTGATTTATGGTTCCCCGTCAGACCAACGCAGAGCCTACACCGTACGTTGCGCGTCGCCGCGTACCCTACGGCGTAGGCTCTGCCTCGATTTAACGCGGAACAATAATGTCAGCTTAACTAGGCAACGGAGCGCAAAGGGGTTCCGTATTGGTTCAATACAGAACGCAACTTTTAATTCCCAATTACCAAACAATTCCGTATTTCAAGGGACGGGTGGCAAGCCTACCCCACTCTCCCCCGCCTGTTTCACCAACCTGTCACTCTCTTCATCAGAAGAAGTATCCATGATTATTGTCGCTCCCTCTGCTAACCCTTCTCCTCCTCCACCATGGATCCTTCCATGGTTGCCTCTGGCACATTTTCTTCTTAAAATAATCGTCTATAGACCGCTTCATACTGCGTCTGCTTTGTTTACCTTTTTGAGCGCGCTGCGTGTACGCGCGCGTGCACTGCTGTGCACGTAACGTGCGCAGACCGTACCAGGTGCAGTCAGACAGAGAGAGGAGAAATAGGACTCGCAGGAATTAGCCAGAAAGTAAGATTGTATTATCAACCACTCCATTAATGCACTAACACAGCCGAGTGAAAAAATAAAAAATATTTTTTTTTTTTTTTTCCACTAGTCCTCTTGCAAGTAGCACCAGAGCGACCTCATTAAATTTTAACTCGCACCTTAATAAATTAGGTCGCATAGCTACTGTAACGACGCCCACACACAGTGACAGCCAATCAACGCACACTTCAAGGTGGGACCGATCGTTGTTTTCCACCCACAACTCGAGCACAATAAAGCCTGAATTTAGGTTCTGCATTAAATCAACGCAGAGCCTACACCGTTGCTGTGTGTCGTGAACCCTTCGGACTTCTCCGTCACTCCATTTCTCAGCGGTGCAATACCCCCCCAGAGCTCTAGTTGATACTTTGTTTAACTTCCGGTTTTTCCGGTCACAGTGAATCAAAGCGATAAGGACAACTATTGTGCTATTGTGCAAACCAAAACAAAAAAAATCACACACACACAAAGAAAAGAGCGCTGAAAGTTCACTACTGCTTCACGAACCGGAAATGCGTTGCTACCAAGCAAACCAATCACAGCCCTCTCGGTCTGCGTTGGGTCTGCATCGCCTTGATGCGTAGTTAAATTTTTTGGGAGGTGCACGTCAGGCTACGGCGTAGGCTACGGAGAGACTCCCGCGTCGCTGCGTACCCTAAGGCGTAGGTTTAACGCAGAACCATAATTCAGCCTTAAGCCCACCACACAAACACAGATTTCAAAATAAAGGCAATTTGAAAACAGAAAATGTAAAGTTAGAGATTAAAAAACATAACGCGTTAAATAACCCTGTAATTAATTAATTGCAATTAACGTGCTAATTTGACACCCCCATTTATAACATGCATGTAAACTTCTGGTTGCAACTTTATTTGGAAGGACAAATCTATTCATTCTGCTGGCAGGATTTATACAATTAAAAAGGTTTAATCAAAAGTGTCAAACACTAAGGTTTCATTTACAACCTCTTCGGAAATATTGCTCAAGTCCATCTGGATCTTCTCACCCTCTCTCAGGGCCTCCTCAAACACCTTTTGTGACTGAGGCCATTATCTCAACACCTAACAGTATTCTGTCATCCACGGCAATCTATTTGTTGAAGCAGATAGAGGAAAGAAGCTTAGTTCTACGAACATAGTTCACTGTGGGGTAGTCCAGAAAAATGAAGAAAAGTGTCCAAGGAGAGCATTTCACCCTCATTTCTACCATCTTTACAGCATATTTAGAGACTTTCAGTCACATGTTCTCTGTAATGTATACTTACACAGATGTGTCAGTGCTGATGTTGGGTATTTTTTAAATTTTTTAATTTAGCTCTGTAAACACATATTTGGCTACAATAAATACAGCAGGGACAGTTTAAATCCATAGCATGTAGCAAGGTCTCACATGGCCAGGAACACTTGTGCGGGTTGTGTGATCCAGTTCTTCTCTACATGTTTTTTTTTTTCGCATGGTATTTCATTTTCTATTCACATTGATCTATGTTCCCTGAAAATGGTTCTCAAAAATGTCCCTGAAGCCGTGCAGCAATTCCCATTACTTAAAAGTCTGTCTTTGATCAAGTCGTACCCGAGGGCCTGAATAGCACAGTCACCCAGTATCGTTTTGCAGCCTTGTAAGTTGCACAATGAGTTTCCTGTGGATTCTGAATCCTGTCATGTGATGCTCTGCCAACACAATCTCTTGATAGTAAGTACTGTATAGTAACTTCCTTATTCCAAAGCACAAACATTTCCATTTCAATACGAAGGTTCAAAATGATTATATACGGTACTTCAACATGGCTCCCCTTGGACACCTGGCAGGGGCGGATTGCTTGGTCAATATTTAAATACAGCTTCCAGTCTGGACATTCCCAAACTGACCCTTTTGCCAGCTATCATGCGGACGTATAACTGTCCTATCTGCTCTGATCTATTATCCATCAAAAGTCATCAAGCATTTTATGCAGGACTTTGCACAACAAAGCGTTTGATTGCATTTTAGATGTTGCTTAGCTTGTTTTGGGGGAATTTTGTTGTGAATCCAAGTCTACCAGCTTCATCCCAGCTAAACTGTGGGGTACCACAAGGTTACATTATGGGCCTCATTCTTTTTACATTGCACATGATTTGTCTGATCTCCATTTTTCTGAAGCTTATTACCTTTCATTATGCATACAGCCAAAAAAAGGTAAGAACTTCCCTTCAAGGTCTTGTGAACTGTCTTTAGGAAGTACAATCATGGTTGGAGATTAACTTCCTTAATTTGAATGAGTATGACAGGAACTATAAGGGGGCATTGTGGTTATACAAGCTTTGTGTTTAAACACCTACTATCTATGGTGGTACCATAATCTCACATGCTACTTTACACTTTACACAAAACAGCTCACAGATATGCTCCCACTTCATGAATCCTAGCCGTAGAGCAGGACACTAATGTGTCTCAGAGCTTTGGACCGACATACATATCTTGTGGTTTGCTGTGAAACTTAACAGCAAGTATGGAGATACACAATTTTTTATTTTATTTATTTATTTTTTATATTTTGCATGTATATGTAGGATGGAAAATGATGCTTAATGCCCTGGTGATGCTTGAAGGCTGGTTTTATTAGACAAATCCAATAAAAAAGAATAATCTCAGAGCTGGGTTTTCTGGGGCAGAAAAACAGAAACACAGACCATCAAAGACACAACAGTCTTTGAAGAGATGGGATGAGAAATCCAGAGTTAGAAATCAAAGGAAATGTCAAGACATGATTCCTAAGAGTAGTCTTACAGATTTTACGACTGTAGTAACTATGTAGCTATGAACTGTCAGAAAGTAGAGAGCAAAACCAGGGTTTTAAGGCTTCAGCGCTGATTATAAATGGTGGGTTTGACTCCAGTTCAGGCTGGTTCTCTGACTAGAAGACGCGCGAACACACACATACGCACACACACACACACACACGCACACACGCACACACACAGCAGACAGACAAGGGGAACTCACAAGTAACATAAGGTGGGGAAACAAAGAACACACAAGAGGAGGAGAGGTGCCACCTCGGGACTTTGTTTGAAGAACATTTTTCTATTATTTTTTTATTTAGTTGAGGTGAGGTAAGATGTTCCACCATTTTTCAAAAATGTCTTCATTCAAAATTTTCCTATTTGAGAAAAGCTTTCAGTATATAATACATTGAAAGGATTTGTTAATAAATGCTTTCTCTTTTTTATTCAGGATTTTGGATATTGTATATATATTTATTTATGTGTGTGTGTGTGTGTGTGTGTGTGTGTGTGTGTGTGTGTGTGTGTGTGTGTGTGTGTGTATATGTATATATATATATATATATATATATATATATATATATATATATATATATAAAATCTGTGTGTGTGTGTGTGTGTGTATATATATATATATATACATATATATATATATATATATATATATATATATATGTATAGTATACAGGGGATTTCGGCAAATTTCAGAAGGAAAACCAGCTGAAGAAGTAGAGAGTTTTATTGTTGTTTTGTACACAAGTTAAACTAAGTGAGTGACTGAGTAGACCTCTATGTGTGTTGTCCTGCATTTCGGTGCGTGTGTCACAGCCTGTGGTTGAGGACTTTCCAACCGTGGCCCTTTGAAGCCCAGCTGACTCGATAAATACTGTTTAAGTGAGCCTGTCATTAATGTGGCAGGCCTTCTTCCATTCGTCCTCTGCAGTAACACACACTTAGTGTAACTCACAAATAGCTGCATCTCATGTTACAGCCCATAGACCATCACAGTTGTTCACTCGTAGGTCTTTTATTTAAAGAAGCACAGTCATGGGGAATTAAATGTTCCAGCATTTAAAGAGGGTAAATGCAGACACGTGCAAATGTGTTCGAGCGGCTACACATATTTAAAGTCAGGGGTTTTCAAGGCACATTTATTCTCTAGGTAGTACCAAAAAAGAATGTGCTGAAATGACTTCACTTTACCACGCAGAATGACATCATGTTCAGGTACATAAAAAATTGAAAAGTTTGAAATTAAAGCTTTTTTTAAGACATGATGTCTACAGATAATACTGTTAATTTGGGCATTAATCATGTTTCCTCATTTCCTTGTGGTCGAATTCAACTGAAAAGTATAATTTTATTACATCATAAAGTGCAAGTGTTATGGCTCATCTATCATCACACGGGCTATTATCCTGGGGGGGGGGGGGGTTCATACATTTTTATCTGTTTAGTTTAGTCCTGAGGCTTTTTGTTTTTTTTTAAGAAACAAATTTTCTAAATTCAGAATTTCTGAGTTGTTTTTTTCTTTGCCCAAAAGATCCCTACCATGGTTTAAAGCAGGGGTTCTTAACCTTTCTGACCTCGAGGCCCAATTTTTTCAGTACAGAGCGGCCCAGGGCCCAAGTAAAAACCTTGTCAAATAAAATGATCATCACGGACTTTTATGAAACATGTCAATGTTAACATGCACATGTCAAGCTTGATTTATACTAGGACAAATCAATCAGTTCAGGCTTATTAATAAAAAAAGATCAATAATTAGATTTTACTTAAATAAAAAAGGAAGGACTCAGAATAAAATATATATATACATATAAATCAATCAATGGATGGCAGTAGAGCGGGTCGTCCAATGATCGGAAGGTCGGCAGTTCGAATCCCGCTACGTCCCAGTTGCTGTCGTAGTGTCCTTGGGCAAGACACCATACCCACCTTGCCCCGTGTGAATGTTTTTGAATGTTTGGTGGTGGTCGGAGGGGCCGACTGACGCTTCTGTCAGTCTGCAGGGCAGCTGTGGCTACAAACGTAGCTACCACCACCGGTGAGAATGTGTAGGAATGAATAATGATCTCTGTAAAAAGCGCTCTGGGTGTCTTGAAGGGCGCTATATAAAACCAAGCCATTATTATTAATAAAAAGTAAAATAAATACATTCAAAATAATGTTTTTAAATTAAATAAACTGTAAATAAAATTGAAATAAAGTGCAAATGAAACTATATTTGTGCATAGCAGAACCAGAAGAATCTTTATTTTCTTTCATATACATATTAAAAAAAATATACAATTTCCTTTTTATCTGCAGCTCTTAATGAGACACTTGGGCCTCTGAGACACAATCAGGTCCAGTCTGGGTGGAATGGGGGAAAGGCTCACTCTCAGAGTAGCATGCAGCGTTGCTCTGAGTCTGTTTCGGGCTTTGGGCTTAGTTGTGGCCACGATGGAGAATATAAAAATAAAGGATCACGCCGTGCTCGCTCTCCCCGTTGCTGGGCGCAGACCAGGTAATCAATCCCTGATACTGGCAGATCCAAGCCGACTCTGAGGGCAGACCAAGTAAACGATCCCTTATCCTGGCGGATTTAAACCTATTTTGTGCAAAACAAAGGATTTTCTCCGTAAATACAGGCCTTAATAGTACACGTGCAGCTAGATGAGTGTCCGAGGTAAAGAGGAACGTGCCGCGGCATTATTCTCCTCCTTTATAGAGCTCTACATCCATGATAGAGCTCCCCCGCTTCTTCCTCTTGGTTCCCTCCTCCACCGGCTGGCAGTCAGTAACAACTGACTAACACATTAGCACCACCACATGGTCGGGATGCAGTCCCGCGGCCCCCGCGGCCCAAACCTACAAAACAGAATTTTTTTCGCGGCCCACTAGGGGGCGCTCGCGGCCCATGTGTGGGCCGCGGCCCTATGGTTAAGAATCACTGGTTTAAAGGAGCATGAGGCTCCTTTTAAGAAATGAGACTCTCTAGCGCCACCCTTCACCACGACGGCCGTCGGGGGTACTGCAGCAGTGAAGCCGGCACGGGAGAACGGGGAGAACGTGCATGCAGCGTCATGTGACGTCACATCCGCAGGACAGCGCAGGAAACTCGGCCCCACAATTGCAGCACATTTTGCAGCACACAGCCTGTTCAAGGCCACAGAGAGATACGAGGGAGGGCTCATTCTTTTTGGTTTGGAACGCTTCATCTGACATTATTACTAGAAAACTTAAAACGTATACAAATTTTTTTCATAAATCCTGCCTCAATCCTGCCTCATGCTCCTTTAAGTCTGCTACCACAAGGTAGAAACATGGAGGCTGCTTCGGAAGAAAGGGGTAAATGTGGCAGTCAGCAGAGCTGGCTGGTTAGAGGTCTCAAGCGGGATGAAGGGTAGTTACCTACCCAGTGGAAAACATCCACCCGCCAGCTCCTGAGGCTGGGAGGCGTCTGAAGAGCCGGGCTGAGGAAGGAGCTGAAAACAGCTGGCAGAGGAGGCTGAACGAGGAAGATTCTAGCTGTGAATCCGAAGAAAGGACAAGGCTTGTGGCAAAGAGCCTTCCTAGGGCTGGATGCAGCGGCTGTCAGAGAGATTACCCCGTCATTTTAACCCAACACCATGAAATCATCCTTGAAGGGTGAGTCCTTACATCTGGGATCACCAATTTCAATGTACACTCACTTTATTGGCTATCGTTTGTGTACCTAATAAAGTGGCTGGTGAGTGTATAAATGGTGTATAGTTACTGATAGTAGCAATTCAGTATAATATCACTGAATATCATTAACAAGAATGGTTAAAAACACCCATTTCTTATAATTCTTTTTAAACTTTATTTTTTTTTTTTTTTTACATTACGGAATACTTTTCTTTTTTTACATGATATATATGTCATACCAGTAAAAATAACAAATACAGTACATATAAACAAACACAGCAGACAGGGTCATCTAGAGCAAAAGACAAAATGTCTTCATCAATCTTAAGAGTATGGTCGGGTTGGATTAGCGGCTTTGGTTTGGGGTCCTTTCGTGTCCATAACAGTCTTTCTATAGTAATCCCTTGTTCATGTAGCATTTACATACATCATGTTCTTCCATATATCCTCAGACAGTAAACAGACATCCTTATAACATGTCATCCCAAATCCAAGTAATGTCTCCATTTCCTCCAGTACTTGTTTCCCTTATCTGATTCATGTCTGAGGGAGAAAGTTAGTTGTTCCATATTGTGGATTTCTTTAACTATTTCTATCCATTCTGAAATTGTTGGACACTCCCAGCAATAAGCCATTTCCTAGTTATTGCCTTTTTACTACTTGCTAACAGTATTTTCAGTAAATACTTATCTTGTTTGTCCAGCTCAATTGGTATGTTCCCTAAGTAAATAATTTCAAAACTAAAATCCAGTTGTAAGTCAATTATTGTTCTAATTGCTGTTACTACATCAACCCAGTATGTGGAATGTTGGGAATCTCCCAAAATATATGGTAATGGCCAGCAGACTCAGGCCACTTTTCCACATAGCCGGGTATTTACAAAAACGGATATTTCCCCCTCTACGTTTTGAAAAATACCATCATTTACACGAACCTGCATAAATAGGTTGTTATGGTACTATGAGCAGCCAAACCTACAGGGGGCAGTGTAACAAGAAGATAAAGTCATGCTAGCCAATCAGAATCCTGGAAAAAACATCAACAAATGACACGAGTAACTTCCAGTTACTTCCAAGATGAACGAGAGTCTTTCATTTGGAGTGACAGAGAAGTGGAGTTACTTTTAAGTGTGACTTTAGAATATAAAACAGGTCAAATACAAGAAAATATTGACGGTGGCCAAACAAATTGTAAACACAGGTCGCACACATGACGCTGGTGACGTTTCTGTCTCATAATGTGACGTTCTGAAGCCTAAATGTCCGTTTCCCTCTGTTTACAAGCAAACAAGTTTTTGCAAATCTCCACTTTGGCCGGAGTTTTCAGAAATGATGGTTTTTGGAGACTTTGAGCTTTGTTTTTGTATAAACGAACAGCCGAAACGCATGAAAACACCACCGTTTTTGCTACGTGTAAACGGGGCCTTATTTCCACATTCTCTCCAACACTGTCCGTATTCTGGGTTGTTAGTCGGTGAACTCTTGATTTTAGGAGTTATAAAGTACCTTTAGTGTGTTCTTCCAGGTAAATTCACCAATTTCTTATTCTTAAATCATTTGCGAGTAATAAAAGTAAAAGGTGATTTGAAGTTATCCAGTTCACTGACAGGGAGGTGGGGACCTGCTTATGTAGCGTGTTGTGACCACTCGGTGCAGCAACATACTGACAGAGGTGAAACCAAAGTAATGTGAGAAGAGAAGACCAGAGTGACAGAGAAAGAGACCAAAACAGCAACTTAACCTCCACAACTACACGTGGACTCTGAGCTACGGCTGTCGAGCGCTTACTAAATGTAGTGTTAGAAACTGCTTTACACAAATACACAATAAAAAAACCCACAGAATTATGTTTAATAAACAAGCATGAGGAGGAAATATACTTGACTGTAAATATGACACCAGAGAAGAACATGAGGACTGGCAGGCATAAATATGAGTTAAGAGGATGATTAAAACAATTATATGTGCATAAAATAAAGACTAAAAGTGAAAAACAAGTGGCTAGCAGCACTGCTGAGACTCGGTGCATCACATATCAATAATAGTGAGCAGGACTGAGGAAGTTCTGGACCTGGACTCCGGACCAGGGTGGGAATGCTGCCACCCGCTTGACTCTTCTGGCTGTTGTGACGGGTCAGTTACGCTCTGTTCTCCCCCCAATGAGGTGCTGACAGCCCTCTTGGATAGATGAGGGGGTGATAAGAGGATCATCACTGGTACAGGAGAAGAATAGACTAGAGGTGAATAGCACAGTGGGCTGAGCAGGGATTTCTCACCAAGAGCAACTGGTTGCTGTTGGAAAGGCTTCTCATACAGTAGTGCCAGGGAGGTTGATGAGATAATGTTAGGTTGTCTATCATAAAACCAAGACTGAGCTCTGGTGACCGCTGGATGATTGTCGAGCTTGACGACAACTGCCGGTGAGATCGTCGTAGGATACAACTTCTCAAATCCTACACTAGCTGCAGTTAATTAATTACCTCAGTTTTGAAATCCAGAAACATATATAGTAATCCCTCGCTATAACGCGGCTCACCTTTCACCGTCTCGCTCCTTGACAGATTTGCATTGTGCATAGTGTTCTGCATTCTGATTGGCTAAACAGGCTACTTTTACATGCAGTCAAAATTCAGGTTATTGCTAATATTCCGGTTACTGAAACATTCAGAATATTCTGTTTCCATGCGTGAGCAAACAGGGTTATCCCTGTATACATGGTAATTAATCATTTGGGATATCTGGATCAAACCAGCGACGCACGGAGAACGTCATGACACAATTCCCGTCATTTCCGCTTCTTCTTCCTGTATCCAAATTCAAAACAAGTGCTGCTTCGCGCAACTTTTCGCTCACCTTCTTGTAAATCTCGCTATCCCGGTACTACGTGCGAAAAGAGCATGCGCAGAAAACAAATTAATGTTCTGTTTGATCGGGATATCCCATTTGGCGTTTACATGACCAAATATTCGGGTTTTAAAAGGAGTAACCCAGGGGTCATGTTTTTAAAAACCGGAATATGAGCAAATTCAGGTTATTCAAATGGGTTATTGGTGTTTACATGGCCGTGCAAAACCGGGTTATTGCTAATATTCTGGTTTTAAAAGGGTTATTGACTGCATGTAAACGCAGTCACAGTCTCCCCGCTTCTTCACTTACTGTGTCAATAACATTGGTCGCTTAGCAACAATGCTGAGAACGGCCAATGAGCTTCAGCAGCAGCTCAAGAACAGGACCTTTTGATGAATCGTTCATTACAGTCTGAAATATAATCGATGGTGTCATGTCGGTTTATAAGAATCTTTTTGCCCAGAAGAAAAAAGAGCGACAACAACGACCCATAACTATGTTCTTATCTCAAAAAACACCCCTGCACCGCGGCTTTGGGAGAAAAAGACGCTACAGAGCGAGTCAGGATGCAGCTGCAGTTAGAAGAGCAGTGAAATACACGCCAGTCACAATTTGTCCTACTGTACTTACTGTATTGTATGTACTTCTTATGTTTTTCATAATAATTTTTCATTTTTTCCTGTTCAAATCCAATGGGGTTGCGGTGGGGCGGTGCTGATCTCCGCAATTTGAAGCCTTGTATAATAATTGTTGCTACTTCACTGATTTCACCTATCACAGGTTCTTTTTGGAACGTAATTCCCGCGAAAAACGAGGGATTACTGTATACTTTAAAAGACAAAGTGAAAAGAAAGAAAAAAAACAATAATTCAGGCCCTTGAGCAATGGACTCCACCTGACCTGATAATTTGGCTTGCTCTCAGCTCAGTCTCATCACGCACGTATTCATATTTTACTATAGAAAAAGACCAAAAAGCCGAGTATAATAAAGGACACTGAGCACAGCAGGTGGCAGAGAGAAAGGATGAAGAGGAGAGGAATAAAAAAGAAAGGGAGAACATCAAAGGACGAAGAAAACATGATGGAACAGGCCTGAAGGGAGAGCCAGTCAAACACCCTTCACACACTCTCACACACACATACAGAAAACCTGCGTGTCACTCACATGTCAGGGAGGAAGGCAACCCCCTGTTGGAGATTAATTACCCGGTGCCATTCACAGAGGGAATGTGGGGATTTTTCTCTCTTGTCCCATTTAGCGCATCGCACACCTCTGCCTTAGGGACCCTGGACGGTACAGAGGCAGCGATGGAGAGCACCTCCCTGCTGCTCTCACCGTGACTGTGGGGCAAACGCTTCCCATGTCTGCTCTGGTGTAAATGTCATGAAAGGAATACAGGCTGAACGCCGCAGGATTACTCTCCTTTGCTTTGAACTTCAGCCTAAATGATGCCCATGAAGAAAAACTGTTGCTGACTTGATGATACAAGTTTGAGCATAAACCGCAGACCTTTCTGCACTTTGTAGTTTGGCGTTGAGGCTAAAGGGGACACTTTTACATTTCCTTCATCAAGTGTGGGAAGTCTTTTCTTTTTGTTTGTTTTGTCGTTGTTTTACAAATCCCAATCTTAAGACCCAGAAGACTAAACTTGATAAAATGTGTTCTCAATTCAATTCAATTTTTAATTCAATTCAATTTTATTTATATAGCGTCTATTACAACAAAAGTTGTCTCTAGGCGCTTCTCAGAGATCCAGAACATGACCCCCAAGCAATTATTACATAAACGTAACATAAACAATGGCAGGTAAAAACTCCCCTAGTGGGAGAAAAACCTTAAAAGGAACCCTGGCTATTAAGACATGTAGGTCTTAAAAGATAAATGTTGGTATCAATTATAATAATGTGATGTAAAAAACCTTGTTGATGTCTTCGTTTTTATAAAATTTGAAAATATATATATTTTTTTTTTTTTTTTTTTTTTTTTTTTACCTTGTCTGCACACATGTTATTGATTGATACCATGACGGTAGAAACCAAAAGTGTATATATGTGCATTATTACTATATGTAATATATACATATATATACACACACATATGCGTACACATACATAAATATACACATACAAACCCAGTGTTTTTTTTTTTTTTTTTGGGGGGGGGGGAGGGGGTGGGGGGGGGGGTGACGACATCCACTGCCAATCCAGGAAGCAGGAACACACGGAGACACACGTCAAGCACTGGAAATCTGCAACAAAAAACCACAAACAAAGCACGAAACCGGCACGGAGCCAACCAAAACACGAACAGCAATCGACCTAAATCTTGAGATCTGATCGCAGTCTGAGCTAAGCTATCGCTACCGCTACCTAAACCCAAAAACTAGAGAGCCAGCATGCAGGTGAACAAGCCAGTGTGTATGTCTATGTGAAAACGCCGTCACCTTAATGTTTAGCTGTGTTTTGATCTGTTTTTCTGGTGCGCCGTCACCTGTTTAGCTGTGTTTTCATCTGTTTCTGGGTGTCAAAACAGTGTACGGGGGTTAGCAGGAGCCACCGTCTGACGTCACTACCCAGAATGTAAGAAACAATGGCGACCTACGAGTTAAATTATATTTTCAAATTTTATAAAAACGAAGACATCAACAAGGTTTTTTATATCACATTGTTTTAATTGATACCAACATTTATCTTTTAAGACCTACATGTCTTAATAGCCAGGGTTCCTTTTAAGCCAAACAGTTTAGGAGGGAAGAAACCTGGAACAGGACCAGGCTCTCTCAAAGGCTTGAATCAAGGCAGCTGGACTTCCTGTTCCTGTTTCTTGAATATGTTTCACGCTCCATCCAGGTGGTTTAGTCAGTTTGAATTGACAAGCCGCTGAGGACCAACATATCCTGGATGACGGAGAATCCGTTGACTCGGTGACTGCACCGAGTTCAGGTCTGGCACCCCAAACCGTCACCCATCTGGTGTACTTAACAGTTGGTGTGAGGTGTTTCTGTTGAAATGATGGGTTGGGTCAGATCAAGACCAAAATAACTCCACTTTGATCTCATTTATCTAGAGGACATTGTATCACAACTCTTGTGGTTTGTTCAGATGGAGTTTTATGAAACTCAGTCGTGGTTACATGGTGTTTTTAGGTAGAAGGGGGTTTCCCTCGGCAACCCCTCCAAACAACTTGTACTTGTTCTGTCTTACGTCCATCACCGTCCTTAACATTTAACGGGTTCAGTGAGCTCTGTAGGTTCTGAGCTGCAGCTTTTTCTTATTTTCTCTTTCTTTCCTTTCCCTCTTTGAGTATTCCACCTTGTGATTTTTTTTTAACGTAAAATAGCAGCAGTGTTTATTTGGGGGCGCATTGTTAAGTGTCGTGAAGGCTTTCCACTGAACAATATTTCTCACTGAAGAAAGATGACCTACAAGTTGTGAGGGAATCATTTTATAACGCTGTTCAGATTCCCTTAGAGCATCAATTACTTCTCGAAAATGATTATTTGTGTCATTCCCTTTTAGCATTGTGTTAACACCCCCCTGAACGCTCCAGACAACCAAACCATCAACATCTCCACTTTTACAGAGGTCAGAAGATCAGTTCACCCAGGGCTGACCTGGAGACCAACCTGGCTAAAAATCTACCCTCTTAAATCCCGTGGAAGCAATAAGGGGAAACTTCAGGGTGCCTGGGAATTCTTCTTTTTGCTCTCAATTTTTTTGTAAAAAGATTTTTTCTATTATGGCTTTTTTTTCACTTAAAAATGTAGGATTAAAAGAGGAGGTGCTAATATACTAAACCTACCAGGAGATGTTTCTGCACCTAAGCGCTCTCAGAGCAGAGGGGAGGCAGGATGGAGCTGGCCAAGCAGAACAGTGCTGCATGAAAAACGATACGCCAACCATAAACAGTTTTTATTGTTCACGTTTTCTGTTGACCCACTTGAGCTCTGCTTGCTGTTCTGCAATGAGAAGTATAGATTATAACTGCTGCTCCTCCATTTCTGACAGTGTGAGCCATCTCAGCGTTATCTCTCGGAGTGCAGAAGCGGTGAAAAAAAACTGGATTTAATTCACATGTTTGGTTCGTTTGGGAGTGTGAGATAAGGACACATACAGAGTCAGCGCAACAGACCGGCATTTTTACCTGAGGCAGGAAGGACTGGAGAAGCGCCCTTGTGTGCAGTTTTAAAATACCTATACTAATACAAGTATTTCCCTTTTCTGTTCAGGTTTATTTCTATTCCGCTAAATTTCACAGGCAAATATTATACTTCCATCTCAATTATATTTGTTTTCATAACTTCAGTCACATTTTTAATGATATACATTAGTTACGGACAGGATTTGAAATGTACTGTTTCGTGTTGTTTCTAATCTGCGTGGCATCTGGAGTTTTACCAAACCAGGTCGCAATAAGGGCCATGTATCAACGATATGGATTAGTAACAGTTTTCTTCCTCTCTTATGGCTTCATTCAAATAAATAAAAAGCACACAATCTAATATTCAGCATTGAATCAGATATTATTGCCCCTCATGTTCTGAATTCAGGCATACCGTATTTCTTCATCACGGTTTGATGACATGCAAAGGAGAGTGATGGAAATCCCTGCAAGTGGGGACACTCTGTCCATCTTTGCCCCTTGAAGACATTTCTATGAGGAGCTACCCAACATTAAATATGATATTTACATTAATACATAATTTTTACAAGCAATTACACTGCAAAAACTCAAAATCTTAACAAGAATATTTGCCTTATTTCTAGTTAAAATGTCTAATTCTTAGTCAAAAGAATCTCATTACACTTAAAACAAGACTCATCACTGGAAAAACAACAATTTTCACCTGTTTCAAGTAGATTTTCACTTAAAATAAGTAGAAAAATCTGCCAGTGGAACAAGATTTTTTTGCTTGTAATGAGAAGATAAATCTTGTCCCACTGGCAGATTTTTCTACTTATTTCAAGTGAAAATTTACTTGAAATAGGTGAAAATTGTCAAATGACAAGTTATTGTTCTGGTAATGACTCTTGTTTGAAGTGTAATGAGATTTCTTGACAAAAAATTTGACATTTTAACTAGAAATAAGACAAATATTCCTGGTAAGATTTTTAGTTTTTGCAGAAATCTCTTTCTATTTATATAAATGTCTAGCTTTGCTGTTGCTCTAATTTTAGTATAAGTAATTTTAGCCTTTTAGTATGCTTGTTTTTAATGAGTCACACTCAAAAAGTGGGATTAAACATGATGGGGCTTTGTCTGCTGCTGAAGCTGAAGGTTAATCTTTTGGAGGCTTGTTCAGGTGAGGCAGGAGGGGTGATACGTCACCGTCTCTGACCTATCACGATGACCCCTTCAGGCACGGGGACCCACGATGTCAGGACTCCCTGCCTCTCCTTCACCCTCCTCCTCTCTCGTCTCCTTATCTTTTGAAGTTCACACCTCCTCCCTGTACAGTAGAGAATCTTTTACGGTTGGTATTAAAGCTGTCAGCCCGTAACTCTACATAATGGATATGGCCCAAGGCCAAACTTGTGTGTGCTCATGAGATTGAAGCTTATAAAATAGGTAGCAGCCAGGATATGAGTAAGACCCAATTCAGTACAATGGTGCTTTGTGAGTGTGTCACAGAGGAATGTGTATGATGGGGTGGATGAACCATGCCAGAAGCTGCTCCGTGTCATTGATGAACTTCACTCTCATAATTCTGTTCCTTCTCTTCCTTGTCTTTTATTACAGTTGCTCCGCCTTTCTTCTTCTTGTCTTTCTCTTTCCTTCTTTAACTCTTCTCATTTACCGTCTCTCTCCCCTCTTATCCCTTCACGTCTCCTCCACCGTTGGTAAAGGAATGTGACCTGTGGAGAGCTGAAGTGATACTTTGTAGTGTGCCATTACAGCTCTGACACATATCCTCGCAAGGGCAAGCGCGGGTGGAGGGAGCTATTGTGTGCAGAGACCTGTGAAAGTTAGATTCATCAAAGTCAGAGCTTGGTGGAAGATTCATGTCGGATAAAAAACTCTCAAGCTTCAAAATACAGAGGACAAGCCACAGGAATTTCTCTCTAGATTAGTTTAAGACTGTCGCGGGTGTTTGTTAAGCCTTTGCAGGATTATTCGTACGTATGATTAAACATTAAACTTAATGTTGCATCGCTGCCACACTTGCAATGTTATTGAGTGGACCTCCTTGTGTGAAAAGAGGCTGTTAAGAATCCAACATTGTGGAAGTTTGTCACAGCTCATGGCTGTGAACTTGAGACCTGTATGACGGTAAGTCTTAACCTCAGTCGAGGTCGGTGCCAGAACAGCAGGAATGGACGTCCAGGCCGCTTTGACAAGCCTAACTTTATTATATCAGGGTGGTTGAATTCCAGTGTCCTGCATGTTTTAGATGATTCAAACACGTCGGCTTCAGACGAGTGGATCACCGTCAGCTTCTCATCAAGTTCTGCACAAGTCTGTTAATGACACATTCATTTTAATGAGGTGTGTTGAGGCAGAGACACATCAAAAACATGCAAGACAGTAGCCCTTAAGGGCTGGAATTGGACACCCCGGTCTGAAATGATATGTATAATAAACATTTTCATAGGAAAGGTCCGCACAGTAATCTGGTAGTATCACATTAAAGGAAAACGTAACTGATTCTCTCTGTAAGGAGACCAAACCCTTATTTTAACATGAAGAATTAAGAATCCTAAACAAATTGAAGTGAACTTTCAAAACAATCCAAAAATCAAGGCATCAACTGTCTTAGAAGACACTATTTCATGATGTCTTAATGATATGTTGGGGATGTGCTGTGGGGAAAATATCAAAGACACAAAAAGCTCCATCTTTAAAGGAGCTGTATGTAAGAGCAATAATAAAACAAATCATAAAATGACCCCGATATGTCAACAGACATTTAAAAATCATGTTCATTTCAAATACTTATGTCACTGACAACAGCACTCAAGCCAGGATATTCCAGTTTAAAAAGAGGAGTTGCAGCCCTCAACTGATGTTTATGTTGTCATTTTTTGTTTTGGCCTGAAGTTCCACCCTCCACCTATCTCCCAATCACCAAGTCAGTATTGTTTCTGAAGCTCCACCCTCCACCTATCTCCCAATCACCAAGTCAGTATTGTTTCTGAAGCTCCACCCTCCACCTATCTCCCAATCACCAAGTCAGTATTGTTTCTGAAGCTCCACCCTCCACCTATCTCCCAATCACCAAGTCAGTATTGTTTCTGAAGCTCCACCCTCCACCTATCTCCCAATCACCAAGTCAGTATTGTTTCTGAAGCTCCACCCTCCACCTATCTCTACCCTACGTTCCTGCTGCATTCTGCAGCCTACCTGGCAACCTCTGGTCGGGGGGAGGAGGGGGAGGGTACACGCCGCTCAACAATATTTTGAAAGTGACTGCAGTACCAGTTTTGGCCATTTCTTACAGACGGCTCCTTTAATGTTTTTCAAACTGTTTATAGCAGCTGGTTTCAGGGGGTGGAGTCAACCCCTCGATGTGACTCCACCCTCTTTCCCTGTGGGGTGTGCTTCTTTTGAAATCGGTTTGGCAACTTTGTTTGCCACTTCAGTTGAACTTCAAATGCAGAATGATGTGCAGCTGGGTGGAGGAAAACGTCATTTTACTCTCATGTGGTACTGTGATGTCACAGAGCTCACCAGACCTCAACAATTCAGTGAAAGGCAGATTTTTCAAGTCAGACTGCCGAGAGATAACAGAAAGATTACATAAAGTATGTAATTACGATTACATACTTTATCCACCTTAATTTTACACATTAAATCTCAGACTATTTTTAAGGTAAGGTGGCCTGAAGAAGTCTCACATTTTCACAGCTGCTGGATCATTCTTGCTCTTTTATTTCCAATTACTCTTATAAATATAAAGTATCATATTTTGTGTAAATAAAATGACTTGTGGTCACATCTGTTCTTTATTTATATGTCTGACGAAAGTTTTATTCTCTTCGTTGGGTAATAATGACTTCAGACAGAAAACAGGGAAAGAATTCTTTCTTGACACACAGAACAAAAGGGTCTGTGTGTCCTCAAACCATAACAACAAACATACCTTAACACAGTCGCTCCCACCTGTGGAAATGTTGTTCTGTATCACACACACACACACACACACACACACACACACACACACACACACACACACACACACACAAACAGTCCCCACATAGTAATTAAGCCAAGGATTTACTGTGTTGCTGCTGCAGTAAGAATTTACAAGAAATCGCTGTGAGCTCTGTGATCCGTGGATTCTGCACGACACACCCTTCACATAATGCTATAATTCTCATTCCAGCAGTTGAAGTCATACGCTGTATTTAACTGTGATTACTCATCTGCTCATCGTGCAGCGAACAGCAGAAAACGCTGGGATAAGCTTCGTTTGCATAGTATTCATGACCTTCATCGGTTTCCTTTCACTGCTGCTTTTGATCAGCGGTTTTTGTGTTAAAATACTGGCGTGATTAATTCAGAAAAGTTTTTTTGGCTGTATTAAATCAAGTGACAAGCGTTTGAAACACTTTCAAACCTCCTGTATGAATTATGCGAGTAACAAGGACCACCAGTTGCAGGGATACGTTTCAGAGACCGTTGTGTGCACGTCAAGCGTCAAGCTGAAGCTGGTTATTACAGTAACAGTGAAAGGGGCTGTCAGCTATTTTTACCAAATGTGGGGTTATTCTTTTTGATTTGACCAATTTTTAAATTACTTTTGCAAACTAACCTCTAGTTGACTTCTTATCTGTAAACTGTCTGACATACTTTTGAAAAAACATGCGCTGACTCGTACAAAAGCTTCTAATTAAAGAAGGATTTATTATTTGTGTGTGAAAACTAAATGGGTGTTTGTTGCTTTGCTTCAGAACAGCCATGCTGGTCATAGAGAAGTTGGGAGAAAAATTACTGCTAAGATTCAAAAACGTAAATAAACATGGGTAACAAACTGGTTTACTGTGACAAGTAAAACCAGATGAGTTTTTTTCTGTATCGGTTTCAGTTTCGTTTGAGTGAATATTTGCTCCCTTCCAGGATGGATGGTCTAATTTTTAACACCTCCCATCCCCGCTATCAGAAACAGTCAGAGTAAGTCTGGATTTTCATCCGTGACATCTTCTGTGACAGCTGGATATCACTGCACGGCACGGTCACACATCAGCACTGAGGAAAACAACTCAGAGAAACAGTTGACATCATGACAGAGGCACGTACTCTCCAGGAAGTAATGATGGAGGAGAAAAGAAGAGACTGACCAAGAAACCAAACAATAGTAAGTCTTCACCTCAGCACCTTGCATTCCTCCTAATTAAAGCTTCATTATTCCATTATTCGTTCAGTTAAAATTGTAGAAATTTCATGAACTAGTAGTATTCTGCAAATTATGTTTAAAGCTCATAAAAAAAAACTTTACCAATCAACATTCAGAAAAGATTTGAAAAAAGAGAAAGCAAGTATAACTTAAAAGGAACAGAGATTTTTAAAAAACCAAGATGCAGGACAAAATTGATGGAACGTTGTGTTTCTGTGAAAGGAATCAGTTTATGGAACAATCTGAATAAAGAAAACAAAGAATCCAAATCAAACATTACATTCAAAAGAACAATTAAAGCCTGTATGTTAAGTAAATATGATGAAATATGTTAGTTAAGTTTGATTGACATACCCATAGACGGCGGTAATTTAATTTTAATTTAGTTTTTTATTCACTTAGTTGTTTTTTTTTAATTTTTAATTTATGTTATTTGTGAAGTTATTTCTTGGAAAAAGGGGCAGATCAGATAAGATTCTTCTTCTTTCTGCTCCCTTTTCATTCACAATTTAAGAACATTTGTATTTGTATTGAATTGTTTTATTTTTTTGAATGAAATAAAGAATAAATTAAAGCCTTTTCACATCAGATGTGTGGGTTGTTAAGGGTTTTTAAATCAATTACTAATAAATGTATGGAGAGTCTTTAAAAGACACCTAAGGAGTTAAATGTCACCAATGAAATAATATCACTAATTCCTTAATTTGGAGCCTCAATAGTTTAACAACAACATCGCAAACTGCAAAAATGCATCTCTATTACCCAGAACCAACTCTAAAGGGCTTGCATTCTTGTTTTGTTGGAATAACACAGGCAGGCGGTGGTGCAGTGGGTGCATGTGGCTGCCTTCCAACCTGAAATTTAGAGACCGCATCCCAAAAGTCTCATCTCTATCCCTGTCACATGTCAAACTGCTGTTAGGCGGGATATTGGTTTCCCTGTTGCAAAAACTCACCAAAGGGTCACAAACTATTATAGTTTTACTTTTATTAAGGGATTGAATCCCTTTATTAAAAAAGGACTAAAAATCTTAGACAAAAAAACACATTCTTTTCATACTTGTAACATTTAAAAAAAATTTACATTTTTAAGCCTCCAAAATTTGAAAACCTTCAGATATGCCTGCTCTGTGTACAAAACCCTTCATGGTCTTGCACCACTGCCGCTGAAAGAGGAAATCTGTGGGTGGGATGAAACTCGGGCGTGTGATAGACGTGACGGTGAGATACAACATAGACGAACCACCTTTGGGATGAATCTGTTGTAGGCTGGAAAATCTGGAACAGCCTTCCATCTACAATAAGGGATTGTCCCTCATACTCTTTCTTTAGGGGAAATCTCAAGGAATGGCTTAAAATTTCTCAAATCTGTGATCATTAATTGTTTATTGTATTAACAATTGCAGTGTTGTGCCATTTTTAATTGTTGTTGATATTGTGTGTCGTGTAATGTTGAGTTTTGCAGGGGGACTGCCAATGCAAATTAGCCTTCTGGCTAACAATTCGGTATATTGGCATTGTAAAATGTTTATCAATGTACAATGTCCCTCTACACTAGGGATGGGCGGTATGGACTAATAAATGTATCACGATAATTTCTGGCATTTGTCCCGATAACTATAAAAATTATGATTAAAAAAATACCAATTCAACTCCATCTTTTTAACTATAAATCTATCTCGCTCTCAGATCCGCCATGTTTGTTACACAAAAACGTAATCAACAGGATTTTTTTCTTTCTTTCTTTCTTTCTTTCTTTCTTTCTTTCTTTCTTTCTTTCTTTCTTTCTTTCTTTCTTTCTTTCTTTCTTTCTTTCTTTCTTTCTTTCTTTCTTTCTTTCCTACTCTACACGAAATAAAGTGAAAAATGAAATGAAAACCAGTGCTCTCGTGGTGTCCAGCTCAGCCCCGGTTAAGAGGAGGGTTTTGTCGTTATCCATGTTAGACCTTTCCTACATGGAAACATGGAAGTCTAAGATCCGCGGTGGCGACCCCTAGAGGGGGAAAGCTAAGGGATGACATCAAAGATAAAACATTTAAAATAAAAAAAGCAACATGAAACGGGAGAAGATAACAAACCTTCTCTTGAGAAGACCTAGCTCCTCTTCTGGATTAAGATGAAAGTTAATTACACTTGCTGTAATTTACTGTAATGATTTCCTACTCATTAAAGTGCCTCAACACCTAACCTCGGTGGCCCCAGAGAATCTAAGTGCACACAGATAACACTTCAATATTCTATTTTTAGTTCTTTTTCTGAAGGTTTTATTTTTATAAATTGTAAAAGAACAAAATCAAGAACACATGCCCGTCTGTTCTCTGCTTCCCAGGCCTCTTCTGCTTCTATTTTCTGCACAAACGAAGTCCCAAACAGTTTGTGTTGTGAACTTCCTCTCCTTCTCAGACTCTGTTCTGGCACAGCCGTGTGAAACAAAGTCACATTTCATGCTTATTTCTGTGACAGCAGCTTTAGAAAGCCACAGTGGAAACCTGACAACTGTTTGAGCATTTTGGAAAAGCTTTGCGAGGAGAGGAGAGAAGAGGAGAGGAGAGGAGAGGAGAGGAGAGCTCTGTCGGGGGAGAGCTCCGTGAGGAGGATTCAGAGTTTGTCTTGCTGTTGTATAATGACCAGCTGGTGAACTTCCTGGTAACATTCATAAGACCTGTAGGTTAAAAGTACTCTTGAGGCCTTTTCTGTTCCTGGCCACTGTTATTATTGGGCAATAATATGGACTTTCTCAAAGTTGTCTCCGACTGCACAAATGTAAATATTTTTACTTCTTCATTTTCTGTAATTCTCTAAAGGATTATTTCAGTTCTACATTTATAGGTGTCAGAATATGCTAAAAACCGCATCCGGCCCTTGCCAGGTCTTAGAAAGATGCTAATGGGGGGCCCCCGGCCTGGGACAGAGGCAATGGCCCCCGTGCAGGCGGCGCAGGCTCCAATCCCGGCCTGTAGCGCTTTAGCGCATGTCTTCCCCATGGGCGGCATAAAACAATGGATGAAGCATTCGGTCATGTGACCCACTGGTTTCCCCGGAGTGGTTTTGAAGCCTCTTTTTCTTCATGCGGGAGACAGAGCTGCTGTCAGACATCTACAACGGGATGTATTGTTTAACATGTAGACTCTAGGTTAACTCAAGTGGGTGATACGCGCGTTAGCATGACGATTACGGATGAGCAAGTTATAACAACTTGCCCTTAAAACATAGGATGTGGACATGATTCAATCAAAGCAGCACAATATGTTTTTCATATTGAAATATCAGTTCCAATTTCATTTGAAAGGATATTTGATTTTGACACTTTTAGGAAGCGCCATCTATCTCTTATGGTGTCCCATCTCAAATATTGGCAAAAATAATCAAACCAAAGTAATTTTTTACTTGTGACAACAGCCAATCACTTTACCGAGCTGTGTCCCGACAACAACAGAGATAAAACTAGCTCACAGTGCACATTAAGGCAGAGGTGACTGAGAAGCTCAAGAAAGTTAAAATAGAAAAGTAAATGAACGACCAAGCAGCAGACCAAATAAGAGTCAACAGTGTCCGAGCGTCCTGTAATGGCGTCCTAAAAGCTACCTTACCTCCAGGCCTGTAGGGGGACCCACCGAGCACTTTAGTACATAGAGGACTTCATGGTTAATTGAGTGACTGCAAGCTTGCTAGACCCTGTAGCTAAAATAAAGCCCAAATCATCACTCTTTCACCACCATGCTTGACAGGTGGAATGAAATGTTTGGTTTTTGGCAATCATGTCACTGGGCATTAAATCCAAAAAAATTACACTTTGGTCCCAACTTTTCATCCTCTTTTTCTAGCTGTACTATCTTTAACATTAATATGTAACATAATAACTGATGTCTTACTTTCTTCCTCAACTTAATAACACACAGCCGAATGCTCCGGACTATAAAACTTGACAATAACCCCCAAAAACACCTTCTTTAAAAGAAGGTCTGCACACCTACGGATGACCAATTTAACAAAGGGATTTTATCAGTAGCACCCGGCTGCTAATTAACCTAAAGTCTTACGGCAGCGGTGAGTTTTAAAATACCTGTGAACCAAACAGAACCGTTACCCACAGGTCATAAAAGCTTCTTATTCTCAGGGAAGTGCTAAGTCATTCATAATTACAAAGTTGTCTCTCAATAGTTTACTGAAAAATGTGATCCCCTGTACCAGAAAGAAGGGTCAAAAAAGGAAGTAAATGGTTGAATATCATAAATAGGAATTGATTCCTTCTTATGTATCACAGGCAATAATGATTAGTATTATATCACTGTTTTTACATCACTTTCTTCCAAGAGATTCCTTTTAAACGCGGCCATTGTTTTGACTTAACAAGTCTGATCACAGCACCAAGAAATAATACTTAGAATATAGTGTTCAATAAATCAGTAACTTACTCTTAAACAAAAGTTATCATGATTTTGAGACAATATTATTGTCCCAGTGATGAAAAAGAAATAACTTTTTCTGCTGTTTTATTGTAAGAACAAATAGTAATCTGGTGTTACTTGACAAACGGGAGTACATTTCAGAGGAGGAAGGCTGATGTGTCCAGAATGGGTTTGGATATAAAGGGGATGATACAAATCTTTAACATTTGTATTTTAAATGATCTTTTCTGTCTTTAAAATTTCTGGAGTTCAACTCTGGATGGATGGATGGATGGATGGATGGATGGATGGATGGATGGATGGATGGATGGATGGATGGATGGATGGATGGATGGATGGATGGATGGATGGATGGATGGATGGATGGATGCTTGCATGGATGGAAGGATGGATGGATGGATGGATGGATGGATGGATGGATGGATGGATGGATGGATGGATGGATGGATGGATGGATGGATGGATGGATGGATGGATGGATGGATGGATGCTTGCATGGATGGATGATGGATGTTTGGGTGTCAAAGTAGTTTTACAATTTAGACTCTATTGCCCCCAAGTGGTCCCATAGGAAGCTACAGTAATAAAGATGTTTTCTTCTCTAGCATTCTTTGTACCTCAAATTAGGAAGAAGCATTGCATCAAACTACTCATTGTTTTTGTTTTATTAAGCCTTTGAAAAAGTGTGTGGGAATAAGAGTGGAATGTGCCCCTCACTGTTCCTTTAAAATGAAAACAAATGGACCAATAACAAGTTTTACACTCATAGGGCCTGATTTACTAAAGGTTTGCGTGCGTAAAAACGTGTGCAAACATCACCCGCAAAGCAATGTGCAAGCTGATCTACTAACAGCGTGCAAAGAGGACTGCGCCTCTCAAATGCGCAAAATAGCACACGCTGTTCATTTAGTACTTTTGCCCTGATGAATAATCAATATGGGGCGTACCGCCAGAACGCGCTAAATACTGGGAGGGGAAGATGCAAATATGTCCATTTACCACCCGCAATGAGATTTACCAAGCCTGAAAGTTTTTGCGGGGATTGTGATTGCGTCTGTATTTAATACGTTCGAAAGGAAGGTGCTAATCTGCCCAGCATTACGCAGGGATGCTTGTTGGTGCCTGATTTGAGGACTGGGGTGGGGATGGCTCAACTTGTGGTGAGGATTCTCCACATGCAAAAGGAGAAATATTTTATTTGAATGTTAAATCAAGTATTATTCAGCAAAAGGTTGCCACAGGAGGCACATTCATTTTTTTTATTTGTGATAATAAATAAATCCTGTGTTTTCATGGAGAAAAAAGTGTTTCTTATTGTGCGCCTATACTTATTCTGCAGTTGTCATACCCCGGTGTTGTGCCGTATTCAGCACCCCTGCCGTGAAAAGCACCCCCTCGTCTGACAAAAATGATATTCTCATTCCGTGTCACGTTCTGTTTAGCGTCCAGTTTTGTGTTAATGATTCATGTTTAAATGCGCTCATGGATTCCACAATAGTCATACTTTCCCACAATCACAGTCACAGATAACAAAAATCGGGTAAATGGTTATTGATGTCATTAATTAATAGCCTGCTTACTGTGTTGTCTTCCATAATATTTGTCAATATATATAATATAAACTCCATAAATGTGTTTGTGTGAGTGTGTATATATAAATATATTGAAGTGTCAGTGTGTTGTTTTTTTTCTTGGTCTACTTATCATTGAATATACGAGGGGGTGCTTTTCACGGCAGGGGTGCTGAATACGGCACAACAATTTGCCTCTTCCACTAATATCTCTATAACTCCAACTCGTCAAATTTCATTTTGCGCTTGCGACTATATCCTGCTTTCCATCCACTCTCCATGGCGCAAAGTTTGCGCCGCAAACCGTAAAACACGCAACACCTCATTTAAATACTGCGGTTTGCACCTGTTATCAATTGCGCACGCAATCTTAGTTGATCACCCGCAAAACACACAACAACAGCACGCGCAAACTTTTTCAGTGCACACAAAATTTAGTACTCTTTATTTAGGATCTTAGTAAATCGGGCCCATAGAGTAGAGTTATTCTCCACTTTTGTTTAGCACAACAGCCATTAAGCTAATTACCGTCAAATGTTCTGATAGTATGCTGCCTTCATCTTGGCTGTACTGTATGTCTTGGGGTAAATGGTAATACGGAACAGTGTAGCGACGCGCCAGATGGTGGCAGTCTGTGAATAATGCATGGATGCCACCAACCAGACAGGCACAAGCCGACATGAGGGCAGCAGAAGAACACAACTGTCGCTCACGTCGGGTGCTCAAGTTTGCTCCCTAGAGGAGATTTTGAGCTGACTGTATTCAACGGCTCATGGAGAGGGACGGTAGAAATATATAGATCCAAAGTGAGATAAACATCTCGTACAAGCCCTGAATTCAGACGTATAAAATGTGAATTAACTGAAAGAACCCTCTTACTCAGTGTGTGTAAACAAAAAGTCACCTATGTATATGGATATGTGTAAAGTGGCCTCCGGCTGTCCCGGTGATTGACCTTACCTTTACAACACATAGTACCATTTGTATATACAGGATATCAAAGTAAAACAAAAGAATAAAGAAAATAACACTGTACACTGTGTTTATATCTAAATATTCATTATTAAATTTGTAATGTGTGACATGTGATCAGGCTCTTCATCCATAGGAAGGGAACTTCTGTGGATGTCCTCCTCTGTTGATCATGATTCATCCATCCATCCATCCATCCATCCATCCATCCATCCATCCATCCATCCATCCATCCATCCATCCATCCATCCATCCATCCATCCATCCATCCATCCATCCATCCCCCTTCTTTTATTATTACAATTATTACATAATTATATAAAATAGATGGTAAAAACTCCCCTAGTGGATCAAAAACCTTAAACCAAACAGTGGCAAGAAAAAACTCCCCTTTAGGAAGAAACCTTGAGCAGGACCTGGATCATAAGGGGGGACCCTCCTGCTGAAGACCAGCTGGGCAGAGCAGGAAAAGAGAAAACAGACAGAGAGAATGAAGAGCAGAGAAAGGAGAGACACAGACACAATGTCTAGCTAGTGCACTGCAGAGATAACTATATAAGCAGATGTAGACAGCAGACACTGAGGTGGTCAGATGGGGTGGGGGGCTGCATGTCAGGATGTCAGCAGAGCAGGCATCTACCAGACATCCATACAGACAGGTGGAAGCAAGCAGCATATCTACAACAAAGCTATATTTAAGGCTAACTGTTCTTGTCCTATAGAGATTACACTATAGGTTTGTGTAACAACAACTAGAGGTTTATTTAAGACTAACTAGAGGTTTATTTAACACCAACTACAGGCTTTACTAAGCAGAAACATTTTAAGTTTGGTTTTAAAGGTGAAGGTGGTGTCAGTGTCCTTAACTTGATTGGAAGTTGGTTCCATAGTAACGGTGCCTGAAGACCCGTCCTCCAAATCTACATTTGGATACTCTAGGAACTACGAGTAAACCTGCACTCTGAGAATGGAGAGCTCTGTTAGGAACATACAATGAGATACTATCAGATCATGCCAATATCGCGTAGCTAAGCCGTTTTGGACTTTATACGCAAGTAATAATATTTTGAGTTGAATTCTAAGTTTAACGCTGAGCCAATAGAGCAAAGCTAACACTGGAGAGACGTGGTCTCTCTTGTTGATTCCTGTCAGCACTCACGCTGCTGCATTTTAGATCAGCCGGAATATATTCAGAGAATTACTTGGACATCCTGCTAATAACACATTACAGTAATCTAGCCTAGAAGATACAAACGCATGAACTAGCTTTTCCACATCACTGGGAGAGGATGTTCCTAATCTTTGCGATATTACGGACTGTAGATCATAAAGTAGGTACAGATAAGACACTATTTAAATAAATGCAAATAAGAACAATGCTATCTGCACCCACATAAAACATAGTGAAGGTGTGAGGGCTGAGAGTAAATGCTGGCGTAGCCTACTATTAAAACGTCAGAGGCTTTGGCTCCGTGAGAGCAACATATTGCATATGGTGTTAATGCCATAGAAGCTGCGTTTAAAAGTTCACTTATTTAATGACTGACTCCCCGACAAAACTATGATCTAGAGTTTGCCTCACCGTCAGAAAAGTGCATGGCAGTTTCCTCATGAATCCAGCCAAAATAAATCATCATAATATTCATAATGATGATGTAAATGTACTCAATTTATGAAGTGTTTTTAACTATTTAATTTCTGACATGTAAAATAATACAGCGACCTCTGGGGTGGACATAGCATTTTTGTGGCCCAGACTGTGTCAATGGCGGTAACTCTGTTTGATCTGGCCCAAAGTTGGTGCATATGTTCGCAGTCCAACTTTGAACACACCAGCCAGTCGGGTTTTTGCTATGGGCAATGTGGGCGATCGTCCAGGGCGGGATCTTTATGAAGGCGAAAAAAAAACAAAAAACAAAAAAAAACAGTTTCCTAGACTATCCGCCGCTCATTTTCATTTTCCATTCGTGAAGTGCGCGCTGGGCGTCCTCGTTGTCACCCTGTCACCTCGACTCGCTGCTGAGAGTCATACAGGTTGTGTGTTTCAGAAGAGGCGAGGAGGATAGACTGATCCCGTGCCAGTGAGGCAAGATGCATTTCTTTCCTAACAATAAAATAGACCCATAGCCTACTGTATACCTACATGTAATTAATTTGGTAAGGTGAAAAATAAAAAATCTGTTTAGTCTTCTACATGATTCAAGTGATTCCAGCTGATGTTGAGTATTCATCTTCATCATGGAGCCAACTAGTAAAAAACCAAAGAAGCCATCAGGTGCCAGTTCAGAATAATAAGAAGAGGAGATATGGGCAAAAGATATGTATGCAGATTTCTATGAGTGACAGTAGGCTATAGGTTTTTAATTAGCCTGTTGCTAATATATTGCTATTAGCCACAGAAGGCGACTGTGTTTGTTTTTTTTAGTTTAGCTAAACTAGAAACTATAAAAACTTCATGTCATGCAACTAATTTCCCCCACAGGGAACCTAGTCTGGTTTGTGTTTGCAACAAGTGCAAATTCACACCATGATTATGGAATTGTTTATTGCTATTGGCTACGCCAGATGAAAACGTACTTGAGGTCCACAATGTCACAGGAGCGTCTCCCTGGACCATCATCAGCATGTAACACTTTTTTTTTTTTTTTGTAACTTATTTTTTTTATTCAAATTTTCTTTCAACAATTACAGTGTCAGGGTACATCATACATACATAGTTAAGCATTCATCCTTATATCAATGTCCTTGTTGTTCAGTAGCAATGGTGGTGTCCTCTTCTCGTCTTCTGTAATTGTTACAGGCCCCGGCGTGGGTACCCGTTAGCAGTTTAAATATACCTGAGAAATACAGGACAAGGAATGAATAAAATGCATGTTGTTTCTGTACAGGCACAAAGTATAATTTATTTACCAAAATCCAGAATGTCATCATGTCTCTTTCTTATTTTCTTTTTCTCCATTGTATGTTCAATGTTCTTATTTTTGTCTTGTCAACAATCATTAACAATAATACAATCATTGTCATTGCAATAAATCCATATTCCATTACCTTGTTCTTGTCCATAACCCATATTTTCTCTTCACTAAATTATCCAAGGTAACCCAAAGTTTCTCTTCATCCATGCTCCATAATACTTCTCTATTCATTTACAGTATATCACCTGTTAGTATTATTCACATATTCTTATTTTACTTTGCAGTATAATACAGAAGGCTATAGTAACTTTGGTCACACCATATTTCGTTTCCTATGTTTTCTTGCTACTTTACCATAATACCATTCACAGTATAACACCATCATTGCAGTAACATGACCCTGCAGTCACGAAATTATATAGGACACACTTTTGTGTGTGACAGGCGCTGCACTGCTAAAGTGCACAAACAGATAGAAACAGAACTAGTTTTGGGGCTGGTAAACACACACTGTTAATAAACATAAATACTCAAACCGAAATCTTTACAGGCACATACTGACTCATTTCTGTCCATAAATGTTACAAAACCGATCTCAAAATAATAAACATCAACCTGTGCAGGAGTCCACTTCTTATTAGTCAAAAACGTCACTAAATCAACACCAAACATCATGTTATGTACATCAAACGAAAGCTAGTGCATTTATCTTCTTATAGGAACGTTTCTGTTGTAAATAAAGTGTGTTTGAGGTAATTACCAACCTGAGAAGTACAGGACAAGGAATGAATAAAATGCATGTTGTTTCTGTACAGGCACAAAGTATAATGGCCGCTCCCTCTAAGGAACCACAGAAGAACACTGTGTTCCCACAACACGCAACAGGCGGACACTGCCCCCTACAGTATAGAGTCGGTAGTGCAGGTTCAATCCTATAGTGTCACACAGGCTTATTCATATTAAAATTAATGCAGGTATAAAATAAAACAAATTCACAAAAATGACCTTTTCTTTTGTGGGTGTCACATAATCAGTCCATTTTTCACATTTATCCCCAAATTGTGTCTCTTGTAGTAGTTTATGTATAATTTTCTCCATTACAAAAATCTCTTCCACAGTCACATCCACTGCTCCACTGTACCACATTCTAGTAATTGTTTTTTTTACTGGCTGACAGCAATACTTTGACAAGGTACTCATCTTCTTTCTGTTTTGTATCTTGTGTTAAGTTCCCCAAGTAAAGTATCTTACATGTTTTTGGTATCTCATACCCTATTATCTTTTGTAAACCCCTCCATATTTTGTCCCAGTATCTTTTTAACTTTTGACAGGACCAGAATAGCATGTAACACCTTTTAGTGTTTTTGGGGTTATGTAAAAAAGAAAATTAAAGAATCTAGGACTGCACGAAGCCATGGAAATCACAATGTGCTTGTTTATTATTAAAAACAAACAGAAAGGGAACTTCAACTGTTGGCTTTTGTGTCACACATGACAGCAAGTTCCAAACAACCCAAAAAAACTGTGTTACAGAAGGGGGAAAAAAAGAATAGTGCACAAAAGTAAAGCGCTCTATATCTATCTTATAATCTTATCATGCCAATTATTACAGTTTCTGAGATATTCAACTTTCAACATCTTATCAATCGATAACTTTTTTTAGCTTTCACAAAAATGCTGCTCTGTACCCACGTGAGCCGGATGTAAGAGAGAGCTACACAGATGACATCACTCAGTCACTAAGGTCTGCCAAATACGGCTGTTACATATTCTCTCCAGGGAGACAAAAGCTGACCTCAGCCATACAACAGGAAGTACAGATATCACTCAACATGCTCTCACACATGAACAAACAGTTAAGCTGTCAAAAACAAAAGGGGCATCACATATTTAAGTAGATTCATACTGACTGGATTTATTGCTGACATGTAATATTAATTAATAATTAACTAATTAATATTAGTTGAAAAAAAACCCAACTCAAATACAGTTTATGCATCAAAAACAACATGGATTTCCTTTTGTTTTTTTTTTGTCAAACAAGAACAGAACTTACAATGTCACAAACAACAAAAATTTAATCTTATTCAAAAGGTTCATAAGTACCATATAAGACTACTAATCAATGGTAGGTGACAACGAGAACTAAATAAACAAAGTGAGAGCAAAACTTCACATGATAAAATGCAGAGAAAGAAACCAAAAAGAAGTCAATCAGTGACTGCGTTTACATGCAGTCAATAACCCTTTTCTAACCGGAGTATTAGCAATAACCCGGTTTTGCACGGCCATGTAAACACCAATAACCCCTTTGAATAACCGAAATTGGCTCATATTCCGGTTTTTAAAAACCTGAATATGACTCCTGGGTTACTCATTTTCTAACCCGAATATTTGGCCATGTAACATCTAATGTGATATCCCCATCAAAAGGAATGGAAGGAATCTTGGCCTTTTGAGTCCAGGAAGTTCTTATAAACACGGGGAACGTAAGACCAGGAGGAGACTAATCACTTCATAAATGTAATGAAAGATATGAACATTTTGTCATTTGTAGACGGTAGAAAGTACCAGGAGAGCAAGATTTACAAAAAAGGTGAGCGAAAAGTTGCGCGAAGCAGGATTTGTATGAACGCCAGACCAGATCAAGCACCGCTGGAAGACGCTGAAAAAGGCGAACTACAGGGTCAAGAAACAAAACGGTACCAGCGGGTCCGATTATCCTCCGTGCTGCTGTTATTGTTGTTGTTTTGGATTTGGATACAGGAAGAAGAAGCGGAAATGACAGGAATTGCGTCATGATGTTCTCCGCGCGTTGCTGGTTTGATCGTGATATCCCAAATGATTAATAACCATGTATACAGGGATAACTCTGTTTGCTCACGCATGGATTCCGAATGTAACCGGAATATTAGCAATAACCCGAATTTTGACTGCATGTAAACATAATCAGTGTCAAGTCTGTCACAATGGGAAGGATCAGTCCATCAACTGTGCCTCCACGTCCATCCGGACCTGACTCTAGGCACCATTCTTGGTCTGAGGTCAAAGCGATAACTACCGTCAGGAAGGAAAATGGTTTGTTGTGGCTCAGGACTGACGGTGTTTTCCGACACGGCAACAGGCTCATCCACACACAATAAAAAAAAAAAAGCAAGGGGGATCTGGATAAATCTATCCAAGTGAGGTTTGTCGTGTCACTGCAAACGTAGACTGGCTGACTGGCTGGTTTGTTATCAGATCTAGTCAGCCTTGATTAACAAACTGACAGAACTGTGTTAGATAAAAGCTTTTGATTTGGTTGCAAGATCAGACGGCATATACGCTCTTGGCAACAGATTTTGTCTTCTGTAATGTGATGGTCGTGAGGTTGAACACAAGAATAGCACAGATCGAGGCCGGTGGAACAGTTCAATTTATTAGCCAAAGCTGAACGCTGTATTCCACAACCTGAACAGGTCAAAAATCAGGAAAATAGGAAATCCGAGCAACCAGGAACCAGACAAGCGACGAGCAGGTAGATTAGTCAGGAACAGGCAGGGTCGAAATCAAATCAAATCAAATCAAACTTTATTTATATAGCACTTTTCCTACAAATAATGAAACACAAAGTGCTTAACAGAAAAAAAAAACAAGAAAAAACAAATAAACATAAAACTTATTAACGCCCCCCCCCCTGACCCCCCCCCCCCCCCCCCCCCCCCCTCCCCGCAGACAAAAGCACACTACAATTCACCTAAATTCCTAAATTACACACACAGACACACACAGACACATGGTGTAGACATGGCTAGGCACAGAGGATCCAGGTGAGGAAACGGTAACGGGGAGCCGTCCACGCCAGGAGGTCTCATAGCCCGCAGCTACAAGGGGGGGGGCCCACAGAGACCATCCCGGCCCGGACGGATAGAGGAGTCCACACCACAGCGGTGAAGCCGTGGTGCAGAGCTCCACAACCATCCAGGCCAGAACGACCCCCAGGACGACCCCCTGCAGGCCAGAGTCACTCCCAGCATGGAGGCTCCCCATGAGGAAACACTGGAGATAAAAGCTACAAGAAAACAGGATAAAATACACTAAAGGAGTTTATAAAAAACATAAAACATACAAACATAAAATCCTAAAAGTATGTCTAGAAAGTAAGACATTAAAAACTAAAATAATAAAACAGTAAAATGTATAAAATAGACCATAAATAACAACTAAAATATTTAGATAAAACATTGAGATTAAACAAAAATAAAATACGATAAGAAAGGATAAACTAAATATAAAACAGAGCAGTAAGATTCAATAAAAATAAGGGTGAGCATAAGAAATGTAAAAGAGTTAAATGAGTCAGTTAAAAGCCTGATTAAAGAGATGGGTCTTGAGCCTCTTTTTAAAAACATCAACAGTCTCTGCGGCCCTGAGGTTCTCCGGGAGGTTGTTCCACAATCAAACAAGAAATCAACAAGACAATCCAGAGAAAACTGCTATAAGGCTTTGCATGGAGCTAAGACAATCAGGCAAAGACTGAGGCCACGTTTACACATAGCCGGGTATTTACAAAAATGGATATTTCCCCCTCTACGTTTTGAAAAATACCATAATTTACACAAACCTGCATAAATACGCTGTTAAGGTGCTATGAGCAGCCAAACCTGCAGGGGGCAGTGTAACGAGAAGCATAAAGTTATGCTAGCCAATCGGAATCCTGGAAAAAAACATTAACAAATGACACGAGTAACTACAGTGGCCTAACAAATTATAAAGGCAGGTCGCACACATGACGCTGGTGACGTTTCTGTCGCATAATGTGACGTTCTGAAGCCTAAATGTCAGTTTTCCTCTGTTTACAAGCAAACGTGAAGACAGAGTTTTTGCGAATGTCCACTTTGGCCGGAGATTTCAGAAATGATCGTTTTTGGTGACTTTGAGCTTTGTTTTCGTGTAAACAAACGGCCAAAACGCATGAAAACACCACCGTTTTTGCTCCGTGTAAACGGGGCCTGAGTGGAAGGAGTTGGTAAATATATATATGGTGAGGGAGCACAGGTGAAGCTGGTTGCACTGATGAGGTGGGAGTGACAGGCAGGTGAGTTAAGACAAGAAAGGATCATGACATGTAAAGCATCTAATTAAGTAAAGCATCCGACATTACGATACACTTTTGTGGAAAGAAGAAATGCAAGTATTTTGCAGTCATTTCTTTTCTGGCAAGTCTACCGAGTACGAAGTGTGTCATATTCTTTTGGCCTCCAAATTAGCCGTCTGATAAGTATATCACTTTTATCACCGATGCTAGGATCCCAGCAGTACTCTGGGGAAAGCAGCTTACTCGGTTTATGAATCCAAAAGTACTTGTTTAGATGACTCTCGTCATGCCACAGTGCCTCTACGCCGCTCAGTTTATCCTTCATGATGCTCAGATAACAGGAAAATGTCAAAGCCTTAACTTTTTCACATGTGCCTCCGAAGATAGCCGCGTGGTAGTAGTAATCTCCCTGCTCCATGTAGGCTTCAGATTCAGGGTTTTTATCATAGGTGAACCGGTACTTAGGAAGTTTGTAAAACCAGGCGTGGAGCAAAGCCACAGATTCCCCAAGAGCCTCAGAGCCAAATCTTGCCTTAAATATCTGATCCACGTCAAAGCAAAAGACATAAGTGAACCTGTGCTGGAGCTCTCTTTCTATTATGTCTGATATTGTCTTCATTCGCATCATGGAGATGTCCTGCCACCTGCTGTGTTTCTTCACCCAGACAACTGTCAAGTTTCGCATGGGGCCAAGTGTAATATTTGGCACTTTCTCTGGCAAATCTGTAAACACATAATACGTCACTGGTAATCCCGGCATGAAGTGTTCTTCTGCTGAGGTGAGGAAAGTCTCCAGGTAGGCCTCCAGGTATCTTCAGGATAGACAAAGAGAAACATGAGATCCCGTTGTTAAAATCAGGAAAACACTTACAAATTACGCTCTTTTTTTAATTTCTTTATTCTTTTTTAATAATTTTGGAACAACTGACAAAAATTCAGTTCAGTTTATTTTATCCATACTTTTTTTAGGGCCCAAGTACTTACAGTGCGAAGGCCCTATTGTATCTGTAGGAATTTTTCTTTATTTTCCTTCTTCTGACAAAATGAGGGCCTTTTTGCCCCCCTAAACGTGCCCCAAAAGTCACCAAATTTTGCACGCAAGCCAGGCCTGGCGAAAAATTTGATATTTAATGGTTTGAATTAATGGGCGTGGGAAAATGGCTCATCAGCACCCCCTAGAAAACTTTGTGCCTCAAGTCCCACAATACAGTTTGATGTAGACCCTTTATTATGTTGCAATTTAAAGAAAAGTCTCTTGGCGCCATGGCCGAAACCGAAAAGGAAGTCGGCCATTTTGAATTAATCATGTAATTCTGGCGCAATTTATGCCATTCCTTCGGCAGTTAATCCGGCCCGAACCGTAACGTGCAACCAGGTGTGTTATACATCAAAATGTGCCTCTCCATCCTGCGACGACACGCATTACTTTTCCCAGTCAAAAGTGTTACCGTGGCGACGCTAGACGCCAAAAAGCGCGCCCCCCCTTCATGTCATTGGTCCATACAGAAAAAACTTTGTGCCTCAATCCCCACAATACGGTTTGACGTACATTCACGAAAATCGGTACACACCTGTATCATGTCGCAACTTAAAGAAAAGTCTCTTGGCGCCATGGCCAAAGCCGAACAGGAAGTTGTCCATTTTGAACATTTTGAGCTAATCGTGTAATTTTGCCGCAATTTATGCCATGTCTTCGGCCGTTAATACAGCCCGAACCATAACGTGCACCCAGGTGTGTTATACATCAAAATGTGCGTCTCCATCCTGCAACGACGTGCATTACTTTTTTCAGTCAAAAGCGTTACCGTGGCGACGATAGATGCCAAAAAGCGCGCCCCCCCTTCATCTGGTTGGTCGATATTTGATAGTCCCTATACTCTGCTATAACTTTTGAATGGTTTGACATAGAGAGTCGTGGCTGGTGTCATCTGACTCGGTTTTGATTCCTTCACCGTAATTGGTGCAAATGAGCCCCGCCGATTCATCTGATTGGTTGATATCTGATAGTTCCTTCTTTCTGCCATTACCTTTGAATGGTTTGACATAGAGAGTCGTGGCTGGTGTTATCCGCTAAATGTCCAGGCGTGAAGAATCTACATGCAAGTCATACTAGCGCTTCCGCTGCAGCACGCCTGAACGTGCACAAGAGTACCAGGGCCCGTCCATCGCTGCTTGCAGCTTTAATTCATCTTATTACTGACATGAATAATGAAAAACGTTGAGGCAGCACTGTTCATACAGTTTCTTTCATTTCCTTTCAACGCTGTAAAAAGCCAATAACAAATGAACTCCTAGAACAGAGTTTCCCAAATTTTATTTCATGTTTACCAATAAACAAACCTGCCGACAGCGAACACCGTCAGGCTCACAGTAGTTTGTTCCTCTTGGTGCTTTTTGTCGTAAACCCTGGGGTCAAACATCAACTCCCACATGATAGGAGCTTTCCAAGAAGTGCGTGTCTGAACTTTTGGTCTCGCCCTGAAAAACAAGATGAAACAATCTGGATGTTAGAATGATTCCAGTATTTTTACTAAACTCTAAATCCAGGAAACGTTCGTTGTAACTAAAAGTCATCCTGGACAGACTTGGAGTATATGTTGCTCCTCGAGTCGAGCCACAGGAAGGACATGCTGGAGAGATCACCTGTCTTGGTATTTTTCTGTAAGATCTGGTGGAATGAGTTAGGAGAGGGAAGTATGGGCCTCCCTGCTAGTTGGATAGCTGATAATGGTGGATGGATGGATGGATGGATGGATGGATGGATGGATGGATGGATGGATGGATGGATGGATGGATGGATGGATGGATGGATGGATGGATGGATGGATGGATGGATGGATGGATGGAGATGGTATCTGTCTGTCTGTTCATCTACATTCTCTGTATCTATAGATACAGATACATGCGTGGATGTGTATTGGATTATTTTTTAATGACTCTTGTAATCTGAGATGGACACATACTGGATATTATGGTAGAGGGAAGATCACAAAGAAATTAAATTAAAGACTTTGGACTATTTGGTTGTATGCTGAATGTTGTGCTTACAAACAAGCCTGGTTCTCATGATATTACAGGTATTTGGTAATCCCCATGGAAAACATATTCCATATCAGCTGAACTTGTGCAAACAAATGTCCAATTGCTGTTGACAAAAAGTAAATTTGGAGAAAAAAGTGCAGTCTGCTATCTAGAATTTTAAATAAGTGACTCAAAGGACTATTCAGATAGGCACACTATTTTTGTATTTGTTTAGGTATCTTAATTGTAAAACTTGAGGTTTTTATAGAACATATGAAGACAAAAGATGTTGAAAATAAGTAGTGTATGAATACACATGTAATTAATTAGTAATCATTTAATGATACATTATGAAACATTTAGAGATGTTCTACTTCCACAGCTGAAACACATCTCCTGGTTTGACTGCTCAAACACCAGGAGAAGAGCAAAATGCTTAATTGTGGCTTATTTACCTTGGCATCGGTGGAAGTCAGATATGGGATGGAATATGGCGGTCGGGTCAATGCCGTTTTATTTATGAGGTAGCTGGTAAGCTATCCTCCGGCGGGACCCCCGTGTCCACTTCCCACGGGTCCTCCTGGGCTCACAGTGTCCCAGTGTAACCCCCCTCCCTCCCCTCTGCCACGGACCCCCAGTATGTAGTTATTATGTAGTTATTTCCAGAGCGGCTCTGTCCCCGCTGTGTGTGAGAGCGGGGAGCAGAGCCGTCGGTCCGGGCTGCTGCTGCAGGACTCTCCGCCCAGCAGCAGCAGCCCGCGGGGACACGTGAAGCCGCACTGAAGCGCCGCAGCAGCCGGCTCGGAAGCAGTATGGGGGTCCGTGGGGATGGAGACGCTTCCATCCCGGCGAGAGTGGAGAGCGGAGAGCAGGTGGCGGTGCGCTGCAGGCTCTAGAGCGTAGCATTTTGCGCGTTCCCCAAAGTTTGTGGGGGCGTGGCTTTGGACGGAGCGCTGACGGGAGGGGGAGGAGGGGGCGGGGCTTAGAGGAGGTGCCACTTTCAAATCTTGCTAGCTCTCAAACATCAGGGACCCTACCTTTAATGTCTTTGGCATGTTTTACAAAAAGTGGAACAAGAATGCATCGAGAAGTGTCATTTACCAATGGAGGATATAGTCTTGTCGGTAAGGAGCTGCTTGGAAGCGCCTTTTTTCCCTTATCAAGGATTGCAATACACACAAAAATGCAACATCCAAGGACACCCATCACCACAGCACCCATGCAGCCAGCTCATCACAGCACGCTCGTGAATATGCAGCATAGTTAAGACTTCCACAGAGATTCCTTACCCAAATGAAAGTGTGTCATCCAAATCAGAAATGGATCTTGTTGACAATTTATTTGCCACTTTAAGATTCTCCTCATTTGCAATGTTTCTTAAATCCCTGTTACTGAGAAAACAAAACA
The DNA here is from genome assembly GCF_033807715.1 of Cololabis saira. Taxonomy (NCBI): domain Eukaryota; kingdom Metazoa; phylum Chordata; class Actinopteri; order Beloniformes; family Belonidae; genus Cololabis; species Cololabis saira. The sequence continues at coordinate 10,950,202 of NC_084588.1, read as the reverse complement.
AATGTCTGCAAGAATAGAATATAACAATGTGCTGGTGCAGACTCTCAGTCATTGGTGGTTGTTCTCTCATAGACTTGGAACAAGGTGGACTTCCTACTTCCTACTATTGTTGTAAGACAAGGAAGTCCAGTTACTTTGTTTCAAGTCTCTGAACATATGAAAGATACAATGCAAATAACTCATATTTGCTCAATGATTTTGGAAAAGAGACACACCTGAGATATAAGGATGTGAAACCCAATAGGATCAGTACAATGCTGATTCCAGCATACTTTGTCCAGGTAGTTTTCCAACTAAAATGATGCCAAAATAAAGCAGGAGGGGGAAAAAAATAAGTCAATTCAGTTTAACCATTAAAAGGATTTTCTAAATAACAAAACATGTCTTTAACAAAACATGACAAACACAATAAGACATAATACAATACCTCATTGTTGTGAAAAAGTGCCTTGTTGGAGGTTTGCTGGCAAAAAGTTCTGTCAAGTGTCGCCCACAATGGCTGAACTGTCCCTTTAAAGTAAAATAGAACATCATTTCTACACAAGAAGTATCTCTAAAGCACGCATGAACACCCCCCACCCCCCCCACACACTTTTTGAATACAGGCATATCATTACTTGTATGTAAACTGGCGACTCCAGCAATGGGATGACTGCAAATAAGAATAATACTATATATATATATATATATATATATATATATATATATATATATATATATATATATATATATATATATATATATATATATATATATATATATATAATAAAAAAATAGAAGCTGCAATCTAGTCACAATGAAAGGTATAGTCTGTAATCGTATTCAAAAACATTTATTGTTATACTGGGTGAAATGGTCCTTCCATCCTGAGAGTAGCCAGTGAATAATATGTTCAGAAAAAGGAAAGAAAAATATCCGACCTCTCTGGCAGCTTTAATCCAGCTTTAATTCATTCGCACCAAATGAAACGGATTGGTCAGAGGACCAGAGGATTGGCAGGGGGGAAAGAACCAATCAGATGCCTTCATTTTAAGTCCCGCCCACACCCCGCTCTGTCCCATGCGCGCACTCGTCACGTCGAAAATCTTGCCGGAAAACTTCACACACTCGAGTCACGTTTGCTGAAGAATGGCAGAGAAAACGCAGCCAAAAATACCACCTCCAGCGTTACTTGTAACGGCTTGCCCTGCTAAAAAGGCTAAAAAAAGAAAGCCAAAGTGCGATTCTGCGGCGCAGGTTGTCCGCTACTGGAGGTCCGCCACGGAGCGCAAGAAAGAGGCCTGACGATCCGCGTCAACGTGGGGCTCTGTCAGGTGTCCCTGCCCCGTCAACGCAGGAGCTTTTGCAGAGTCAACTCAGCAGAGGGCTAGGTGAGTTCTCTTACAGTATTGTAGCTTGATCATGAAGTGCTAACATACTTATGTTGAAAAGGTAATTTGAAAAATCCATATCATAACTTATGATCGAAAATACAGGTGCATATCCAAAAATTAGAATATCGTGGAAAAGTTCAATTTTTGTAAGATATTTCAGGAAATTAAAAATAAATAAAATATGTATACATATTTTCAGACACCATGAAAATATTTATATATTTTTGTTTTCTGTACTTTCTGTACTTGTCTATCTTACAAAAATATTGAACTCTTCCATGATATTCTATTTTTTTGAGATGCACCTGTAGTTACTGTATCTAAACAAAGCCAAGGATAAACCACTTAGAAAACTGTCATGAATGTTTGTTACTGTGTGAAATGGAAACATAGTTGAAGTGTTGTCATTCATTGTGTCTTTGAAATGCAGTAATTGTTGTCAGATGTCTAATTGTGATATTCCCCCTAAAGGTAAATCACTGCCCAAGGACTAGATGGCCACAGCTCACAATGACACTTCATGCAAAGCCTGATCTGTCAGCCGTCCCTGGACACGGCTTTTCTTGTGTAAATACAGATTGTTTGACACCCAGAGGTGAAAAAACTATAGATACTTGTGTAAAAATATTATTTATGATTGTTGTTAGAGGGAAAATATTTACTCATGATGTGTCTGATTCAGCTGTGCGCAGAATATATGACATTTCCTTCCAATCTCTGCATGTTACTCTGCACACTGAGATGTGCGGGAGAGGCTGATACAGGAGTTTTTTCTTCTGACAATATTACCGAACAGACTCCATCCGGAGAGATGTACAAATGGGAAACTGTAATGACCTGGGGTCCGTTTCACAAAGCAGGTTTAGTGAAAACTCTGAGTCTGTTAACCCTGAAATGAGGGAAACTCTGAGTTTTCCGTTTCACAAAGGGAGGTAACTCAAACCAGAGAAAGAGAGGTAACTCTAGCCTGTTTCACAAAGAGAGGTAACTTAAGCTCTCGGTCAGTTACCGTAGTAACAGACTCTCTGAACCTAACCTGGTCGGGACCAGGTTTATATCGTGAAACCTGGAGTTTTTCTGCGTCTCCGCCTCTTTCAGAGCCGCACGCACATTTGATTTCCTCATTCATTCAGTCAGCAGGCGAGTTTTGGTGAAGTTCTGCCGTCTGTCATTAAAAACAGAGTCAGTATATATATTAGAAGTCCATTGTCACGAACATGGCATGTCTTTTTGATGAAGACACAATTGATGAAGGTGCAGAATTAATGCGCAGAGAATTAAATATTCGTCGGGAGATGGTTATCAGACCGCGTAATATATTACATAGTCTCATTACAGGCAAAGCAATATATGTTAATCCTTTATTTGTTATAATTTTGATGATTGAATTGTTTAATGATTTCATAATATATTCTAATTTTTTGAGATTTTTTATTTGGGGTTTTCATAAACTGTGAGCCATAATCACCAAAATTATAACAAATAAAGGCTTGAAATATCTCACTTTGCATGTAGTGGGAAATAATATTTGTTTCACCTTAAGTTGAATTTACTACGAATGAAGTTTTGCAATATATTCAAATTTTCCGACCTCCACCTGTATATTGTTACATAAATAAATAAGAGCATAATATGTGTCTGTATAGGTTCAATACGGAACGCAACTTTTAATTCCCAATTACGGAACAATTCCGTATTTCAAGGGACGGGTGGCAAGCCTACATAAACCTGTCCAAGCCATCAAGGGGTTCCACAGGATTGCAGGTGAATGATGTGGAGATCTGCTAAATTATTTTTATATTATATTCTGTGCTGCGGTGTTACTCTTTTTTTCGAAGAACATGTTCAAATTCGCCGTATGCGCGCATTAAAATCTCTACTTCTATTCGGGTGAAAAAGGACACGGCGTGAAGTATGTGGATCTTCAGATGCAAACTAATGTTTCCTCAAAGGGATTTTGTAAATTGAAATGATAAATAAAGTTCAAAATAAAAAAAATAAAAAGTATGTCGCTCTTTTGTGTCGCCGGTTGCCATGGTGAATCCTTGTTTCAGCGCTCTACTGATGATGGCTTTTGATTTCCCTCACGCTCGCGCTTAACTCCAGGTGAAACTACTTAGAGTTGAGTAAATTACCTCAAATCCGCTGTTCTGGAACCGAAAACTCAGAGTTTCCGATCTCAGAGTAGATCAACTAAGAGTTCAGGATTAGACTCAGAGTTTGTTGAACCTGCTTTGTGAAACGGACCCCTGATCTCGTAGTTTATGAAGCTTTGTATCATAAGATGGATCTGGGCCAGGGGTTGTGTTATACCTCATAGTTGCATGGAGGGCGTCACGAGGCATAAATTCCTCCTGTTCGACTTTAGTTTTTGTAACTTGCAATATTTCATCTGCTACTGTTATGTTACCCAGATCTAGGGCCCACCAATAATGTGGTATCCCCATTCCCTGTGCGACAAAGACATCCTGAGAATCAGCTGGAGTTATCTCTGCTCTCATTCCGCTCTTGGTTACAATGATGGAGCAGGCACATTAAATCTCTGCCTAACAAATTTACTGGGCATGAAGGGTCGACCAGAACAGGACAAGAAGCTGTTCTTCCGGTGTCTTTGTGGCACACGAAAACTGGATTTGTCAACCGATGTTTTGCCACGTGTCCACCTGCTGTTTTCACATATACTTCATCCGAAGATAAGGTTACTTTTGGGGGAGTAGTTTGTAAAACAGTTCTACAAGCCCCAGAATCACAAAGACAGCAATAGTTTTCCCCTTGAATACTAAGGGTTATGAATGGCAATTCATTATTTTGACGGGCATGGGCTGCGAAGATGTCTACCACATCATTTGGATCCTGTTTTGGAGGTTCAGATACTAGTCATTTCTGTTGGGCTGAGTTGGGATTATCCGGACGTCTATCTTGCTTTAGCTGTTTTCTTTTATTTGCAGGGTTAGACTTGCAATCCCTGGAAAAATGTCCAGGTTTCCCACAATGCCAGCAATTTGGATCAAATCTTCGTCTATCTTCCCAATTTGGATCAGATTTTCGTCCATCTTCCCAATTTGGATCAGATTTTCGTCCATCTTCTCAATTTGGATCAGATTTTTGTCTGTTTTCCCAATTCCCTCCTGCATTCCTCCCCCCTCGTCTACGGCGGAAATGATCTCTTCCCCGTAGATTGCCCCGCCCATCACTCCGATAATCACCAGAGTATTCAACGTATTCTGTGTCTTCTTCTGCAGCATACGCACCCCCTGACTTTTCTTTCACGGCCACCGCCCTTTGCGCGTGGGAGGCAAATTCCACGGCCTGTGCTACAGAGCCCGTGGTCTGATGAACCCAGTATTTTGTTACAAAATGTCGCACTGTTGGCAGTCGAGGACCAAACTAAGGCCACCGACCTGGGATGAATTCACGTCCCAGGATTTTGGCACCGCAGATGGCTATTCAGCGATGACTGTCGACAGGTTTCAGTGGTGATTATCTTGGCGTCGGTGGGAGGTCTTCGGGATCCGGCTCGAAGGACCAAGAAATGCTAGGGAGAAAAAAAACACTCAATAATCAGAAGAAAGAGGCTGAGACATCTTATTTTCTTGCATGCAAGGGTAGGCGCACGAGCAGCGAACTACAATGGTCCTGCCCCCAGCAAAGTTTATTCAAAGACATGTAAAAATGGGTGTGTATTTACAGAAGAAAAGGGTGTAGATTTCAGAGTACAATCAAGAAGTAGGCGTGCTGTGGGTGTGTTGTGGATCACATCATCACACATTGGATTCAGATGAGGCGACCTTGACACGGTTCACATGATGCAGCAAAGAATGGTGAGAAAAGCAGATAGATAAAAGAAACAAATCAAACAGGCCACATCATGGGAAAATATTTTCCCTCTAGCAATTGTTCTATTTTGTATTTTTTTAAATAAAACAAAGTGTTATACCACATTCGTTGTCATTATTCATTTACCATGTAAGAAGGTGAGAAATGTAATAGCTTGTTTATGCTGAAATAGTAAAGGAAAGGCATTTATCGTTTTATATTTTTTATTCAAATATGACAAAATATAAATAACAATAAATAAACATGAAAATGTGCTGTCCAAAATGTCCTGTAAAACTCGACTCCTGCAAATGCGCGTTCCCCAAAGTTTGTGGGGGCGTGGCTTTGGACGGAGCGCTAACGGGAGGGGGAGGAGGGGGCGTCAGGTGCAGGAGCTGGAGCCGGAACAAGCTGGGGCTGGCACTGGCGCTGACGCCCTCGTCGTTGCCTCCCCTGAGCCTGCAGGCTCCTGGGCCCACCCAGAGCTAGGCGTGTTCCCCAAAAGGGGTCCCAATACTCCCCCTCCTCGGCCCGGCGCAAAAACTCCCTTAGCGTGAGGCTCTCTCCCGCTGGGTCCATTGTGGTCGGTCCGTTCTGTTAGGGGTGTGGTTTTCTAGGACCCAAGTGCAGGAGAGAGAGGGAGGCTGGAGGCAGGAGTTCTCAAAAAACAAAGGGTTTAATTCCAAAAAGGCAAAAACAAAGCGCTGCAGAGCAGGATTAACAAACACAAAAAAACAGGAACAGGAAAAACGACGAGGAGACATGGAGGAAGAACCAGTACGGACCAACAGGGAACCAAGGAATGACAAGACAAGATATACTGAAGGGATAACGAGACATGACGAGACACAGGTGCAGACACAATCAGGGCAGATGGGAAACAGGCGGGGCAAGACAGAAACTGAAAGTTACAAACTGGGGGGGGGGGGAGTGTCAAACCCTGACACGGTCTGTGCATTTGTAAAACTTGTCCTGTGCATTTGTGAATTATGAGACTGTTCTAGCTCCATAGTTTTCTGCTAAATTGTAAGGCAGTCAGGTTGTCAAGGTTCAACTTAGATGTCTGAGGTTAAAAATTAAAACAACAAAGCTTACAAAACTGAAACCAAACTCTCACCTTTTTAATAGGAACTGTGGACAGTTTAATAAATCTCAAAAGAACACAACTTTCCCAATAGTGAGAGGAATTATTCATTTCACTACAAAAACCTCAATAAAGTGACAGAAAGAAATACTATCCTATTATTATATAGGTCCCGGTCCCGGAACATCGGGAGGGAGAGAAAAGGTCCTGTAAGTGGGGAAAAACACGAACAATTAATAACGGCGTGTTGTGACGCAATCAAACAGCGAACAGCGTGGAGTGAGCGGCGTGTGGTGTTAAATGCAGCAAACATGTCAGGTTGTCAGATCATTACTTGGATGTGGGAAAAATGCAGAGGACACGAGAAATGATCCAGGCTGATTTGGGAAACCGCTGGTGATGGAGACGGTGACGACCTACCAGCTCCCTGGCGATCTCCCTCCAGCCAGCTGCCACTTTATTGGGGTTCTTGTATTGAAATGACTGTTTCTTACAGCGCTTTCACCGGTGTTCTGCCAATTTCTGCTGCTTTGCCAAAAAATGCTACCTAATGGTTTTGTAGAGCTACAATTTTACTGTGTTTTACCCCCTAAACCACTTCCTTTCCCCCCAAATGGTCCTTGTCGCTTTCCAGGCCGTCATTGTAAATAAGAATGTTCTTAATGACCTGCCTGGTTAAATAAAGGCGACTGACTGAATGAATATCAAATAAAGCGATATAATTCTTTTTTTTCCTCTCTCTTTATCGTATAATGTTCACAAAGTGTAATGCAATTCATGTCATGGGTCGTGTATTTTGAAGGATCAAATACTCAACATCCCATATTATCAATTTAGCGTGGCAATCAAACTTTGAAAATCGACTGTGCACATGCGCAGAACCACAAAGTAGCATTTCTCGGCAGGTAGCAGAAATTGGCAGAACACAGGTGTTGTGCCAAAAAGTGATTGCCTGCCAGAATCTGATTTCTTCTGATTTGTGGCCGCGGGAGCGCGCACAGCAGCCCGTTGAGCGATAGCGCTAAAACGTCAGATTTTCAGATTATGAAGCTCAAGAATGAGATCAAGTCATATTTAGGCAGAAACCACCTTTCACTGTATTTGGCCTTCAATCAATTTTTGGCAGGTGAAAATGCCTATTTTGTGTTGTAATGGTCCTTTAAAAGAGTTAAAAGCAATAATGTGAGCTCTAGTGTTTATATTATGAAGCTCAAGAATGACATCAAATCATATTTAGGTAGAAACAACCTTTCATTAATTGTATTTGGCATTCAATCAATTTTTGGCAGGTAAAAAGACCCATTTTCAGGGTAGAAATCAGATTCTGTCAGGCAATCACTTTTTGGCACGACACCGGTGTTGTGCCGCATTCAGCACCCCTGCCGTGAAATGCACCCCCTCTTCGTACACACAATGACAAAAATTATATTCTCATTCCACACACTCACATGAACACATACTTAGGAGTTTATATTCAATGATAAGTAGACCAAGAAAAAAAACAACACACTGACACTTCAATATATTTATATACACACACTCACACAAACACATACTTAGGAGTTTATATTCAATGATAAGTAGACCAAGAAAAAAAACAACACACTGACACTTCAATATATGTATATACACACACTCACACAAACACATACTTAGGAGTTTATATTATATATATTTACAAATATTATGGAAGACAACACAGTAAGCAGGCTATTAATTAATGACAATGTCAATAACCATTTACCCGATTTTTTTTTACCCGATTTTTGTTATCTGTGACTGTGATTGTGGGAAAGTATGACTATTGTGGAATCCATGAGCGCATTTAAACATGAATCCATAGGCGCCGGAACCGTGGGTGCTTCGGGGCCCGAGCACCCACGGAGATGGCCGAGCACCCACGGGGAGAGCAGAGTAGGCGAGCCCCCATGTCAATAATCACTGATTGGCTAAAGCGGTTTTCAAATAGAGGGCGCACAGCCGCCGCGGGCTTTCCCATTCAAGTGTATGTGCTGCCGCTGCGCAAGAGCGGAGGGTCTGACGCCGAGGTTGGCGGCGCAAAGCGGCTTTCACCTAGAACTCGGTTTGCGCCCGGGTGGGCGCAGACTCGGCGCAGAGCCTGCGCGCATAAACCTGCGTACACATTTGTTGCAAGTTGCTTGGCGACCGAAAAAAAGTTTTTCCGGTCTGGCGCCGTTTTCCCACTCATTTGGACGTACAGTAGCTACAGCTCGGTTTGCAAAATGCATCTGTCCCTGATTCAAAGAAAAGCCCTGGCTTTAGTTCTTCTGAGGAGGAGGAGGAGGAGACGAGCAGCAGCAGCAAGGAGGGGATGGGTCCATGAAATCCTCATGAGAAGACAGGATTTGGGGGAATACAGGCTCGTTCGGGAGCTACAGCTCCATGATGGCCAGGTCTACTTCAGGCTGAATCATATTTTATTAAAAAACCTTTCTGAACTATGTTGTTGTTTTTTAGCTCATGTCAGTCATTTTAGCGGACCTGTAGTGCTTCAGTTTGCAAAAGTATTGACACGTGGTCTTTTCATAACCATATATTGATCAATGATTCAATTGATCCCCAGATGAGGCATGGAAATGCTATATTTTATTTTAAATTTACATTTTATTGTTAAAAGAGCAAAAGAATATCACATTTCTACCACTTTTAAACACACCAGGTGTGTCCAAATTATGTGAGATTTCTCTCCACTTTTGTCCCTTTTTAATAATGTCCCGATAGGCCTGCAGTCTCATCCCACAGCTCCTCACAGACTCACAGCCAAGATCATTCTTTCTTCCATGTTGATCGTCTCTGATCTACAACCTGCAGAAATGATCAAGATGGAAGAAAGAATGATCTTGGTTATGAACTATAGAAATATAGCCTCCTTTTTCTCAGATGAACACCCGAATTTGTTTAGAATTTGATTATTATTTGTGTGTGTGTGTGTGTGTGTGTGTGTGTGTGTGTGTGTGTGTGTGTGTGTGTGTGTGTGTGTGTGTGTGTGTGTGTGTGTGTGTGTGTGTGTGTGTGTGTGTGTGTGTGTGTGTGTGTGTGTGTGTGTGCGGTGCAAAAACATAATTCGGCGCCTATGCATGAATCATTAACACAAAACTGGACGCTAAACAGTGTGTACGACGAGGGGGTGCTTTTCACGGCAGGGGTGCTGAATCCGGCACGACACCGGCTCTCAATGCGAGCGACAGGAAGAAAATAGAAACAGGGCGTCCGACAAAAGTCCAGCTCAAAACGGCGCGCCGCGTCGCGCTACGCCGCTCGCAACCAGTATGGACAGTCCAAAAAAAAATAAAGCAATGGAATTGTTTTTGACGCTGACGCTCGCTCGCGTCGCATGCAGTGTGGAAACTACTGTAACACAATTTAGTAATTCATCCTGTTAAAAGTTGGACATTTGCACCCAGTAAAACATTCCCATACATCCAGAAACAGCTGTTTTATGGTTTTATCTTTGCCGGATTAAAACTTCAACGCTCATTTAAAGTTGCTCAAAGCCAAATGTATAAACATTTTTCTTCCTTTTTTTTTTGTTTGGTTTTGTTTGTTTGAAAAAAAGCTGACATTTGATTGTGAAATTTAAGAAAGGGAAAAAAATGAAATACATTGGAAAACTCTGCACCTATTTCTTTTCTTCTATTCCCAAGAACCCCAACGAGAGCCGTAAAATTACCTGGAACGTCACTCACCTGTGTGGAAGCTGTTTCGAAGTTCACATTTATACAAGTCCAGATTGGAATAAAGGGACGCGATGTGCATTGAATAATCTCACTGTGGCGGATGTAAAAGAAACATCAGAGATGGAGGGAGGAGTTAAAGACAGTTATCTGGAAAGGTACATGTAGAAAAAAAAAAAGGAAAAACCTCCAGGAAATGAGCCTCATCACAGCCCGGTTTGTCTTGTCATCTCAGCTTGATGAATCATTCACCAGCAGGTGTGCAAACCTGGATAAACAGTGATTGTTTTTAAAGCCTTTAATCTTGAGCATTTAAATGTGTGCAAATATAATGCAAATATGATATGGACCTCTGTCTACACAGAGGAACAGCAGAGGAACACAACTGAAGACCCTTTTATTTGGACGAGCTCTTAATTGACTGAATATCCTTGACTTGCCATTTTTTAAATTTGCCTTGAGAAGATGTCCAAGCAAATCTACCCAAGGTAAGACCACAAATCAGAGAAAACTGTGAAAAAAGCATTAGCTGTGTTTCCAAAAAGAATTTGCAGATGAGTTTTGAGCATCTGGCTGGACACCAAAACAATGTTTTGAGCATATAACCACAGTATTACAGTTGCCGTTATGAAGATATCAGCCGTAGCAAAAAGTCTTGGAAAAAAAGAAAAGAAATAAATGTATTATTATGTACAATTACATCATCATATTTGATGATTAATTCATTATTGTAATTAATTTCCCTTCAGGGATTAATAAAGTTATTTGAATTTGAATGGAATGTGAATTGAATGTAAGCATCATCAATAAACATTCTAGTTTGAACGCCTTCCATTGTGATTTCCTACAGAAGCCTGCTGAAGATTTCCTGATAAAATGTGGCCACACAGGATCACTAAATCCACATCCATAATCCTTTTCCTACTTTTTATCATGATAAACAAGAATTTATCTGCTCCTGTGCTGAACAGGTAGGGGTTTCTTTTTATTCTTTTTATTTTATGTATTTACGTCATATGTGAATATATACCCCAAAATGTGCATAAATTGTTGTTTTTTTCAATGGCAAATGTACACTACCAGTCAAAGGTTTGCACACATTCATTTTTATTAGAAAATGGGTCCAAACTTTGACCTTTGACCTCTGGTGTATAGTTTGGTTATATTTCAGTTATTAAGGGGTTTTTCAAGTTTATATGTAACTCATTTTTCAGACCTTTGCACATTTATTTTACTCTCTATGCACCTGACGTCATGATAACTCCATAGTAGTGTAAAAATAAATGAAATGTCTTTATTAAATGATTCATTAAATTAAATGAAATGTTGCTTTAAATGGCAATAACGCTTTTCTGATTTAAAACAAACTTAAAGCAACACATTTTTTTTTAATATGGTACAATAACCTGGTTTCTATGGTAATGTTTTCTTTTCATTCTATTTTGTTCCGAAATGTAGAATTCATGTTCTGTTACAGCGATAACAGTGGCCCTCACCCCGGTAATCACCAAGTGCCTCGAGAGACTAGTTCTTCACCACATAAAGAACCACCTCCCCCCAGACTTTGACCCATTCCAGTTCGCTTATCAGGGAAATAGATCCACTGAGGACGCCATCGCCGTAGCTCTACACAGTGGCGTTTTTAGCTATGGGCTTCCGAGGCTGGAGCCCCGAATGTATTTCCTCTAGCCCCGAACCTAAAACACACCCCAAAAAAAAAAAAAAAATTTTTTTTTTTTTTTTTTTTTTTTTTTTAGGACTTAGGCGCTCGGGATTTATCATAGGCGGTGGGAAGATCGGCCTAGGCGGCCGCCCAAATTTTCTCTATGGAGGAAAAAGGACTATACTATACTCTAGCTATAAAAGCCTGATGGACTAAAACATGAATGCATCTGTCTTCACTGGGGGAGTTGTAACTTAATATCAACAGTACTTTTGACATTGGGTGATTCGAGTCACTGCTACGTGCCAACGAGCTACAGCAGAATGACCCTATTTTTCAGATATAAACGTGTTATTCTTCATAAACTTTGCGGAATATATTGTGGCGATTTGCACTTAGCCACAATGGAAGCCAAGTGGAGAGAGAGCAGGAAAGATGCAGAAAGAGAGAAAGAAGACGACAACCATTGAGGAGGACAGAGAACAACAGAGAATGTGAGTGGAGACAGGAGAAAAGAGATGAGGACAGATGGACAAGTCACAGAGACAAGATAGATAACAACCATTGAGGAGGACTGAGAACGAGGCTGGTTTTAGGGGGGGGGGGGGGGGGGGCAGGGGTGGGCTGTGCCCACCCAAACGTGCGTCCTGCCCACCCAATCAAAGTTATGGGGATCCTTTATTTTTTTATAATTTTATTTTTTTATAAATATAAAAAAATATCGGAATATGTGTACCGTTTCTGATTGGGTGGGCACTGCGCATCATTTTTAGACACAACAATGAACGCATACCGCAAAAGTTGTGTCTCGGCGGAGGGACCCGGTGTTCAGAACAGCACACACTGAAGGCTGGTTCCGCGTTAACCAACGCAGAATGGTGCGCGTCGCCGCGTACCCTACGCCGTAGCCTACGGCGTAGCCGTGGCTCCAGAGCCTGCACAGACTGCAGCGCATCGCCAGCCGCACCGGCGCTCTCCGCCCTCGCCGGGATGGAGACGCCTCTCTCCATCCCGGTTCATGCCGTGCTGACTCTGGAGCAGCCAGCCTCCCGCGGGACCTTTTAAATCAACGCAGAGCCTACGCCGTAGGGTACGATTGATTGATAAAAAAAAAAAGCAAAAAAAAAAAGCAAAAAACTAAATAAATGCAGCCTCAACAGGGCACATCCTATTTGTGCCGGTGTTCTGCCATTTTTTTCTGCTTTGCCAAAAATGCTCCCTAATGGTTTTCTACCTTTGCAAAGCTACAATTTTTGTGTTTTGTTTTTTTTTCTGTATTTTACTCCCTAGCCCACTTCCTTGTCTCTTGCCAGGCCGTTATTGTAAATAAGAATGTGTTCTTAATGACCTGTCTGGTTAAATAAAGGCCAATGACTGAATGAATATCAAATAAAGCGATAGAATTTTTTTTTTCTCTTTATCGTATAATGTTCACAATGTGCAATGCAATTCATGTCATGGGTCGTGTATTTTGATGGATCAAATACTCAACATCCCATATTATCCATTTTACATCGTGCAAGTAAATGATGGGTGAGGCAATCAAACTTTGAAAATCGACTGTGCGCATGCGCAGAACCACAAAGTAGCATTTCTCTGCAGGTAGCAAGGATTGGCAGAACACCGGCCCCAAGTCCGGGTAAATGCAGAGGGCAGTGTCAGGAAGGGCAATTGGGTTAGCATACTGTGGAGAAGATAGATGAACTGATATGACAGCATAGTTTTCTATGTATTTCGGGGGTTTGACCCCCCAAAATTTTTTTGCCCGCGCCGCGTTGCGGCACGGGCATCACCATCCCTACATTTCAGTCTGCCCACCTTAGTGGGCCTCGCTAAATCCGGGCCTGACTGAGAACAACAGAGAATGTGACTGGAGACAGGAGAAAAGAGATGAAGACAGATGGACAAGTCACAGAGACAAGATAACAACAACCATTGAGGAGTACAGTTTAAAGCATTATTTATGTGTTATTTATGCGTTTTTCATCATAAAAAAGAGCAAAAAAATAATAATAATGCAGATGGTTTCAGCCCCTGATCATTTCTCATTAGCCCCTGATGTCTTTGGATCCTAAAAACGCCCCTGGCTCTACACTCTGCTCTGACCCACCTGGAGCAGCAGCAGAGCTACAGTACGTCCGGATGCTCTTCGTGGACTACAGTTCTGCATTTAACACAATAATCCCAGACATCCTCATTACAAAACTGACCACCATCGGCCTACCCCCTCTCACATGTGCCTGGATTAAAAACTTTCTCACCAGCCGACCCCAGACTGTGAGACCATGGATGTATTATATAACTGGATGCCGGTGTGGGTACCAGATTGTATCGGGCTGCAATATTTTCCCCGGAAGTGTGCATTTTTTCCCTGCGATGGTGTTTTAGTCAGAAGCAGCAGATCATAGTGGAGGTAAAAGGGAGAAGAAACATATACAAGGAATTATCAGAATTATCAGTGATCTTACTGACATAGGCTAAAAAAAATATTAGAGTTAAAATATTTATTAGGGACTATTTTCATTAGACAATTGGAGATTCATCAGTGAGCTGAGAACAATAATAGCCTACTATATACAGTATAGGGTAAACAATATTTTGCTTGCTGCATATCAGTAAGCAGTTAAATATTTTGATCTTAATAGACATTTTAAATTATCGATTTGCTTTATTACATTTATTAATCATCAGTTTTCACAAGACGGAACGTCATCACGTACGGTCAAAAGCCAATCACAAGACGAAACGTCATCACGTATGGGGAGCCGGTAAAAAAAAGCAGGTGGGAAAAAAAAGCACCGACACCGGACCGGAAAACCGCCATTCATTTCAATGGAAGTTGCTCGCCTGGCGCATACGCCGAAAAAATTCCTGAGTCACCTCCCATGATGCTCTGGGGCCTCCCATCATGCCCCGGGGCAATGAGAACGAGTATTAGTATATGTATTAATATAATATATTAATTAATGTATATTATTAGATGTATATTATTACATATATTATTAATGTATTAATATAATATAATTATATAATATGTTTTAATATAAAACATCCATGGAGTGCACGGACACAGCCGTGACGTCATGCCCAGAAAGAGACTTTTCTTTGACTTTTCTGGCCGTTAAAAAAAATTTTTGACGGATATAAAGTCCATGACTTAAAAATATAGAATACAAAGATTAGTAATTGCCGGTGATTACAGCTGGAGGTGTCCTGTGAACAGTTTTAGAGGCTTCTCTTTTACTATTGTGGTCTATGGGAAAAAAGCTTTTTGGGCCCTATGGGATTTTTTGTTGCAGTACCGCGGCTGGCCACTGGGAAAAATCGGCGTGCCTGCTGAGTGCGAGACCGGGGGCCTGTGTGAGACTCGGCCCCCACCTGTCCTCCACCCGCATGCTGAGCACCGGCTCTCCACAGGGCTGTGTGCTGAGCCCCCTCCTGTACAGCCTGTACACCAATGACTGCAGTCCGACCCACAACAACCTCATAGTGAAGTTCGCTGACGACACCACGGTGGTCGGACTCATCGCACTCATGATCAGAACACTTAAGCTGGGCCAGAGACGTTCTATAACCGAGACAGCCCACTACGGTTGTGTTTCTTGTATCTCTGTCACGTGACTGCCACGCCCCCTTAGGAGACCGGAAGTAGGTCCTGAGTCTATTGAGTCCTATGGGAAAAGTGAACGTGAGCACAGATTATTACCAATTCCTTCGCCCCATAGTAACCTAAGTAAATACGGGACCCATTTTTCAAAAGCCACAAACCTTCTGAACATTCTGACACCAAAATGGAAATTTTCAGACCGGCAGATTAGGAGAAAATGAACTTTGTTTGAGACCTGTCTCTGTCTGAGCAACACACTCTCGCGAGATTTGGCTCTCATCGTTTTCCCAACGGATAAAATGAAGTTTAAAACTAAAATAAAACTTGCTTCTTTGCTTAATAATACTGTTATTTTTATTATTTAAGTATTTTTGGAGGCCACGCCCACTTAGGAGACCGGAAGTGTATACCGTTTCAAACCATTGCCAGTAACGGCAATGCGCTATCTTGTGTATAGAAGATCTTTGGCTGGGCATACACTGTGCGATATTTTAAATCGTTTGAGACTGCCCCATCTCACACTGCACGACTAGATCGCGGAGTTCAAAAGTTCAGAGCCCACGATTTAGGTTCTCACACTGTACGAGCCGATGCTCGGATGTGACCCGTCTGCTCACACTATACGATCATAATCCTCCCGTTGGACTTCTGTGTACTGGAACTCGAGGCCAGTTTTGGGGCAGGGGTGGGCTGTGACCACCCGATCAAAGGTTATGGGATCCTTTATTTTTTTTATAATTTTATATATATATATATATATATATATATATATATATATGCGCATCATTTTTTGACACAACAAAGAACGCATACCGCAAAAGTTGTGTCTCCGCGGAGTAACCCGGCGTCCCAGCAAAATGAGAAGAGAAAAAAGAGGTGTTCCAAACAGCAGACAGCGCACACACTGAAGGCTGATTTATGGTTCTGCGTTACACCAACGCAGAGCCTACGGCGCAGGGTACGCGGCGACCCGCACCATACGTGGAAATGCAGTCTTTTTTTGCTATTAAAACACTATTTGTAATGTGAATTTGCAACACTTAAACTGCAAATAATAGTTTTTGACGTGACATCAGAGATTGCGCATGCTCTCTGCGAAAGGATGAGTCCAATCGGGTCGTAGCTGCTTCAACTGTGCGATTCCTTCACGAGGAGCGACCAGGATTTCAAACATGCTTGATTTTCTTGCGACCTCACGATTTGTGATCGGGAGCTTGTCGTGAGGTGTTAATCTCTCGTCGTTACCCCACGTACACTGCACGAGGCACGAGCAACGATTGGGTCAAAATCGGGCCCGATCAAAAAAAAGTCGCACGACTGGAAAATCGGCTCAAAACAAGCCGATAATCGCACAGTGTCTGCCCGGCTTTAGATAGGATAGGATTTTTGCTGTGTGACTCTCTTCCCTCATTGCAAGTATTTTAATTGATTACTATGTAAGATTGACACTTTACAGGTATAATCATCCTCCCTTTTTAATGATTATACCTTTGGATTTGATGTACTTTGTGGGTGTTTTTTCTTTTTTTCTTTTTTTTTTCCCTGTGTTTTTGTGATACAATCTGACTGTACTTCGGTATGTGACCTTGTTTGAAGGTGCTCAGGTGTATGTGTGGCGGCGCCTGATTGGACCACATAGGCCTACCAGCCTGTAATAAGAAAAGAGTCTGTTGCTCTGAACCGTTGGTGTAACGCAGAACCATAAATCAGCCTTTAGATTGACAGGCGACAGCATTATGACGGAAGAACGACAAATCAATGAGCTGATTGGATAGAAGTGACCCATGTTTGCCCAATCAGTGCTTTTTGTGCTTGTTTATCACCCCACGGACTAATAGAGTTCACCTTTTTTTATACCATTGTAGTGTATTTACATTTAGAAAAAATATCTTGACCAATCCAAGGGCCCCTGCACACGTGGGGCCCCTAGGCTCTAGCCTAGGGAAGACTGTGCATTAATCCGCGCATGCTGATGGCGCTGTTCATCATGGTGCCGTCTGCAAACTTGGCTTGCAGCATTCTTGGATAAATGTTGTTGTTTTCCACGTGTGCAAAGACAGAATGTTCATAGAACTCACAAAGTGAAAATATTTCAATAATTGATGATCTTATGAGAACTCTGAACAAAAAGCTGCCGTTCTGGTTTCAAGCTGTCCAAGAAAGTGCTGCATTTTGAATACTTGTAGGTATGACAGTGTGATTTAACCTCTTTCTATTTCAGTGTTCAATCAAATAACAAACGTTACAAATTCAAACATGCTATGGTTACATTAATTAGCATTTTAAATATTAATCAAAATTAATTGTAATTTTCCTCCTATTGTAATTTCTTAAAGCAGGTCAGACGAACACATAGCAGAGCTCCAGCTGGTGTTTGACCCCGACCTCTTCAGACAGCATGTTAGTCTTACTGATGGTAAGATAAATATGTTTTACCGTTTATGTTTTCCACAAACTAACTCTGAATTTTGGCTTAGTTTTTGTTCAATAAATGATACAGTCACATATTTAATATGTTATCATCAGTCTAGGGTTATACTTACAGAATAATAATATCGGGACATGGACGTTTTCTTTAATGTCCTCACAGATAAAAACCTTTTAAGTGAAAAAGCGTGAAAAGTAATTCCACCTCCTTTTTCCTGAGAGTGAGGACTCATATTTTTTTTGCTTTTCTAAAGAAAGTATTCAATGTATTGCGTCCATGTGCTCTGTATGTGATTTTCTTTTCTGCAAAACCAATTGCCCCCCTAAGGACACAAATAAATTCAGTTTAATTTGAATGTGTTGCCACAGATTACGGCGAAAAGCCCTTCCCTCCTCCTCTGCCTCCTGACACCGGATCTCCTTATCAGCCCAACCTGGAGGAGGAATACTACTAACAGAAACGTCAGATCAAGTCGATTCATCCAGTAAAGAGGATTAGATTACAGTACAAAAAAAAAGGCTATATACATTCTGTTGCATCTCTCCATGTATTTTGAGGACAATATTAAAATTCACTGAGAAAAACCAAACCCTTTTACAATCTCAAATTTACTGTTTGAGAGGTTTCTGGCCAGATCCCAGCAGGGGTCTTTCTGTGAGACGTTTGCATGTCCTGGGTGCTCTGGCTTCCTCCCGCAGTCCAAAAACCTGCATGTCAGGTTAATTTATGATCCTAAACGTAGTCAAGAGTATATGTGGTTGTTAATGGGACCTCGCCATGGACCGGCAACCTATCGGTGTAACCCCGTCTTTTAGAGACCTGGATATAGAAAATGGAAATATACATTATAATATATATAATGAAAATATTGAGATTCATATTGATGTTTTAATGACACACTTGCATTTCCTTTTTCCTGATAATACACTAAGATATTGTTCTGATTTATATTTTTTTTCACTTCATATCTCAAACGATTCCTTTTTAAATGTCAGGGATTACGTAATTATCAGATGGCAAACCTGAAACGAGGGCTTTTTGAAATCAGGAGCAGAACAGAATCAGGTCTAATGGCCCTTTAAAGACCGAGTGCTACAGGGACACCTCTACGCTCTACACTTCATTTCAATCATTCGGCATGCACAATTAGAGTTAAATTCCCAGTGCTACCTTTAGCTGGAAACCCACAATATGAGACGCTAGCTGCTCACTTTGACCCACATCAAAGCCCACTGACCTACCCTTCCTTTTCTACTTTTTTAAAATTTGCATATGACATCAACATAGTTGGATTAGCAAGAGACAACGACAGAACATCCATCAGGGATGAGAAATGCTGCTAAAACAATTTGAAGTTTAATGAATTAAAGAAGTGATGACAGATTTGAGAAGACTGGGGAAAACTGAGCACCTTGCCCCTCTGCGTATTTGGAGAAAAATTATCGTAGCGCCAACATCAAAAACATCCTTGTTGATTCACAAAGCTGGTGTAAAAGAGCAGACAAACATTTGCAAATGAAATGTGGCCATCAAGAGTGTGATGTCTTTGGATCATCCAAATTCACACTTTAATGGAACTACAATTACTATTAATAATTATGATAAAATACAAACAATTTCTTACATGGTGAACAAACCTATTTTATTCACCAAGTCATAGTTCTTCTGGGAAAAAGTAACTGAACCTGGAGAAAAATAACTATGATAAAAGCTAATGGGGGTCAGACGTTTGCATCTGAAGTCCAACAACAGAAATGGGTTTGTGTGTTTAGATCTACTTTGATTGATAAAAGACACTTCAAAATGTTAAGTTTGCCAATTTGTAAGAAGGATCTGCCAACATGAACCATGTCTCACAAAAGGAAGGGTCTAAACAGATATGATCAAGAGTAGTTGTTAGAGTAAAGCTACATAAGGCACAAATTTATCTCAAAATGTTCAACCATCCATCAGTCCATAGTTAGACAAACTGGTATGAATGGAAACAGTTTTGTCCTGTGGCTATTTTTCCTGGAAGTGGGACAAAGGCAAAACCGAATCCTCAGTGAGGTAAAGAAGAAGCCTTGATAAACAGCTGTAGGCTGGCAAACGTCTCTGGTCACTCTGCCACCCATCCCCATCACCGACAGCCCTGTGACTGCTGTTGAAACCTTCACGTTTCTGGGCTCCACAAATCTCCCAGGACCTGCTCCAGCTCGGGAAGCTCAATCTGCCAAAGGAACTGCTGATCTACACGGCAATAGTCCAGGCTGTTCTCTGCCCCTCCATCACTGTTTGGTTTGGATCGGTCCCCAAACAGGAAAAGAACAGACTGCAACGGACAATAAGGTCTGCAGAGAAAATCTTTGGTGCCAGCCTGCCCTTCATCCAGGACCTGGACCTGTCCAGAGTCAGGAAACATCTCTGCAGACCCATCACACCCGGGTCACAACCTTTCTGAACTTCTCCCCTCTAGGTGGCGCTACAGAACTCTGTAGGCCAAAACAACCAAAACAAGAGCAGATTCTTCCCTCAGGCTGTCTGTGTTAAACAGCTAAAAACCAGACTCAACTACAGATATTTATGTGTATATAAACATATTTATATATTTATTTTACCTGTTTTTATTTTTTAATATCTTATTTTTATTTTTTATGTATTATTGTTCTTGCTTATGTTTATAGTATTTACATTCCTTTTTTTTCACTTAAAGGAGCTTGAAGCAGGATTTATGAAAAAAATTTGTAAACGTTTTAAGTTTTCTAGTAATAATGTCAGATGAAGCGTTCCAAACCAAAAAGAGTGAGTCCTCTAGTGTATCTCTCCGTTGCCTTGAACAGGCTGTGTGCTGCAAAATGTGCTGCAATTCGGAGGCCGAATTTCCCGCGCTGTCCTGTGGATGTGACGTCACATGACGCTGCATGTGCGTTCTCCCCGTTCTCCCGTGCCGGCTTCACTGTTGGCTGCAGTACCCCCAACGGCCGTCGTGGTGAAGGGTGGCGCTAGAGAGTCTCATTTCTTAAAAAGGAGCCTCATGCTCCTTTAAGAGAGCCAAGTGGACCGAAAACAAATTGCTTGTGTGTGCTGACATACCTGCAATAAAAATAAAACAAAAAAGCGATTCTGATTCTGATTTACGCTATGTAACTAACAGGATTGCTTGACGTTGGGGCTTGCAAAGACCAAACTGTCAGACTCCAACTCTGAGGACTGATGGAGCGAAAGGTAGATTGTTGGTGTACAATACTTACTGCGTATGAGTTAAAAGCGTACAGCTTATCAACAAGAAAACATCTCATCTTAGAAGTTTGGAGGAGACAGTCGTCATTTGAACTTGCTTTGGTGCCTGAGCACTTGGAGCTCTTGCCATCGCTAAGAAGAACATGATGTTAAAGTATATCAAAAGCGTCCTACAAGACGATGCGAGGGAAGCTGTCCGCGAGCTGAAACAAAATAACGACAGGAAGCTTTTGAATTTGCCTTAAAATTTTTAAATCAAGAAAAATGCACAGCTAAAAAAAATAAATAAAAATAAAGAGGAATTTCACATACTACATGTTGAATCATTACAATGTCATATTTATATTTACAGATATTAAATTATTTTTATACATGGCATGTCTATACTCTCTTTGTAAAGTTCTGACAGAAATCCATCGTCTGGTGTGATCAGCTCTCGAGAAAGGAATTCATATAAAAGTAGTCTCACGATAGCTTTTAGATTTAGATTTACAAAAAAATCTTCTTAAAGGGACTGTATGTGGGAACCGGCGAGATGGCTGAAAAGGACATTTCCATCACCTTTAATTCACATTTGTTTTTACAGACATTGTATCTTTTCTCTCAGATCACATAAAATAATCATTTTCCAATAAGTTGTATAAGATGTAGGGAGGAAACCTTTGTTTTAACTGCTGAGCGACTGTGCTGTATCATGCTGGAATCCAGGGATGTGCTTCATAGGCCTTTGTGATAAAGGGGACCCTCAATGATTAGTTGAATCGGATGTGGAGCTAACATTTAGTAGTTTAGATTTTAATTAGTTTGGGTAGTTTAAGTGCAATAAAATAAAGATCCGAAACAAAAATAGACGTGAACTTGGTTTTAGACAGTCTGAGTCTGAAAATATGCTTTTCCATGAGCTGTTCACGTTTGCCCAGGTCTGGGATAAATCATATAAGATGCTGCTGTTTTATCGATTTATCCAGCTCCATCATCCTTTCTGCACCTCCAAATCACACCATCACCCTGTTCTGGGGTACATGCACCTCTGGAGTGGAAAGAACAAAATCTGATTTAGAAAACTGTAAGTCCTGCAGAGGAGAGGGGTGGAGTCAGTAACACAGTTTTATGTCATCCCCCCAAACACAACAGCCATTATGAACAAAAGTTTACAGTTGTGTTAAAAAAAGGAGCTGTGATTACAGCTATGGTGGGTCACAGACATTTTCTGAGAAAAGTCTGAGAGGTTGCAGGTCTTCTTCTATCAGCTATAACCCATTTGTCTTCATGGGGTTAATGAGGGTTCATATTTTTCTGCTCAGTTTATGTTTTGATGGTATCAAACACAGATGATAATTATTACAGTCCTTTCCTTGGAAATGTCAGGTATTTTCCATCCTGCTGAGTTGCCGTTGATGCTTTTGCTTTAACCTGCACCGATCAAGCGCACCATTGTGCCCACCAGCTTGAAATTGAGCAGATCCCCCTCGTGGTCCCAGGAGAGCTCTGACCTGTCAGGATCTGAACCAAGAACCCGTCCTTGAGGGTCCAGTGTTGGGATGGTGGGAGCAGAGCCTTCGGGCCCTGTAGCTTGTGGGGATGGGGGCCTCTGGATTGGGGATTGCTACCCACATATATCTCCAGGTTTAATCCAAATGCTTTCTGAGGAGGGTGGAGAACTAATGAACGCCACAGATGCTTTATTGTGTTCTTTGTAAACGTCTGAAGAGTAATGTTCCTCCGTTGAAGGGTTGATCTGGCAAAAATGTTCCAGTTGGTAGTGATGACATCATGCTTGATTGGTGGACATCTTAGCTAGGAATCATCATCCAAAGGTATGAATACCGCTGCGTTACTGTCTCTTTATGTCCGAGTGACAGACATGCATCGTCTTAGTACGATGTCACTGGTATCTGGCCGTGAATTGGACCGCACGGGTACAGCACAGCACATGTAGCTCAGTGGGTATAAAAGGAAAATCACAGCAAAACACTCTGAAGTTGCATCCAAACCCGCTAGACTCGTCACACTCTCTATGGCAGTCCCTTACATCGTTGGGACCGCTGTTACAATGATCTACTGAAAAAGAGGCACTACTCGTGGAGACGTGAGGGCACCAGAGTTTAATATTTGCTCCCTTGTTCGCACCTGCGGCACCAAGGATCACTGTCATTTAGTCGTCACCACTGCACAGATATATGACATATTTCTTCAGGTGAAAACGGACAAGCATTTGTGAAATATGAAGAAGATCTTGTTTGTCAGACCTCATGTCCTATACCGGCACACCGCCCGGGGCAAAGGCTTTCCCTTATCTGATGCCCTTGGAAATGATTTACACAAAGATAAAACTCATGATAAGGAAGTGCAGTTGGTCTGGCATCAAACTGGGAATTAAGGATTTAGGTTTTACTGAGCACATGTTTGGGGCTGTTTATCTTAGCACTTTAGCATGGAAAGTGATGCACAAAACACCTGCTTTATGATTGAGTAATTACTCTGTTTATGTAACCACACCTTAACACGACTATGATTTATGATTGCCTGGGAGCATGACAGCTCTGGCAGCTAATGTTGAATGTAGAAATTGGCCAAACCCACCATGAAGGGTTTATTAACATCATTCCATACATGGAATCATGTAAAAAGCCAATCATGTAAAAAAAAAGGTAATATCCCATTTTAATCTTGTTTCTTTGTGCACAAACCGAATCATCTGATGGAAGTGGGAATACAACCTCAGATGAACATGCAACTTTTTTTTTGTTACTCTAGAATTCTTTTATAAAAATAAAACTAAAATGAAAAGAAAAAAAAACATGTGGGCAATACCAAGTACCGCTTTGCTGTTTCCACAGTATGTAAGCAGAAACATCGCAGGCAGCTTCTGCTCATCACCAGCACTTCAACTAATCATTAGCAGGTATCCAGACCTCTATAAAGGCATCTGTTTGTGTTAACAAAATGCCAAGAGGGAAAGACAGAAGCTAATGTCTTGGAGAAGCTCTTGTTAATGCATTTTAAATTAGGAAAGGTTTTCAAAACCATTTCCAAAAACTATAAAATGTAAAAAAAAAAGAAAAAAAAAGAAATCAAGAGTGGAAATGAAGACGGTCCTAAAGTTCTGTGCTGTGTTCTTGTTGGTTTTTTTTTTGCCACATTTAGAGAAAGGTATTTCTGGTGGTTTGGGGTTTGTTTTGCAGCAGCACTTGTTCACTGTGCAGTTATTGAGATGTTTACCAGAGTCTCTAGAGACACATGTAAGGTCATCAGTCTGACAGCCAATGATATAAAGGATATCCGCAAATCCACTTTAGAAGGTTAAAAAAGGTTAAAGGTTGAAAAAACTAAAAGAGTCAAGATTTGGGGATGCTGCTCTGAACTCAAGCAATGTTGTCCAGAATAACTACGTGAAGTTCATCCGTTCAAATGTGCTTTTACAAGCTCCAAGGGGGAATAACGGGGGAATTAGCGGCACTAACCTTTGTATTCAATACGTCTTCTCAAATGAAAACAATGTACAGTTCCTACACCAGTTTTAAGTCGTTTAATGTACATTTTTAGTGATGTTATTTTAATAACTGTACATCTCCTTCATGCTCAGACTCCAGATATTTCAAGTGTTTAAATAAACTGATCTTTTGTTTATTTTCCCAAATCTAGGCTCCTTTTTTCTTCTAAGTGCCGTGACATGGCCGAGCTGTTGACCCGGCTGCAGACGGACCTGTACGCTTTGTGCTTTGCATTGACCACTTTATGACTGATACCAGTTTGCATATTTTTCTATCTAAATTCTTTTTTCTTTCCTTTGGCTCATTCTTTCATCCATTCCTGCACCACAGGTCCACTTATCCTTATTTCCTTGATAATTTGTAAGAAATGTGTGTTAGTTTTACTTTTAAATTCAGGTCCTTCATGCAACTTTATGCTATGATACAGTGGGCTGTACATTGCTGTGGTTAAAAGGCAGGGTTACTCCAAGTAAATGTCCTCTACAGGGCACGAGAACTCCACGAACTCTTTGTAGTACAACTGGAAGGCTTTCCTGGAAGAAACAAACAAACAGGAAAACAAACACAAAGCGCTGTCATTTTGAGACCTTATATACAAGTGCACCTTAACAGCAGCTGGATATGAATGGATACTTCTCCAGTGACAAACTCCACTGATAAAACAATCAAACATCTATAACCAGTATCATTCTACTACCCGTCTGGCTGCTCAGACCATAGTTCACACCTTGAGAGAACATCCTGCTCTATTGATGACTCCTTCTGCATCAGTTGCACATATATGTCAGTGACTGCGTTTACATGCATCAATAACCCTTTTAAAACCTGAATATTAGCAATAACCCGAATTTGCATGGCCATGTTAACACCATTAACCCCTTTGAATAACCCGAATTTGCTCATATTCCGGTTTTTAAAAACCCGAATATGACCCCTGGGTTACTCCTTTTAAAACCAGAATATTCGGTCATGTAAACGCCAAACGTAATATCCCCATCAAACGGAACAGGAATTTGTTTTCTGCGCATGCTCTGTTCACAAGGAATCCTGGTCTTTTGAGTCCAGGAAGTTCTTATAAACACGGGGAAACGCAAGACCACGCCACACTTTTGGAGTGAGGAGGAGACTAATCACTTCATAAATGTAATGAAGGATATGAACATTTTGGCATTTGTAGACGGTAGAAAGTACCGGGATAGCGAGATTTACAAGAAGGTGAGCGAAAAGTTGCGCGAAGCAGCATTTGTTTTGAATTTGGATACAGGAAGAGGAAGCGGAAATGACACTAAATGCGTCATCACGTTCTCCGCGCGTCGCTGGTTTGATCCAGATATCCCAAATGATTCATTACCATGTATACAGGGATAACCCTGTTTGCTCACGCATGGAAACGGAATATTCTGAATGTTTCAGTAACCGGAATATTAGCAATAACCCGAGTTTTGACTGCATGTAAACGTAGTCACAGTTGTCAAGACAGCATAAGGCTGTAACGTAATGAGCTGATCGGTTTATTGAAGTGAGACACCCACCAACAAGAACAGTTTAGTTAAGTCCAACTCACCCGACTGACTCTGCCAGGGGTTTGGTCGAGTTCTCGGACACAAACACGTGGCAGGCAAATCTCTGGTCTGCTGGATGCTTAGTAATGAAACCAAAATACCTGTGGAAAGAGAAAAAAGCTTAAAAATGTGAAAATTCAGAGCAACAATCACTGGGACGCCACGGGCAGCTCAACTGTGAGAGGATTAACAGTTCAGGTTTATGATTTCGTGACCTGCTCTCCTACATACCGAACAAACCTGTTATTAATGAGAGGATAAAGGAACTGAGAGTACAACAAAAAAACTAAAATTATGCAGCGTTTGCTAATGTTGAATAATTAGCAAACAAAATCCCAGCTAATTTTCAAACAGAAGAGCAACAATGTTCCAAAACAGTCAGAAATCAGCGTTTGGACGAATAACCCTGGTTTCCGAGCACAGCCTTCAAGCTGCTGTTGCATAAATGTATCCATCTTTTTCAGAGGAAAAAATATAAAAAAACTCAAACAGCTCATCTGTTGTTGCTTGAGGATGCGTGACCATCCGTCCGTCTCCTCGTGACATTCCAGATGTTTCTGTCAGGATTGAAAATGTCAGTCTTGATCTAGTGGTCCTCCGTCCACCTGGCTGTGCGGCGTGGAAACCAATCCTCTGAGACAGAACTGAGCCTTAGCAGAGGGAGGGAAGTGATCTGAACCCAGACCATCGCTGACCCCTAGGCCTGTGTTGAAAAAATCGATTTTCTGATTCTAAATCGATTCTCATATTAGTTCCTAAAAATTGATTCTTATGTCTAAAGATCAATTTAAAAAAAAAATGTATTTATTATTTTTTCTTCCATAATTTTCGCCAGGTGAACTTTAATCCCAGTAGTCGGACACACAGTTTGTCATGACACTTCTGAAAAATGCCAGGTGCTTCATGGCAATATGTGTGTCTGGTGACAGAATAAATTAAATAAGCTAAAATGATTTGTTAACTGCATGAACTGTTGCAATTTCTTTCTTTTTTGCACTTTAAATGGATATTGAAAGGCCTGTTTGAGTTATTTATTTCTTAGTTATTTCACAATAATTATTGTGAAATTATTATTTCACTAGTTATTTTACAGTCATATAATTCAGGCAACAGCTCAAAAACATTTTAAATAACACTAAGCCAAATCAATATCAAATAGGATCGAATCGAATCATGATAATCGATTCTGAATCTTAAGAATCGGAATCGAATCGATTCTTGACATTTGAATCGATCCCCAGCCCTACTGACCCCCCTCCATATTCCACAGCTGGAGTGAAGCGCTGTGGGGTGCGGGCAGCTCCAGGTCTCTGTTTTAGTATGAGACGTCCACTGAAGCTGAGATCTGGACTCACTCTGGTCCTCCAGGGCCCAGTTCCCGTGATCTGATGCAAACATCGCCCTGCTCTTCTCTGCTTCTTGCTGATTTTCTGGGTTTGCATGACTTCAGAAGCCCGTGGAAGCCTGAGGTGAATGGTTTTGGCCGTGCATGTCACCCCAGCCCCTACCAATGTGATTGAAGGTTGCTCGCCTTGTCAGCCTATGCTTCTTGAGTTATTGATTGGCCGTCCTTGTCAGAAGTGATTAGTGTGTGTTGCTTGACCTTCTTCTTATGCACTGCCATCTGTGAAATGTTAAGGACTGAATAAACCGGACGCTCAAGTGTATCCCTGTGTCAGTAAGACTTATTACTTATTCTCATACAGGAGGAGATTTTATAATCAATTGCAGAGGGAATTTTACATTTTTTTCCAGAGCTGTATGAAAACAACATGCAGTTGTGGATTGTAACTGGTGAGGTCGTTCTGAATCGGCACATTGATGTGTAGCGACGCCCAGTGGCAGCTTTATGTCTCTGCAGGTGGGAGCAGGAGGGAAGGGGAGCTGTCTTCCTTCTCATTTCACTTACTTGCTATTTTTGGGATGGTAGCCACAAAAGGACACGTTCTTTAGCTGGAAGAAGTGGCTGCACTCATTACTCTGCCAAGAAAACACAGAAAGCACCGTTAAACACGAAGGATGTTGGAGTTGCATTGTTTATGCAAATATGTCAAAAATGGACTCCAGTGTCCTGCTTTTAGGACCTTGGGGGGACAAACAAGGCCCCTGAAAGAGGTGAGCTTGGAATCTGGAGAATTTCTGCAAGTAATTTCTTTAATTTACCACAATTTATAATTTTTAAACTATACTGGTAACCATCAGCTAATTAAAAAAAATCTTAAAATACCTTGCTATCGTAGAAATTATTATTTTCATACTGGATACTAAGCTTCCATGAAGTGCATCTCACATGCCAACATAGTTCTGTCAACGAACTGCTGAGAAGAGGAACTGGAAGGTTGCTCTTCCTCAACATCCCCCTCACAAGGTACTTTCTTGCAGTTTCTGTTAAGGGCCACAAGGGGGAGACATACTGACCCTCAACAGCTCGATGGGATTCTTGTGGAAGTGTGCAAGATCTGGGTGTGACTGTGGAGAAAGTAGATCTCCACTCCAGACCAGGAGCACGGGACCTCAAGTTTTCAGTCTATGATTGAGCTCTACTTGCCCACAGTCCCAACCCAGATCCTTCTCCAAATCTGAGCTCATATTTGAGAGAAGATGCACTCGTGATATATTCAACAACTCTGTTGTGGGATCGGTGCACTGAGGAAAAAATCATGAAGTTGTTAAGTGAGCCAAAGTTCTGGCCTCTTTGATTTTTTCCCCCCACTTTCCCATGAAGTCACTGAAACTGTGCTGGAAGTCTGAACTGAACGTTAACGTGGCCTGCTGGGCTTTCGGCCAGTGGATCACCTCACCCTTGAGACCAGGGGGACATGATATATTTAAGCTCAACATCAACTAAGAGCTATCGGATCCGGGCCAAGACTGACAGACTTTATTTTGTCCCTGGCCCAGCTGGAAACCCACCGTCTAATAAACCAGGTGGGCAAAGACGCAGTAAGAGTCTTACTCTGTCACAGGCGTAGTAATCTTCTTGAACTGTAAGCTTGATGCCTTTGACGCTGATCTCCAGGATGCAGGAAGAAGGCGGGTTGTACTTCACTGTCATCCTTCTGTTGGTGGCAATCTGGAAGACAAATGTAAAGGATGACTCCTAAAACGCAACAAATTCAACTTTGTAAATGCAATCGAACTACAGAGAGAAGATACAGAGACACACGTCGTGTTGTCCTAGTGAAAAAAATCCGGTTTTATGGTCTCAAACATCTATGACGGCCCGTACCTTCTGCATAGCTGCACATAGAACATCATTTCCTTTGTGGTAGGGCACTTGAACTGATCCCAGAAATTTGAGGCAGTATCTGTCCATCCATTCACTGCTCTTCACTGCAAAATGAACAGAAG
Source organism: Cololabis saira (assembly GCF_033807715.1). Lineage (NCBI taxonomy): Eukaryota > Metazoa > Chordata > Actinopteri > Beloniformes > Belonidae > Cololabis > Cololabis saira. Next base: position 10,920,910 of record NC_084588.1, on the reverse strand, counting down.
ATGAACAACGGTCAGTGATAAAGGAATAAGAGACACAGGCGAGAAACCACTCAGCAATGCAAGCAGCAGTCATTTGTGGAACCAAGAAGTTACTGACTGCTTTAAAGAGACACAGTAAGGTTCATGACCGAGTTCTGGTTCTGTTTTGTACTTTTATAACAACGTTATATTTATACCAGCTTATCTTCTCTTCTCAATTTCAACAGGATGGTGTCGTCCATCATAGGCTTCATACACATGAAAAATCCCAGCTGTGTTTGAAGGAGTGTCCAACAAAGCCAGATTACATTTACTGGGATGTGAACCATTTATTTAACCTAGAAAATCAGGAAACCACAGAAAATCTGGAACCCAGTACTGCTAATCTGAGTAAAATTCAAGCCACACACAAAGAAATAGAGAAATAGAGAACCGCAGACATGCTCAGAGCTTTTCATTATTCATAAATTAATCAGGAGCTAACTTTATTGATCAATTCATTATATTAACAAAAAACTATACTATATAAATAGGAAAAATGTGCAGACAAATACTACTTCATAAAAAATAAATGATGGTATTTTTGAAACATTGCTCCACCTTCCCACCACTGACAATATCCACTGAACTGATATAAAGGTGCAGCGTGGTGCTAGAAGACATTTGGGGAATCTTCATAATTAAAGGTCCACAGACGTAGAACTCGTGGCATCAGGAATAAAAGTGATAACAGATTTGTAAACTACATTGTGAACTACATCAGGTCTAGCCCAGGTCAGGTCTAGCCAGCGCCAGCTGACCGATCACCTGTCTCCTACTGATTTGACATCTACATGTATTCCTTGTAGGGATGGGCGGTATGGATTAAAAAATGTATCACGATAATTTCTGGCATTTATCCTGATAACGATAAAAATGACGATAAAAAAATACCAATTCAACTCCACCTTTAACTATAAATCTATCACCACATTCAGTCTTTGGAGCCCCAAAAACACTGTTCTTCTTTCTTTCCTTTTTTTTTTTCTTTCTTTCTTTCTTTCTTTCTTTCTTTCTTTCTTTCTTTCTTTCTTTCTTTCTTTCTTTCTTTCTTTCTTTCTTTCTTTCTTTCTTTCTCATATCTTTCTTTCTCATATCTTTCTTTCTTTCTTTCTTTCTTTCTTTCTCATATCTTTCTTTCTTTCTGGCTCATTTCCTTCCTTCCTTCCTTCCTTCCTTCCTTCCTTCCTTCCTTCCTTCCTTCCTTCCTTCCTTCCTTCCTTCCTTCCTTCCTTCCTTCCTTCCTTCCTTCCTTCCTTCCTTCCTTCCTTCCTTCCTTCCTTCCTTCCTTCCTTCCTTCCTTCCTTCCTTCCTTCCTTCCTTCCTTCCTTCCTTCCTTCACGTACGTTGTGCGTGGATTTAACGCAGAACCATAAATCAGCTTTACACAAAAACGTCATCAGCAGGAATTTATCGTTTTTACCGCGAGATGACAAATTCTTACCGTGGGGAATTATTTTGACGGTATATGGTGAACGGTAAAATATCACCCATTCCTAATTCCTTGTCAGATTTTTGTGACAGTGGTGTCCCAGCCCTTCACTTCCTCCCACTGGTCCTCCCTTTCACGGCCATTTCCCCCCGAGCCCCATGAGGCCACAATTCATGGATGGATGTAGGTTTTTGTTTTTTTGAAAACCAAAATTAATAGAAAATGAAATTCAAATAATTAAAATTCGATTTTTTCAGTCAAATTTAGTGTCCTTACAAAACTCATCTTCTTTGAGATTGAAACATTTACAGCTGTTGTGACGGACCCAGCAAACCATTTATACTTCATACCGCATAACTGTGATAAAGCCTTGGAAATGAGGTGATTAGATAGAAAAGCCGGATTAGTTTCAGGACGCGAGAATAAACTGTAGTCATCATGTGTCATGTTTGCAGGAAAACCAGTAAGAGGAAACACTTATCCATCCATCATCTGTACCCGCGTTAATCCTACTGAGGGTCGGGGGGGTTTGCAGCCCGGCCAGCTGTGAGTGGGCCAAGGTTTGAAGGTTTTCTCAGGGCATGACTCTGGTTTTATGACTGAACTGACTGGAAGAACAAACGCTACCATTAATGGATTCAAGACCCAAATTGTTGATAGGAACAGTAAATGTTGCATCACGTTTGTGGCGTTTTTAGATATTTAAGTTGTCGACCATGAGTTCAACAAAAAGAACCTTAAAATGAAAAAGTAAAGCAGTATGTTTGGACGTGGACGATAGCATTGACAGATTTAGTTGCAGATCACAGGCAACAGCATAAGAACATTAAAATTATTAGTTAAGCAACATCTTTTGAATCAGTATAAGTAACAATTATAGAACATTGAAATAGAGATAATTTAAACCAGCAGCTGCTGAGACTGATTGTCTGACCTGCTGGAAATTGAAACATAGTTGGTTATGACTGTTGTTGAATGTATTTTTATCTTTCTTTTTTTCTGTATTAGATCAGTTGTGAAGTTCTAGACTATAAATGAAATTAAATTGTGGACTGCTTTTCAGACTTTTTGACCACCTCAGATGAACTCTTAATTGTCCAGAGTTTTTGTTTTGTTTTGTGTTATGTTCTCATTTTGCTGTCTTCATTTTGTGGAATGTCTCTGCTTTTTTTGCAGAGTATTTATAATTTTATATTTTCTTTATCTATTGGAAATTTATCTGGTTTGCTTTTATGATGTTATGTTTAGTATTGTATTATTTCTTTTTCATGCTGTAGCTACTAATTAAAGGAGCATGAGGCAGGATTGAGGCAGGATTTATGAAAAAAATGGGTATACGTTTTAAGTTTTCTAGTAATAATGTCAGATGAAGCGTTCCAAATTCAAAAGAATGAGCCCTCAAGTGTATCTCTCCGTTGTCTTGAACAGGCTGTGTGCTGCAAAATGTGCTGCAATTCGGACCCCAAATTTCCCGCGCCGTCCTGCGGATGTGACGTCACATGACGCTGCATGCATGTTCTCCCCGTTCTCCCGTGCCGGCTTCACTGTTGGCTGCAGTACCCCCAACGGCCGTCGTGGTGAAGGGTGGCGCTAGAGAGTCTCATTTCTTAAAAGGAGCCTCATGCTCCTTTAATCAATTAGACAGGCATATTCCAACTCCCGTAAACCCCAGCTGTGTGTGTACCTTTGTAGTTCTCGGTGTCCCTGGTCACCTCGATGGCGTAGTAGGCGGGGAAGATCCCTCGTGCGCCCGTGCGCATGTTGAAGCCCTCGTACCAGAAATCCTCCCCCTGGACCTCCACCAGCAACGGGTCGTCCACCTCCAGCTCCAGCTCGTCGTCGTGTCGAGGGACAAACCTGCAGGAGCAGATGTTGGCAGCTCTTTAGGAGCCAGACAACTCCACATTTTCTAGTCCACTAATGGCTCAAACGCAGGAGCCAGAAGTGCGTGAAGGAACCGTGACCCCCCCTCTGCTGTCAGGTAGGCATGCTTCATGTTGCAGCGTCAGAGACGCTCATGTTTTCATGCTAGTGTTTGTCCTCCAGCAGCGGGGGGGCCAACGCTGCCCACTGAAGTGTTACTGTTGCCAAGGTAACAGGAGGAAATTATTCAGGTTTTTTTTTTTCTTTTGCTCCTGTATCTCAAACCCGCCGGGTTCACTGACTGATAATCTTAATTAGAAAATGTAACTCTTCTGTCACTGCCAACAACTTCAATCTGCCGTTGAAAGGAGAAGGTAGGACAGCTCCGACAGTCAAAGTCGGAGGTTGGATGAACTCATCCTGACAACTTAGAGACCGGCAGTCAAGGCCAGCGGACACATACGAGCAGTTTCTGCTGGGAGGCTTTCCAGGAGATCAATAACTGCTACAATTGTACTTTAAAGTGGCCATCGTAGGCTTTTCTACACTGAGCTCAAGTCTCCTCCTTTTCTGCATTTTGACTTTTGACTTATCGAGTCCCCTCCTTGAACCGCCACCTTACTGTGGTGGAGGGGTTTGTGTGCCCGAGTGATCCTAGGAGCTATGTTGTCGGGGGCACTTTCGCCCCTGGTAGGGACTCCCATGGCAAACAGGTCCTGGGTGACGGGCCAGACTAAGAGCGGTTCACAAGCCTATCATGAGAAGAAGAAAAACAAGGACCGTTACGTCGCCCGGATCGGCGTCACCGGGGCCCCGCCCTGGAGCCAGGCCTGGGGTCGGGGCTCGTAGGCGAGCGCCTGGTGGCCGGGTCTTTGCCCGTGGGACCCGGCCGGGCTCAGCCCGAAACGGCGACGCGGGTCCGCCTTCCAGTAGGCCCACCACCCGCAGGAAGGACCATGGCAGGCCGGTGCATTGTGGGCTGGGTGGCAGTCGTGGCGGGGTGCCTCGACGACCCAATCCCTGGACATCAACCCTCACAGTGGGGACATGGAATGTCACCTCGCTGGGGGGGAAGGAGCCGGAGCTTGTGCGTGAGGTTGAGAGATACCGGCTAGAGATAGTCAGGCTCACCTCCACACATAGCTTGGGCTCTGGAACCCAGCTCCTTGAAGGGGGCTGGACCCTCCACTACTCTGGAGTTGCCCAGGGTGAGAGGCGGCGGGCTGGTGTGGGCTTGGTTATAGCCCCCCAGCTCAGCCGCCATGTGTTGGAGTTCACCCCGGTGAACGAGAGGGTCGCTTCCCTGCGCCTTCGGGTCGGGGATAGGTCTCTCACTGTTGTTTGTGCCTACGGGCCAAACAGCAGTGGGGAGTACCCGGCCTTCTTGGAGTCCCTGGGAGGAGTACTTGATAGTGCTCCAACTGGGGACTCCATTGTTCTACTGGGGGACTTCAACGCTCACGTGGGCAATGACAGTGATACCTGGAGAGGCGTGATTGGGAGGAACGGCCTCCCCGATCTGAACCCGAGTGGTGTTTTGTTGTTGGACTTCTGTGCGAGTCACAGTTTGTCCATCACGAACACCATGTTCAGGCATAAGGGTGTCCATCAGTGCACGTGGCACCAGGACACCCTAGGCCGGAGGTCAATGATCGACTTTGTTGTCGTTTCATCTGACCTTCGGCCGCATGTCTTGGACACTCGGGTGAAGAGAGGGGCTGAGCTGTCAACTGATCACCACCTGGTGGTGAGTTGGATGCGCTGGCGGAGGAGGAGGTTGGACAGACCGGGCAGACCCAAACGGATTGTGAGGGTCTGTTGGGAACGTCTGGCTGAGCCCTCTGTCAGGGACATCTTCAACTCCCACCTCCGGGAGAGCTTCTCTCGGATCCCGGGGGAGGCGGGGGACATCGAGTCCGAGTGGACCATGTTCTCTGCCTCCATTGTCAACGCGGCGGCTCGAAGCTGCGGACGCAAGGTCTCCGGTGCCTGTCGTGGCGGCAATCCTAGAACCCGGTGGTGGACACCGGAAGTACAGGATGCCGTCAGACTGAAGAAGGAGTCCTACCGGGCTATGTTGGCCGGTGGGACTCCTGACGCAGTAGATAGGTACCGGCAGGCCAAGCGGGCCGCGGCTCGGGCAGTCTTGGAGGCAAAAACTCGGGTCTGGGAGGAGTTCGGGGAGGCCATGGAGGAGGACTTTCGGTCGGCCTCGAGGAAATTCTGGAGGACCGTTCGGCGCCTCAGAAGGGGGAAGCAGTACTCTGCCGGCACCATTTATGGTGCTGGTGGGGAGCTGTTGACCTCGACTGGGGACATTGTCGGACGGTGGAAGGAATACTTTGAGGATCTCCTTAACCCGACTGACATGCCTTCCACTGAGGAAGCAGAGGGTTGGGGCTCGGAGGCGTGCTCATCCATCACCCAAGCCGAGGTCACCGAGGTGGTTCGTAAGCTCCTCGGTGGCCGGGCACCGGGGGTGGATGAGATTCGCCCTGAGTACCTCAAGTCTCTGGATGTCGTAGGGTTGTCTTGGCTGACACGCCTGTGCGACATTGCATGGAGGAAGGGGACAGTACCGCTGGGGTGGCAAACCGGGGTGGTGGTCCCTCTGTTTAAAAAGGGGGACCGGAGAGTGTGTTCCAACTACAGGGGGATCACACTTCTCAGCCTCCCGGGGAAAGTCTACGCCAGGGTACTGGAGAGGAGATTACGGCCGATAGTCGAACCTCGGATTCAGGAGGAACAATGCGGTTTTCGTCCCGGTCGTGGAACACTGGACCAGCTCTATACCCTCCGCAGGGTGCTCGAGGGTTCATGGGAATTTGCCCAACCAGTCTACATGTGTTTTGTGGATCTGGAGAAGGCATTTGACCGTGTCCCTCGTGCCATTCTGTGGGGGGTGCTGAGTGAGTATGGAGTCCGGGGCCCTCTACTAAGGGCTGTCCGGTCTCTGTATGATCGAAGCAGGAGTCTGGTTCGCATTGCCGGCAGTAAGTCAGACTTGTTCCCGGTGCATGTTGGACTCCGGCAGGGCTGCCCTTTGTCACCGGTCCTGTTCATAATTTTTATGGACAGGATTTCTAGGCGCAGCCAGGGGCCGGAGGGGATCCGGTTTGGGAACCTCAGGATTTCATCTCTGCTTTTTGCAGATGATGTTGTCCTGTTGGCTTCATCAGACCGGGACCTCCAGCATGTGCTGGGGCGGTTTGCGGCCGAGTGCGACGCGGCAGGGATGAGAATCAGCACCTCCAAGACCGAGGCCATGGTTCTCGACCGGAAAAGGGTGGCATGCCTTCTCCGGGTGGGTGGAGAAGTCCTGCCTCAGGTGGAGGAGTTCAAGTATCTCGGGATCTTGTTCACGAGTGAGGGAACAATGGAGCGTGAGATTGACAGGCGGATCGGTGCAGCGTCCGCAGTAATGCGGTCGATGTACTGGACCGTCGTGGTGAAGAGGGAGCTGAGTCGAAAGGCGAAGCTCTCGATTTACCGGTCAATCTACGCCCCTACCCTCACCTATGGTCATGAACTTTGGGTAGTGACCGAAAGGACAAGATCGCGGATACAAGCGGCCGAGATGAGTTTCCTCCGCAGGGTGGCTGGACGCTCCCTTAGAGATAGGGTGAGGAGTTCGGTCACCCGGGAGGAGCTCGGAGTCGAGCCGCTACTCCTCCACATTGAGAGGAGTCAGCTGAGGTGGCTTGGGCATCTGTACCGGATGCCTCCTGGACGCCTCCCTAGGGAGGTGTTCCAGGCATGTCCCACCGGGAGGAGACCCCGGGGAAGACCCAGGACACGCTGGAGAGACTATGTCTCTCGGCTGGCCTGGGAACGCCTCGGACTCCCCCCGGAAGAGCTGGAGGAGGTGTCTGGGGTGAGGGAAGTCTGGGCATCCCTGCTGAGGCTGCTGCCCCCGCGACCCGGTAACGGATAAGCGGGAGAAGATGAGTGATGAGACTTATCGAGTGTTTTACGATGAATGTATGTCTTTGACATGACCAGAGCGTTAAAATAAACGAGCTGAACGTGTTATAGTTTTCCTGCATATAGAAGCACATGCTTATCAGGGTGCTTCTTCTGGAGAATCTTCTCTAGAGTCGGCTCACTACGACGTCATGAGGACAGAACCATCCACCTTCTCAAGCAGGAGCGCATTCACAAGAGGTTGTTTCAAAAGTGGAAGTTTAAAAGCTCTAACGGTGGATCTGCCAGTACATCTTTCAAGTTACGACTGAAGGAGTATTTTACTTTTGTTTCCAAGCTGTGTCCACAGGAACTTGGCAGACCATGACTTTTCCTGGGCCAGAAACGCAGCAAAAGTATTTGTTTATTGGAGATGCTTCGTTGAGAAGTGAACAGTTCCTGCACTGCTGGACAGTTGCTGTCAAAAGGAGTTTGGCAACATCCACAGGATGTGTTGATAACATGGTGAAATGCTGAAAACACGTGTGTCTACTGTAACTGGCAACAGGAATTTTACGCATTCATGAGAAACCAGTTTCCCCCATCGACAAGCCTCCAGGAATTCCACCAATCAGAAAACACTTGAGTCTCGGTCCTTGTCATAGACAAATAATCACAGATTTTTGGAGTCAAGATGGGTGCAATTAAAAATAGATGGATAAACAGAGGACTATAAGTGATCTATTGAATGTGTGCATACAGTTTAACTGACGGTGCACAGAGAGATACAGGAACTGAATGACGAGGGGAAAACCCCTGTGATAGTTACAAACAATGACATTGGGGGCACATTTGCAACCTTTGCAAATGTTTTCGCTCCACACTGATAAGTTCACACCAACTATTTCCACAGCGTATTTGATTTGACTCAGAAAAGATCTGCCAGGGAAGTAAACAAACCATCTGGTGTAAAACAGGTCTACTTGAGGAACATGGGAAGTGTCCAACAACAGTGCTATATAATGTAATGAGAGGATGGCAGGATAAACAGGAGTGAATATCCTCATGCCTTTCTGCTGAAAGTATGTGCTTGTAGAAATATTTTGTGCGTGTGCAAAAAATATTTGTACTTGCAAAAAATATTTGTACTTGTAGAAATATTTTGTGCGTGTGTAAATTTCTTTGTAGAAAGGCGCTTTATGAAAATAAGTCCATTTACTTGTATTAGTTTGCAGCCCAGTCTTGCCACATCCAATATGGCGGCGACGTCAGTAGGCGATGCAATGTGCTGATTGGCTCTCCAGAAACGCTTTGAAACCCGTGCCAAAGATCGCTGATTGGCTCTTATTATTGGCACATCAAAACAGTGGCATAATTCTCCGTAATTCGTAGTTGTAAAAAAAGTTTGTAGCTTTTGAAAAAAAGTTTGTAGCTTTTGTAAAAAAGTTTGTAGCTTTTGTAAAAAAGTTTGTAGCTTTGTATCTACAAGTAAAAAAATTTTTTGCACACGCACAAAATATTTCTACAAGTACAAATATTTTTTGCAAGTACAAATATTTTTTGCACACGCACAAAATATTTCTACAAGTACAAAGTTTATTTACAGATACAACATATTTATGGCATTAATTTGAGCCCATATGAAAGACTTTTAGCCAGTAAATCCATGGATGAAATGTGTTTTGTGTCTTGTATAATGTGTTGCAGGTGTTGATCCAGTGATGAGTGGGATGACCGGGACCAAGAGCAGAATACCAGGCTGGTGCTGACGGAGCTGCACTTCCTGCTCACCTGTACACGGCTCTGTGGGTCTGATCCTTCTCTTCTCCGTTGATTACACAGGAAAACAAGCCAAAGGACTCTGCACCTTCATTACAAGACAAGACAGATGATTAGAGAACCTGAAACAGCATGTAAATGATGGTGGGCTTCAGCGTTTTTCCATAAAACTGGCAAAAAGATTAACTCACTGATTTCAGACTGCATCAAAAGCCTGTCATATATTAAGAAAATACAATGAAGGCGGGGGGATTTAGTTTAAAGCAAACATGGGCACACTTTGTAACCCATAAATCAGGCTTTAATTAGGTGTGAAAAACAACTGTGTTGTGTATTTTTACCTGCATCCCCCTGAGACCCTCGACTCCCTCGTCAACTCTGCAGATAAACAGCTGTAACGTCTCTAAATACCAGACAACAGCACTCCTTTTCTTGGTTTTCAAAGATGTTTTGCTGCCCATCAGAACAAATATGTCTTCATTCTTCACTGATTTCAGGCTCATAAGATGTTGTTAGGGTGTTGTGTGTCAAACTGAATTTGGGTCGGGTCATTTTTTACCCAAAGACAAGAGGACGATAAAACGTCAGGTTAAATCCGATATTAGGACTTTATTTAAACCTCATTTTGTTGTAATGCAAATTACTGATTTAACTAGTTATCCAAGACTGTAGCCCCTTTCACACAGAGATTCCGCAATATTGGTGTAAAGAAGTCCTGCCAATACGCCGCCTTTGTTGGTTCACACAGAACCATACAACGCCGGCATAACGCCGCTCCCGTCTGTAAATTCACACAGCATGCCGGCGTTCCGCAATCAGAGGCGTGACGACAGCGTCAGTCCGACCGTCATGTCAGCGGCATGCCGGCTGTGTCATTCACACAGACCCCGTTTCGTCTCTGTGACGGCTCTGTGACTACCTCCGCTGCCGGCTTATTGGTGGGGCCACTTGGCCCCCCCATTCCGCCTCCGTGACTTTCACACAGAACAGCGAGGCGGCTTAAAGGCGCAACGTTCCCGCCTCAAACTGGCTGTGTGACAGGGGCTAGCCTTAGAAAAGCAAAAGCAACATTGTATGTTTGTGCCTCCCAGAAACATCTGATTATTTCACCAAACGTTTTCTTTACGTGGTTGAAAATCATTTGTTTTTACATGCTACAGTTGATATTAGTCACCAGGCCGTACTGATAATGTCATCTCAACTACAACTGTTTGAGTTTTTGCAGGAATACTTGGGTCTGTAGCAATTTTAGTAATCCCAAATATCTTTCTTAAAGTGGAACCGAGACGCCACATAACCGGTTCCAGCAGCACCACTAGAGTAATGGACCAAAGCAGGGATTTTCTGCAGTTGAAATGCTAAAAGGAGAACCACTTTAACTGGAGAACATCATCTCTTTGGACACGTTCCTCTAGGTCAAGCTGGCTCAACTTTCTGCTGCGCTGCCCAGACGAGCTGCGTTGCACGGCTGTGACCGAGTCTTCCCGTCAAAAGCAAATATGATCCACGTGGGGTCGACGTGAAAGGCCGAGCTCATTCTGAAAATGCATTGATGCATCAGAGAAAAACACATGAATGTGACAAAGACTCAGATCTTTCCAGCTCAGAGGTTTGTGTTCGTCTGCTATTGCAACGCGCTACAGGAAGTGCAGGAGGCGGGACAGCGTGGGCGACGGTGTAAACAACAACATATGGCAGTGGATGTCGTATGTGAAGCTGGTGATGCTAAAGGCTCGCGGTTCTGCAGGCGGTGAGCTGCCTGTGCGAGCTGCGCTACACAGCTGTCAGTTCACAGGGGCCCTGTGGCCAGGCAGGTAGATGGCAGGACAGACCAAATTATTAATATAAATATATATAAATATATATAAATATTAATAATATACATTTCTTGAATTAGTGGACCACAGAATTCTGCAAATTATGTGGAAAGCTCATAAGAAAATGTTGCCAATCAATATACAGAAAAAATTTGAAAAAAGAGAAAATAAGTATAACTTAAAAGGAACAGAGATCTTTAAAAAAAAAAAAATTCAGGACGAAATGAATGGAACGTTGTGTTTCTGTAAAAGTTATCAGTTTATGGAACAATATGGATACAGAAGCCAAAGAATGCAAATCAAAAAGTTAGGTGGGTTTTCTTTTTTTTCCTCTCTTTTTAGCACCATTGTCATGTTTTTTTTCTTTGAATCAAAAAAGAATACGACTATCTGTGTTTGACAACAGCTATTTTGTCTTATTTTATAACTTTGTTGTAGTTTTGGTTTTGTTTTTTTGTTGTTTTCTTTTCAAATTACATTTATTGGAAAGTTTTGTTTTTTTTTTCAATTGTGTAATTTGTAATTTGTTTTTTATTATTACATTAATTGAAATTTGATTTCTTAGGAAAAAGGGAGAGATAAAATAAGCTCAGTCTTCTTTCTGTTCCCTTTCATTCAAGGAAAGAGATTATGTTGTAATTATATTGAACTGTTTTGTTTTTTCTTTTAATGAATGAAATAAAGAAATAATACTAATACTACTAAAAATTGAATTATTATTTCTTTTTAGAGTTGATTTACTACCATATATAAGGTCACGATCACAGCTGTGACTTACTGGATGAGCGAGAGCGGCCGTTCATGAAGACGTTGAGGAACTTCTTGGAGAAGTGCAGGTCGGCCTCGGGGGTGGAGTCTTCGGAGAAGCAGGCCGTGTCTTCCCGCCGCACTCCTCCGGTCCCATTATCCTGCTCCTCGTCCTCCTCCTCGTAGTCCTCCCCGATGGCCGACTCGTAGGGAGACGACACGCAGTTGTCGTAGACGGTGGCCGAGTCGCTCTCGTCGCTGTAGCCGTGGTAACACTGGCGGAGGCTGACCAGCTCCAGCTGGGCGTGTTCGTCCACCACCAGCGTGTATTTGACCGAGTCGTAGGACAGGCCGCTGGCCTCCGGGCTCAGGGAAGTCCTGACGGCTTTGCCGCCGCTCCCGTCCCCCCTCCTCCCTCCGTTCCTCACTATCACCCTGTCCACGTCCTCGTCCTCCCCATAGCTTTCGTCCGCGTCCACGTACTCCACGGAGGAGCCGGCTCTCAGCAGGCCCCGGGCGCCGCTCCCCGCCCCCTTCAGGCTGAGGTCCAGAGCGTGGGAGGAGCAGCCCGACACCGCCATGCCGGGCGGAGTTATGAGAGACTCCACGCAGGAGGCGTACGAGGGCGGGGGGATGTAGACCTCATCCTCCTCGTAAATGGAGGGGTTGGTCCGGTCTGGGAGCGGCTGGTACGGGGGCGGTCCTTCCGTGTCCGAGCTGATGGACATCCGGCCCTGCTCGCTCTGCTGCGAGAGGAACGGCCGGTCCTGCGCGGCGGCGGCGGCGTTGGGCTCCAGCGGGTCGGCGGAGCGCTGCACGGGAGTCAGATAGATCTCCTCCGTGGGCTCCAGGTGCACATCCGCCTGGTAGCGGCTCCTCTCCCGGTGGTACCCCCCGCCGTCCGCCTTACCCGGCGGGTACAGGGGAGCCGGCGTGTAGTTCTGGGGCGGCGGCGGAGCCGGCGGCTTCTCCTGCAGCTTGGAGCGGGTGGCCGCTCCGTGTCCGGAGGTGTGGCTGTGTCTGCACGGGGCATCGGTGGACGTCCCGCGGTCTTTGGTCTGCGCCGCCCCGGCCTGCACCGTGTCCTCGTCGCTCAGGCAGCGGTGCTCCCGGGGAGGGCTGAGGTCGCCTAGGAGAGCAGAGGACACCAACATCAGCAGGCAGGCGGCCACCAACACAGGCGTCCACACGCAGAAGCACAGGCAGAAGCCAGACACCAACACGGAGTAGATGCACATGGTGCAGACACAGACGCGCAGGCGGACGGGAGACGAACATGGCAGCAAATGCACAGACGCACAACGCAGAAATCAGAAGGAGAGATGAGCAGAAATGGTTAGGTAATGTTCAGATTACAGTTAAATCCTTATTACTCATCAAATGCACAGAGCAGCCCGGCGAAGGTGCCTGGCTCTGTTATGTCATGTGTTACGTCAGTAATCCGGAGCATTATATTATCTCCCTCTGAATGAAACAGCACTGGCATTAAGCCACATGATCATAACTGAGAGCTGAGCATCCAGACGGGCTTCAGAATTTAGGAAACGGGGACAGGAAGTTCAGGCACCAATCTTTACACTAGTTACATCCCAATACCCTTATAATGACACATCACAACCCCAACTCAAAATAAGTTGAAACACTGTAAATTGTGAATAAAAACAGAATGCAATATGCAAATCTTTTAATCCCGTATTTTATTCACAACACGAGGGAAAGTGCAGAAGAAGCTAATTTTGCATTTAAAGGCAGCAACATGTTTTAAGTTGGAAAGTGCCGACATCCCTGTCTCTTTGAGCAACAGTCTGTATGCATCTGTGGACCGAGGAGCCCAGTTGCTGGAGTTTTGGGGGCGGCGTGTCGCCCATTCTTGTCTGAAATAGGATTTGAGCTACTAAACAGTCCTCGGTCTATCTCATATTTTCATTTCTCGATATTCCGAATGTTTTCAGTTGGTGAAATAAAGTCTGAGCTGCAGGCGACAGTCCATCGTCTCAGGGCCTGAACAGGGTTGCCTGCTGTGAAGCCATACGATGTGGTTTGAGCCTCGTATTGCTGAAAGATGCAAGAATTTCTCCCAACAATACATTCTCCGGATAGGAGCGTTTGTTCCTCTAAAAGCTGTGTTTTTTTGCAGCGCTCCTGACTGTCCCAGGATCCCAATCTCACCAATCAGAGGTGGCATGCTACTCGTGGACAGATCACGCTGACCAATCAGTACCAAGCTGCTCCTTGTGTATGTTGAAATGTCTCCAGCTGAACCAGAAGCACAGTTGGGGGATTTAATCCCCAAGCAAAAACAGCACAGCGGTCCTTTCGGGAGTAATCCAGGTTTGAGGCTGCAGACGTGCGCCAGAAACAGGCAGGCTACTGTGCAAATCCTGTCGCGCAAAGGTTGCAACATCCAGCGGAAACACAACCAACTTATAGCGGCACTTGAAAAATCCCCACAGGCGAATCGTGCAACCAATTCTCCGGCCCATCGTACCAAACACACTACAATTACGGCATCCTTTGTCGCTGTAAAGGCTGGATTATGGTTCTGCAACAAATCGACGCCGAGCCTACGCCGCAGGCTACGCCGTGCCTGACGCACACCTCCCACAAATAACTATGCGTCGAGAGGTCGCAGACCAACGCTGACCGAGAGGGCTGTGATTGGTTCTCTTGGTAGCAACGCATTTCCAGTTCCGGTTCGTGAAGCAGTCGTGAACTTTCAGCGCTCTTTTCATCATGTATGTGTGATTTTTTTTTTGTTTTTGTTTTTTTGCACAATAGTTGTCCTTATCTCTTTGATTCACTGTGACCGGAAAAGTCAGATAAACCATTCAGGAAAAGATTGCGACCCCCTGGTGGTCGCGGGGGGTATTGCACCGCAGCGAAATGGAGTGTTGGAGAAATCCGGAGGATTCACGAAGGCGTCACGGCAGCCGCGTGTGCTCTGCGTTGGTGTAGTGCAGAACCATAATCCAGCCTTAACTCCGTATGACAAGAGCAGCTGAAGACGCCGCGAGACAACAACTAGCATATGACACTACCCTGCCAAGGACACGGTTCCTGTTAACGCCGTCACTAAGGACGGATTTAAAAACCTCCTCCGCACGCTGGACAGAAGATACTTGATTCCTTCCCCTCCCCTTAACACAATTAAGGATTTTTTGCACATGTTTTTTTTAAGTTAAGACCGTCAAAGCTGGCTCTTTCAGTTCCACCGTCATAATAACTGCGTTTGGTCAAGGATGTTTCTTGTCAATAAATATATTTGGAAGCAGTTCTTACTTTTACTTTTTATTCATCCTTACTTTAGAGTGATAGCCTTTAATGTTAGGATTGTGGCACTAAAAAGAAAATCGTGGATCGGATTTATATCACAATATCTGCCGGTAAAATCGCAGAGAGATCTTTTCCTAAAATGGTCCCGCCCTCGTTTACACCCCCCACCATACAAATGTGAACTGGAGCAGCTCTGCAGAGGAAAGCTCAAAAATCTGATCCACTTGTACAGACTGGAAACACGAGTCGGCACGAGTGCCAGACAGATGATGTTAGCTCTCTCACTGTCCACCGATTCTGTATCTGAGATATCAGCTGCTACACTGCAGCAGCGTGAAACAACCACATCTAAATAAGCCCGTTCCTGATCCGGGGTCGGATTAGTCGCTGATATCTTAAGTTTGGTTGTTGAACTTTGAAAAGAGTTGAGCTAAGATAGCTGTGCCTGCCTGGCCTGGATGAAACAGCCGTCCTCCACTAACTTCATGTGGATCTCCGTCAGCTCCACCGCTCCACAAGAAGCAGGGACGGGGACGCAGCCCGTCGCTGTGAATGCAAATCGCACAAGTAATCTGACGCGATGTTTAGGAGCACAACAATACACTTCCACCGGAAAGACCGCCCTGGACTGTCGTACCAGTCATCATCAACTACTCCAGAACCTTCATGAAGTTAAAGCAGCGTCGCCGTCTGGAGACGCGTGGACGGAGGAAAGCTCACCTGTCTTGAGAGGCGAGGATGAGCCCGAAACCTTCTCCTGCCAGCTGTATTTCTTCCCCAGTGAGTTGTTGTTTAAAGTGTCCTGAATCAGAAACAAAATGAGGAAGGAGAGAAGAAGAAAGACATTTTGAGAAAGAAACACAGATGGAGTTGGAGGCGAAGGAAAGAGGGAAGAGAAGGGAGAAGTTTGCCTTCTGAATTCTGGATACTGACACAGTGTTCAACTTTTCTGTGTGTTTCTGCCTTCCTCTCTCTCTCTGTCACACACACACACACACACACACACACACACACACCTCTCTCTCTCTCTATTACACACACACACACACACGCACACACCAACCTTTTATTGTAATGAATGAGCAGCGATTCTTTTGTCCGTGCTCCGTGGTGTGCATTTAAAGGGACCAGACATTTTGTGCGAGCTACCAGGAATCTACACCGACAGTCGGACTCTTTAGATTCAGTTTGTGAAAGTTATTCGTATAGTCGCCAAGGTGCCCCCATGGTGTTTCTATTTTTTCTTCAAACCTTTGTGAAATCTCTTTGTTTATTCAAATTTACAAACATTTGGACACATTTTTCTAACCAGACACCTGTGCACTCTAAAGTGGATGTTACTTACAGGGTTTCTGGGTTGGGATGTATAAGTGTGATATTTGGAGGTTGGTCAGCTTCACCTATCATACTGGCCGCACCCAGCCAGTCCGAGCCATAACCCAGTCCACGTTTGGACACAGAGTAGCCTGGCCAGCCATCCCACCCACCCGCGTGACATCATGCTGATATCCCCTTCCATTCACAGCCATTTCCACTGGTACAAAACTCCTAACAACAAGTTTTTACTGCAGAACAGACAACACACCAACATTCCTCCACTGCATGCTATTTTGGACGTCTTTTGCTGGTACTGGTCCAATTGTCGCATGTTTCGATTGGTTGTATACTTGTCCAATGGGGTCCAAATCGTGTTCTCCGCATCCGTTGGTGTTGCCCCCTAGAAACAAAGCTGAAACCTCCTTTTCCGTATTTTTTCAAACATATATTTCTATTCGTCATGTTTATAATGAAAGTGTCTCAAGTGAATATTTGACAATTATCAGAACACAAACACAACAATCAGTAATTCACTTAAGTGCATTTGAATGATTTTGGTTTAAAGCTGTTTGAAGAATGGAGAATGAAAATAGGTTATAGAGACATATATTGTTAAGAGCAAGGAAAATAACAGATTAGATATTATCTTTGGACGTTGTAGAAGTGCGAGTGCTACGGGGGCCCGACCGACAGGATAGAGGAGGACATGGAGTTTTGTGCAGAACCCTTTTATTTCACTCACGACACCACCACACGTGCACAAACACCACGACCAGCAGTTTCTGCTTCTCTGCAGCAGCTTCTCAGTCCTCCTTGCAGCTTCTCTGTCTCTCCCTTATAAGACTGGCAGGGTGGAGAGGCTGACGGGCCACACCTGTGTCCCGTCAGCCTGAGTGGCTGCAGCTCCTCCACCCTGCCACAGACGTGTTTCCGAATCACCACGTTGCTCTGAACATGTCGTCTGAATGAGGAAGAAAGCAGCACGACCATGTTAGTAAAATAATGCTTGAAAATAAGATCATAAATGTTGTACGGTGTCTGTGGTGGACCTGGTATCAAAGCAGCTCTGGCTGGTTGTCCAGCTTTAGTTAAGAGATAAAGGTTTTTAGGTGGAAGCAGAAGTGGAAACTCCTGTGACGACAGCAGGTCCATAATTAGATCTAGTCCTCCACTTTTTCGCCAACCCACACATGAGTCACTTCCCATCCACGTGTAAGATGTGGAAATTCTGCTGTTGCCGTAGTAACGGGTGAATAAGCCGGTGGGAAATGGCAGCGTTGATGTACAGAGCAAAATATCTTACCGCAGTGACAATTGGATGGTTGCTTAAGACGGTGACTGAGATATGGTTTAATGGTGTGATGGGTCCGATCAGATAATACATGACTCTGTCCTACGTGTTGCCATGGCAACTTCTTTTATGATTCACTGCAGCTGAGATTCAGATTTTCCTTAAAACAGCAAATAAATAGACAGTAAAACTGTCCCTCAAATCTAGCAAGTTCTTCTGCATTTTCACTTTGTAGGGGTCACTAGAGTGGACCATAGTGTCATATGGGGGGGCACCTGCCTGTGACGGGGGGGGGGGGTGGACCCAGTTAACTTCTGTTTAAACGGCAACAAACTCTACACCACCATGCCAATAGCAACCTCCACCTCACAGCTTGAGAAGACAAAGAGGTCGAGGCTTCTCTACGGTGTCTGACCAGAGGTCTCTGATGGCGCGTCAAGAATCTACCAGAGATCCTCTCCTAGTTAGAGGGTCGCAGCCCCAACTGCTCCAGATTCTGGCGCAATTCCCATCAGTACCACTGTTTGCTTTCACTGTCTATCATCTTCTCTACTTCGCTGCTGACATTCTCTTTCCCAGGCTGTTACATACGTTACTACTGTCTTCATTTTCAGGTTCGTCCATCCACTTTATCATTCTAGATGTTTCATTCTCCCATTTGTGGCTGGTTTCTGATGTCACTTTTACAATAATCAAAGGATTCATTATGTTTGTAAATGGCCAGAAGGGTTTCCTAAGAGGTCACGGAGAGGTTTTAGGCAAAGGCTGGTTTATTTTATAGTCATATGTCTTCATTTTCCAGAATAACAGCTTTTATAGACACTGAGGGAAAGGAAGTAGGCTTCTGTGCTAGCTATTTGGTTTGCAGTTTCCCTCAGCTGGTCGAGGAAGACAGTCAACCCCTCCCACAAACCTGGTTCTGCTGAAGGCGTCTTCCAGTTAAAGTTGTTAAAGTAGTTAAAGCAACTTAAACGTCCCCCTGTTTCCATGGGCCCTTGGCTGGCCCTTGGTTGGCCCTTGGTTGGCCCTTGGTTGGCCCTTGGTTGGCCCTTGTTGGGCCCTTGTTTGGCCCTTGGTTGGCCCTTGTTGGGCCCTTGTTTGGCCCTTGTTTGGCCCTTGTCTGGCCCTTGTTTGGCCTTTGGTTGGCCTTTGGTTGGCCCTGGGCTGGCCCTTGGTTGGCTCTTGGCTTCCCCTTGGTTGGCCCTTGGCTTCCCCTTGGTTGGCCCTTGGTTGGCCCTTGGCTGGCCCTTGGTTGGCCCTTGGTTGGCCCTTGGTTGGCCCTTGGCTGGCCCTTGGCTGGCCCTTGGCTGGCCCTTGGTTGGCCCTTGGCTGGCCCTTGGTTGGCCCTTGGCTTCCCCTTGGTTGGCCCTTGGTTGGCCCTGGGCTGGCCCTTGGTTGGCCCTTGGCTTCCCCTTGGTTGGCCCTTGGTTGGCCCTGGGCTGGCCCTTGGTTGGCCCTTGGCTTCCCCTTGGTTGGCCCTTGGTTGGCCCTGGGCTGGCCCTTGGTTGGCCCTTGGCTTCCCCTTGGTTGGCCCTTGTTTGGCCCTGGGCTGGCCCTTGGCTGGCCCTTGGTTGGCCCTTGGTTGGCCCTTGGCTGGCCCTTGGCTGGTAACTGTAACTGCCTTGCTGGTGCGTGGTGGCTATGGCGTGCTGAATGTGTCCATGTTCCCTCCAGGGTTGAGGAATGGCGAGCAGAAACGGCCGCTCACCAGCACTATCTCTGAATTATATTCTGAGGCTAATTGTGTCTGGTTTTAGTAAAACTTTTTAGTGCGTTCAGACATGTGTAGGCCAGGCACATCACAGTCAGGGACACATATGTTGTTTCACATAACGAACGCCGCTTAGCTAGTTGAAGGATTACAGTCAGACTTAGATTAAGACCAAAGAATCCTTTTTGACTCGAGCGTCTGTCTTTCTGTCAAGCGACCGACTTAACGCAAGTAGCTCCGTAGGAGACCACCTGTGAAAGAAAACCATCCCCAACGGTGGAAAAGGGCTCCTTTGATTAAAGTAAATAAACCTACACTTTTTTCCCCAAGATATTGTGTAGTTTCATTAATCTTTTAATCTGATTATTCATTCATTGACTCTTCACGTACATGTTTCTGTATAGTTTGAGGTTTTTGATGTCCTATGACGTTCATCTTTTAATACTCCGGCTCAAATTGCCAGGGGGTTCAATCAGAGCGGCTATTTTTTTTCCACACTATTGGACTAAAA
Source organism: Cololabis saira (assembly GCF_033807715.1). Taxonomy (NCBI): domain Eukaryota; kingdom Metazoa; phylum Chordata; class Actinopteri; order Beloniformes; family Belonidae; genus Cololabis; species Cololabis saira. Next base: position 10,901,248 of record NC_084588.1, on the reverse strand, counting down.
ATGTCTATTTTGCATTATTACGGATGCACTGACCTGGAAACTGTGACCCAGTGGGCTCTCTCTCTCTCTCTCTCTCTCTATCCATCTCTCATCCTCTCGTCTTACAGTACTCACTGAGAGTAAAACCTCATGGAGATCCTCATCAATCACCCATCTCCTCTCTTTCTGGGCTGTTATCACTGTTGGCTCTGTTTGAGCTCCTGCAAATGTGCTAGCATCCTTTATAATTAAAGGGGCAAAAAATTACTTTTTTCCTTAGTTTTCTGTCCCGTCATTCACTTTTTCGCTCTTTCAGTCACCTTTGCCACATGCCAGAGTAGCTCTGTGAGTGATCTTGAGGTGTGACATACTGCTGTAGAGTGGTAGGTATTTGCTGCACGCCACAACTGAAGACAGAAGACAGAAGTCAAAACTAAACTTTGGTGCAGGGATGGGAGACCCCCACAGCTGGACGACGCCTCCTAAAAAGGTAATCTAATATTCCTTCAAGTTACACTGAAGCTGACATTCCCCCATGTTCTGCTTTAATTTAGATTGTACATCATGGTTTCACAAACGCAATAGGCGATAACGGTGAGTTATGTGGGATGAATGCCTGTTATAATCAAATGTGATAATCAAAGTTTATCGTTTAAATAACTTTAAACTCAAAAGATGTCCAAATTTTCCTGAAGTCCAGTTTGTATCAGTACTTTAATTCATTTTTTCCACCAATCCTGTACGGCCTGGACCAGGCAGTCCTTTTAAGGTGGAAGGGTGGATTAAGACACTCGTCGCCAGTCCTCTCCTCGATGGCGTGTGCCTCGTTTTAAATCGGTGACACAGCTTTGTGCAGCCAACCACTGAGCTGCAGTTGAAACTTCAACGGGATGGAAAGCTGCTGAGGAGGTTTGGTAATTCTACACCGATCTGGATCTGTGACATCACGGTTCCCTGGAAATTTAAACGGCGCAATGATCCCACAGTTGTGTTATGCTGGATGGGTTTTCTTTTTAGATGGCAGTGACTCCAAGACCCCAAATAAATGACCTCAATCACAGAGCTGATTTATTTTTTTTCTATTTTCCCTTTGATAAAAGGACCAATAATTAACTGTTACCTCCACCCAGTTTATTTTATATATCAATAAAAATGCTTATGTGGGTGACTTAAATTCTGGTCTCTGGTCCTAGGGATGTGGGGGGGCTAAATCTTGCTCTGAATCTTTTTATTGTACTTTGACACTATTTCACACGCATTTTAGGAATATGTTTTGCACAACAATTTAAGTCATTTATTTCTCACATGAAGTAAAACAATCCAGAAATAACTATCTATTTAAAGACACTTTGAAGTTTTCCAGAGATGCAGTAACATGTAATGTAAACTGTCCTCTCCTTCTACGTAATCAACATTTAAACCATGCAGTCCGTACCATCCCCTCTTCCTTGACTGACCAGTCCTCCTTAATTAATGTCAAATGTTCAGAAAAAAAGCATTCCTGACCGGCGGCTTCTTCGATTCAAAGAGACCCATTTTCTTTCAACGTGTTTACGTAGATAAGATACGGTTTGGGTTAGGGTTAGGGTTAACCCTAAATCTTTACAGATTACATACAGGAGATACCAGGATGTATTCACACACTTAACATTGTCAGGTTGCACATCTCTGCCTGCTTATTTGGTTTCCTCCTGCAGTTGCTGTGAGAAGAGCAAATACGAGCCTGACGGCGGCACCTCTGAAGACACTCCATACTTCAAATATTACACACAGCAAGAACGCTGAGCGTAGTTCTGCCCCACAGAACTGCTCCAAGAACAAATGCAGATATATATAGACCTGCCTGGCTGATCATGTTGACAGCCTTTAGTCATGTTGGAGTCAAGGGTGACCTCGTTATGTGACATATTATTGTCTGTTACATAACACAAGTATCCCCATTACAGTTCAAGCTGGCCGTAATTTATAACATTTAACATTTTACATTCTACAAATGGGAATGTTGTGTTTAGCTTCTGCCTGAAAACTATTTGATTTCTTCTCTTGCATTTATCTTTATTTAGCCAAGAATTTACTCTTTTGAGATGATTTGACATTGGTAACATTTAAGATTATTTCTCAAGGTTTAGTTCGTAAAGGGAGTTTCCTTTGTGACTGACTTGGTTATCCTGGGTTATGGTTCTCTGATGCAGGTCTTCTCACCTTTAAGGACCTGGTAAATCCACCTGAGACCACCTGCCCAGCACCAAAGACATGTTTAGCAACCATGTGGTGCTGAAACTGAAGATCTCAGTTCCTAATGAGCAGCAACAAACCAGGTCTGGAGATTATCGAAAATGTTCAGAACTCAATGGTAAAATCTGCAGAAACAGTGAATGTCTGGTGAAACCTTTAAGAACATGTCCTGTTTTAAAATGAATCTGCAGCAGAGTGGGTTGAGCGGGCGCCATTTCCAGAGGCTACTGCCCTACTGCAGGCAGCGCGGGTTTGAATCCAGGCCTGTCGCTCTATCCTGTGTCTTCCCCTCTCTCTATACCCGTGCTGTCCACCTACTGTCAATAAAGTCCTCAACTTAAAGGCACTGTATGTAACAACATCACTTCTGACCACACGTGGACAACTTAGCACAAAAATAAAAATGTTTGTCAGCCTCTGGCATGAATCGACACAACAGGTGCAAACTGTTACTATTACCACTGGACATGCCGGACTGTCCCCACTCATTACCACGGCAACGTTGCTAGCTCTGGTCAGTGGAGTGGCTCCGTATGCCCCCGTGTGGACAGAAGTGGTACGGCTACATAAAGCCCATGATTTGTCGTGTCCTTTTTCAGATAGGGGGCATCATATTCTAGCATACACAATCCCTTTTTAGTCTTCTTTTTTCTACACATGCACATTAACCCACTTTCCCAAACATAGCTCCAATAACCAATGACATTAAATCTAAGTTGAAGCCTAAAATCCCCCTCCGAGACTCCTGCCTCTTCATCCCGGTTCTCACCAGCATTGCCATACTGGACACAAACACACAGTCACGAGCTCTGGCAGCATTCAAGCACAAACCGAGACGAGCACCAAGGGGGAAAGGGAGAAGTGTCTTGACAATCGGAGCTATTGTTCAGTCTTGACAACACATCCTATCAGAGAAGCAATTGTCATGAATGCCGTGCCGATGTCAAGCAGACTGTTCATTCGTGATTGCATTTGCAAAAATAATGTTTGCATACAAGGCTTGGCTGACACACAGAAAGAAAGCATCTCCTCTGCAGAAAAAACATCCTATGCAATGCTTCTGCTTTCTGATCAGTATTCTGCTGTCAGACAGAAACTGAGAGTGTATGCATGCATCTGTAGATGAGGTTAATGCAGGCACTACCTGTGTGCGTGGCACAATTGGGAAGAGGTTAAGGGTCGTGGGTCTCTTGGGCCGGTACGTATCCATGGTAACAGGTGCTGCAGGGTCCTTGGTGACCGGCGGCGTAGCAACTGCGGTCGCCTTGGAGGACTCCTTATCACCGCGGTAACCGTCAGCACCGTCGATGAGGTCGAAATGAAGCATCTCTGCCTGAAGCTGGCCGACGGCTCCCAGCTCCGCCCTCCCCGACATGCTATTGGTTCCTCGCCGCACACGGCCCTGCAGGGATTGGAGGGAGCACGCCGTCAGTCAAATCAGAGAGGGAGAGAGAGAGACACAGACGGAGTGTGTGCATCCATGGAATGAGGAGATAAAGCCGGCCAATTAGAAGCTGCTCCGTCTTCGACAAACAGCACTCTCACTGCCAACAGTGGGCTGCTTAAAGGAGGAAACAGGCTATTTATGGATTCTGTTGCTCTACATGATAGTATTTACATGGAACATTACATCTGAATGAAATCCTCTGCTGCTCTTTTCCTGGGAATTCGCTGTACTGGCTTTTGCCAGAATATCATCTTCTGACCCGATAATCAGACTGACACACAGTAGTACTGATCAGAGATCATGTTCAGGTCAGGTCAGGCTGTGGAGGTCGTTAACTGGTCTTAATCAGTGTGTAAACCATGTCTGGGTAATTATCCCTCCATGTTTGTTGCTTTGGTGCTTAAATCAAGTCTTTGCAATGTTGGCAGGAGAACCTACTACTAACTGTAATAAACATGTCTATCGTCTTTATACATATAGACAGTTTTTATCTATTCCAAGCTTACAAATTACACTTCTACTGGCCTCTAATCTCTCTCTCTCTTTAACAGAAACACCACAAGCAAGCAAACATTTATTCAAGATGCAATCTAAGTCCATAAAAGCATGAATTCTACTGAATTAAGAGGTACTTAATTCACTACTTGGGTTAAGGTACTTTCGCCTTAGCGGCATTGCTAAGTGTGCATTCTTATAAATATCTTTGCAACTCTCAGACGCTCTGCTGAGGCAGTAGGGCATTTATTCTTGGTATTTCATTGGCTGTTTGTAATAACAAAGAACCTTTCATACAAGACTGGGAGTACATCAAAATGTCATTTCATCCAAAACTGATGAATTAGTTCCTCATCAGAACATGCTAGCATTATGGGAGCACCGTCACATGTGACTGGAATAACAAGGAATCTCCTATCAGACTCCTATAAACCCAGTCAGCAAATGGAGCAACATCTTAATCCTATGTGTAAGAGAGCATCTTCCAACTGAGCATGAAGCTAATAAAGGCTATTAGGCTGATAATAAAGCTAGGACCAGCTCTTATCTTCCCACAGTTGATTGTTACTGCATGGGTTTAATTATAGAGCGCAGAAAGAAAATCTGCCTGTCAGACTTTAAAGGAAATCAGAACCAGACATCTAACCTAGCAACATATCTGCATTAAGTTACTCTCAAACGAATAAATTAAACTCACATGAAACCCCTAAGATCACATTACACACAACCCACGCTTACACACGGTAACTCCAACCTCTGAGACGCTGATAAGCCTATTATAGTATTTAACTCTTTGCTGCAGGTGTTGTCCCACAACACAACAGATACGAGGAAAAATGCAAATGACGCATTCATGTGGAGAATGTGAAACATAAAGGTGTCATTACATATACACTACAGCATCATTAATCATTTGATATATTGTCTTCTACAGTACATGCTTTATCGAAGGCATTTGTAGAGTCTGTGCAGAATATAATTTAAGGCTCTGTATTTGGAGTGGGCATTTTATACTTGGTGATAACAACAAAAACAACAAGTCCATCATCCATCTCTTCTCTCCTAAATGAGGCATGTGCTCGGGTGTAGCAGCAGACAGTCGGCCGACTCAAACGGGTGAATGGGATGGAGGCTAATCCACTTGTAAAGGCTACGTGTTGCCTTCAAGCGCATCTGTATGCAGTGGGAGACTCGGCACAGATTTCCACTCATCTCTTTCACTCAAGGAGGAAAGAAGCTTTTGAGTATGAAGGAAGGCTGGCTGTGGTTTGCTTAAAAGGTAAAACTAAAAAGAATTAAAAGGGAAACATGTCATTCATGGACACCGTCCTCTGAACTGCTCATTTTCAGCTGCAATAATAAAACAAACGCTTTTTTTCAAATGCTCCCTAAAAACATTGCCAAGATATGCAGCCTTTGGGCAGCATTTGATTTCTGATAACATCTGGAAATATCATATGACTAAATGATACTGCCAACAAGGGATGTGAAAACATCCTATGATGTGTAACACTGAAATACAGCTCCATGGTGTAAATAATAAGACGGGCCATTTATTGATATAAATATATATTTATATTAAAGATATCTGACTGACTGACTGAGATACGGTACACAATACAGAGATATTATACAATACACCGGTATTATAATATCATAATAGGACGAGCATGGATGCACTTGACTACATTGACAGAATCGCTTAAAAAATAAAAAATGAACCCAGAGATTTGGTGGAAGATGGAAAAAAAAGTTCAAAAAGCAAAATAGTCTACTTGTTATGCGTTTAAAAGTATCAGTGCAAATATGATTACAGAAGAAAATACACAAACGTTAGATTGCTTCTACATATCTGTTCAGCTTTTATACATATTTCAACAAAACATCCACTCGTCCACTGAAAATCCTCCTTCTGTTTTCACATCCAGCATTCATTTATGCAGCGACGTTCCCATTTGGAAATCAACACATCTCCACCCCCATCTGTCCACATATCTACTTATCCATCCATCAATATTTCAATCAGCGTTTCATTTTTCTCATCCATCTTTCTATCCTGTCCACCCCCTCCATCTATCTGTCCATCCATGCACATGTTGATTACTGAGATCTACCAGGCTTCCAACTGACCACTCATCTGTCCGTCCTTCTCACCCTGTCTGTCTATAAATCCTCCTTCAACAGGGAATCTTCTTCCCCCGATCCATCACTCAAACCATTAATCCCAAATGTACTCTTAAATAACCCCGTTGTGTGATAAGCTGAGGATATGAACGCCACCCTTTCCTCCTGCTGCCGTACGTTCAGCTCAGCTGGAACAGACCCTTGTTTGTCTGTCTGTATGAGTCTCTGACAGACATCCTCCCATTATTATTTTTCTCCTCTAGTCGCCCCAATCCTCTTCTTAAGTTCACCTTTCCACCCATTAGGAAAATCAATACCTCTGTTAAAAGCAGTGGTCTACTGGGTCGCGTGGCTTTCATGTGACTGGCCTCTTTAAGGGAGCCCTGCCCCCTGTTGCTAGGAGACAAGGCTCAGCGGTGAAGGAGATGCTGCAGCCCTGAAGATGCTGTGTCGTCAGGCTCTCTGCCAATCAGAGCAGCGCGGGGAGAGAAGACGCAGCCAATGGGGCCGAGAGAACGTCACAAAACAAGGCTTCAAATGCAACAACAACAACAAGAAAAACCTGCTTCTGAGCTAAAACGTTACATACAAAATGCAGGGTTTGTAAGACTCTGAGGCATGAACATATTAAACAGAACCATTATGGAGACTACTCCCTCCAAACTAATTTAATGGTACTTTTGAATATTTCTCTCCCATCACTTAAAACAATTTGCACATGCCGACCTGAAACATACACAGTGACTTTCAAAGCTAGAAAAGGGTTTAAAACAAATCATTACTTCTATAAGCTTACAGCTGTTTCTTTTAGTTCACTAGAATATTCCCTTTTTTTATAGCTGCATAAGCTCGATATAATGAAACAGGCAAAAAAGTCGCCGTCCAGAGGAGGCAAAAACAAGGTAAAAGGAAGATAAATACATTACATACACACATATAATATATATATATATATATATATATATATATATATATATATATATATATATATATATATATTTTTTTTTTTTTTTTTTTTTTTTTTTTTTTTTTTTAAAGGGCTGTTTTTATGTCCATTTGATCTGATGGATCTGCTTCCTCTCAACAATGTATGGAGGTGTGAGCAGCATCCGTGGGGACAGTGTGTGTGTGGGTGAGAAACACTGTTGCCATGGAAATAGGTCTGCTTCTCCTCATCACCACTGTCATAAATATGTTGTAAAGACTCCAAGAGGATGACAATAACATATAAGCTACATAAAATTTGCCTGTGGAGTCATAAAGCTAGTTTGTATCAAGCCTGCTCCTCCTCCTCCTCCTCCTCCTCCTCCTCCTCCTCCTCCTCCTCCTCCTCCTCCTCCTCCTCCTCCTCCTCCTCCTCCTCCTCCTCCTCCTCCTCCTCCTCCTCCTCCTCCTCCTCCTCCTCCTCCTCCTCCTCCTCCACCCAGGTCAGCTCCCCCACAACACTGATCACTGGCCTAGACTACAGTTCCCAGGCTTCCCCAGTCATTCATCATGGTCTGCAGCATAGACATATAAACATAGACGCCTCATTGAGCGGGGGGGCTGTTGCTGTGATGTGACACCGCGTCCGCCATATTGGATGTGACAAGTTTACCAGTAAACTAATACAAGAAGTGGACAGAACTTCATAAAGCGTTATACAAAGTGTGTTGTCCGTCATCGATCCATTCAAACACTAATATATTTGGAAATCTAACAAGCACCAAAGACAACATTTCTGTTATTATTTATTTTTCAAATTTGAAATATGATTATCGTTTTTGTTTTGCCCCTCCTTTTTTCTTCTCTTTGAGTCTTCTTTCTCCTTCCTCCTGTATTACAGTATTCTTCTTCTCTCATACCATGTCAATCCTGTATATAATCTAACTCCAATTAGTATGAAAAACTTTATAACTTTATTTAACTATATTTACCTACAGTACCTCTTACAGATATCTCATTGATTTAATATCACTATTATTACTTGATTGCTGTTCTTTTAATTTCTTTACACACTGATAATGTCAGTGTTCATTTATTCAGTTTACTATCATTGCTTACACTCTCTCACTTTTTTTCTATCACACACACACACACACACACACACACACACACACACACACACACACACACACACACACACACACACTAATATTCATTCATTAAACCACAGTATTTTTTCTCTGTCTCACTAATGTAATGTACCGTTGCTGTGGAATTGACTGTGATGTACAGTATAATAATCATGTTTAAAAAGACAAAACTTTTAACTTTTTAATGTATTATAATTTTTTGCCACATCCAAGATGGCGGAGAGTTGACGTGTGATTCGTGGAGCCCCGTTTTTATTTATTAATTTTGATAATTCATCTGCCTTATTAATAACTATTATAACACAATTATTAATAACTATCTGATAACTGAACCAGCACTCCCTTTGTCGCACAACCATGTGTAGAAAGAATTCGAAGAAAATCCATCTCTTTTAGTAAATCAATAGTAAGATTCTGTGATTCTGCTAAATTACAATTTTCTCCCTCTTTTCAACCTCTATGTTAAACGAATGGCTGCTGCTCAAACACACTCCCCCTGCTGACGTGCATGCAGTCGTCTCAACCTCTCTGCCCTCCACTGGTTGTGATGATGATGCGTCTTGTCATCTCATGTCTCCGAGGAACGTCAAGTCCCCTCGTGTTTTGTTTGAACTTGAGTCACTTCACTTTAACCTTTCAGTACAGCCGTGTGTGCAACAATCTTATCCTCTGTTCTAGTCATCCTACAAAAAAAGAGATTTCAAATGAAGGAATGAAAAGAACACAACTTCCAGTCATTTCTTTGTGTATAAAAGTATTCCCATATCTCTGGTGTACTTTTTCCTAATATTTAAATGTGTCCACATTTCATCTCTTGTGTTTGGTTAAACGTTTTGAATGTGATGAGAACTCATCATAATGATGACTTTACTCTCACACAATGATTATTACTTATTATGGTCCAAAGATTCTGAATCAATCAACAGATTTATGACATATTGAGCTCCTTATCCATGAATTACAGTGAAATCTTTCTTCATTACAGCCCCATCACTGGATGTATATTGATGTAAATTGTGTGTGAACGATTCTGGGGGAAGAATCTCAAAGAAGCACAAGGGAGGGAGTTTGTTTCGTGATGTTTAGTCTGAATATGTGTACACTACCAACAAGTCCAGACCATCGTAGACTTGTAGACCGGTCTCGTCACTTGGTCTTGTCACGGCCTCGACAGTCTCTGGTCTTAATCTTCTCTCGGCCTCGGGTCTCTCAGTCTCAGAATCAGATAATTGAAATGTCATTTCACACACCAAGGTGACAGAACCTTGTATCACCAGTTCTTCCTCTTGTTAATGTACAGTTTTTAAGCTATTTGTGTTTTGTATTTCATTTCATGTTTTGGTGCATCTGCATGTGTGTCTGTATTTAATTACAGTATTGTATTTATCACGGCCTTGTTTGAGTAAATTTATGGCATCATTGGCAATAATATTTGCAGATCGTTGTGATTGATTAAGCATTAGGTCTATGCCGTTTCAGTGATGCTGATATATAGTGTAATCTGGCTACTATAATGGTAAATAATGCAATTTCAAGTCGATAATTGTGTGTATCATTAATATTTAAAATTCAGGTTTCATCTACAAATTAAGTCACATTTAAATCAGTAATATTTACTATTCATTCCTTTTCTGAGGTGGAGGGAGATGTTTGAGGCTGATTATTGTGTTAAATGACATTGCGAGTAATTAGTAGTCGTGTCAATCCTCAAAAGCACTGGAGTCAATCCTCCAATAGTGTAGAAATAGCGGTAGTGCAGTCACACATATCTGATCTCAGCTGATTGATGAAAACATTTATAGTCAATTCAACATCAGAAATCCACTTATCTGTGTTATTGTGCTGCAGTTGAATACAAGCCCATATGGAAACTAAGCAGCTAAACCAGGATGGTGCTGATGTTCTACAACTCACGCAGGATGACAACATAACTAGGTTTCTTTTTGTTCTTGGTCTTGAGTTAAACTAGTCTTGGTCTTGTTCTTGATACTCTCTGGTCTTGGTGTCGGTGTAAACGGTCTTGACTACAAGTCTAGACCATTGTGAGCTCAACCTGCTCGCTATACCTGTCAGGCGTCTTGTATAAAGGTCACCACACAGCTATTTATCCAAAGCCAAGAGGCGGTTCATGTGGCTCATCAAGCTTTTTTCAAGGTCTCCTTGCAAAAAACGTTGCGTCTGCTGAAGGATCCCATCAGACTGGAGCAACTATTACCTGGCATATCTGCTTGTGAAAATTCGCAGATGCAGACTTTTTAATGTCGACACGCCGCATAAGAGCCTCATTAACGTCAAACAGGTGTTCTTTCAAACCACTTAGAGGGGCATGGTTATTTCTTACTGTCATTCACCGTGGGAAGTGCAGGGGGCAGAATAGTTCAGATGTGGAAAAACAACAGAAGAAGAAGACACTGGAGAACGAGAGGGCGGGGTGAGGGAGAGAACCAGCAGTGTGGCCGGATGACAGGGATGTTGCTGCTCTGCAGGGACTGGTGTGATGCCGGTGATGCCACCAAGCCCTTGTCTGCTATTGTTTGCCTGCGTTACCAACGATCCGTGCACTACTGGTGACGTGCACGTGGGAGCTGTGATGATCAGCTCTGATTTCACAGCATCAATAAGGCAAAGATACGTGGAGGGCATAATAGAAATAGCCGAGTATTTTCATGACTATTTAACTTGTCATTAAAATCAACAGATAAGTCGACTCCCAACACGGACGTTAGTTGAAATCTGCCCTTTATCACTTTCATCGCTCTCATTTGAATGTAAGGACTAGGCTGAATGAGGGGAACTGAGAAAGTCCCCGCAGGAAGATGTAAAAACAGTCAAAGTTACTTGAAGATGCAACGCAGAAGTGATGCTTCAAAACCAAAGTAAGACCTGCCATCAGACCAGTCATAAACAGAGGTTCCTTCAAGTAGAGTCAGCTCTGGTCTGCAAGGGCAGCTTCTCCTGCTTCAGTGGACGAGCTGCCATTGTTACACACACACACACACACACCCCCACACACACACACCCGCCGGCTGCGGAGACAGACACCACGCCTGTCTACACAACGTAACTTCCATGTTCATTATTGATGCCACAGGAAGCCTCCTGAGTCTCCCCTGGGAGGATGAGATCACGATGAGGTCACCACTGGTTGCATGTACACAAACTTAAGGGCTCCCCTTCCTCCCCGACAGCCATCCATCTTTAATGTCCCATCATGCATTTTTAAACACTGGGCCTTTGTCCGAAATTGACTTACTCTTCTCCAGAAAAAACTGACATATGTGCATAATTGCTATCTATCTTGTTTTCCTAAACATGCACAACAAGTGGAGACTGATGAGAATGACTAAAGGACCTGGGGCCTCATCTATAAAGCTTGCTTGCGCACAAAACAGGGCTTGAAAGATGCGCAAGCCACCTTCTACACAAAGGTTGGGATTTAAAAAGAAAAAACTAACCGAAAAATGTGCGTATCCCTACGGCAACCCTGACCCTCCCGTAGGAACAGTCTGAAGATATGGGTAACTGGCGACGCAGGCTGTGAGGTGGTGAAATGAAGCCAGATTCATGTCATACTCTTAATAATGTCATCACATATCACAACATATATCAGACTTATAATATAATAGCTCTGATCGTGTCCCTCTGTGTGTGAAGCTCAGCGTCAGTCAGGACTCTGGTGCTGCTGCTGCTGCAGCCGCGGTGCAGGACACGCCAGGAACCTCGTCTTCACCCACCGCGACAACCGTAGAGTGACTGAGGACAGAACAAATGAGTGCCGGGCCACTCTACGGAGCCCCTAAAGGGACTCAGATTTTTTTTAATATATAATGAGTTCTACGCGCTCGTGAAACTTTTACGCGCGCGTAAGCCTAAATTATGGTTCCGCATTAAAACGGCGCAGAGCCTACGCCGTAAGGTACGCGGCGACGCGCACCTACGCCGTAGGCTCTGCGTTGGTGTGACGCGGAACCATAAATCAGCCTTAAAGCTTTCACGCGCGCACGTAAAACTCATTATATATATATATAAATAAAATCCGCGTCCCTTTAGGGGCTCCGTACCGCTTGGCCTCCACCTTCAGATCACACCACTTCTTTTTTTTTTTCTGCACCATCTGTCCGTGGCACTCACGGCGTTTAGCGCAGCAACGGCGTGCTGACACTCACTCGCTTTGTTTTATACTATTTATGTCAGGGTTTGACACTTCCCCCCAGTGTTTGTAACTTTCAGTTTCTGTCTTGCCCCGCCTGTGTCCCATCTGCCCTGATTGTGTCTGCACCTGTGTCTCGTCATGTCTCGTTATCCCTTCAGTATATCTTGTCTTGTCATTCCTTGGTTCCCTGTCGGTCCGTACTGGTTCTTCCCTCCATGTGCTCCTCGTCGTTTTCCCCTGTTCCTGGTTTTTGTTTATCCTGCTCTGCAGCGCCTTGTGTTTTGCCTTTTTTGGATTAAACCCTTGTTTTTTGAGAACTCCTGCCTCCAGCCTCCCTCTCTCCCCTGCACTTGGGTCCTTAACATACCACACCACAACAGAACGGACCGACCAACATGGACCCAGCGGGAGAGTATATTACTCTTTTTGAGTTCTTCCGCCGAGAGGCAGAGAAAAATGGGGACCCCTTTCTGGGAACCTGCCAGGCTCGAGGCGGGCCCGGGGGTTCTCAGCCCCAGGGGAAGCGACGGCGTCAGCGCCAGCGCCAGCCCCAGCCTGTTCCGGTGGGGGCCCTGGACGCACCTCTTCCTGTTCCCGAGGTGGTCCTGGACGCATTCCAGCCTGTTCCCCCCTTCTGGGGAACACGCCTGGCTCGAGGCGGGCCCGGGGGTTCTCAGCCCCAGGGGAAGCGACGGCGCCAGCGCCAGCCCCAGCCTGTTCCTGCTCCAGCGGTGGTCCTGGACGCATCGCCCCCTGTTCCTGCTCCAGCGGTGGTCCTGGACGCATCGCCCCCTGTTCCTGCTCCAGCGGTGGTCCTGGACGCATCGCCCCCTGTTCCTGCTCCGGCGGTGGTCCTGGACGCATCGCTCCCTGTTCCTGCTCCGGCGGTGGTCCTGGACGCATCGCTCCCTGTTCCTGCTCCGGCGGTGGTCCTGGACGCATCGCTCCCTGTTCCTGCTCCGGCGGTGGTCCTGGACGCATCGCTCCCTGTTCCTGCTCCGGCGGTGGTCCTGGACGCATCGCTCCCTGTTCCTGCTCCGGCGGTGGTCCTGAACCCATCGCCCCCTGTTCTGGCTCCAGCGGTGGTTCTGGACGCCTCAGCTCCTGCTGGAGTTCCTCCTCCGGTGATGGTTCCGGACCCCCCCCAGCCAGCTCTGAGGACCCGTGTCCCCCTCAGCCAGCTCCGAGGACCCGTGTCCCCCTCAGCCAGCTCCGAGGACCCGTGTCCCCCCTCAGCCAGCTCCGAGGACCCGTGCCCCCCCTCAGCCAGCTCCGAGGACCCGTGCCCCCCCTCAGCCAGCTCCGAGGACCCGTGCCCCCCCTCAGCCAGCTCCGAGGACCCGTGTTCCCCCCCAGCCCGCCCTGGATGTGGACTGTGGGGACATCTGGGATCTGTCCCTTGAGGGGGGGCCAGCGCCCCGGACCCGGGTACCCCCGCAGCCGGCACCTCGGACCCGGGTACCCCCGCAGCCAGCCCCTCGGACCCGGGTACCCCCGCAGCCGGCGCCTCGGACCCGGGTTCCCACTCGGGCAGCTCCGGGGATCCTCTGCCCCCCGACGCCGGCTCCCCGCATCCTGTCTGCTCCTGTTCCGGCTCCCCGCATCCTGTCTGCTCCTGTTCCGGCTCCCCGCATCCTGTCTGCTCCTGTTCCGGTTCCCCGCATCCTGTCTGCTCCTGTTCCGGTTCCCCGCATCCTGTCTGCTCCTGTTCCGGTTCCCCGCATCCTGTCTGCTCCTGTTCCGGTTCCCCGCATCCTGTCTGCTCCTGTTCCGGCTCCCCGCATCCTGTCTGCTCCTGTCCCGGCTCCCCGCATGCTGTCTGCTCCTGTCCCGGCTCCCCGCATGCTGTCTGCTCCTGTCCCGGCTCCCCGCATGCTGTCTGCTCCTGTCCCGGCTCCCCGCATGCTGTCTGCTCCTGTTCCGGCTCCCCGCCTCCTGTCAGCCCCTGTTTCGGCTCCCCGCCTCCTGTCAGCCCCGACTCCGGATCCTGAGGCGGTCCCGCAGTCCTCTGTTCCTGAGGCGGTCCCGCAGCCCTCTGTTCCTGAGGCGGTCCCGCAGCCCTCTGTTCCTGAGGCGGTCCCGCAGCCCTCTGTTCCTGAGGCGGTCCCGCAGCCCTCTGTTCCTGAGGCGGTCCCGCAGCCCTCTGTTCCTGAGGCGGTCCCAGAGCCCTCTGTTCCTGAGGCGGTCCCAGAGCCCTGTCAGGTTCCCGAGCCCCGTCAGGTTCCCGAGCCCCGTCAGGTTCCCGAGCCCCGTCAGGTTCCCGAGTCCCGTCAGGTTCCCGAGTCCCGTCAGGTTCCCGAGTCCCGTCCAGTCTCAGAGCCCCGCCAGGAATCCCCGTCACGCCCCCCGCCAAGACCCAGGCCTAGGCCTCGGGGACGCCCCCCCGAGCTCTCTCGCTGGTCTGCTCGGTCCCGAGGGCGGCCCCCGGAGCTTTGGCCGTGTGTGGCCTGGGCCCTCCTCCAGGCCCCCTCCGCCCACCCTGGGTTAGGACTCTGGGGACATCTGGGATCTGTCCCTTGAGGGGGGGTACTGTCAGGGTTTGACACTTCCCCCCAGTGTTTGTAACTTTCAGTTTCTATCTTGCCCCGCCTGTGTCCCATCTGCCCTGATTGTGTCTGCACCTGTGTCTCGTCATGTCTCGTTATCCCTTCAGTATATCTTGTCTTGTCATTCCTTGGTTCCCTGTCGGTCCGTACTGGTTCTTCCCTCCATGTGCTCCTCGTCGTTTTCCCCTGTTCCTGGTTTTTGTTTATCCTGCTCTGCAGCGCCTTGTGTTTTGCCTTTTTTGGATTAAACCCTTGTTTTTTGAGAACTCCTGCCTCCAGCCTCCCTCTCTCCCCTGCACTTGGGTCCTTAACATACCACACCACAACAATTTATATATTTGTAATGATCAGTGAATGCGGGTAGGACTAAATAAGTTTACACTTCTTCCTACTCCTTTTTTGGCACATGTAAATCAAGATAGCAAGTTTTAAAGGATGAAATTCTTTGTTTTGTTATTGTTTTCTTAAACTTCTCATGAAGGGTTGTTTTTTTTTTCTTACATGTACAAAAATAAACAATCAAATATATACTTTTTTACTTTTACTGTAACCACCAAATAATGTCGTTTTCCTGTCCTCCACCTCATCCACAACATCTCGATCTCAGTTTCCGTGAAATTCAGTGGCACGGTGGCTCCACACGTTCATTCATCCTGACGCCCAAACAGGCTGCAGGAAGCCGCTGCGCATGCTCAGCAGTAGGGCTGAAACGATTCCTCGAATAATTCGAGTAATTCGATTACAAAAAATGATCAAGGAATTTTCTCTGCCTCGAGGAATCGTTTAATGTATTTATTTATTATTTTTTTTCGTTTAATTTCACCAGCTCAAAGCCTCGTATTACGCCCGGACCACATTTAATGCGACACAACGCGCTGACGCTGCGCCATACATCCATGCGCTGCGCACGTTAAAGGGGGGAGAAAGAGGTTTGGTTTTAGTAACATGCCATGCTCAGGCAGTCTGCAATGGCCCAGACGGGAGACTAATGTAGTTCAGTGCTTAACTTTTATTTTTAATCCACGCTATATTCTTCTGGTCCGTTCTCCTATATGTTCCTCCTCTAAAGCCAAAATTATTGTTCCGCACTCTCCGCTCTCCGGCGAGGGCGGAGAGCGCCGGTCCGGCTGGCGTTGCCACGGCTACGCCGTAGCCTACGGCGTAGGGTACGCAGCGACGCGCACCATTCTGCGTTGTTGTAACGCGGAACCATAAATCAGCATTTACCCGGTATATAAACCTCTGTTCCCGCTACAGTTTTAACTAAAGGAAAAGGCAGAAAATGTCAGAAAAATAAAAACGTAATAAAGCTAACTGGATAGTTTTCATTTCATTTTATCTCTGTAGTCATTCATGGATAAAACAAGCAGCACTGGTGCCTAATATGCTCCAATACAGCAGGAATCAGAAGTTTATTTTAAACACTGCCAAAACTCAAAATCTTATTCTTTAACTTAAAACTTAACTAGAACTTAAAATTTGCTTGACACAAATGAAAGTTCAATTGAAACACGTGGGAAAACACCTAACATTTTAAGTTATGTCTGATATCAGGTGTAATGGCATTTTTAGGTTAGAAATAAGAACATTTCTTGGTAAGATCCTTAGTTTTTTGAGTGAAGGCAGTGAATTTGGTCAACTGGTGTAAGTTCAGGGTTTTTAAATGCACAGCCATGAACCTACTGTATTATATAATTTAGTCTTGATGTCAATTAACATCTAACATCTTATGTATATTTATAATTGCTCTTTAACTAAACAAATATATGTTTTATCCGATTACTCGATTAATCGATGGAATTTTCAGTAGAATACTCGATTACTAAAATATTCGATAGCTGCAGCCCTACTCAGCAGGCTCATTCATATGCAAATACAGTCATCAAGTACTTTGCATTGGCCATTTATGGCATGAAGTGGGCGTGTAGAGGGCGGGGTATGAGGCGAATTCACCTGTGCAACCTTCCAGCTGGACTGTGATTTATAAAGAGAACATTGCATGCAAGTGTGCGTGCACACGGTTTTATAAATACAGATTTTTTTTTGCGCCCGCCATTTTCGGCTTTTGGGTTTACGTGCACTTTTAGTATGAATCCTACACACTCTTTTATAAACGAGGCCCCTGATGACTAAATTGTTACTGATTGCTACCTAGCAACTGTCTATTGGTGTTTTTCCTCCACTGCATAGCACGGTACAACTATGGTCTGGCTCAGTACGGATGCAGGTAACAAGCCTTTTGTTTCCCACTACACGTATTAACCACCTCCACAAAGACAAGATATTATTCCAACTTCCAAAACACCATCTAGGCACGAAACAGGAACAGATTCCACATTGGAATCTCAGAACGTGGTTTTGCCACAGTGGCGAATCAAATTTGTCTCAGAAATGGATGATATTACCAAAAAAAGCACTGATGGGGGGTGAAACCAAAAGCACGCAAGATCATTCTTGCTCGAAGCCTTTACTGTAGGTCATGAATCAAGCTTGCTTTGGATCTCAGCTTGTAGTGAAACCAAAACCTGTTTCAATTACAGGGAGTTATATGGGATTACCAACAATGGAAAGCTAAACTTTAACTCAACCATAGCACACCCTATATGTGACGGGCAGAGTGCCATATCTCACCATTGTTAGTCTTTTGTGAATACTTCTAACGAACTTCACTAACTGCTTTCAGGAATAAGAGGCAGCTCTGAAAAGAAACAAGAATAATCCATGCGTGTGCATTTGAAAAAAGAAAAAGAAGCAAGAGAAGGTGTAGGCCCGCAAACTTACAGGACGTCTTACAAATCCAAATCAAAGTAGAAGCAAGTACATGTTCAATATAGTGTATGTCAAACTGTTTGTATAAAAAAGAAATGGTAAGATAATCAGCTGTATTCAAATAAACAAAGCCTGTAATAGCTGGGATGCTACAGTATGTCAAAGATGTGCTTTGTGATGTGCAGACTGGTTTTTCTTATAAATACTGAATTATTGGATGTGCACGTGTCTTGGGGGCAAAATATCAGTTAGCAAGATAATAATCAATTTCTTTTACCATTACATTTTCATAGTTTGTAAATTCTTGATGTCTCATTAAGGAAGTAACGCAGATTGGTTCTTACATGTTTCACTCATTCACATGAACACAATGTGTTCAAACGTTTTACTGGCACCGTATATCCTCTGAGGTGGTTTTAAAACCTAAATACTTTATGTGCGTGGCAGGATAAGTGTCTCGTAACATCAGAAACTGCAGCATTATGTCATACAATGCCATTTCTACACTGTGCAACTTAAGCTAAATTAACACTATGATGCAACTTCCTGGGTTAGGGTTAGGGTTAGGGTTGCCACTCTAGCTGCTCCCCATCTGGATTAGGTGCTCCTGAAACAAACAGATATCATTCCTCATTTAGGGGTTGTTTTTTCACGTTAGTTTCAGACCCAAAGCATAGTTTCACATGAGAGCAAAAACCCTCATTTAACATTTAAAGACCCTAAAAGTCCAGTGTGTAGTAATGTGCATGGTCAGCAGTGATGGGATGTTACACCATGCAGATATTTCCACTGAAAGATTATATGATTTTTAACTGAAATCACAATTTTATTTAAAAAAATAAAAAAGGTGTAAAAGCAACTGTTTAATGAATGTGCAACAAAAAAGGGTCTGAAATAGTGCTGGTCTTGCCCAACAAGTGAGAGTTTAGTCATTATTATTATTATAAGTAAAATACACTGAAAAATGACCTGAACCAAAAAAAAAACAAATCAACTGGCAACCAATTATGAATTTCTAAAACAAATACAGAAATATATGAAATTCTTTGACGAGTAAAGATTGACAAAAGAGCTCCACTTTGTCAATAAAGGCAGAGCTGAAATTATGTGCATAATGTTGGTAGATTATCAAATCAACCTGATGTAATCTCGGTGCGTGAAAGGGCAAGACAGACACCGTGACCTGATCCCGCAGGAAAACGTGTCAGACAAATGTGAATTCCAGCTCCTGTGTTAAAGGACTGGAAACCACATCCTCCCGCTCACAGATGAGAAGGACCGTTGCAACTCTCCTCAGCAACAAGTCCAAGCAGCCGTGCTGGTCGGGGGTTGTATCAGTGCCCTTGGCACGAGCCATTTACACAAATGTGATGGCAGCATTAATGCAGACTAGTAGATTGAGAATTTACAGTAACATATGGTAGTTTTAAGATACACTTCCATCAAGACAATGTAAACCACATTCTGCAAACGTTACAAAAGGCTCAGTTGAAGGAGGGCAGTTCTGATCTGCAGAGGCCGAGATAAATTCTGAAACCCCACAAAAAAACGAATAATGACCCGCTAATGTTGCACAACTTAAAGGGGACCTATTATGAAAAACAGGTTTTTTCTTGCTTTAACATATATAAAGTGGTCTCCCCTCAGCCTGCCAACTCATAGAAGGAGGAAAGCAACCAAATTCTGCAGTGTCTGTACAGCCGCCCGGATGAGCCGTCCAGTGTGATGTGGATCTACGAGCCGTTCAGATTCTGCTCCCGTCGTTACGTAACCAAAATGCGATTCATATAGGTTGGCCTCCGATGCGTGAAACCACGCCCACACCTAACTCCGCCGGCCGGAGTTTCCTCCATTTTTTCGTAGCGGTGTATCCAGCCAATCAGCACAGAGCCTCATTATCATAGCCCCGCCCACTCAGAATCCCACATAGATAATGAGGTTAGAGAATGGGAAGATAAGACATGGTTTAGAGGCTGAATTTCTAATTTATTTAGCAAAAACAATCAAAAGCTTGTTTTTAAAGACATTCAAGGCCTGTTTAAAATAGGTATTAGATGCCATAATAGGTCCCCTTTAAGATACATTTGCAGAAATAATGGCACAAAATAGCCGACTTGCCTCTATCGCACCATCCTTTTCAAGGGTTGAGGATGCTGTCACGGGGTGGTTTGTTAAGGACCCAAACGCAGGAGAGCAGGAGGCAGGAGGCAGGAGTTGGAAAAAACTTGAATATATTTGCAAAAGCAAAACCAAAAACGCTGCTGAGCAGGATCGAAAGGCAGACCAAAAACATGAATCCAAAAACTTGACGAGGAGAACATGGAGGGAGGAAACAGTACGGACCAGCAGGGAGCAGGGGAAAGACAAGACTAGATATACACAGGGGATAACGAGACACAGGTGCAGACAATCAGGGCAGATGGGAAACAGGAGGAACAAGACAGAGCTGAAACTGGGGGAAATGTCAAATCCTGACAGAGGCAAGGGCAACAATAAAGGTAAAGGGTCACTGCCCCACTAAAGCTCGTTTTTTCCTCTTCTTTTTGTTTTCTTTTAACATTTCAGGCTTGAAATATAACAAATAAAAAAATAAATGACATGAATAAACATCTTTAGGTTAAACTATCTTCAAATAAATAAGAGTCTAAGTCAGGGGTCGGCAACCCAAAATATTGAAAGAGCCATATTGGATCAAAAACACAAAGAAATAATATGTCTGGAGCCGCAAAAAATGAAAAGTCTTGTATAAGCCTTAGAATGAAGGCAACACATGCTGCATGTTTCTATATTAGTTATAACTGGGTCCTCGGCTGCAAATGTAGCTGCTAATGTCTTTCCACGTGACTCTTTTTGTTACGCGAATCTATGGAAGAGTATTAGGGCCAGGCAGGAGAAAAATAAAATAATATTTTAGAGGAGGAAGATTTTTTTTTCCTTATGCACTTCGAGAAAAAAGTCAAAATGTCGAGAAAAAAGTCGAAACGTTGAGAAAAAAGTCGAAATGTCAAGAAAAAAATCGAAATGTCAAGATTAAGTTTGAAGTACAATCTTGAGAAAAAAGTCAAAATGTTGAGAAAAAAGTTGAAATGTTGAGAAAAAAGTCAAAACGTTGAGAAAAAAGTCGAAATGTCAAGATTAATGTTGAAGTACAATCTCGAGAAAAAAGTCGAAATGTCGAGGAAATAGTCAAAATTTCATGAAAAAAGTCGAAATGTTGAGAAAAAAGTCAAAATGTTGAGATTAAAAGGGAAAGGAAAAGGCAAGAAAAAAAGAAAAAAAGAAGAAAAAAAGGAAAAAAGAAGAAAAAAAAGGAAAAAAAGAAGAAAAAAGGAAAAAAAAAGTCAAACATTTTTGAAAAAGCTCCAGGAGCCGCTAAAGAGCCGCATGCGGCTCTAGAGCCGCGGGTCGCCGAACCCTGGTCTAAGTAAACATGTATTGCTGTAAACTGTATTCCCCCCACTGCAGCCTCCCAAACCGTCCCAAACTGTTCATCTTTAAACCCACATACGAACCGGTTCAGACCAACAGGCAGAGCCGGTGTCTCAGCAAAACACCATCAAGCACATCTGTAACACCGCTAATATCCCCCCGTCTACATGCTCGGAGGTCAGCCGGGGCCACGCACTGAAATGTGAGCCCTTCAATGACACACGTTTGTTGTGACTGCTGATGCCAGACATGTCTGATGTTTGCTCTTCAAGGGATGACTCAGTGTTCACATGCATACACACATCCAGCGGGGAGGGCTCACATTCACTAATCTCAGCTATATTTAGCTCTCCGGTTAGGAATATTAAAGCTGTGAAAGAGAGAGAGGTGGCTCGTGAGATATTCCCAGTCCTCTGCAATATCAGTATTTTTCCCCCCTACTTTAGACAATCCAATGAGTGGAGGGAAAAAAAGCCAGTGAGAACAGCCCTTGAACCCTTCTGTTGCCTAGGTTACTGCTGAACTGAGGAGGAGGTGATGATGGTTTCAGTGGGAACAGAGCAGGAGAGATCTGACAGAATAATAAATGCTCCTCTGCCCATTTTCTCCACACTTCCGTCCCCGAGAGCTGCAGTTCACACCGACTCCAGTCGTACTGATTACCCAGTCGCTTCCCTGTGAACATCTGCGACTTGCTCGTGAATCCATAAAACTACCAAGGTAAACATCTCAGAGAGAATTATTTAAAGTTTATACATGTTTCAGATGTGGTCAGACATCCAGGCTTTCATGAAGCCTTTCCTCAGATCGTGGTTCTTCTGATCCCCTGTCCTGCGTGTTTCAGGCGTTTCCCTGCTCCAACACATCTTGCTCAAACTAACGGATCACCAGCTTGACCTCCGTTACACTTTTTCACAAAACAAATGCCAAACTGAACTTATCTGATTAATCTATGGAATATTGGATAGAATAATCGATTACCAAGGTCATGGTCAAAATGGGTCTCCTATATAAAAAAGTCACAATTATCTAGAAACTGAATTACTTGTCTCCACTCACTTACTTTCTCTGTCATTTCTCTGTTGGTTTGATGGACTGCCAGGTTTCATGCGTTTTATACGTACATAATTTTATGTGTGTGTATATCCAAACCCTTATAATATTGTAGTTTGGTCTCCCTGCAACTGAATTAAGTCGCTGTTACAAGCCCATACATCCAGTTTTGATTCATCATTGTTCCCCCTTTTTTTTTTTTGTGTGTGTGTGTTTGTCTTTAGTTAGTTCTGTTTGTTCGTTTCACCTTAAAAAATATAAATATACGCAGGTTTTGTTTCTTTCAACATTACACAACTATAGGGCAACAGCTATGTTTTGACATGCTGATGTTTTTCTTTCTCCCTGACAATAATTGTAAACCAATTGTACACCAGCTGTGTAATGTAAGATGTGAGGTTAATAATAATAAAGAAAATAAAAAAAAAAAAGAATAATCGATTACCAAAATATTTGATAGCTGCAGCCCGAGTTCATTCAAATGATTATTCAAATGGCATGATTTGATTATTATCAACGGCAAAGCCCTGTAATGCAGTAATACATGATTAAGTAGTCTTGTAAGACAACTACAGTCTTTTAATAAGGCCAACGGAGCTGGAAACAAGGTTTTGATGGCGGTGCCATGACTGACTACCTCATGTCTCAGCTGCTGGATTATCAACACGTCTGAAAAACCACCTCGTAAAATATATATTTAGGCTTTTGCGCAAAGGTGTAATAAAACCACGACGACAAAACAGACGTGCTGAGTGACCTTTGTGACGAGGTGATGGTGTTCCATTCATTTGAATGAGGCGTGTTGAAACAAGGACACATCTGTGACAGCCGTTTCTGGGGATCTGGATTCAAGAGCACTGTTAATGTTTTTCAGGTGTCTCTCCTTCCAATTGTTCACCTCTGCTAAAATAAAGTTTGAAGATGATGTTCAGGACAAAACATTTCCTACCCCTTTGAAACAGGAACCGCTGATGCAGCAAAACACCTTAAAGTGGGCCACCCATGATACGTGGTAAACTTTAAAGGGTGCTGAGGATAGCATGTTCCCTGCTCTACGCTGTAGCCAGATGGCAGGGTAAATAATTACCTCACTGCACATATGAGCACCACAATCAGAGGACATCAGAGAACTCATACAGGACTGGGGCAAATCTGGAAAAAGAAAACCGGAATAACAATGAGATTGAGGATCTGCTGTCATTCAGTTTTCATCTACAATAAAATTGTTGCAAAAGAGGGGCCAACAAAAGGCAATTGCAAAAAGGTTGAGGTCACTGCAATTGTTGTTGTTGTTGGTGGTCATCAACATCATCATCATCATCCTCATCATCATGGCAGCAGCGGGTGAGAAGCCAGACATATGTTGATGTGTGCAGTCCCACGTGGGGCAACAGACGGTTGGCAAGCGGCTCCTGCGAGGATGGGACTGCATGAGGCAGGTGAGAGGAGCATCCATTTGAGAGGACGAGACCAGAGGTTCTGAACGAGGTGGATACGCTGCAACTCAAACGCTTGTTAGACCTTCTCTTTTTGTCCGTCTTGCAACGTGGCAAATACAGTAAGCTCTAACCTCCAGCGGCTCAAACTGTGCTGTTAAAATAAAAAGCTGCAAGGCAGTCGCACAAACCTGCTCACGACTAACAACACCAACAAGCACGAATGAGTGAATGAGTACATTGATATGAGAGTATGTTGTAATGGGAAATTTTGGTATAACAATATTTTTTTATCTTGAATGCTTTAAGACTAATGCACAAATCCTGTTTTCAAGTGAACATTCCTATGCCGAGGTCATGCTCCTTTGACACAGAGGCTGGCATGGTTGCCAGGGTGATATTTTGTCTAGTTGTTCCCAGCCTGGCCACTATAAGATAGCGTGTGCTTAAACATTGCTAGGACATTACTGGCTGACTGAGCGTCTGTTCAGATCGGCACTGTGTGATCCTCCATTCAATTGAATGTTTTTCGTCTTTTCATTAAAACTTCAGAAAGACGGCTGAGGTGTCCTCCTGACAATCATTTTTTAACAACAATTGTTGCCACCACAATGTCACAAGAGGACGACTTTAACTGGAAAACGCAACAGACTTGTGCAGCTGACTACATCAGGGATATAGAGCTAATTTAGGTTTTTGTGTGTCTCTGGACCCTCGCCGAGTCCTCAACCTCACAAGGACAGCAGCGTAGTGCACGTTGACTTTTTAGGAAAAATAAATCTGAACTTGCCAGCAGTCCTGAGATGGCAGCTTTCTGCAAAGTAACCAGAAGCACAATTGGAGATCTTAGCATGTTTATGCTTGTATTTTAAATACATTTGAATAATAGTAATTCATGCATCCCGAAAGGGGAATGGCATCGTTGGAGTCAAAATTCTTCACCTTTCTTTTTCAGTTCATCTGGTTTTGAGATTTTTTTCGTATCATCAGCTGATGTTTGGAAAGTTAATCTGTAAACATGTTTCTGTTGTCATGGCTTCTCATCGATCCATCCAATCGCTCCACCCACCTCATCCTATACAGGGTCACAGGCAGCTCTTTGAGTGCAGAAAACATAAGTGCAGCTACTCCCCCTATGGACCTATACAAACACCTATAGCATGAGTTGAGCAGCTAATGGGATGCTCTTCAATGTCTCCCGGAGGCAGTCACATCTCATTTTCCTTTTATGGAAACAGACCCTCCCTACTGTAAATGTGTTTAAAGGTATTTTAAAATCAGCCCTTCAGGAAACATGTAGCTGTTTTTAAATCAATGTTCATTTAAGATTGTCCTTTACTGTTGCATGGAAAACATCACTGAAAAAATAAAGTCACAAAATAAAATCACCTCAGAAACATAAGGAAGTGAAAAAATATTAATGTTTCCTTCTGTAAAACCGATTTCTCTTCAGTAACAGGGCCGGTGCAAACTCATGCTACTTCATAAATATATCATTTTACCTTTTACCTAAAGATTTGTCTTCAAAAACTCAGTATATCAGGCAGCCAGAGTCTCTAAATAAACATGTTGAATATCAAATTTGTTTTCCCTCCACTTTTCCTCTCATCCCGAACACTGAGCATCGGCGTCGCCCCAGTATTGATCTGCAGTGCCCCAGTATAAATTTCACCAGTAAAAAAATGTTTTAAATCGCTGACACTAGTCGCTTTTAAAAATGGCACATGGCTACTTAATATGGTAATTCATTCACGTGTAGGGAGAGAGAAAGAGACGGAGGCGCTGTCTAGCAGCTGAGTGACTAAAGGTGTAACGTTAGCCCATAACAACTTGCTGAATACTTATATAACATATATTATTTTGATTTTGATTTGACACAAACAGTATCGCTCCTGTAGATGGATGTCAGAAAGTTATTTGCTCGCAGAAGGAATAAAACAACAGGGAGAAATGAGAGAGGTAAGCACCGAGCTAGACAACATCAACCTGTGTAACCGAACTAACATCACCAGTACAGACAGTGGCTTCTGTTAGTAGCTAATAAGGGTGGAAAACCCAAAGTGGTGATGAGAGAGAGACCCAAGAGGAAGTTCAGTGAGTCGTCTATCAGCGTGAAACAGTGCATTAACGGTGCTGGTTAGTAGATTCATTGCTCTTCCTTTTTGATTTTACCAGTAGTGGTTTACAAGTCTGTAGTAGTTCACAAGTGGGCCGATATGAATCAGTTCATTCAGGTGGTAAATGAAAGATCCTGTCACCATCTGATCTGATTGTATAGTTTGAAGCACTATTTATGCTTTTTTTAATGCATCCATCATTTGTGCCCCAGCTGAGCCCCAGCTGAGCCCCAATACAGTCTTAAGTTTATTGATGCCCCGGAGCCGGAGTTTACTTCAAACCAAACATGCCAAGTGTGAACTCACCCTAATAGACCATGACTATGTCCCCAGTCCTGAACGCGTTCCCTTTAGGGATGGGCGGTATGGACTAAAAAATGTATCACGATCATTTCTGGCATTTATCCTGATAACGATAAAAATGACGATAAAAAAATACCAATTCAATACCACCTTTGTAACTATAAATCTATCACCACATTCAGTCTTTGGAGCCCCCAAATCACTGCTTTTTCTTTCTTTCTTTCTTTCTTTCTTTCTTTCTTTCTTTCTTTCTTTCTTTCTTTCTTTCTTTCTTTCTTTCTTTCTTTCTTTCTTTCAGGCTCATATCTATCTTTCTTTCTTTCTTTCTTTCCTTCTGGCTCATTTATTTCCTTCCTTCCTTCCTTCCTTCTTTCACGTACGTTGTGCGTGGATTTAACACAGAACCATAAATCAGCTTTACACAAAAACATCATCAACAACATTTATCGTTTTTACCGCGAGATGACAAATTCTTACCGTGGGGAATTTTTTTGACGGTTTATCGTGAACGGTAAAATATCACCCATTCCTAGTTCCCTTACACTCAATATTCAGGGGGTTTAAGTACATTCACACTGGCAGTTCTGCAGTACGCTGCAGGCACCCAGACTGAGTATGGATCGCTGGACACTTCAGAATCTCAACAGGTGTCCTCCTGTAGACGTAGTGGACACAGCGGGACGTTCACTTGTCACATTTTCAGTACAAATGAGGCCAGTGGTTGGTCTCTGGCACCAAAGAAGGCACGACTTTAATCTCTCGTAAAAAGGGGAGAAGATCAGACAAATAAAATAATAATATCTGGATAATGACTTGGTTTAAATATAGCGCCCTTCAAGGCACCCAGAGCGCTTTACAGGGATCATTATTCATTCATACACATTCTCACCGGTGGTGGTAGCTACGTAACGGTAACTGGGTTCATTTTGTCTGAAATTTACAACTGACGAAAAGTCAAATCTGGGCTTAAAGGTGGGAGAAGCAGCTAAGAAGGGAGTTGAAATTGAACACTAACGTGAAGCCACACAGCTCACCTCTTCCATCGGAGTAGCTCTCCATCAGGGCAGACGGTAATCTGAAGAAGCTGCAGATTTATGTTGTATCCAAATGGACCGAAATAAAACTCAAAATCAAAATCAATTTAAACATTTTTGTTTGTTTGTTGCTTATAAAAGAAACTAAAATCAATGGATGGTGCAACAGAGTTATTACCGAAGACCTTGACATCATTGGTGAGAACTGCCTGACGACGGGAAGACTTGCTCACAACGTGACCCGATGAAGCAGCTCTTACCTTTATATCTGGGCCGTTGCAGTTGAGACTCAACCCGCACTCGTCCGTGATCTCCGTAATCTCTGACAGGTCGTCATCCTCAAACTCATCCACACTGATGTCATGAGTCAGCCTGGGTAAAGGGGGAGGATCGGGGGGGAGAGAGGGGGAGAGACGAGGATTAAAAAACAACAAGGAAGAGACTGTTAGTCCTTCAGCACTCATCTAAAGCTACACGGTTCAAAATGACAAAGATATGTCATGAAAATAAGAGATATTCTGTGTATTAAAGTAACACAAAGTATTTCGTAAGGTTCTGCCTTCTGAACACAGACAACAAAAAGAAAAAAAACATTGTGCTGGTCACGTTTCCATAGATATTGAAAGCTGAGGTGACGTTTGCAGGTCTCAGAAGGCCGTCCCTCATGCATGGGGTCATGTCTGGCTCACTTCATAACATATGTTGTAGTTACAAGTCCACACCTTAGAGTTTGGGCTTGGATGAGTCTCCTGCACAGACGATATCCTCAAACATGCCTCCAAAGTGCAAAGCAGCTGAAGGGCAACAAAGTGAAGGTATATGGTCAAGACCTTGACCGTAATCTGATAATAGCGTGTTGAAAAGCATGTACAAGCAAGAAGTCCCACTAACGTGACTCAGGTCCCCGACTTCTGCCAGAAGGAATGAGACAAAACGCAAACACAACCCAATCCTACCAAAATACTGACCAAGTGCACGGAAACTTCAGGCTTTGGAGAAAGAAGTTGTTTTCTTGTTTTGATATGTTTTTATTTTTTTGTAAAGTTACTTGTCCTTGTATGTATTTTCTTTTATATGAAACTGAATTTATTTTTCTGCTGCCATCTTGACCAGGACTCCCTGGCAGAAGAGATATTGTATCTCAATGGGACTTTCCTGGATAAATAAAGGATAAATAAAAAAACAAGGAAAATGTCTTCATGCTCTGACATTTTACAAGAAAAACTAAACAAAAAACACACAACTGTTAACTGATCAAAAATAGGAAAAAGTCTCCTCGACTTCACACTGAACGTTTGGCTGCAACTTTACGCAGTCGTTATTTGTTTCTTTCACAGAAACAGTGTGTTTTTACGACAAGTCGAAGGGTTAGGGTTAGTTGTTGGCAAATCGAGGTTTTTTCTAAGCTCTGTTTATTCATTTTCACAAAGTCCTTCGCTCTTCACTGCAGCTGTAAACAGGTCTTTGCTCTTGTTTGTTGTACATTTTTCACTCAGCAAAAATCAATATGGGCCACATCTCCACGTGCTGTTTGGAAAAGAGAGTTTAAATCTTCCACAGGCAAAACACTTCAATCACTGCAAACAGGAGGAGACAAAGGAAGCTGAAAACACACTGCTCCTAACACTGAGCCATGTTGATCTCTGCAGGCTGAAGAATCACCAACAGTGCTGACATGAATTAATTTGGGAAGAGCAGAAGCTAAATGCAGCACACATTATACCGACTAAAAGGATCCCAGCCTCGACAGGAGACTGAACTCAGCCTGAATGAACAGCTACTAGGAATGGGTGATATTTTACCGTTCACGATATACCGTCAAAAAAATTCCCTACGGTAAGAATTTGTCATCTCGCGGTAAAAACGATAAATTCACGTTGATGACGTTTTTGTGTAAAGCTGATTTATGGTTCTGTGTTAAATCCACGCACAACGTACGTGAAAGAAGGAAGGAAGGAAGGAAGGAAGGAAGGAAGGAAGGAAGGAAGGAAGGAAGGAAGGAAGGAAGGAAGGAAATGAGCCAGAAAGAAAGAAAGAAAGAAAGAAAGAAAGAAAGAAAGAAAGAAAGAAAGAAAGAAAGAAAGAAAGAAAGAAAGAAAGAAAGAAAGAAAGAAAGAAAGAAAGAAAGAAAGAAAGAAAGAAAATCATTCCAGTTTTGCAGTACAGGTGTAACTCATTTAATTGGTTTTTATTAATTTAATTTAATTGGTGTAGTTTAGTAACATTTAGTATTCTTTTAGAGACTGAATGTGGTGATAGATTTATACTTAAAGGTGGAGTTGAATTGGTATTTTTTTTATCGTCATTTTTATCGTTATCGGGGATAAATGCCAGAAATTATCGTGATACATTTCTTAGTCCATACCGCCCATCCCTAACAGCTACATACTTGAGACTCCCATTACTTTACTTTACTCTACACATTTGCATCTTAATGCCCTTCAAAGAGGAGGAAAGAACCACGGTGTATATTTCACATAAAGAACAAAAAGGTGATATTGTTCCTGCAGGATCAACTCAGATCCCTCCATCGCTGGGCAGAGAGCGACTGTCGCTCCATCTGCAGAGAGATTCAATTAAGCCGCAGTAAACAATACTTCAATTTCCCTCGTCTGCCATAATGGCTGCCCATTATATCTTTACCCTGCGGGCTCCTGGGCATAACGGAGCCTGAGCAGGGACACGTCATTAGAAGACAGGGATAGGAGATGACAGCAATCACAGGAGCACAGGAGAGAGCCGTCAACCCAGCCCGGTCGCCTGGTCCCCCCGGAGAAGTGCAATCTTCCTCCCCCTGTAAAAGGCACGATCAGAACTGCAACTGCCTCATCGTGCAAATGTTCTCACAGCTGCGACCGTCTTTCGCCGTCACGTGTGCGATGTGCACGAGGAGCTAAATAGCCTGAATGAAAGCATCTGTTTCCCTCCGTAATGAGGGCAGGAATGTAGCAGGAGACGAGGGTGAGGAGGGAAGAGAAAGGAGAGAGAAGAGGAATGTTTACGAAGGCAGGACGGGGATTTTATACATGCCATATGTAAGTCATACCAGCAAAGAAGAGAGAATCTAACTTGTCAAGCACCTGGTGAAATGTATTCCTGTGATAATAATTCAAGAATGTTTTTTTCTACATTTTAAAAACAAAGACAGAAGCAGGTGAAAGATGTCATTGATTGAATGACATTTGTGTCTCCAGGGCCTTTTAGACACTATTATTAACCCCTTGATGCCTGATGTCGCATATTTGACGCATGCCTCTCTGGGACCGCTGCACCATCCCCACAATCATACAATCATTAAAAAAATGTATGTATACAATAAAAAAAAATGTCTAAAAATGTAATAAACAGAAAGAGTACTTAAAATGAACTGAGCAGAGATACAATTTCCAAATACAATAGACAATTTCTTCAAATTAAAGAAAAGTATGATTTTCTGTGCTATTTTATTTATCAGGCATCAAGCGGTAAAATATCAATACAGTTTTTTTAAAGCCAAGATTTCAGCCACTGGAGTTGATCGGACTCCTGTTCAATATGACTTAACCCTGAATATATCCAGATAGTCTCCAGGAAAGGAACATTCATACTTAAACGGGAAGCGTTCGATCAAACTCGCTGAGTAACGTCACTAAGAGTACGAATGGAAAACATGCAGGTGTGTTTTTAATTCACTTCAGGAATATTTTATTGATCCCCAAAAGGAAAATTACATAAATGTCTTGAACATTCAGGATGAAGAGGCAAACTATTCTATTGATTTTGAATCCAACTGTGGAATTAGCTGACACGGAATCACTAATAGCTTGAGCATCAGCCGTACTCTGATCATCAGCTTTTTAAACACCTTTTCATTCACAAAGCTCAGAACTGGATTTGAGGGTCAACTAGAGGTGACCGTTCAAATTCCTTATTGTGGTGTCATGTGTACAAAAATACTTTTTTCTTTATAAACATGTAAGTGTGCTGGAAAAGATTAACCAGGCCTTTAAAGCCACTTTTTAAAGTTTGCCGATACGTTGATCGCTCACCAAACAAACAGTTATGTCACAAAATAAAACAAAAAACAACACAATAGTCTAAAGTCCCACTTGACTCATACTTAACCTCAACTCTGACCAGGTAAACAACTTACAAGTGGACAACAACAACAAAAGAAGACTGACAACAGCTATATTCTCAAATTCCCAAACATTTTCCATTCGGGTCATGTTTGCGCCTCGACCAGAGTTATTATCGTTCACAAAAACAAACGAAATAACAAAAACTAAAATTGAAAAAACAATTTTGAACTAAATAAAAACGAAAATTAAAAGACAAAAACAATAACTAACTGAAACTATATTGCATGTTTAGAAAACTAACTAAAATGAACTGAAATTATAGATATAATTTCCTCAGTTTTCGTCCCTGTCAATATAAGCCTCTTGGTATGAATTTATTCTGCTCTGGCCGTTTATCTCCAACTGGCAGCTACGGCACCTTAACGCCTCACAGTCCGTGACGTCAAAACCAAAACTAAAACTAATAAAAACTAAACTAAAACTAAGCATTTTTGAAAATATAAAAACTAATAAAAACTAGCAAACCCACACTAAAAACGAATTAAAATTTACTGAATTGAAGGAGAAAAAGTCCAAACGAAGTAAAACTAAACTAAAATGAAAAATTCAAAACTATTATAACCCTGACCTTGACCGAGTCAAACACTTAGTTTAATATCAAGCCCTGTATTATCTTTCAACATCAATCGGTGACATGAAACGTACTATTAGACCCTCAACTGCAGTTACTTGTGATGACTTTCCAAGGACAGGAACAGGAGGGGCGACCAGGCAACGCCGACAGAAATTTATGTCATGACTTTAGATCACATCGTGAAAAAAGTGCAGATACAGGCGGTGAAAGGAGGGAGAGAGTCCAGGCGGCGACACGCAACTAATGGAAGGAGGAGAAAATTAAGTCCGAGGTGATAAACCGCCGGGACAGGACAGTGTGACCCCGTTCCCGTGGGGAATTATGGGTAAGGTGGCTGCAGACACCAGACATTACACTGTCATAAGTGAAGGTTGAGACATCACATATAAAAGACGCCATTATGTCTCTTGTGCTCAAAAACATATCTATCTGTATCTGACTTTTACAACCAGGGCAAGTGGTTGTGAGCACACATTTCCCCTGCTTTGCAGTCATGGTACGCAATCTACAATCTCATTTATCTGTGGTCGAACCATTCTGATCTATAATCTCCATCTTTCCTTCCCCCCGCCGTGATCAGGGACACGCGGAGCAGGAGCACGGCTGTGCAGCAGTATCGGACATCCACTTCCTGGCCGGTAAGATCCTGGTTTGAGGTGAACCAGCAGGCTAACAACTGACAACAGCCTCACAGCTCGAGGGGTCCTGGTTCGAATCCCGGCTGAGGGTTCTGTGTGTGGAGTTTGTATGTTCTCGTGGGTTGCACCTGCGCTCGCGGGGGTTTTCTCCCAAAGTCAGGGGTGAAAGTAGGATAAAGTTCTTGTAGGAACTAATCATTAGTTAGTTGGCCCTTAATTCTGTCAATAGCATACCCAATCTTTTTGGTTCTGCTGCTGCTTCCTCCCTCTTTTCTTCATCTCTAACTTCAGAGTTGGACTCCCTTTTTCTCTTAAATATGTTTTAAATCTTTCTTTGCATTTTGATGACGATTCTGTGTTCATATACCTTCATATTCCTGTGGTGTGTTCTGCCACCAGGAGGTAGGGCTGGGCGATATGGACCAAAAGTCATATCTTGATATTTTGCCTGCATTTATAGGATAAAAATGCTTCTTGAATGAAATAAAACAAATATCCCTTTCCTGCATAACAATTAAATTAAAATACACTGTGCAATTAATACAATGTAGACAGTAACAGGCAGACTTTTCCACTGAGGTTGACAGTTGTGCAAATAACAAAACATTTGTGTAAATCTCAAATAAAACATTCAAGTCAATTTGTTACAAAATAAGCTATATCAAAATCATATTTATATTTTTTTTTTTAATCGATATAAACGATATTGTCTCGTACCATATGGCGTTTGAAAATATATCGATATATATTAAAATCTCGATATATCGCCCAGCCCTACCAGGAGACCGTGTGGGCTGCTCATTACATTACAGCGGCGTATCTATAACGTTACGCCGCTGTAGTCTAGTTTGCTCGTCTTAGGGACAAACTGGCAGTGTCACGTTAGATAAAGGGATACGTTTGTCTTCTAGTTAACGTTTGATTAGTTTCTGCTCCTGTTGTGAGCATCAGTAAACTGGGAATAACACAGGTCCTGTGTTACGTCCTCTCCACTCTTCTCTCTCCTCCCACGATCCGGGTCTATATTTCTTTCCGGATCCCCGTTCCGGACCGATCCGGCTTATTTTCACCCCTGCCCAAAGTCCAGAAACATGCATGTGAGGCTGATTGATGAATCTACGAATGTCCCACAGGAAATTAAGCAAATATGTGTCCCTGCAACGGACTGGTGACCCGTCCAGGCTGTAACTCCGGGCGTCTGCTCTAGGGGACCCGTGATTGGCTCCAGCAGGAAGAACAGCAGGAAGCAGGTGTAGATGATGGATGGATCGTGTGGTTATCACTACTTGATCATACTGTGGGTAAAATATCACGTTCAAGACATCTTTCCAGATACTCTGGACAGTTTAAGTTGGAAAAAGACATCAGATGACAACAGTGCTGCAGGACTGATGACTGATGTCTCCGTTTACAACAAACACTGGGACTTGGGTGTAAACTGCTGCATGACTTGGCCAGCAGGAGATGACAAGACAGCCCACCGGCAGTTACGTGTCCTCGTGGCCTAGCTCTCTGCATGCACTGATGAAGGACAGGCTGACCTCACGCTCATGCCACGCCGGGCCAAACCTGCTCAATAGTTTTCATCCCAAACCCGGCACTGGACCGGCTCCAAAGACATCAAGAGAACTGGAGATAGTCTGATCTTGCTCACAGATTTAGATTAGAAAATAAAACAAGAACAAACACAGGGAAGCTGATAGTCATGGCACAAATAATCCCCCTGAGAAAAATCAATAAACGATATTAAATTTCACAATGCTTCAATAGAGCTTCAGCCTCAGTATTACATATCATTTAACATATCTGTTGTAGCGTTACAAAGTAATTCAGACCATCATCTGTGCTGAATTCATTTGACCGCACACTTGAGCTGCTGTTCTCTGCTAACAGAACAGAAAGTTTAAGCATTTCCCACATTACAAGACTACGTACGGTCAGTCATTCATCAGAACTTAAGCAAGGACAGGACGTGGACAAGGATGAGAAATGGGACCGTCCCATCAGATGCAACACATTCAGGTGAAATAAGTCCCTCTCCATCACCTCAGCAGTAAGACAACAAACCGAGGACACATCCATCCGTGCTGTGTTTCCCCTGCAAGAGCATGTACAGGAAAAAAAAAAAAAAGGAAATTCACTTCTGTGTCTTCCCTGCTTCTATTTTTGTTCAACATAAACCCAGCTGCATGCATGCTCCCCCTCTGCATTTCAGACACCTACACACAAACACCCGTGTGCATGTGCTCCTCTTCAAGGGCATGCCTGCCCGAGCTCTGCGATGCAAACGAGATGACAGAAAACTAGAAAAGGAGGCATTAGCAGTTACAAACTCACAAGGTCACCGGTACAGCCACGCTGCTGCCCTCTGTAAAAGGTGTAAAAAAAAGAGGGAAAAAAAGGAAGAAAGCCCAAAGAAGAAAATGAGAGATGCCCTACCATTTCTCCCACTGGTCCTCCATCCAGCCCTCTCCTCCTTCCCCTCCCGATTCCATGCTGAAAGAGGGGAGGACATCCACAGCCGAGAGGAGAGGAGGAGGAAAAAGAGCAAGGGGGTTAGAGAGTCAAGGAGGGAGGAAGAGAAGGAGGAGTGGGAGGAGAAGGAGGAGGAGCGAGCCGGAGGAGAGGGAGGAAGGGTGCAGCTCGTCCGGGTCGATGAAAAATGCGTCCGATTCAAAGCCTCGCTGCTGCTGCCGCTGCTGCTGCAGCTGCAGCTGCTGCTGATGCTGATGATGATGATGCTGCTCACCCGGAGGGGGGAGAGATAGATGGGATAATTGTTTGAAGCTGTGGAGATGAGGGTGCCAAACAGGAGTAGTGTTATATAATCCACTCTGCTGTGTGTCAGATTTACTATGCCCCTGCACAAAACTGCTGGTGTTAGCAGATCAACCAGCAACACGGGAAGCCCAAACAGGAGGACACTCCCCTCTCTCCTCTCTCGCTCTGCTAAACCGTGTCGTGCTGAATTATTTACAAGAGCCATTGATCATGCTCCTCAACATCCCTGTTGTCTTTCCTCCCCTCTCACTTCATTTACTTGAAAGAATACTCTTGGCTTACCGTAAGCCATCAGCTCTGAGCTCTCCAAGGGTAATGCTGAGATCTGGCTACAAAAATAAATACAATGAAGACAAATAATAGCTTATAGTTGAGGTGGACTTCATTGATTTGTAGAGCTAAACTGTTGGTAGTACTCCATCAGGCGCATCAGGTGCGCTGCATTTTTCTCTGTTACATTCTAATTTATATATTTTTAACCACTTGCATCTTCAAAAATGATGGCCAAAGTTACAAAAACAGGAGACACGGGATGCTGATTTGTTTTTTTTTACTCCCAGGTTCCAGAGATCATCTATGGCCAACGGATGTGTAAGCAGTAATAAATGTGTTTGGATATTCTCAGCTCAGGTTCAAGCCCCAATCATATGTGAAAATAAACCAGATGTGTGCATTTGTTTCTCCCATGTAAGCTGACGGATCAGGGTTCCTCATGAATAGGTTTCATACACCATTAAAAACGGTGGTGAATTATTTATATAGGTGCCAACCCCACATGTGCCTTCAATAATTGATAATAATATAATATATATATATATATATATATATATATATATATATATATATATATATATATATATATATATAGTTTTTTCTTGATTTACTTCCCTTTCCACCCAACTTCTAACTTTTTCAAAACCAACTATCTTGCACACATAACACTTTTGCTTTGGCTGCCTGAAATCCCATAATTTGTTCATACCATCTTTCCAACTGTTATCCAAACCAAATGTAGGCAAAGAATCGTAAAGTGGCCAGAAGAAAGCTATAACTGATGATAATGTACGTAGACTGCAGGTTATTGGCTATTTATTATTGGCTATTGGTTTTTTTTTTTTCTAAATAATCAGCGTTGTCCCACACCAGAGAACATCAGGCTAATTAACAGGCAGCCTTATCTTATAAATGTATACAAAGAAACATTCACATCATTTGCCAATTTTTTTATCGAATTCAAATCTACCCATTTTCTCACCCATGTCCGTACCGGATTAATCCTGTCCAGGGTCACGGGGGCCGCGGGAGCCTGTCCCAGCTCATTACAGGTGAAAGGTGTTACAGGTCGCCACAGGGCCACGTATGGACAAAACCTAACGTGCATGTTTTTGGACTGTGGGAGGAAGTCGGAGTACCTTGAGAAAACCCCTGCAAGGGAGAACATGCGAACTCCCCACAGGAATACTCCCCCCAGACCCAGGAGTTAACCAGGAACAGTCTTGCTGTGAGGCAACAGTGCTAACCACTAAGCCAGCATGCTGCTGAAATTCAAGTTAAACAATACTTTGATTTATTCATTTCCCATCAGGGAATAATAAACAATTCCATCCATATCGGGAGAAAAATACACCCAACATTTGATCAATCAAAGAATGGCATTATAAGCTGCCCATTGGCTCACGCGGTTTCTAAAAATTGGCATCAGCCGTAAAAACCACGTCAGCCAATGTTGACATCATCAACATTGTTGGTGCCTCCTATTTTTATTAGTCTATCCTTGCATGCTACAACTTTACTACTCTACTAGAGTCTGACAGAATTTGCTGAGAAAAAAAACAACTAAACAATCAAAGTAGCACAGAGAAACTTAAAATATTTAGCTGTGAAGCAATGGGCGTGGAGCTTTACTAGCCTACAATGCAGGGTTACTCTCATTCAGTCCAAGCACCAACCCTCTAACTTCCGCATTGAGGCTCATGAAGAACTAAGATTCTTTGCAGGTCCTCGACTGACTCCTAAAGGCTGAATCCCATGTCCAAATGTCCAACGTTAGAGCAGAAATAAACATATTGGTTAAAAAAAAAAGTTAATAGTTTGATTTCACACCCATGACAACTCTGAGGGGGTGATTTTTTTGTGTACCACCCCAGGGGAATTTATATAAAATCAGTACATTTATTTCTAATATGATTGATTGACAGTCGGCTCAGCCAATGGCTAGCCGTTATCCCTTCCTGATCCTTAATCATCATGCTACCGCACTTAGCCAAGCAGCTACCCATTTGTATTAACCCAGTGTTGGCTAAACCTTTTTAATTTCGCTGTCGAGTCAACGTGTTAAATGGTGTATCCCATTGTAAATTTATGAAGGCAGCTCTGCAGGTATTTCGGTGCGGTTTGGCTGGATCAAAGCTAACTTTGATTGACATGCAGTGGGCGTGTCCACATCAGCTTCTGGGCAACATAAATGTGCCCAGTACAAAGAAAAACCGGCTTCAAAACTGGTCTTTAGAAACTAAACTAACTTGACCTCTGCTTTGTCCATTGTTTCTTACAGTCTATGGTTCGGTCTCTTCCTCAGACACTCATTTCCTTATCTGTCATTACTTGGAGTCTCTTAGTTGCGTCTGCCAGGATGTCAATTATAGCATAACGATCTAGTTTATTTGTTGTTGATGGATGACATAGTGCCATTAAAGACAACACACAGTAGCAGAGCCCCCCTGGTTAGGCGTCCTCCAAGTTACTTTGAAGGTCTTTTGCTTACAGTATATATAAAGACTACAAGGCAACATTTCCTAAAAGGAGAAAACTGCATTCAATTAAAATGTGAATGGATTTTTTTTTATAAAATAAAAAAAAATGTTAAACTCAATGGTTTGGCTTTAAAAAAGACACAGCAGTTCAGAGTCTCCGTTAGTGGAGTAAATTACAATGAAAACCATTACATCAAGAGAATAATCAACCAACTAACGGAGACTAAACTGTCTGATGCACAGAAGGATAAAAGAACATTTATCCAGGATTTGAAAACAATAAAAACATTGCCAAACAATAAAAATATCAAACAATTACAAGATTTCCTTTGACGTGACTGAGCGCCCACTTCTGAAACTATGTGTTTGAATGGAGGAAAAACAGGACACAGATTCATCAAGCTGGTGAGTCCAACAGTGCAGTTTGATCCTGTCTTCATAATGATGACCAAACCAAACAAGGAAAAGAGCTAAAAATGTTCACGAACCGCATTGATTTCTGTGCCAGGCTTTTCTTACTGAAGGAGGTGAGACAGCTCCGATTCTTCCCACTGTCGCAGCTCCCCACAGCGCAGAGCTACAAACACTGAACGCACCCCCATGCTGAGAGGCCCTT
Source organism: Cololabis saira (assembly GCF_033807715.1). Classification (NCBI taxonomy): domain Eukaryota; kingdom Metazoa; phylum Chordata; class Actinopteri; order Beloniformes; family Belonidae; genus Cololabis; species Cololabis saira. Next base: position 10,862,570 of record NC_084588.1, on the reverse strand, counting down.
TGGCGCATTACTTGCTTATTATAAACCAAACCCCGGCTTTCACTTTGCAATGGTCAAATAGACCCTTTTTTCTGCAATCAGAGGTACCAGCTTAATGCCATATAAAAAGAGCTATTATGTGTGTGTTTTAAAAACTTAATCTGCAGGATTAATAAAGAAATAAATGCTTGGAAAGTGGAACAAATGCATAATTCCTGTTTACACTAACGTATATGATGTGTATTCATTTTATCAGAGAGCTAATATTCATCGGTGGTGAAAGTAATAATTTAATTGGACATGTTTTCCACGTTGCAGTGGTGAATTATTACCTTAAAGGAGCTTGAGGCTCCTATTAAGAAATGAGACTCTCTATCACCACCCTTCACCACGACGGCTGTCGGGGGTACTGCAGCCAACAGTGAAGCCGGCACGGGAGAACGGGGAGAACGTGCATGCAGCGTCATGTGACGTCACATCCGCAGCCCAGCACGGGAAATTCGGGACCGAATTGCAGCACATTTTGCAGCACACAGCCTGTTCAAGGCAAAGGAGAGATACACTAGAGGGCTCATTCTTTTTGGTTTGGAACGCTTCATCTGACATTATTACTAGAAAACTTAAAATGTATACGGATTTTTTTCATAAATCTTGCCACAATCCGGCCTCAAGCTCCTTTAAATGTCATCGTAAACTCAGAAGCAAGAGTCCTGCAAGGTTTTGTTGTATTTTTATGCATAACCATCTTGCAAATCCAACAGTATGAAACGCTATTTTGGGACCTCAACTAACTATGTCATCAGGTGGGCGTAGGGTAAGAAAGAGACTTCCACAGATGTATTTGGTGGTCAACAACACTTCACATTTCATTTTTTTGGTGAACAAGACGTAATATGATGCTGGATTTTGAAACAGATCGTTGAAAACCGATGCTTTTCCAATATTGGAAGGTCATGAGCCGTAAGTGCTAGAGTTGTATTGGCAAGTCTGCGAGCACATGTATGTAAATGAAATCCTTTATTGATCCTCACAGGGAACCAAAGCGTCCCAAGAGGTGAAACTGAAAACATCGTGGAGACTTAGGTTACACACAGTCAAACGTTGGCAAAGCAGCTCACAAGATATGATCACTGGACCATTAAACCTCCCCGGTTGATTCTTTTAAAGCCGCATAAAAACAGCCATCTAGAAATAAGCCAAATATTCCTAAATCTACTCAAATTGTCTTATATTGAGCAGAAATGTCTGGCAATGGGCTAAAAAAACTAGGAAGGTAGTCTTTCCCAGTGCTTCCCCAGCCTGGTCCTCAGGGAACACTGTCCTGCAGGTTGTGGATGTGATACTAATGACTGGCTCATTAACACAGCTGTGCAGACCTTGAAGACAAGCGGACAACGATCGTTAATTTGAATCAGGTGTGTTGATACGAGGAGACATCTCAAACATGCAGGACAGTGTACCCGGAAGACGAGGGCTGGAATAACACCAGTCTGGCCACTAGACAGAAAGTAAGACTGGTTTTCATGAAAACAGCTTTTTTACTTTCCAACAAATGAGATTTTGCAGTGTATTTAAGCTGGTTTGTTTTTACAACCCTCTTTAGCAATTTACCTACTATCCTTTAGCTTTTTGTCATCACCGTTTATTTCTGTGATACTTTGGTATAAACGTGTACCACTAGACCAGGGGTCGGCAACCCAAAATGTTTTAGAGCCATATTGGACCAAAAACACAAAAAACAAATATGTCTGGAGCCGCAAAAAATGAAAAGTCTTGTATAAGCCTTACAATGAAGGGAAACACATGCTGCATGTATTTATATTAGTTAGAACTGGGGGAAGATTTTTTTTTTTCATTATGCACTTCGAGAAAAAAGTCAAAATTTAGAGAAAAAAGTCGAAATGTCGAGGAAATAGTCAAAATTTCGTGAAAAAAGTCGAAATGTTGAGAAAAAAGTCAAAATTTTTGAGAAAAAAGTCGAAATGTCGAGATTAATGTTGAAGTACAATCTTGAGAAAAAAGTTGAAATGTTGAGAAAAAACTCAAAATGTCGAGAAAAAAGTCATAATTTCGACAAAAAAAGTCGAAATGTCGAGATTAAAAAGGAAAGGAAAAAGGAAGAAAAAAAGAAGAAAAAAAAGAAGCAAAATAAGGAAAAAAAGAAGAAGAAAAAGAGAAAAAAGAGAAAAAAGGAAAAAAAGAAGAAAAAAGAAGAAAAAAAGGAAAAAAAAGGTCAAACATTTTTGAAAAAGCTCCAGGAGCCACTAGGGCGGTGCTAAAGTGCCGCATGCGGCTCTGGAGCCGCGGGTTGCCGACCCCTGCACTAGATGTTCGTCTTTTGTCGTTGTTGAAAATATAAATGTATATTAAGTTGAAATTGTGAAAGTTGCTTAAATGTAATCAACCTGAAACAAAATCAAAGTTTTGTTTCATGTTGCTTGTTTTTGAGCTGTGTGTTCCTGACTGGTGTCATGCCAATGTTGTTGTCACAGCAACAGCAAGATTTGAGTTTGGGCCCCTGTCGCCGATCAAGGTAGGACAGCAGAAACTCCCCAATGAGGAGACACTAAAGACAACACCTTCTCCTTTACAAAGAAGTTGTATATTTGTGATATTTTTTAGTGTTTTTAAGTAATTCAACACTGTTTGGGGGTAGAATTAGCACAAAGCTAAAGTAGAAGCACCCTAGATTCGACAAAAATAGCTGGAAATGACCATCCGATGACCACCTCTCTCTCATTATCACACACACACACACACACACACACACACACACACACACACACACACACACACACTTTTCATACTGAAAAGGATCAGTTTCCCTGTAAAGAGCCGCGGGGACGTTATCACTCAATGAAAATGAAAAACAATTTACGTTTGAACGATGACTTCATTTTGGGCCGTGTCAACTTTGACAACTGATATCCTGAGATTTAGGCATCGTTTTCAAAGCCAAATCTTTCTATTGTCTCCCAAAGAATGCAAAGAATGCAGAACATTGTGCAGAAGACTAAACGTGAGGAGAGTTATAACCTATCCACAGAAACTGTCAGTTTAACAACAAGATCCTTACTTTCTCATTTAACAGGTGTAAAATAAATATTTGCTCCATTACTGGATATTAAAGTAGGTTTTACTCCAGGAAACTAGGTTTTGGCAGATGGACAGGACGTTGTAATTGGCGAGGGGCGGTGCTGTTGGCTCAAACATGTTCTGTCAGCAGAACTGAGAGACGGCAGTAAATATTCAGCAGAGGGGAACAGCAACCAGAGCAATTACTCTGCTCTGTCGGCTTCTATCCAGGCTAAAATTCAAATCAGCTCCATTTCACTTCCTTCTTTCTTTTGATCAAAGCCAACTGCTGGGGGAAAAAATGCAAGTTAATCTTGTTTAAAAATCCTGAAATCTTTTAGAAAAAAAACAGACATTTGCAGAGAATCTGGAAAAATAAACAATTCCAAATCTGCTGAACCGTCATCATCGCTGCTGCCTCCTCCTCTCAAACGCATCCCACTCACATACCACATCCTGAGGAGTCATCTGCCGGAGCAGGTCTTGTCAGCAGAACCACCAAAGCAGCAAGTTACAAGACGAAAGGAAATAAGAGTGAAATGATCCAGAAGAACTTTCATGTGGAGACATCTTAACTGGTGCTAATCATAAAAGGACTAAATACATACTGAGAGCACCGAATCATCAAACCAGCTCATAATGATGGCAGACCTGGTTATTAAGGTACCTAAAGCTCAGAGGTTCCCCCTATAAGCAGGGAGTTTAAGTTACTTTTATGACTCAGTCAAAGACTCATCCTCCTCAGTCACCCACTTCTTTTCTCTTCTTCACGTCTTCAGTCTTTACTTTCATAGATCATTTATTGTGCACTTACCGACCGTTGTGGCAATGCTTAATGGTCAGCATTTCTGATGCACCTTTGTCTTACCAATAAAAACACTAATTGCTTCTTGGTAAGAACACAAGTAAGTTTAAATGCTTTGACACAGTCCTGCACTACATGTGATTTCATTGGCTTGCACTAGAGTTGTCCCGATCCGATCACTTGATCGGAAATCGGGGCCGATCACGTGATTGCAGACTCGATCCGGACTCGGACGTTATGAGCCGATCAGGAATCGGATATATCAGGGTTTCCGTTGTCCGGTAATTGCCGGACTTTGTCCGGTAAAATATGCCGAAGTCCGGTATTTTATAATCTCTCCGGTCAAAATGTCCGGTGAAAATACTCACTGGCGCCGACATCCGCGTGTGCGTTGATTTATGGTTCCGCGTCGCACCGACGCAGAGTCTACAGCGTAGGGTTCGCGGCGACGCGCACCCTACGCCAGACCCTACGGCGTAGGCTCTGCGTTGGTGTGACGCAGAACCATAATTCCGGCTTAAAAGTAAACAACATGCGCCCAAGTACCCGTGCATGACAGGCAGACACACACGGGGAGAAGAGACAATTTCTTTAATTTTTATTTTTTTTAAAAACTTTATCCTTATGAACGCAATTGTTATATACGGTAGTCCAACTTTCCTTATTTTAATCAGAACACTTTCTTTTTTCCTCTTCGGCGTGGAGTAGTGGGCTTGGAGCGGCAGCCATCGGTTAGTTTTTTCTTTTTAGATCCGAGGCTTTGCGTAGATGGCGGCTTCCGCAACTTTCAGGCGCTTTTTCTGCGCAAGCAAGCTTTATAGATGAGGCCCCAGGACTGAAGCGGAGCTGCGGCGCCGACATTATGGTCCGCGTCGCGGAAGGCTCTGCGTTGGTGTGACGCGGGACCATAAATCAACGCACACGTGGAGTAGTGGGCTCGGAGCGGCAGCCATACACCGCATGCGCGCAGAGCACGCCTGTTTGTTTTGAAGCTGAAGCAGCCCTATGCTAAAAAAAAGAAAAAGAAAAGAAAAAGAAAATAATTTTTTTTTATACTGACTTAAGAATGTTCAAGCTGCCTACCTCCTATGTGCTCAGTTTACAGTACACATGTTAAAATATAATAAAAGGGTCATCCTGCATAATTTTCTTTTCTCTTCTTCATTTTTTATTGTTTTATAAAAGTATCGGATCGGGACTCGGTATCGGCAAGTCCTCAAAATCAAAGGACTCGGACTCGGACTCGGGGCCAAAAAAACCTGATCGGGACATCCCTAGCTTGCACATGATTGATTTGCCTGTATCGCAATAAATACTCACACCAACACACCACAGGTCTTCATTGAAAGGTCGAGTGCGGAAAATCAAACTCAATACTTATGATATAAGGAGTGTTACAAACGATAGATAGATAGATAGATAGATAGATAGATAGATAGATAGATAGATAGATAGATAGATAGATAGATAGATAGATAGATAGATAGATAGATAGATAGATAGATAGATAGATAGGTGTGTACATACATGTACATGACTGAGGACGGTGTGGACTCTTGTAGCCACAATTTACCACCACATAAGGATTTGAAAAGCGAAAAGCACCAGCTTGGGAGAAAGGAAGAATTCAAGCACACAGTGTGTGAAGGCAGGAAGGTGACAGAAAGAAACACGCCGGCATATGGCCACCCTGCGGCTGAGCCAACTCTTAGGTTGTGGATTATCTGGCCTCCTTTCTGTTGTCAGGCTCAGCTCCAAAATATCAACTGAGATCATTTAATCATGAATAGCACAGGAAAACCAAATAGCAAGGTTGCATTTTCATTTTTTCCAAGTATATAACGTAGTCATTTTTTATTACAAAAGCTGGCAGTAGTATCTGAAGCATTGCAATTTCTGTTCAGACCATTGTCAGTCCACTCTGCAGCTTGCCAACGTTGTTGCTTTATTAAAGGAGCATGAGGCTCCTTTTAAGAAATGAGACTCTCTAGCGCCACCCTTCACCACGACGGCCGTCGGGGGTACTGCAGCCAACAGTGAAGCCGGCACGGGAGAACGGGGAGAACGCGCATGCAGCGTCATTTGACGTCACATCCGCAGGACAGCGCGGGAAATTCCGGTCACCATTGCAGCACATTTTGCAGCACACAGCCTGTTCAAGACAAAGGAGAGATACACTAGAGGGCTCATTCTTTTGGGTTTGGAACGCTTCATCTGACATTATTACTAGAAAACGTAAAACGTATACGAATTTTTTTCATAAATCCTGCCTCAATCCTGCCTCATGCTCCTTTAAATGAATTAAGGTCTGGCATAGGCTCCAGCATATGAATCAGTAGGCTGCGCACGGTGCCTACGCCATCTCTGGCGTTTGTATTTCTGCATCTGAATTTCGCTCTGTAATTACGCCACCAACCCCTAGGTGGCAGTGATGGTTCTTTTTCTGCATCACTGTCGCTCGCACAGCCAAGTTTTCATTTGTTTACTTCCTGTATGTAGCTCAGAAATACCAAGACCAAATAAGCATACATAAGTGTACTTTACATGAGTTGGAGCTGATAAATGTTGTGAATCAGTAGACACTTCAACAAACCATCGTTCTCCCCGACATGAGAACAACAAAGTAAAAAATAACTGTGAAATTCCTAATGAAGGAGAAAAAACAGTCAGGAAGTGATGTTTTGTTTAAACAGCATTTTTCGCAGGTTAAAGGGTACAACGTGCTTCACAAGACACACCAAACAAATCAAACAGACAAACCAATTGCATTTCTCGTGGTTCACATCAACACAACGCAGTCACATTTGGAGAGAGGTGCACCGCCAGGCTACGGCGTAGCGTAGGACACAGCTTACACTGTAACCGTTCCCGTCGCTACAGCACAGCTTTGTATGAATAAGCAAGTATAAGTATAAATCTGGCTTAAAAAAGTGGTTTTTGAAACATCTTTCTTCCAGTTTACATGCTGTGCTTGCCATTCTGGCGCTTTAGCATTTGTTACAATGGTGAACAACGACAATGGGAACATATGGGACACTCCGATTGAGCTTTGTAATGCCCAAGTAATTTTGAAAAAAAGACCCCGAATCCAGACAAGTTGAAGACGACACGTCAAAAAAGTCAGGCAGGAAAAAAAAAAACACAACACAAAACACATCCCTGCTGGATGGATGGATGGATGGATGGATGGATGGATGGACACTACAACTGCTATAGGCAGAAAATGATAATTGGCCCTCTTAATGTTCGTTTTCAATATGAGGCGTCTCTTCTTATTTAATCGCCCCTATTGCAGGTGGCAAAGTGTGTCTCTACTGCCACCAGGTGGTGTGGAGGGGTAGTTTGCTAAGTCAACGCAGCCTACTGGGTCTGTCACTGTAAATGGAGAAGAGGACAGCTGACAGGAGGGATGAGCATGTCAACTCTGTTTCAATTACACCCATATCATCAGGCTACACTTGTAATTTCACAGCTTGTTATCTTTTATATTTATTGATTCTCACTTAATATTACAATGATATTATTTCCCTTCTGAGATGAATAGATTCAGATTTTATTAAAACAATAGCCAAAAGTGAAATCCCTGCCCCATAAAAGTTATACATTTATACAATTAAATCATGTTTGTCCTTTAAATTTGTTCTGCTGCTGAAACTTGTGTCAGTTACATGCTTTTATTTGTTTTTTCTTTACTCAAAGGTTTTCTATCAGTCAGTAAACACTGCTGGACTGACTTTGATGCCACCATGAGAGAGTCTGTGGAGAGACGGTTGTAGAAATGCCTGCGAGCGGCACAGTAATGAGACGGGGAGCAGCTGAGTCTGAGGGTGGCTGTGCATCTGTTGCTGTCTCAATAGGGAATATTGATCACAGGTTTTCCTGCACCCTGTGATAACTCTGAAGGATCGCAGCTTCTCCTCAAGCAGCTCTGCAACATACATGTAAGAGTGAGTGTATACAAAAAGCCCCAGCATGATGCAAATCCCTGCTGAGCTTGCCAACGTGTTTTTGGGCTTCTTCTGCAGGCGGCTACGGCTGATCACCTCTGAAGGAGTGTGTAAATAAATCAGGGCAATGAAAAAGCCCAAATCCAGGTCCCAGGGAAAGAGACCACAACCCAAATGCCCAAAACACGTCAACTCAGGGTTCCACACATTTGTCAAGGTCAAATTCAAGCACTTTTCAAGCAGTTTCAAGGGTCATTTTCAAAATTTACAAGCACCTTATTGCTGGGGTAAAATATCTACAGGAATATATCTAGTCATAATTATTTTTTCCGCTTTTTATCACAATTATGTACATTTTATCGTGCTGTAAACATCTAGTTATGTTTCATCTTACTGATTTTATTTCTCCTTGTAATAACTAAACTATACAGTCTGATCCAAATTTTGTGAAAGACACAGAGTTATAATTTCAAGCACTTAAACTAAAATTCAAGCACTTTTCAGGCCTTGAGAACACAACATTGAAATTCAAGCACTTTCAAGTATTTCAAGCACCCATGAACCCTGTGAACTGCTCTGGTGTAGGATATGACCCAAATAAAATCATATATTATGAAATGTGTATGCTCCGAATTATGAAAACGGGAAGTGCTTACATGTCCAGGTTTAAGTTTCTCTTATAGTTTCTGTAAACTAATTAGGTTAAATTATAAGTTAAGGATGTTTAACCATTTAACCAACTATGAATTACATATATGTAACATTCAAATATTTAATTGAGTGTAAACGATGCATTTAGTCTTTACAAAATGATGCTCATACAATCTAATTAAAAAGTATATAATCATAATATTTAAAAAAAGTATATATCTTATAATTAAGGCTCCAGGGAATGGATAGGTAAGCGACATACATGTTGATGTTGATGGGGGGTAGAAACAAAAAGCATCCAGATGGCAGTAAGGCCGGTAAAGACGACTGTGTCACCAACATAAGCTTTAAAACTCGTAAAGCTCGTGTTTAACAAGCCTGAGGAGGTTTAAAGCAGATTAGAAAATAAAAAGTAGGCTATGCGACATCTGCTCCCTGTAGGTGCGTCTGATCCCCGCGGAGCAGACACGCCCAAGACACCGGCGCGGAGCGGCGGGTTCAGCGGGGACGCGGGGCTCGGTCCCCGGTCACATCCCCGGAGCAGCCGCGCTGTGACCGGGACCGAGCCCTGCAACCCCCGCAACCCCCAGCCCAGCGGGGTCCCCGGACACCGGCCTCCCTCCTACCTGAAGCTCGCCGGGGACTTGACCCGCAGGCTGCGGCCGGACGGCGGGCTGCTCTCCCTCTCGTCTCGGTGCTCCATGCCGCCGCCTGCTCATCCCTCCCCGGACCCGCTGATGCTGCAGCCGGCGGAGAGAGACACCTGCGGGGATGCGGGGATGCAGGCAGCGTGCTGCCTTCGGAGGCGGTGGGAAAAACAGCGACGACCCTCTAAATTACCATAATTCATTGATGTGCAATGATTTAGCTGCGCAGAACAACACTTTAGAGGTTTGCCACATGAATGGGATATATAAATATGTACATTCTAAATTCTCATGTTATTAAATTTTATGATTTGTTTTATTATAAAATCATGCAAATTATGTTCAGAGTAAAATCAAAAATGCTCCCTGACTCAATACAGAGGTTCTTTTCAATTCAGAGACTCCGTATAATCTTAGAGGTGTCTGCAATTTTACTGTACAAAAAGCTAAAAAAAGGTATGAAAAGGAAATGTGTCTCCATTATTGGAGTTAAATTCTGGAATGATGCCAACATAAATTTAAAAACATGGCATTCTCTTTTGGTTTTTAAGAAAATGGTTTGTAAAGCTATTTTTGAAGTTTATAAGTGCGATTGACTATGTTTCTTTGCTTTTCTGTTGTTTCTTTGCCTTTTGTTGTTTCTCTGCTTTTCTGTTGTTTCTTTGCTTTTATGTTGTTTCTTTGCTTTTCTATTGTCTCTTTGCTTTTATGGAGATTGGTAGCCAAAAAAAGAAAGTTGATAACATAGGATAGGCTTTTATAAGCAGTTTGTTTCTGCTTATGCCTTTTCAGTCATTGTTCAACACATGATTATTGGTTTTGTGTGAAATGTCAATGTTGTGCACAATGTTTTTTGGTGTTGTGTTGTTTTTTTGTGTTGTCATGATTGAATAAACTTCATTCATTCATATAGGCTGTTTTTAAGACTTTGCAGTACAGGAAACAGTAATTAATGAATTCCGGGCCATTTCTAGCTTTTTGGGGGGAACTATGCAAGCTTCTTTTTAGGGGTCACTACTGTAATTGACATGGGTTAACGTGATACACTTTAAGAAGAAAGCAGCTACATTATAAAGTTCAAATTTATGTTGAGCAATCCAGAAGTAGATACTGTAAATAAAAATCCTGGTTGGGTTAGATAAATTGAACCAAGGTCATTTAGTTAATCCAGTGGAATCTGAGCCATGTGAGAAAACGAGAGAGAGAGAGAGAGAGAGAGAGACACACACAGGGATTTTTATAAAAACAAAATGGAATAGAAAGACCTAAGGAATTGTTTAAAAAGTTGTATGTTTTCCATAAAAATGTGACTTTGCCAAAACTGGTCATTCACATGAGGGAAGTGCTTAGAGTTGTACATTCGTAGGAGGAAAAAGAAGACGCACACAATGTCACATTGTTTGCTAGAAAATAAGAAACTGAAATTTTGCTGTTACAAATGTGTAAATTCACAGAAATCCCTTTCATGTCCTAAAAAGGTCCACATTTGGCACATGATTTGATCTATTAAACTGATCTATTAAGCATGTCTTTAATGAAGGCTCCTCTGTACACACAAGGCACCCAGATGGCTTCAATGATTTTTTCCCCCAGTACTGTACATGAGGCCGCTCTTGTAGTCTGGGGCCCCCTAGTGGCTGACGGGGCCTTGTGCAACTGCATGGTACACACATGTTGTCAGGGGGGTTTTGGTGAGGACCCAGGAGGAGGCAGGAGTTTGCAAAAAAAACAAGGGTTTATTCCAAAAGAAGCGATAGGCAAAAAACCAAAATCAAAGTGCTGCTTGGCAGGAAAAAACTAACAGGAACAGGGATCAAAAAACCAGAATACATGGAGGGAAGCACAATACAGACCGACAGGGAACAAGGGAATGACAAGACCAGATATACTCAGGGGATAACGAGACACGACGAGACACAGGTGCAGACAATCAGGGCAGATGGGACACAGGCGGGGCAAAACAGAAACTGAAAAGCTGTGGGGAATGTCAAACCCTAACACATGTAGCTGGAAATTAATCGGTGTGGGGTTGAAGCAAAAATGTTTTGCAATATATTTTTTTTATTCCTTGATTGGCATCACGACGCGAAGTTTCTCATTTTTAATTGCTTTTCTGTTGATCTTTAAAACATCTGCTGGACATCTTGAAATTCTTCAGTGGGTTACCATACATTACATATTTTTTAAAGAAATACCAATTTTTCAGCCTAATTACAGTAAGACTCTTATGCATCACTCCAGAGTAATTTTTATCTTGAATGTTGTGTTTTTGACGCAAAAAATAGATTTCTGGTTCAGGATATTATATAATAGAAATAGAAACTTCAAATACCCACTTTGATCATTTAAAAGCTTTTGGACAAACAGCCAGATGGTTTGAAATTTAAATGTTAGCATTGATTGTTGACAGTGTGGAATTACAATTTTCACAAAACCATTAGCTATTTATATTGTGTTTAAAACATGTTACTATGTCCAGAAACATTCTTTGAAGTTGTGAGCAAGTGAACAAGTGAAATGCTAATGCATACACATACATTTATAGTTTCTATATGTGTGTAAATGCATACATAGATGTGCATACACATACACAAACACATACAGACACATCCATACACATACAGTACATACATGCAAACATACACACACACATTTATATACATATATACACAGAGGTGGACAGAGTACTCGACCCCAGTACTTGAGTAAGAGTACAAATACTACTGGTCAAAATTTACTCCGTTACAAGTAAAAGTAGCTCAGTCAAAATATTACTCGAGTAAGAGTAGAAAAGTACTTGCTTTTAAAGGTACTTAAGTATCCAAAAGTAAATGCTTTTAAATTTACTTTAAGTAAAAGTAAGAGTAAGAGTAAATTTCTTATTTTCCACATTAGTAAATTACTATATTTTTTCTAAATTAATTTAAGGATCTTTTAACTCTTGTTTCTGAGAATTAACTCTTTGAAACCAGCTGCACTGATGTGCTTCTTTTAGAACCACAATGTTATATAAAACCTGCAGAAACACCAAAAACAAATCAAACGAATGGGATCATAAGAGGACAGCAGATGATGCAGAGTTTATTAACAATCATGAACTGAAACCAAATGAACCTGCACCATCCAACTAAGTCTGGATCCCCTCAAAGACCTCTGCTTTCAATAACTTAATGTTGAAGTCACTTAACTTTACAGGAAGGACATGTACCAGTACAATATAGCAATATAGAGCATAACAAACTGTCTCCCCATGTCTGTCTGAGAGCGTGCACTGTGATAGGTCTCCTCCTTTGACAAAAACAGCTTGTGTCCAATAGGATTTTAGAGAAGAAGAAAAAAGAGCAGACCTGAAAGTAACGAGTATTTTTCAGCCTTCCTAGAAATTTACTAGAGTAAAAGTAAAAATATTTGTCTTGGAAATGTATTCAAGTAAGAGTAATAAGTACCAAAGAAATCTAATACTCAAGTAAAGTACAAATCCTCTGGATATGTACTTAAGTACAGTACTCAAGTAAATTTACTCCGTTACTGTCCACCACTGTATATACATACATATACAGTAGGTCTCTGTTGGATGCGTCTCACATGCTGCCCTGCAGTTCCCCCCTCTGACCACCTCAGTGTTTGCTGTCTAGGTCTGTTTTTATAGTCTCTGTAGTCCACTAACTAACCATGTATCAATCTTATAAAAAGGTTTTTCTCCAACTAGGGGAGTTTTTACCTGCCGTTGTTTATGTAATAATTGCCCGGGGTCATGTTCTGGTCTCTGGAAAGATCCTAGAGACAACTTGTATCGTAATAAACATTAAATTAAACTGAATCATTGATGCATCAGATGCATGTGATTGATTTTCCGATGACGATGAAAGCATGTGCATGTTTGTGGCAACAGCAAACAAGATTAGCAGTTTCTGGGAGCTTTTTCAAACAGCAGAGGTCTGTGGTTGAGTCTGTGGACAAGTTTGTAACATGTGAATATATTAACAGCACTGAGATTATACAGCTTTCTGCACCTGGATAACACAGTTTAACTGTCAGAAACCAGCACTTGTACTTTGATGTAAACAGAAAGGGAGCTCTTGTCAGCCTTGAGATGTCACTGATGACATCACGAAGAAGAATGTTCTAAATAGCACTCATAAAACTGAAGATCTGTTATTCTTGTAATTATTAACACCAGAAAACCAGACACAAACCTGATTAACAACACACCAGAAACCCCAGAAGCACGAGGGCAGATCTGGTAACACAGTCATGTGCTTCATGTTTTGCACTCAGCAGAATGTCATGCAGCTCAACAACCAATATGCTAGTTATTGGATGTGGGCCGGCAGTGTGAACACAGCTTTAGAGACCAATACATATGTTAAATCAATATTAATGAATCTAAAACTGCCTAATAATAAGAAACATTTCACCTCTATACTCCAATACTGACCTGCTGATGTCATCATAGTTTCATGTTCCTGTGGCAAAATCATTTCCCTGTTTTGGTGTGCTGTTAAACAGCTTTGTGTCTGGTTTTGTGAATAATTACAAAAAAAATGGATCTTCACTTTGATGTGTGCTGTGTATAACTTCCTTATGCACTGTTCTTTGTGACGTCTTTGATCACATCCCATGTCTTTCATGACATTCCAAGGCCACACGAAAGAGTAACTATTTTTAACGCTGTGCATGTGATGCTTGTAACTGATTTGCTGAAAACGATGATAACATGTGGACATGTCCCCAGACGTAGCAACAGCGTGTTCTGCTGGGTTCATGGAGGTTTGGTCGTGAACGACAACTGTGGCTTCAGAACTGTCTTCTATACAGACATGTTTCTGTCTTTTTAATCTTAACCAAACAACACAAACATCTGTATGCTGTCATCTGATGACTGAATTACTCCTTAAGATAAGTGGATAAATGGAGGGATGGATGGTTAGTTTTTTCCTATTCACCCATTCACGGCCTCTTACATTAGACATGCTGTGTACACTATGCAGCACAATGTCACAAGAACACACTGCTAACATGTCGTAGTAAAGTGGGACGTCTTAAACCCAGGACACACCAACCCGACGTCGCCCGCTTTCGGCCGACTGCTGTGTTGCCTCGCGTCGCCTGTGTCGGGCTGTGTCGGGCTGGGTCGGGCTCACTAGACACACCGCAAAGACGACACCCGACGGCGAACTAGCACGTACGTTCTGCGCATGCGTGAGAGGTAATTCCCCTCCATACCAGCAGGCTTTTTTTTTTCAAAGCTTTATTGAGAAAACACAAGTGCAATACAAACAGCGGCGACCAGACGGCACAACCACCTGCAGCTCTGTGGACAATTACCGCTGGCTGAAATAAATCATTTAGGAAGATAAATGTTGGTTTAATAGATGAAATCCAACAGTTGTAGCTACACCTGTTAAGAAATTTGCTCCGAAAATGTTCTGCCTGTCTGCCGGCTCGGGAGCTGATTTATGGTTCCGCGTTAAATCGACGCAGAGCCTACGGCGTAGGGTACGGCGTAGGGTACGGCGTACGGCGCGCGTCGCTGCATAACCTACGCCGTAGGCTCTGCGTTGGTGTAACGCAGAACGCTAAATCAGCCTTTATTCTGGCGAGGTTTGAAAAACTAACTCAAAATATTGATTTTATTCACTAAAAAATAAGAAATGTCCACCATGTTTTTTTTTTTTTATTCAGTCCGCAAATGACGATGAAAAGCATTCTGGGAAATTCTGGGAACAGCCAATCACAGAGTGAGCTGTTGACCGATGTCCCGACGCCGATTCAACATGTCGAATCGGCTGAAAAGCTCCCGACGGGAGGCCGACCTGTGGCGACGTGCGGGACACACCGACAGACGCGCATCGATGCTCATCGACGGCCCGACGGCCGAAAATCGGCTTGGTGTGTCAGGGCCTTTATCCTAAGAGTCTGACACACATAAGGCTGCTGAATTTCAGATCTGCTCGAGTAAGCTAAATATAAAAACTATATGAGTGCAATTCATTTATGTTAATGAAGTAATTCAGTCCTAAAATGACAGCATAAAGATGTTTGTGTTGTTTGGTTAAGACGATGAAAACAGAAAGGTGACAGCAGATGTGATAAGTTCTGCATCAGATCAAGGTCAAAAATACCAGAACAACATCAGGTCCATGTTGAGAAAGTAATGACCACAGTAGAAACTTAAAGTAGCACCAGTTTTAGTATTGACACATTAGTAATCAGTTGGAGACACGTACAAATACATGTGCCCTTGTGACGTCATGTCAAACAGAAAACGTGACGTAATCTGCAATGCAGGGACGGCTGATCTTGGTAAATATAAACCAGGAAGTTTCATTTCCATGATAAGAATTTGTCATCTTGAAAAAAAGAGGTACTAAAAGTAAACTTCAGGAATTTGTCATATTGTGATATTAATGTTATTGTTGAAAACATGTTTATATGTACATGGGACACCACCATGATCCACTGAGCCCTTCACCCCTCCTTCTCACCCCTCCTTCTCTCCTCTTCTTCTCTTCTCTTTCTTCAGATAAACCTTCAGTTATTAATCAGAAGTATCTCAACAACATCGTTGTTGTTGTAGTTTGTTGTGCTGGTCTGCCCTCTCTTTTTTTTCTGTGCATGTTTGCAGGCCAGAGCTTCCCAGTGTTACCAGTCTAGATCTGTCTATGTAGTAATCCTGTAGTCCACCAACTAACCATGTATCAGTCATATACAACTCTTAGTTCTCCTGCAAACTGATAGTTCATACTAATATATCTTGTCTTTTGGACCTTTGACATAATGTCTGTGTCACTCCTCTCTCTGTTCTTCGTCCTGTTTTTCATGTCTCTTTTCTTCCTCTGCCCAGCAGGCTTTCGGCAGAATTTAATGCAGCTCAACAACAAATATGCTTTTGGATTTGGGTTGGCAGTGTTAACACAGCTATGGAGACCAATACGTATGTTAAATCAATATTATTTAATCCAACACAGTCTCACATTGGAGCAATCAAAGAAACATTTCACCTCTATACTCCAATATTTACTTGCTGATGTCATCATAGTTTCATGTGGCAAAATCATTTCCATATACTTGTGTGCTGTTAATCAGCTTTGTGTCTGGTTTTCTGCTATGTGCCCTCATCAACTGTTTTATCTACCAAATATGCTTATTTTTATTATAAAGTTTAACATGGGGGTTACTGGAGTTTGACTCGGTTTTGGAGCCTTTGTGGTCAGTAGAGGAACTGCACTTTTTCTACTACTAAGTTTGCTTCATTCTTGAAGCATTACAGTTTTCAACAGTTTCAACAGTTCTCAGTTGCTAAAACACCAAACTCTGATGTCTGAACCAAATACTCAGTTCCCTGAATCCACTGATTTAATCAATCACTCTTTTGGCAAAATCCATAAGCACTTTTCAGCTGTTTAGACACAACTTACCAGCACATTTTCATTGTGATGCACCCGTACTGCATAGCCCAATGGTGAGCACAGGTGACAAAAGTAAAACGTAATTAAAGCATATTTGTCATCACGTGAACTCAAAATGTATCGCACTTGTGACTAAAGATGACATATGAGGGAACATATAAGCCAGTTCAGACAGTGGTTTGTGAAGCCCTACATGGATAGAAATCTGAGAGTTGGTGTGAGAGGTGGTGGAGGTGGTGGATGTGGTGGATGTGGTGGATGTGGTCAGCGAAGACAAAGAAGAGTAATATCTGATGAAATCAGAGCTACTGTGATTGACCATGTTCTTGTCTGTGGTATGGGCATGAGGGAGGTGGACAAAGGGTACAACCAAACATCAGATTCACTCTGTCCACCATGATCTGAAGATTTAGAGAAGAGAACAGGCAATGACCTTTTCTGACATTGTAGTAGAGTATGTAAATGTTGACAGCAATTACTGTATGAAATACATGATAGTGTACCACAGTATACTGTAAGTAAATGTACAGTGCCTTGCAAAAGGATTCACCCCCCTTCGCTTTTTACGTATTTTGTTTCATTCCAGCCTTTAGTTCAATGTTTTTTTAATCTGAATTTTATGTGATGGATCAATACAATAGTTTAAATTGGTGAAGTGAAATGAGAAAAATATATACTTAAAGCTATTTTTCAGAAATAAAAAACTGTTCAGATCAAACATTCACTGGGTTAGTTTTTCACGTCTTTATATGTATATGTACAGCAGGCATATGTTATATGTACTTCTAGGTATAGAATTTCATGTATAGTCGTTTAATTTTGATCTTTTATTATTATTTCACTTTTGCTGTGTCTTTAGTTTCTATCATCAATGTCAACCTTTTGTGAATTCAGCTGCATCTGCTATGATACGTATGTATATTTATTTATTTTTTAACTTATTTTTATATACCTCTTTATCTGTATATTTTTGCTGCTCTGATTATACACCTGTGTATGCATTGGACTGCCTTGATGAATGTCTGTGAAGGAAACAATAAAAAGCATCATTGAAAAAAAAGAAATAAAAAACTGAAAATTGGCATGTGCATATGTATTCACCCCCTTTGTTATGAAGCCCATAAAAACCTCTGGTGCAACCAACTTACTTCAGAAGTCACATATTTAGTGAAATGATGTCCACCTGTGTGCGATCTACATGATCTGTCGGTACATATTGACACTTTTTGTGAAAGGCTCCACATGCTGCAGCCATAAGCAAGAGGCACTACAAACCAAACTGCCATGAAGACCAAGGAACCCTCCAAACAAGTGAGGGACAACGTTGTTGAGAAGAACAAGTCAGGGTTAGGTTATAAAAAATATCCAAATCTTCGATGATTCCGAAGAGTACCATCAAATCTAACCTAACCAAGTGGAAATAACATGACACAACAGCAAACCTGCCAAGAGAAGGCCACCCTTCTCTACATAGTATTCCATGTATATTTTTGTACTTTATTTTTACATGGTAGGAAATGCAGTTTTTTTGTTTTTCAACAATGCATTTAGTCTACTGTGAACAATACACATGCATTTAGTCCGTGTTTAGTGACTGCTCAGTAGTGTATTTCATTTTGATTGACTCGGAGCACGATTTGACAACATAGTTCAGTTTTGAACAGATTGAACTGTTTTGAGTTGAAAGCTTGGTTTTTTAAGCAGTCTGAGGTTTTGTGAATGTAGCTTGAAAATTGTGTTTTGTGTTCACAGTTTAGAGAAAGGGAGAGCAGTTTCAAGAAATGTGCCTTAGCAATTAAGAAAAAACTGTAAAACCCCCTAAATCCGTCAATAAAACTCTGGCAGGGAAGAATTTGGCTCTGAAATTCCTGGATACCTCTGGGAACGCGCTCAGGAAAGAATTAGCGCAAAACATCATCCTGTGCACGGCTTAGCCTGATACAGTTCAAAGTCTTTCACAGAATTTATTACACTCAATCTAAACTCTCAAGAATCTATGAGGACATTGATGACAGGTGTGCGGTTCTGCGCCAGCAAATATGACCCATATGTTCTGGAGTTGCCCTAAGTTAAATGAATTTTGGTTTTCTATCTGTAAAACACTAAAGGATGCATTTAACACCAAAGTCAAAGCATGTGCAGATATGGCCATCTTTGGAGTGTTGGTTAATGAGTGCATACTACCCACTGACAAAATGAACGCTTTTGCCTTTGCATCCTTGATAGCCCGTAGAAATATAGTTTTACATTTGAAATCTCCTGAACCACAAGTGTCTGTTTGGCTCACTGAATTCATGTTTTTCTTGAAATTATAGAAAATTAAATACTTTACTAAAGGCTTAACAAGAAAATTTCACAAGATGTGGGACCCTTTGATTGTGTACTTTAAAAATCTCATGACCCTTCCATCATAAGCCTATGGAGCCCTGGGATATATTTTTGGTCTTGCCTAAATATTGACATGTACTTGAATGTGTATGCCCCTAATGTCTGTCATTATCATTTTTAATTATTACTATTATTTTGTTTGGTTAATTTTTTTCCCCCTTTACAGCACTATGGGTATTGTGGGTGGGTGGGTTTTGTTCGTTAAAAAGAAAACCGTATTTTCTGGACTATAAGCTGCTACTTTTTTCATAGGTTTTCAACCATGCGGCTTATACAAAGGTGCTGCTATTCTGTGGTTTTTTATTCCACCGCTCGGGCGCTCTAACCGGAATTAGAATCAAAACTAAGACAAAATAAATGCAAAGAAGAATACGCTACTTCTTCTTTAGCAGATAGAAGTAGGTAGAAGCAGATTTCAAACAGATAAATAGATAAATAAATACTGGTTATTTTCTCTTGGTTCTGTCCCGTTTTAATCAGCAAAGTTGCTGCCGTGTTAAAAGAAAGGATCTATTTACGTACATACATGTACATCATTTACAGTTAAAATCATTCTGTACATGTAGTAAATATGTAATCTAACAACATAAATATCTGCGGCTTGCATATCTTTTTTTTTAAATAGAGCGGGTGCGGCTTATAGTCCAGAAAATACGGCAATCCAATTCAAGATATTGTATTTAAATGCATCTTATTTTGTGCTTTCTTGTATAAAAAAATATCTAAACTGGGTCAGAGATGTGTCGGGGTGTTGTGCACCGCAGCGTCCAGCAGAGGGCACCAGAGCGCCGCGCTGACCCGCTGCGTGGCGGTGAATGGAGGTTCTGCAGGTTCTGTAGGTTCTGTCGCTTTAACGCTCCGGACCAGAGGATCATCGTTCGGATCTGGATCTACGCTGTGGCCCCTGCTCGGAACCATAAGCAGGTCCAGAACCAGGACCAGGACCAGGACCAGGACCGCGGAGCTGCTGGTGCTGCAGCTTCATTGTTGTCAGATCCTCCAGCTGCTCAGCAGAGAATGAGCAGAAGAACCACACACAGACCCGGACACACACGGTACCTGCAAACCCGGACACACACGGTACCTGCAGCTCTGCTGCTTTATCCTCTCATTCTGCTCTGTTCTTCTCTTATTCTGCTCTTTTTCTCGCTTTTGTTTGGTATTTTCCGGCCGGATCACGGGGATGTCTCGTTATTTCTGCTGCAGTCTGTAGTCTGAGGGTTTGTTTACCATCTAGAACCGAGCCCGAGGAGATGATGGTCCTGGTCCTGTTAGACCTGGTCCTGGTCCTGGTCCTGGTTAGACCTGGTCCTGGTCCTGGTCCTGGTTAGACCTGGTCCTGGTCCTGGTCCTGGTTAGACCTGGTCCTGGTTAGACCTGGTCCTGGTCCTGGTCCTGGTTAGACCTGGTCCTGGTCCTGGTCCTGGTTAGACCTGGTCCTGGTTAGACCTGGTCCTGGTTAGACCTGGTCCTGGTCCTGGTTAGACCTGGTCCTGGTCCTGGTCCTGGTCCTGGTTAGACCTGGTCCTGGTTAGACCTGGTCCTGGTTAGACCTGGTCCTGGTTAGACCTGGTCCTGGTTAGACCTGGTCCTGGTTAGACCTGGTCCTGGTCCTGGTCCTGGTTGGACCTGGTCCTGGTCCTGGTCCTGGTCCTGGTTGGACCTGGTCCTGGTTAGACCTGGTCCTGGTCCTGGTTAGACCTGGTCCTGGTTGGACCTGGTCCTGGTCCTGGTCCTGGTTAGACCTGGTCCTGGTTAGACCTGGTCCTCATCCTTCCCCTCCTGCAGGTCCAGGAGTCAGGATCAGGACTGGACTTGTGTTTCCAACAGACCAGAAACAGCAGGTTTGATCTCTGTCAGGGGAAATAACAGTTTGAAATGAATAATATTGATATAATTGACTGAAAATTCAGTTTAAAGACAAAATTATGGAATCAACAAGCAACAAAAAGCATCAAAATTAATACTTTGTTGGTGCTCCACTGGCTTTTATGGAAGTTGGGATTATTTAGGGGAATACAAATTGAATATTTACCAGTTTGCAGCTTTGAATGAAGACATTTTTTGACACATCATTCAAGGCTGAACCACGTGTCTAGTTAAACCTGCATCAATGCCAGACCTGCAGTTCCTCCACCGACCACTAGGGTCCACATCCAGTGAATCCAAGTTAAAACGACCAACTTTCCAGCAGAATTACACATTTACAGTCTGGTACAGAACCAGTTCTGGCCTCCACGGTTAGATTTGACCCCCAGGACGACTGGACAGATTAAATATGTCACATCAGGTATAATTAACAATGCTACTTAGCGTTTAGCTGCGCATTGAGCTGTGAACAAAGACCTTCCAGAACATAAACATTCATATCTAAAGAGAATTCCTTCTGTTGTGATGTTAAATGTGTCTTGTGTCTTTAATTCAATTAAAAAGTTCTTTATTTATTCCCGAAAAGGAAAATAATTGATTTATCTTCATATTTCATCAACCAATCATGACTGCACACTTTCTGCTATTGCCCCAAGAACGTACTTCTTTTAATTTTAGCTAATGGAGAACGGCATTTGGATCAGTGGCTCCCTAGACCCTAGTCTACCAGGATCCTGCAGTGATTTTCTGTGGAGCTGAAAGCTACAGATATCCGAGTCCTGATCCCTGTGGAACTGATACTGAACAGTCATTGGCTCATCTGTATCAGAGTCTCACGGATAGCTCAATAAACCCCAATCAGCTGAGTGATCAGGGGGAAGGAGCAGGCCGGGCCGGGTGCACACCAGAGCTTTTGAACCCTAATCACAGTAAAAGGTCTGTGGTGCTGATCAATCCGATCAGGGAGAAACACATTCCCCCGTCCAGTCCTTCAGGTAGGCAGGAAGAGGGATGGCGTCCAGCCTCGCTGCTCTCTCCCCGTTTGGGCCTCCACCCTCGTAACCGGGACTCGTGCCAGAGCTCGTGTGGGTTTGGCCGCTCCAACGGCACGCAGCCGCCACATGAGATATCAGCTCATATTTAAAGCTGCTGTCAGGCACCAGGCTGCTGCCCGGACCTCAGCAACAACAGAGCGGTTTCTCTTAGGTCATAGTCCCTAGTCATAGTCTTTGCTGACTGGGTTCAAACCCGTCCTCTCTGGGTCAGATTGTGGCTGACGGAGAAGTCTAAGGTCGTCAGTGACCTAAAGGCCCTCTGACGCGGATGTTTCCTCACCAGCGTTATGAAAACAGCTCTGAAATCCAAGACTGTTTGGACATGCGTGGAATGAAGAGACACAAAACTCCAGAAGTGTCAGGACCCCACTGAACCTGAGGACCTGCGTCTGTGACCCGGACCCTCCGTTTAATATGTGGCTTCAGAACCTTCTGGGTGGATGATGAGTGTAGATGTGTCCACCTTGATGGGGGGGTCCAGATATCTGAGGAAGCACAGATCCAGGAGCAGGGTCGGCGCCAGAGCAAATATTCAGAGGGGGCACGAGGCTTATTAGGGCGGGCACCAAATCAGTCCTGTAGGACAGCATTTTAAGGAAAAAAGTGCATTCTCACTGCTTTCCTATTAATAATCTGTCTAAAACATGTAGAGAAATCAAATCACTTAGGTGTAAATAATGCAAGGAAGCGCACATTTTACTTTGACTGAAAACGTTTTACTCGTAACACACAACGAGGTCACATACATGTTTTCAATATAGCATATAGAACAAGAACAAGAACAACTATGCATTGATTTATATTTACACTTTGAGTCGCACTGAACAAAGGGTGGTTAGAAAAGCTGCAGTCTGCGGCTCGAGGTGCTGAATTTGCACAGCACAAGGTCCTTCCACTCATCTCTCAGCCTCCTCGTCAGGTCTCGTTCAAAAGCAATCTCTCCTTCGCATAGTTCGCTTTCGGGAAATTTGTTTACCGCCAAAGAAGAAAAGTGAGGGGGCACAGTGACTGAAGTAAGCGGGCACTGCCCCCTGGTGCCCGCCCATGGCGCCGACACTGTCCAGAAGCCATCCCTCATCAGTAGCTGGTAACAATCACATGATCTCAGGAACCCCGTTGGTCTATGAAGGGTCCGGCGGACCTCCACAGAGCTTCTCATGCTTGGAGGTGTGTCTTTGTCCCTTCCCCCACGTGGCGCTGGGTATTTGGACTTCCCACCTGTTCAGGGGCTCTTGTGTGGTGGACTCACGAGCGGAGACGATTCCAGTTCCACTGGTGTCTTCAGGCCTTTAGCTGTCCTTGCAGCAGCTGCGGTATTTGGTACTGTGGCTCAGTTTTATCGTCGCGACCCGTTGATGAGCCGGTACATTTACAGCTGGAGGTGAAAACATGTTACTGATGTCTCTCATTTGTGAGGAAAACATGGTGTTTGAGCTTCTGCAGCCAAAGCTGACCTCTGACCTCTTTGCCCACGCTCTCCTCACTCGTCTGCTTGACTTCGTCTTCACAACAGTCTCAAACATCCCCGGGTGCATTTGCATCTTCGTCCTATGTTGGTAGCAGTATTTATCATCACAGTAAACTTTTGTTTGGACCTATTCAGTTTCTGGATCTTTCAGGGAACCGATTCCACGTCCATCATATCTGGGTGATGGACAATAGGAATGGGTGATATTTTACCGTTCACGATAAACCATCAAAAAAATTCCCCACGGTAAGAATTTGTCATCTCATGGTAAAAATGATAAATTCCTGTTGATGACGTTTTTGTGTAAAACTGATTTATGGTTCTGTGTTAAATCGATGCGGAAGGAAGGAAGGAAGGAAGGAAGGAAGGAAGGAAGGAAGGAAGGAAGGAAGGAAGGAAGGAAGGAAGGAAGGAAGGAAGGAAGGAAGGAAGGAAGGAAGGAAGGAAGGAAGGAAGGAAGGAAGGAAGGAAGGAAGGAAGGAAGGAAGGAAGGAAGGAAGGAAGGAAGGAAGGAAGGAAGGAAGGAAGGAAGGAAGGAAGGAAGGAAGGAAGGAAGGAAGGAAGGAAGGAAGGAAGGAAGGAAGGAAGGAAGGAAGGAAGGAAGGAAGGAAGGAAGGAAGGAAGGAAGGAAGGGAGAGGAAGGGAAGAAGGAAGGAGAGAGCAGGAGGAAAGAAGGAAGGGAATGAGCCTGAAAGAAAGAAAGAAAGAAAGAAAGAAAGAAAGAAAGAAAGAAAGAAAGAAAGAAAGAAAGAAAGAAAGAAAGAAAGAAAGAAAGAAAGAAAGAAAGAGAAAAATTCCCGTTGATGACGTTTTTGTGTAACAAACATGGCGGATCTGAGAGCGAGATAGATTTATAGTAAAAAAGATGGAGTTGAATTGGTATTTTTTTATCGTTATCGGGATAAATGCCAGAAATTATTGTGATACATTTTTTAGTCCATACCGCCCATCCCTAATGGACGGACACATGAACTGAGACGATTGACTTCAGTCACAAACATGGAATTAAGAGCTGAATAATAGCATGAAATAGCTGATGAGGAGGTGGTCCTCGTGTTTGTAGCTCTCTCATCACCCACGTGGATCATTGTGTCCTCAGTTGTTGGTGTAGTTGTTCTGGGCTCAAACACATTTTGTTTTTTCTCTCTGCAGATATTGACATGAAGAAGGACATCGAGACTCTGATAGCAGAGGAGCGAGCTGAGATCATCTTGAAATATGCCACGGTGAGTTTGGTCCTCTGTGCTTCGGTTACGCAACATTTCACCAGCCTCCCAGACGCCGAGTGTGTCGGCAGCGTTTCTGCGTCAGCGTGTTTGTGAGCTTCTCTCTGCACGTGTGTGTGTGTGTTGCCAAAGCACAATAATAACAGGCTGTGCAATAAAACGTTTCTGTTTGAAGGTGGTTGGAGGACGATGAAGAAAAAACTAAACTGAGCTTAAAAACAGGAAAGCAATGAGATAATTGATCACATTTAAACCAAATAATGGTGATGAACTCTTCAGGTCTTCAGCATATTCTCGGTGAATCAATCAGATTATATTCAAATGTTTCGTCACATTTTCACATCACTTACTGAGGCCGGATTATTCAGCCCCAAAAACATCCAGTAAAATAACTTCTAAACTTCCCTTGGTGGTACATGTATCTGATTAACAGTATTCCAGTTCACATAATGAAAATTAAAAGTATTATAATAGCTGGCTAGTAAAACAGACGTGCTAGATGTAAGATAACACAATTTCATTCATAAAGAAACGTTCCTGAGTTAAAACAAGCGTAGTTTTGTATTTTATGGAGTGTGAACCTTCGCCGGCGGCTGAAACGATTTGAGTCCAAGCAGTTTTCAGGGTTTGCAGTAAAATTGCACTTCATGACAGCAGAGGAAGCAACAGACCTACAAAGTCATAAACTGTTGTTTTCCTACCTCTTAAACCTAAAACATCATTCCACCGAGGTGATAATGTGCGTTGGTCCTCGCACACAAACTGAGCTCATTTGCAGTCTGTATGCGTCCAGAAAGTCTATAAAAAGGTTGACATCTTGTCTTAACTCCAGGGTCTGGGTTCACGCAGCTGGTTCGGTACTCTTAAAGGAGCATGAGGCAGGATTGAGGCAGGATTTATGAAAAAAATTCTTATACGTTTTAAGTTTTCTAGTAATAATGTCAGATGAAGCGTTCCAAACCAAAAAGAATGAGCCCTCTAGTGTATCTCTCCGTTGCCTTGAACAGGCTGTGTGCTGCAAAATGTGCTGCAATTCGGTCCCGAATTTCCCGCGCTGTCCTGCGGATGTGACGTCACATGACGCTGCATGCACGTTCTCCCCTTTCTCCCGTGCCGGCTTCACTGTTGGCTGCAGTACCCCCGACGGCCGTCGTGGTGAAGGGTGGCGCTAGAGAGTCTCATTTCTTAAAAGGAGCCTCATGCTCCTTTAAGACATAATAAGCAAATATTGAAATGTCCTGCTGCATATTTTGTGACATCAGTAGTCAACTTGTACAGACTTGTGAGGAGATGGAGGGGAAATACAGCCCAACTTTTACTTTTTGTTCACACACAAATGTAACATTTCATCAGTGATGATGCAACTCAGATGTCACATTCACTGAAAATGATGGTCATTAAAACATCCGCCGCCATAGAGAACTAAACCACCGGACAAACCGTGAGGTCACACACGGGCTTGAGGAGAAACCTGCACCTCCTTCTGGAAGCCAGCTGGGACACGCCCACCTGACTCATCTTAAGTTGACTTCTGGTCCAAACATCCTCATGTCGGGCGTCTCTACTGAAACCCCCCCCAATGTGACTGCTGAACTGGCAAACTTTCCAGCTGCCAGTCAAAAGCTCCCAGTTACACCTGACTCTGTAGCTGTTGATGATTTTACCTGATGAAACGCAAAAGTAATCCGTCTTTAAAACCAAAACCGTTTTTATACCAGGCTGTGAATACTCATCGCTTTACCAGGTACACCAGGTGGAGAACCGCAGGTCCGGATCCAGACCATGGAGGTCAATAGAGGAATCAAAGGTCCAGACCCTAGAGGTCAGTAGAGGGACTGCAGGTCTGAATCCTGAACATAATGGTCGCTAGAGGAGCCGCAGGTCTGGATTCAGACCTTAGTGGTCTTTAGAGGACCTGTTTATTTCTGGATTGGGGCAGTTTCTTGAGCCGTACCTTGCTGCTTGGTTCTACCTCGGTCCCGGTTTGGACTATCCAGATCAGGGATCAGCAACCCGGGGCTCTTCCTTTTTCCTTTCCTTTTTAATCTTGACATTTCGACTTTTTTCTCGACATTTCGACTTTTTTCTTTACATTTCGATTTTTTTCCTGATATTTCAACTTTTTTCTCGACATTTCGACTTTTTTCTCGAAGTGCATAATAAAAAAAAAATCTTCCCCCAGTTATAACTAATATAGAAACATGCAGCATGTGTTGCCTTCATTCTAAGGCTTACACAAGACTTTAAATTTTTTGCGGCTCCAGACATATTAGTTTTTTGTGTTTTTGGTCCAATACGGCTCTTTCAACATTTTGGGTTGCCGACCTCTGATCTAGATGTTGGGTGGAGTCAGCTATTCCCACGACGGGGCCTGGAACCAGTGTTCAGAGCACCAGTATTAGTCCAGCTCCGTGATGCTGGTGGGTTTGAGCAGGTTGGAGCAGAGCTGCCACAGGAGGGGGTTTGATCTGTTTAACAACGTCCTCCAGGACCCGGGTGGGTGCCTGGTCCAGTTCTCCTGAGAACACTGTGACTCTGCTGTTCTCAGGAGAACCGGAATCCAGCCGAGGCTCCGTTCAGGGAGACGTGGCGTCTTTTCATCGTTCTTCATAGTAAAACACAAGCAGATGTAAAAGGACGCCGTCGTCTCTGGGCTCTCTCTCTCGGGCCTCCGTCGGGCCTCGGACCGCACCGGTGTGGGTATTTTTAGCGTCCTCACTTCCATGACGCTGATGTCTGTCCCGCGTCCGCTCACTCCCACCCCCACCCGTCTCTTTGGATTACCTCCATTTCTGTAATGTCAATATTGGGACTGGATTATCACTTAAACGGATGTTCTTTGATGAAAACAGATCCTAAACTTGGTGCTGGTTAATCTGGGTCCAGATGTCCTCGGGGAGGGGACGGATGTGTGTTTGAAGCTTTTGCTGCCAGATGTTACCACTGAGTTTAGAGAAGTTTCAGTGTTTGACGGTTGTGTGAAGTGGAACCAGAGCATGACAATGGTCCAAACTTCAGCTATACTTAGTCCTACTTAGTCCTAGCGGGCCCCCGCGGGATCCTGAAGATGCTTTGAAATACTTTTAGAGATGCGTCAGGTCCTTAAGGTCATCTGAGACACTGACTGTAGAAGAAGAACTGGAAATCCCTCTGTGACATCACACACAGGATGAAGAGTGTTTTGAAGCCTTGAAGAGAAATGTGACATGTCCACCTCATGCCAATCACAGGTGTAATGGTCATTGGAGATCCACTCAGTTATCCACTCAGCCCCTAGTGGTCAGAGAAGGACAAACACACCAGAAGTTGATGTTTGGTTGCGACAAGAGGAGTTATTGTGTCTCTTAGCTCTTCAGAAGTCACTGAAGCCGTCCTGAAGTATTGAATCTACTAATCCTCAGTAAAACTGGCGAAACCGACACCCTTGAAAATCCTTCGGATGTGCTCAGCACATATAAGAGACATCCATAGTACATTTGTATGTTGATAAGATTAGAATCCTGATTGTTTTCAAGATAGATCCTTTTTTTGTGGCAGTTGACCCTTTGTCAAGCCCTGTCCCTGTTGCTAGGGGGGACAAAACTGTCATCTCTCGATCCCGTCCACTTCCATTGTAAAAACGGGGTTTTAAATCAATTTATTTCCAATTATTGTACCAAAGAAAATCAACAGCAACTAGATATAAATAAAAAGGAACAATTCAGGTACCATGTAGGGAGTTTAAAAGGTTTTTGGGGAAAACCAAAACCAAAACCAAAACTGATCCTTTGATCAGTTTAGCTGATGCACGGTGGAAGGGTTGAACTGCGAGTGCGGCCATCCACATAGCTTTATTTAAAGCAGACATTTTTCGTAATTTACCGTCGGTTTTGGAATGAAATGTATTCCTGTGATTCTCTCTGGGTAGCGGGTTTCACTTTTACAAGTCCCCCGTGACACCGCTTTTGCGGTTGTAGCTATAAGTTGTAGTCTGCTGCCGAGCCGACTTTGTTTTGGAAGTACGGATCGGATTTCTGCCAGTTTGGTGATAAAAATATGCTGCACCCTCACTACACTGTGTGCTGTGTGTTCCCAAGTGTTCCTTTTACTAATAAAAAGTTGTAAAAACTACGCTTTTTCCATTGATTTGAATGAGAGAGACGGCTGTTTTGTCCAACCGGATATTCTGAGCGGATGTAGAAACGAAGAATGATTTTTCTGATTGGCCGGTCAGGGACCAATCAGAAGGCTGACAAAGGGTAAATTATCAGTTGCCGTTAGCGGTAGCATGTTTGTGCACCTCTCTAGTCCCAGAGTAAATATTTTGGGTGTGTTTTTGCGCCTCCAGGGCAGGCAGGGCGGCGTGGAGATCGACCCCTGGGAGGACGGAGATTACAGCATCTACAAGGTCATGGATCGCTTCGGCTTCCTGCAGTAAGTCCGTGTTGCGTCTCTGTTAGCTGCTGGCACTTTGCTCGCCTTCACTGTGAGCCTGACGGTTTGTTTTTGCTCCCCAGCGCGAACGAGCTGCCGGCGCCAACTGCTCACGAGGAGAAGGTAACGACAGGAAATGTCTCAGATGGATGAAACAGTCCCGTTTTTGCTCACCGCCTTGTTTCACCTCGACAGCTGAAGCATCTGGAGGTGGAGAGGGCGGAGAAGTGGCTGAAGATGGTGAAGAAATGGGACAAGTACAAGAACAGTGAGCGGGTGAGTGATGGCTCACGTGTGGTTGTCATGGAGACCGGATCAATTTAACCGCTTTCACTGGATCACTAACGATCAATAACAGCAGCCAAATCCCAAATGCAGCTTTAACTCGATGTATTTACTTTTGTCAGTTTTCTTCTTTTCTGTCACTTTCTCATGTCACAAACTCATTTCCAAAAACGTTAAGAACAGAGTGACTTGCAGATCTCATAAACCCATGTTTTATTTCTAACAGAACAAAAACAAGATATCAGATGTTGAAACTGAGATTTTTATGAAAATATGAGCTAATTTTGAACTTGATGGCAGAAACACATCTCAGAAAAGTTGGAACAGAAGCAACAAAAGGCTGGAGGAGACTTTGATGAGTAATTAGGTTAATTAACCACAAGTCAATCATCTTACATAAAAGGAGCGTGTCAGAAAGATGGACAGGGTTTCACCAGTCTGAGGTTAGGAACTTCAGAAAGTCATGGAACAATTCCAGGAAAAAGTTCCTCAACATAAAATCGAGAAGACTTTGAAGATCCCACCATCTTCAGTGATATCCTCAGAAGATTCAGACAATCAGAGGAAAAGTCTGTCCGAGGGACTAGGCTGGAGGTCTAAACTGGATCTGGTCATGGTTGGGTCCTCAGGCAGGTCTGCATCAAAAACAAATGATACATCATTGTCAGAGTGATGACCTAGGTGAGAACCCAACAGCATAGGTGAGAACCTGACGACCTAGGTGAGAACCCGACTACCTAGGTGAGAACCCGACTACATAGGTGAGAACCCGACTACATAGGTGAGAACCCGACTACATAGGTGAGAACCCGACTACATAGGTGAGAACCCGACTACCTAGGTGAGAACCCGACTACATAGGTGAGAACCCGACTACATAGGTGAGAACCCGACTACATAGGTGAGAACCCAACAGCATAGGTGAGAACCTGACGACCTAGGTGAGAACCTGACTACATAGGTGAGAGCCTGACGACATAGGTGAGAACCCGACGACCTAGGTGAGAACCTGACGACATAGGTGAGAACCCAACGACATAGGTGAGAACCCGACGACATAGGTGAGAACCCGACGACATAGGTGAGAACCCAACTACATAGGTGAGAACCTGACGACCTAGGTGAGAACCTGACGACATAGGTGAGAACCCAACTACATAGGTGAGAACCCGACGACATAGGTGAGAACCCAACTACATAGGTGAGAACCTGACGACATAGGTGAGAACCTGACGACATAGGTGAGAACCCAACGACATAGGTGAGAACCCGACTACATAGGTGAGAACCCGACGACATAGGTGAGAACCTGACTACATAGGTGAGAACCCGACGACATAGGTGAGAACCTGACGACATAGGTGAGAACCCGACAACATAGGTGAGAACCTGACGACATAGGTGAGAACCCAACAGCGTAGGTGAGAAACTGACGGCGTAGCCCGATGTGCAGCTCTCTCAAAATGTTACTACACCTAGTAAATATTTTCTGCTGTTGTTTTCAAGTAGGGTACGATGGCATAGGTGAGACCCCAACAGTGTAGTTGAGAACCTGACGATGTATCACTGCGTTCTGTTTGTATTTCCAGTTTTCACAGTGTTCTGACTTCTTTGATGTAGGTTTTGTAGATTCCTGGTGTGAGTAAGTTCAGCTTGGCTCCTGTGAAGGTGGTCG
Source organism: Cololabis saira (assembly GCF_033807715.1). NCBI lineage: Eukaryota > Metazoa > Chordata > Actinopteri > Beloniformes > Belonidae > Cololabis > Cololabis saira. The sequence continues at coordinate 10,831,675 of NC_084588.1, read as the reverse complement.
GAGGTGAAGCGTAGGCGGCCAAACGTGGCGGTGACTCATGCCTTCCGGTGTCAGCTCTGTAAACCTTCTGCTGTTTTTATTCAGTCCTTGTTTACGGTTTCTCGGTTCTGCACCGTCAGATGGTGAAACGGATCTACAAAGGCGTTCCCCTGCAGCTCCGAGGCCGGGCCTGGGCGCTCCTGCTGGACGTGGAGCGGACCAAGAGCGAAAACGAGGGCAAATACGAGGTCTGGATCCATAATGTCTGAAACTGTCTCCCAGTTCTGAGGTTCTGTTTTCAGGTGTTGATGAAAAACATCAATGTTTACAAACTAGTGCAGGTATATTTTACACTGTTTCATTATTTACTGAACAAAAACTAAATAAGTGCACCGACTCCTACGAGCTCATGCACCACCTACAGAGCTGGGTAGAGGAGCCAAAAATTGTACTCAAGTAAAAGTACTGTTACTTCAGAATAATATGACTCAAGTAGAAGTAAAAAGTATTCATCCAAATAATTACTTGAGTAAAAGTAAGTACTTGGTGAAAAAACTACTCAAGTACTGAGTAACTGTTGAGTAATGTCTGATTTATTTTTTACAACCATTCAAACAGACAAAAGTACAAAATAATCATCTTCAGGCAAATTAAATCAATAAAATAAATTAAAATTAATAAAAAAATTGCTTAAATTAAAATAATCTTAAAGTAAATTCAAGTACTTTAATAAATAATAAAATAAATAAAATAATAACAGAATAAATAAATTAAGCACAAGTAGCACAAAATTTCAAGCCTTTGTACTTTTCTTTTTTAACCAGGCAGAACTAGAACAAACATGAACTCATAGAAACTCTGTGTGTGTTTGAGTCTGTGTAAATGTGACAAAACATGCACAAAAAAATTTTTTCCCAAAGAATCACTCAGGGAGGTCATGAGATTGACGCGTACGCGGATAAAAGAAAAGTAACAACTCAACGTAGCCTAATGTAGCGGAGTAAGAGGAACAGTTTCTTCTTCACAAATCTACTCAAGTAAAAGTTAAAAGTATAGTGATTCAAAACTACTCCTAAAAGTACAACATTTCCCAAAACTTACTCAAGTAAATGTAACGGAGTAAATGTAACTCGTTACTACCCACCTCTGACCACCTACACCTACAACCAAGCTTTGGCCCATTGCACCCCTTCACTTTGATTGGACCCAGATCCATGACCCAGTATCATCCGAGCTGTCACATGTGACACTCCGGTTCTGGTGGACTCAATACCTGTGCAATGCCCGGGTCCTGCAGCTCCCGGACAAGCCCACATCGCCCCTCCTCCTCCACCACCGTACCTGACGGGTGCTGTGTTTTTAACACACCTCCACCTCGGTCCAAAAGTCCAAAGGTCCTAGGTTCAGGTTTAAGTGCAGACTCTGGTGGCCGGTCGATGAATCCAGAAGTTGGAATGTTTCCATTTGACCAGAAATAAGATACAAAATACAAAATAAAAGCATGTAAACATAGATTCAACATATCACCAGAGTCAACCGGCCGCGACTTTTATACTTTCTTTACCCGCTTAACTGCGTATATTTGAATCTCCGTCTTCTCTCTGCTACCCAGAACATGAAGGAGCAGGCCAGACTTTACTCGTCCGAGATCAAGCAGATCGATCTGGACATCAACAGAACCTTCAGGAACCACATCATGTTCATGGAGCGCTTCGGAGTCAAGTAAGTTTCAGTGTTCGGTCCAGACACAACAAGGCTCAAGTTAAAGCTCAGAGTACTGAAACGAGGAGAGGAAGTATTTATTAAGGACGTCACGATCCAGGATCAGACCTCCGGTTTGCTGGTCTGGAGCATTCAGGTGTGTGGTAACATAATGCCAAGAGGGAACAACATCAGCACCAGTCTCCGAAAAGCAACGTTTTCAAACCATTTGGAGTTCAAATTTCTACCGTGATAAGTGTATCAAACTCAAGACAATTATGAATCTTCCCAAGAGTGGACGTCCCAGCAGATTTACCCCAGATTTAACTGGTTCAGCTCTCCGAGGAATGCCAGAGACCCAGATCTCCATCTTGGGGCCTACAGGCCTCACTGAGCACGTTAAAGGTTGAAACTGGAGGTTAAACAATAGGGTTGTAACAATATATCGTGCCACGAAATTTTGCGATACATAAATGTCACAAAACGTGTGGTGGAGGTGACAAACTGTATCGCGATATTGGGTTATTAATATTAATCTATTGTGTTGAATAGTAACGCGCATCCGACCTCGACCTGCGGACCAAAATCTTACTCCGCTCAGAAGAAACTAGTACCGTTTTGCAGTCCTGTTTTGAGCTCTGAGCCTTTACTTATTTAAGGCTGGTGTAGAGTTAAGCCTTACCTTATTAAATTAAACCTTTTTGGGGTCGTGAGTAGGATAAACACGGGGACAACTTCTGCTGAGTTCCAGTGTACTTTAATGTCCCTCAACAGTGTAGGATTTTAGAACATCAACAGCACCTAGTGCCGTACTGTGGCGTATCACTCCGCCCAATCAGACAACAGTCTAATCACTACAGATAAACTGACTAGTGTCATTATAGTCCCTGATTTACTTCAGAATATAAAAAATATATTTATAAAATAATGAACCCTGAATTACCAAAATAACCTTCTTAACAAAAATAAATCTCCTCTTACACTTATAAGGTGAGCATGAATCAATCTTTTTTATGATGTAAAATTGTATGTATTTATTTACTTTTATTTATTTATTTAATTTTAGTTGTTAAATTTCTGGAAAAGAAAAAAGTCAAATCACACGTGAGAGAAACTATTCAGTTTGTGGCCAAATATTTGTACTTGTATGAAACTGAAGATGCTTAATGCAAACCTGACATTTACTTTTGGTTCAGTTTGTGGAAAATGGTTGGCCTGGCTTTCTCTTTAAAACTTAAACAGTTATAAAACAGTTATGAAGACAATTTTTTCCAGTCATATGTTCCTCATTCAAGGTTGTTAAAAAATACTGCTATAATATCGTATCGTTATCGTGACCTCAATATCGTGTACCGTACCGTATCGTGAGATTAGTGTATCGTTACACCCCTATTAAACAAGTATAATTTGTTCGTAAGTTTCGTCAGGAGGAAGCATCTTCTGTTGGAAGTAAAAGCTTCACAAAACTGCATCTGAACAAACCAGCAGACTTCTGGGACAATGTCCCAGAAGAAAACCTCTAACTCAGGGTCAAGCAGGGTGGTGGAGGGGTCATGGTTGGGGGTCTGACAGCTGAAGCCTGGTTAAACCAGGACATGTGACGGGAAATTATCCCAAACACAGCAAGGAGAATGATGAACAATAAAAGAATGGAGGTTGTGGAAGGAGTTGAGCACCGGCTGAAGTTCTGGGCTGCACCTTCACAGAGCTCTGAACTAAACCAGCACTGGTGTGAAGAAAAACGGCCCAAAATAACCCCACAAGCAGCATTAACTCACACGTTTCATTAACCCTAGTGTGAATTTGTTACGTAACAGTCCTCCTCTCACGTTTTTGCTCGTCTCCTCCTCAGGCAGCAGTCCCTCTTCCACGTCCTCGCCGCGTACTCCGTCTACAACACGGTAAGTTTCCCCGCGGTCACACGACACGACGGGTTGGTTTAACTCAACTTGATAAAAATCTACAACTGAGTTGTGAGATTTCCTTTCCTCAACAGAGAGCGATTGTTCCTCTGGTGGTCCGCTGTGCACCAGCGCGCTACAGCGGATCTTTTATCCGATACGTGAAAAGTGCTTTCATTGTTGAGGCGTTCTGTGGCGCGTTTGTTCCTCCGGTGATTTCAGTGTTTACAGTAGCCGGCTTTACAAAACATCAGTGTAAAAAAAACAAAACCACCAAGGTGAATTCCTGCAGGATGAAAGGAAACAGGGCTGTATGGGTAGAAATATGTGCCACTAGAAACTGAATTTGAATCATTTATGTTGTGAATTATTAGTAATATGACATGTATTGAATCAAAATATTGCTGCCAATACACAGCACATACAGTATGACACTATTGAGTTCCCACCCTCAGTGCAAGGGGAACATCCCTGAGTTTGTTCTGACTTTCTTTGCCAAATCCCATATCCAGCAAATAAAGTAATAATTAATGTTTTGCTTAAAGGTATAGTTGGTCACACACTCCTCAGCAGAAATGTTTCTACAAAACGGCAAGATATAAATCTACGCTTTTTACGCAGAATGGAGAAAACACTATAGGTTTCGAAATATCTAGCTCCCATTGGTCGTTTATATCGTTGAAAGAAAATAGAGGTTATAGTAGGCTACGTGAAAAAAAGTTCTTTGTATCTGCACTCGATTGCTGTTCCTCCGGAAGACCCGGATGTCTGGCACAGTGAAATTGAAATTGAATTGCAAGAACTGAATTTGAATTGTGAGAACTGAATGTAGATTCAGTTTTTCAATGCAATGTTTCAAATTAAACAATACAAATTCAAATTATGTGATTCAGATTCAGTTTTTCAATGCAATTATTCAAGTTGAGCAATTCAAATTCAAATATAAATTATTCAAATTCAGTTTCTAGTGGCACATATTTCTGCCCATAGGGCTGCTTTTCCCTGGAATCCTCCTGATCTGGACCAGAGCCGGTCCCGGCACATGTGGAAGGCTCCGCAGCCGTGGAAAGGTCTTGATGTGGGTTTTTCTCTGGGAATCTGCAGGAGGTGAGCTACTGCCAGGGCATGAGTCAGATCGCCGCCCTCCTGCTCATGTACATGAACGAGGAGGACGCCTTCTGGGCTCTGTCGCAGCTGCTGACCGACCAGAAGCACGGCATGCACGGTGAGGGCTGCCCCTGCAGCGACGCCCGTCTGCTCTGCAGGACCGGGACAGAGTCCAGTCTGAGTGTCAAACGAGTGTCAAATGATCCCAACTGAGGTTTTATCTGCTTTTTTTTTAAAGGCTTTTTTATTCCTGGGTTTCCCAAGCTTCACCGATTCCAGGCACACCACGACCAGATCCTCTCCAAGCTCCTCCCCAAACTGAAGAAACATCTGGTGAGATCAGAGTTGCAGAAATGTTGCATAAGAGGAGGGCGGAGGGCAACGGTTGACGGTGTGTCTCCCTCTGCAGGACAGAGAGCAGATGTCTGCAGGGATTTACAGCACCAAGTGGTTCCTGCAGTGCTTCATCGACAGGGTGAGGAGCCTCTCCGACCCGTTTCAGTCCACCACTCAGAAACATCAAGTGTAAAATACAGCCTGTTTATTTCATTATATGCGCATGAAACCGTCAGATTTGGAGCCGGCTCACGTGTGTCTGCACGCCGAGGCCGGTAACTTCTCATACCGACGTGACGTCAGTTGATTATATCTTAAAATATAAAACACTAAAAGCACACACAGATATTAAAGGTGATTTGTGGACTTAATGCTACAAGTGGTCCTTTGTTTCAGCAAAGAAAGAACTGAAACCAGCACTAGAATATCTGAAAGCAGGACTAACGGAGCTGAAACCAGGACTAGTGGAATAGTGGTTGTTTGGCCTGCTGCTCGCAGGATTAGACCTGTTGTAGTTGGGGAAGTCTACTCATGGCCTGATGGACTGCACGTACCAGCAGATTTTTTAAAGATTTTTGTAGGACTAGTGTGTATATTAGCAAAAGTAACTGGACAGGAAACAGCTAGAGGAGGGGGAGAAGAGACGCTGCAAAGAGCGACAGGCCGGGACTCGAACTTGCACTGCCTGCGAGGGGGGGGGCTATAGCCTCTGTAAACGGGGCCCCTCAACCCACTGATCTCCCCAGGGCCCCCAGCACACTTCCCCTTTGATGGACCTTCAGTGTCATTTCAGTAGCAAAATCAGAAATGACAGCCTTAATCACGCCATTGGCTCTTCCAGCTGTCAATCAAAAGTCCACATTCCCAATTACCATATTTTCCGCACTATAAGGCGCACCTAAAAGCCTTTTAATTTTCTCAAAAACCGGCAGTGCGCCTTATAATGCAGTGCACCTTATATATGATCATTACGGTAATTTCTGTTACTGTAGTCAGGGGGATTGTGGGTAATGTAGTTGGTGTCGCCGAAGTAACGGCGCTAAAAACGTCAGGAATCGTCACAGACGTTCAAGACAACAGCAGCGACGTTGATTCGCATAATGGCGACTTTGACGAGACGGAGCAAAGCTGGTTTTTATTTTGTTAATAAAGTTTGACATACGGTACTTCTTGTTTTTTTTCTTGCATTTGCTGTAGAATTTTGTAGCATTTCCTGTAGCGCAGCTCCATCAGGTAGATACCTAACAACCCCAGCCACTATAGTACGGTATTTTACCATATATTTAGTGCGCCTTATAATGCAGTGCGCCTTATAGTGCGGAAAATACGGTATATATCATTGTTTTTTTTGCTTTATTTAATTTTACCTGACTTATTTAAAAAAAAAAGTAATATTCATTAGCATCATAGATTATTGTAAGGTAACTCTTTCAAAACTAGGATTACGTCAGGGTGAGTTTGTCCAGTTCTTCTTATACAGTTTGTTAAAACCTGGAATTCACATGGAAAATGAAACGGTTTTTCATGGGTACATTAGGTCTGTAAATGACTGCAAGTAGCTCCCCTTTTTCCTATTTGAAGTCATTTTGATTTGTCCTTTATGAAACTGTCCCATAGACAGGCCTCCCTTGTTTTGGTAAAACTTGACTCCAGTATTTTGTCCAAACAGTGAAACTAGAAGGAGAAAAGCAGCGCTAACAGAAACAGTCACATCATCATTTTACATGATTTCAGCAAAGTCTTAATGAAATCTGAGCCATGGGACATTGCAATCGGAGGAGTGTTCGCGCTGCACTGTTATTACCCTCCTCCGTGCGTGCCCACAATCCTGTGGTGGAGGTCTGGCGGGTTTCAGCCGCTGTCAGCACATCCCCGTCCCGCTGAGTCACCGGGCTCGGCGGGTCCTGCGGGCCTCCGAGGTCTGGGGGAGATTCAAGCGGCGGCGGAGCGGTGACTCGTTGTGTTTGTGATCCTGCAGACGCCGTTCACGCTGACGCTTCGCCTGTGGGACATTTTCATCCTGGAGGGGGAGAAGTTGCTCACCGCCATGTCTTACACCGTCCTGAAGACGCACAAGAGTAAATCACCTCTCCTAATCCCCACGGGCTCATTCAAGCCTCTGTTTAAACTAACATGTGAATGGTTTTCAGGTTGGTTTTGTTTACTTGAATCTATGACGGAACTTTAGTCAGCAAACTTATGGAGATCAAAGTTTTCTCTGAAGGAAAAAAAACACCTCCGTCTGCAGTTCTTCCTTTCCTTCCTGGACTCATTTCACCATGAAACACATTTACATGTTTGTTTAGTAGTTGTGTTTTGGAGCAACCGGCTGCAGGGACACGTACCGGAAAACAGAAGTACGTGAAGGCGTATCCTTCCTCCTCTAAAGCTTTGACATAATACCAAGGGCGTAGGTTTGGTCTCAACATTGGTAGGGACGATATAACGGCATAACCTGCATGTTCACTTTTTGCTGGGGACGGGACATTAATAAGACCAAACAGATTGGGTGAACGGGGGTCAGGGCTACATTTGTCACGAATATGAACCTAATTAATTGATAGGCTAAATGATCAATGCAAAATAAATCTGTATTGACTTATACTAACTTTCATGTGTATTGGTTCACCTGATACACGGTTCGATTCAAACCTTTGTTTTCAAAAACTACTACTCACACTAGCCGTGTGAGTGTGTGAGGGGGAGAAGGGGGGGGTCAAGTCATCAGCCAATCAAACGTGCGTTTCGGGAAGAAAAAAAAATGGGCCGGCAAATTCAGCAAGTGAAAAGGGGTAAATGTAAGTCTGAACATAATTAAAATAATTCACTCAATAATGGTAGGGTTAATTCTATCCTTACAAAATTTGGGAGGACAATCTAAATGACCTATATATCAGAACTCATCATATAATGCAAGTAAGGTTGCTTAAAAGTTGGTGGGGACAATTTGAGCCTCCTGAAAAGTTGGTAGTGTTATGTCCCTACCGTCCCTATGCAAACCTAGGCCCTTGCATAATACAATCTCATCCCTTTATTTTGGGGCAAAATTGGTGACAATTTTGAGAAAATCTTTCTGCATCAACTGATTTTCAAGATTGAAGACTGCAGAGAAGCATGAATATTCTCTATAACCATGAATTGTAAGTAGGCGGCTTAAGGGGGTGGAGTCAGACACTTTGGCTCCTTTGAGATCAGTCCTACAGCTTCCATGCATCCATGCAAACATGAATCTGGTCCCAAGCTGGACTCGGTGACTCCTGAAGCAGCCAGTGTTCAGTAGCTGGTACTGATCCCTCGTCCAGGCAGAGCTTCGTCGTGGGTTGTGGTTGGACTGACCCTGGTTGTTAAAACGCTGCATTCTTGCTCCAGGATGTCAGCATTCAGATCAGGCAGTGTCTTACTGGGAACGTTTCAGCACCAACAGGACAGCTGACCTGTGGGTAACTTCAGATTCAGATTCAGACGACTTTATTAATCCCTTTGGGAGGTTTCCTCTGGGAAATTTACATCTCCATCTCACTCACTCATTCACTGTCATATTCAAATCAAACACCCCAAAAACAGAACACCCATATAAAGATAAAAAGAGAAAAATAAAAACTGGACCACTAAAGAATGTCGAAGCTGTTCTCGGAGGGGAATCCCTGTCCTCCGTCACCCAGGAAGGTCTGTGCAGGCGCTCTGGAGAAGAATGTAGTTTATAGTCGGAACTCTGATTCGGTTCTGTCCTGGACCAGCTCTATATCCTCACCCCGAGCCTTTACCCAGCCAGATCACATGTTTTGCGGAGTTCAAGAAGGCATTTGTTCATGTCTCTCGGGTTACCCTTATGCAGGTTCTCAGCTGTATGAGGTTCTGGGTCGGTTGCGACGGGCTTTTGAGATAAAGAAGAAGTTAATGTCTCTGTGGCCGTAAATTTAGGAGCGTTACCTCAGATTAAACCATTACATTAAAACACTTTCCTTTCGCATACAGTTGTTGGGATTGTTCTTTTGTAAATACTGTTTACCACTTTTTTTAGTAATTGTCTGAAATAAATTCCGTTCAAGGGCAGCACAGTGGCTTAGTGGTTAGCACTGTTCCCTCACAGCAAGAAGGTCCCCGGTTCGACTCCCAGGCCCGGCAGGGGCCTTTCTGTGTGGAGTTTGCATGTTCTCCCCGTGCTTGCGTGGGTTCTCTCCGGGTACTCCAGTTTCCTCCCACAGTCCAAAAACATGCATATTAGGTTAATTGGTGATTCTAAATTGCCCGTAGGTGTGAGCGTGAGTGTGGTTGTGAGCATGGTTTGTGTGTTTATATGTGGCCCTGCAATAGGCCAGGGTGTAACTGCCTCTCACCTGAAATGAGCTGGGATAGGCTCGTGACCCCGCAAGGGATAAAGCGGGTATAGATAATGGATGGATGGATGGATGGGAAATTGCGTTCATTTATAATTGCAGACTTGTCTTGAAACATTGTAACAGTGAAACTCCACAGTGAGGCTGTCCAGCGTCCAGAGCGATTGACGGGCTTGTTTTGTCTGCAGAGCGTCTCTTGAAGATGCCCCTGGAGGATCTCAGAGAGTTCCTGCAGGAACGGATTGCTCAGACTTTCTTCCACAGCGACGACGTGGTCATCGAGCACCTGCAGGCCTCCATGACGGAGCTGCAGAAGATGAAGCTGGACCTCCCTCCTGCAGGTACGCGGCCGCTCTGACGGCCTAAATAGCTGGGAGGGAATATGTCAAAAACCATGAAAATTGTGCACTTGGTGACAAGTTTTTGATATTTGGCATGGTGATAGTTATGGACATATGGTTTTCAAAAACCACCGCAAACAAATCGGGACGGCCCCTAGTGGCCGGTTTGCTCGGTGCATATCGTTTGCTTGTTGTATATTGTCACTTTCTCTACTTTTTTGGTGCTAGGAATTCAATTCTGAGATACATTTCCTATTTCAAGGTCATGTTGAAGGTCAAATTTAATTTTCAAGGTAATTTTTTGCCCAAAAAACTCTAGAATTAAGTCACATAGAAAGATTATAGAGGGCTCTAGACCCCTATTTTCACACCCAAGGAATGCAATTTTCTGTTTATTGGACAGTAGTGTCAATAATCTCACTGGGTGAGAACAGTGACTTTCATTCAGGCTTAAAGGAGCTTGATGCAGGATTTATTTTCTAGTAATAATGTCAGATGAAGCATTCCAAACCAAAAAGAATGAGCCCTCTAGAGCAGTGGTTCCACACTTTTTTCCATGGAGCCCCCTCTACTTGTGTTTAAGACCAGCCGGGCCCCCGACCCGTACGTACCAGCAGTAAAGTGATTCGCTACAAATCTTTAATTGAGATTAATCGAAAAAATGAACATTAATTATGTTTTTGTGATACATTTCTCTTTGGTTTACCCTGTATACATATGACACTGTCTTTTTCACCTTCATTTTGTGTCACCAATGTATAAAATACGCACATAAAATCATTTCTGAAAAATGTCTCTTTTAATATGAGAGCAAACATTTTTTTAACATTTTTCCTTTAACAACCTGTTGGAGTAGTAGTATGATTAAATGTTGAATAATGATATAATAATATGTTATTAAGTTTTTATCCTGCTAAATAACTTAGAAATATATTTTGGTCATTTTAAAATACTACGTGGGTTTATACAGACTTGGACAGTATTCCATTAGGTGTGTTATTATTATTTTTTATTTATTTAACATTCACAAATTTTTACAACTGCATATCCTCAAAGCAGACAAAGTTTTGCGCCCCCCCAGAGATCTCTGGCGCCCCCCCCCAGGGGGGACGCGGACCCCAGGTTGGGGACCACTGCTCTAGTGTATCTCTCCGTTGCCTTGAACAGGCTGTGTGCTGCAAAATGTGCTGCAATTCTGGGCCCGAATTTCCCGCGCTGTCCTGCGGATGTGACGTCAAATGACGCTGCATGCACGTTCTCCCCATTCTCCCATGCCGGCTTCGCTGTTCGCTGCAGTACCCCCCGACGGCCGTCGTGGCGCTAATGAGTCTCATTTCTTATTCTTGCCTCAAGCTCCTTTAAGATGGACAGAACCTCAGAACTAAGTCACAGTGAAAGAATAGGATTTTATTAAAATAACACACAAAAAACATCAGCTCTGCATATTTAAACTCAACACCTACAATTCTGCCTCTATGGCCTTATTGCTTATTGATTCATTTTGAATTTTCTGCAAACCGGCCACTAGGGGGCCGGCCCAATTTATTTGCAGTGGTTTTTGAAAACCTTATGTTCATAACTAACACCATGCTAAATATCAAAAACTTCAAGTACACGATTTTCATGAATTCCCTCCCAGCTAAAAGGGGATGTTGGATATTCCTGTATGACCCAGGTCTTGTTTTCAGGGAAGTCTGAGGAGCTGCCCCGGAAGCCTCTGGGCCAGGAGCTGCTGAGCCCCGTCCAGCCCTCTGGGCGGAGGTCGTCCCTGGCCAGCAGCTTCCCCAGAGCCGGACTGGGCCTCCACATCATCTCCCACCTGCCCGGATCCATGTCCCCGGACCAGAGCCCTTCCAAAGACCCCCGGGATCTGGAGGCTGCCGAGGAGAGGGAGCTGCCGCTCCCCTCCCCAGACCCCGTCATCATCCACAGCCACGTCCCCCTGACTCCAACCGGCTCCCCGCTGACGGGCCCTCCGCCCTACCGGCCCCCGGGGAGCCCCGCACTCCTGCCGGATCAGGACGGGGAGCCGATCCAGGCTGACGGCGCTGATGACCCCTCGACCGGCTCGCTCTCGACGAGTGGCAGGACTCCGTCCTCCTGCAGAGTCCTGACGACTCCTGCAGCTCAGGCAGCGTCGCCGGGGCTGGGGGTGGCTCGGCCAGAGAGCCCGATCTCACCTCCGATCTCACCTCCGATCTCACCTCCGATCTCACCTCCGATATCGCCTCCAGCCTCACCTCCAGCCTCACCTCCGTCCTCCAGCGGAAATCTGAACCGGGAAGTGAATCTGAGATCAGAGGAATCTCAGGCTACGGATGCTTCAGAACCAGAACTCCAACCAGCAGATCACCATCGTACTGAATGAGCGCTGACTTGTTGAAGTCACGTTTGTGGGGAGATCACGAGCATCAGCCTCGTTTACAGTGTTGAGCAATAATCCTTTTAATAACGTCTTCAGTTTTCAGGATTTCAGGACCGGTTCTGGCAATTTATGGTTTCAGTTGTTGGTATCCAACTCTCCAGCTGCTGCGTTTCACAGATCTGTTTCAGCTTCAGGGTATTGAACCTTAACCGGTGCAGGGAGGAGCTTCTCTCGGCACTCGCTGTGCACGCGGTGGCAGTACAATGATCCGGGTCACATCAGTTTTACACCAACAGACCTGCAGCCACGGTTTCTGGTTGTCGCTCTTTCATTGAAACTCATTGCATGAGCTGCAGAACTCCACAAACGGCTGGTTCTATTTCGTTTCGTTTGCTTTTGCACTGAAACCTGCAAGTCGTGAGCTGAGAGTTTAGAGCGATGGAGAACCTGCATGTCTGTCATGGGTCAACTGGGTCTTGGTTGATGTCACAGTGATGTGATCAGGGAAGTCTCAAGGTGGATGAATAAACTTCAGTTCAAAAATACTTTATTAACCCCCGAAGGGAAATTCACTAACAAAACTTAAACAATAGAAAAACTTTAACGCTTAAACACAGGCGTGTTATCAGGCTGCATTGTGGGAAATGTAAGATCCAGCTGGGGGGGGCAGGGTTAGTAGCTCCACACTTGTTCCAGTGATGCAGAAACCAGAATCGCAGAAAAATGACCGTCGTAAAAGAACTCTGTGTTAGCGCCAAACTGTCGGTTCTGCGTCGGAAACAGTTGATTGACAGTCGTCTCAAAGCTCTTCCACCAAAGATCACCTGAGATGATTATCTGACTGTCAGAAAGAACTAGGCCTTGGTCTGCCAAATTTACGTTAAAATGCAATATGAAATGACTTTTTGATGAATGCGACTTTGTCCATCTCCGTAACTATTGGCAGGTTTTTGTTTGTTGGCGATTGTTTACCGCCGGCGTAGCCAGATGCTAAAAGTCCAACTTCTGGGTTGAAGCCAACGCTTTGGTGAGAAAGTTTCAGTTCTTCTCCTGACCACTAGGGTCTGGAATGTAAACAATCCCTGAAGGGAAATGAATTATGATGACTTTAGATGACTTCACTGTCAGCCGTCAGACTCCTCCCACAACCGTGACCTTCTCAGCATTTGTCCAAACCGTCCTCATTTCCAGATTTTGTCTTCATTTTGAATCCCGGAATCGGGACTCTCTTCACGGCCCACACCGTTTCCTGGTGGTATTTCAGGTCAGACTGACCTCGACCTCCGAGGCAATGCCCTGTAGGACTCAACGGCCTGTAGGACACAACGCCCTGTAGGACACAACGCCCTGTAGGACACAACGCCCTGTAGGACTCAACGCCCTGTAGGACACAACGCCCTGTAGGACACAACGCCCTGTAGGACACAACGCCCTGTAGGACACAACGCCCTGTAGGACACAACGCCCTGTAGGACTCAACGCCGCTTCGTCAGCCTTTGTAAAGTGTTTTGTTAGCAGAGAAAGCGTTTTATTTTTCGTACTGATGTCTCGAAGCCTTATCCTCAGCTCTTCTCTGGACGTCCTGAGGCTTCTCTGACCCGACTCCCTGGAGGACGAGAAGCAGCTTTCAGCCGTTGGACTGAACATGAGAACCTCCGACGCGGTGAGCTGGCTCACTGTTATGATTGTACACATGGAGCTACGGTGCTTTTTTTGTTTGCAGTAGCTCACTAATTTATTATTTTTTCATTCTCGTATTATAAAAAAAACGGCATCCAGGTGAAAAAGCAGCTTTTTCTTCTTATTTCTGACGTTTGCATATAAAAGGAACTGGATGTGGTTATTTAGTTAGAAGTGTTCGGTACTGTAGATCCAGTGGATTCACTGATTCAGATCAAGAGTTTGAATGTACAGTAGATTCTGTTTCTCTGTGTGCTTAGAAAGGAAGAACCGCTGACCTCTGAGATCGGTTTAAAGGTAGACGTAGGCTAGCCAGTGTGAGTAGAATCTTAACAGGAAAGTTAGTTTGCAAATAAGAGAGAAAATGTAATACATTTTCTTTGAATTGTATGAATGCATTTAAGATATCTGATATTTAAGAGCTAAATCTGCAGATTAAGAGTCAAAGTCGAACTGGTTTATTCAGTGTATTTAAGATCTGGTTCTGTTTTTTTTGTTGAAGAAGACTAAAGAGGAGCTGAAAAAATAAAATGTTTTTTTTCCTTTGTTTTCTGAGTCTGTCTCTTCTGCAAAAGTGCTGCATTTAGAATTATGTGCAGAGGAATTTATTGGATTTCAAACGATCATATAAAAGGAAAAAATGGGGTCAGTTACACTCAAACACTTTCTTTTACATAATACTGGAGAGATGAATAATAATACTGAATAGATGCAAGACTGGATTATGATTGAATTTTACAAAACTTGTGTCACTTCAGTTCAGCTCTCCTGACAGAAGAGGACATTCATGACTTGTCACTTACAGTAAGTAAAACAGCCAACTCTCAATCAGCGGGAGTCGCTGTCGCTGTTCTGTTGTAATATTGACAGTTCTGATTGACATTCAGCCCCGAAACCTTAGATTTATTAGAGGACAGTGAAATGATCAAATACATGAAACCCTCTAATTGCTCGTCACTACCTTGATTAAGTTGCAGCTTTGAAGACTTGGCAGTACATCATCAGCCAACAAACCTTTTCTGCTGCCCCCCCTTTGGTTTGGAAGCAAAGGCTTGATTTCACGCGACTAATTGTTCTTTTTTTATTATTTGAAATGTATTACTGATTATGCCGTGAAGTGAAAAATATTCAGTTTCTAAATATATAAAAGGGCACCAGCACACTCCTCAAAACAGCTTGAATAAACCTAAGTATAAAAACTCTGCAAAACACTCAGTCTAGAAGATGGTGTGTGCGTGGATACAGTTCATCTGGATTCTGTCTAAATTGATTGTTTTTCTTTTTACTCTTTCCATCTTGGTAATTGATAACTTTGGTTCGTGTTTTTATAATAATAGTTATGGATCTTTTCACTGTAGTGACGTCAGCGCTGAGGTGGATCAGTAGTAGGCTACCTGGTTTGGCCAGTAGATGGCGCTATTGCACTAGTGAATGTAGTATTATGGTTTATTTATATTTCTGTTGGGTTATTTATGCCATTATTATTATAGTTGGATATGTACAGGAGAGTCATATACTTTTTGGCTTATTTAAGCACATTGATTATTATTATGGAGATGGAGTATAATGTGATTTATTATTATTTTATTATTATTAATATTATTTCAGAAATGTTACAACACTGAGTGCTCAATAAAGCACGGCGGTCATCATATCTGCTGACAAGAAGTTTACATCCTGTCTTCATTCCTGTGTCCTGACCGGCACCCAAAACCAGCTAGCATTAATCCCTGCCTCACAAACATTTACAATCTATTTATTTCATAGATTGAAAATAAATAGATTATATTTATAGACTATTTTCATTCATGGTGTAACAGTATTCTTTGCTGCCAGTGTGATTTTGTTCAGTGTAACAGGTTTTTTTTCTTTCCTTTAAAAAAAAATCTTTACTGTGTAACAATGTCCAACATTGCCCTCAGTAGGAGACTGGGGACGGTTGAAACGTTGCATATTCCTCCAATCAGGAGTGAGATCAGGCTATGACGTAGCTGGAGCTTTGAAACACCCAGTTAGCTCCCCCCTTGTCCCGAGAGAAATCTGCAGTGTCACCTCTCTTTCAAACCAGATTTCAAAGTAAAACATGTTTTTTTAATGACCAGAGTTTTTTCATCCTGTCTAAGCAGTTTACAAGAGTCGTAAAGTCCTACCAGTTTAATCAGCATGTTTTCAGCTGCTATCAGTAACTTGTAGTAGCTGTCAATCAAACCCAACGTGTTGGTGCAACTGTCCCCACACTGGCGGCCATGAAAATGCGTCATACATGCTATTCACGTCACACAGGAAAATTAAGTTTTATGGATTGTTGAAGAAGCAGCAAGATATTTCCCTTTTTTCAATTTTAATAATAAGCTTTTAAAATCACAGCTAAGCCAAAATGTCCCCTACATTTTCCCAGCTGTCCTGAGAAGAAACGCATAACAGACAGAGGTGTCCCTCCTCCCGGTCTGACTATAGGCAGTCAACAAGAGCAGGGCAGTGAGGTCCGAGGCAGAGGACGATGGACTTTGCCACCCTTCACTTATACGATATATTGAGAAGACAGAGAAGCCCAGGAGAGGAGATCAAGTTAGGGTACTGGGTTCTGACCATCAAGGAAAAGGCCTTGCAGAATACTTCAAATACTCTGGTTTATTCTATGGTCTGAGCACCAAAGAAGTAAGCAGGAGCAAGGTATAAAAACAGTGTGTATATAGCCTGTACTAGGGCTGGGCGATATATCGAGATTTTAATATATATCGATATATTTTCAAACGCGATATGGTACGAGACAATATCGTTTATATCGATATAGCTTTTTTTTTTATGATTTTGATATAGCTTATTTTGTGACAAATTGACTTGAATGTTTTGTTATTTGCACAACTGTCAACCTCAGTGGAAAAGTCTGCCTGTTACTGTCTACATTGTATTAATTTCACAGTGTATTTTAATTTAATTGTTATGCAGGAAAGAGATATTTGTTTTATTTTATTAAGAAAGCATTTTTATTCTATATATGCAGGCAGTTTATTTTTATTTCATTTGTTTTATACATTTTGATATTGTGCAGACCTCTGTTAATAAAGGAACCTGTGTGACATTTGGCACGAGGCTTTGTATTAAAACTGACTGTTTTTTTAAGGGTTTGCCTCAGAACAAAATGAAGCTAACAGAGATGCTATGCTATAATGCTTTGGGGGAAACCCCAATTATGTCAGAAAAAATATCGATATATATCGAGTATCGCCATTTAGCTAGAAAATATTGAGATATGACTTTTGGTCCATATCACCCAGCCCTAGCCTGTACAGTAACACAGTAAAAGGGATACTAGTAGGGAGAATAAGACAGTAGGAATTAAAGTGAAATGAAATAATTAATAACAACCTGGGATCAGGCCTGCATTGCCAGCTCGGATTGGTTTTTGGCGTTCATGAAAAGGCAGCCCTCCCTTTCTGTGCGGCGTCCACAAGCCACAAGTTTGTCGAGAGCCATGAATTTCATGCAAAGGATGTGTGGAACATGGATGCGAGTGTGGTTACAACAGAAAATGTTGTTGACAGGCGTGGTGACAGACAGATTGGGTCCTCCACATCCGCAGATATCCACATCAGAAATATGATTCCAGCGGATTCCCCCGGGTCCGTTTTAAAGACCACCTCATGCGTGATGGCCATCCTGGATGCATTGGAACAGCAAACGCCTCTGGGTGGATGCCGAAGGAGGACTTTCTCGTGTTCCTAAAACACTTTCAACACCACACGAAGTCCTCATGCGAAGGTTCTACTCGTTCTTGAGAACCACTCATCACATCTGTCTCAGAGAGGAAAAACCTTCTGCAGAGAAAATGGAATCGCCATTCTTTCCTTCCCACCCTGTTGTTCACATAAACTGCAGCCACTGGATCGCAGTATTTATGGTCCTTTATAACGGTCAGAGGTGTCAAAAGTATTCACATTCATTACTCAGGTAGAAGTATAGATACTAGAGTTTAAAAATACTCCTGTAGAAGTTGAAGTATCATCTCAAGTTTTTTACTAAGTACTGGTTTCAAAACTACTTAAAGTATAAAAGTAAAAGTAATGTAAGGGGGAAAAAAGCCATTAAGGACAAAAGCCATTGAAAATGAATGTATCTTAGTATAATGCAGATATATTAAAGAACCATATATGTGTACTATTGAGCATTAACATGTGTTTCAGAGAGCAGGAGATATGATGACTAGTTGCCTATAAGTATTGTAATGGTGCAAAAAGACAAACTTCAGAGGCATGTTATCATTTATCCTAACCTTTATTGGAATGAACATCCAAGTTTAGTTGCAGGAATCTGAGGGAACGGATGTAAGAACAAAACTGGACAAGAACATCTGAAACAACCACAACCAAATTCACTCTATCCGGATGGAGCAATTTAACTGGATAGTTTTTTTTTAAAGGCCGAAATGAAATAAAGTATAGATAACCAAAATTTCTACTTAAGTAAGGTAATGAAGTATTTGTACTTCGTTACTTGACACCTCTGATAACGGTCAATGAACTTGGATGGATGAAGAGCCACCCAGGTCAGACAATGTCGGTATATGACCTCCCCGGCATTGTTAGGTCAGCCCTGCCTCTGGCAGGAACACCAGTAAATGTGCAGTCAGGTTTTAGGTGCACTGCTTTTTGGCCATTCAACCCAGAGATCTTCCAGAACGCTGAGTTTGCACCATCTTTGGTGACGGATTGTCCTCCAGCTGATGCTCCATCAGTGGCATCAGATTGATCACCTGAGACCTTTTTTTTTTAAATCTATTTATTTGACAGGGACAATGCAATCAAACATAGATACAAGCTTGCAGCTGATGATGCATGTAGAGTTTATAGCTAGTTCTAATTCTCAACGGCAGTCCCCAGTTGGGCTCTTCCACAACAATGCAGTACAATCTTAAATTAATATACAGTACATCAATTAAAAAGACCATAAAATTCAATAATTCAATATTGCATTTACATGATATAAAACCTTCCCTCACTCACTCTCACACACAAATATACACACTATTTACAGATGAGTACAGTTTAGATTTTTCTTTAACAAGGTTTTAGTTTTGGTGATGAACATGTTCAACTCTGAGATGGATTTAATTTCTGATGGCAGAGAGTTCCAGAGTTTACAGCTCTGATAGGAGAAGGCTGACTGTCCCAAAGTTGTCCTGCAGAATGGGATTTAGCAATTGTGGTTTGAGGAGGTTCCTGGTGACTCTGATGCTGTTTTGTCTCTCAACAAATCAATAAAGTGGCGACCTTGCGACCTCATCCAAAAGCAGGGCCAAGGAAAGTCTCAGCAAGGGCCGAAAGAAAGAGGAATACTGCAATCCTGACAGATACGCCAGAAAAAGAGGCAGTCGAATTGGAAAAGATGCCACAGAAGCTAAAGAAAATCAGGAGAAAGCTGTCACGGTTTGATTAGTTAGTTCCTGTTTTATTTTGAAATGTGTTTTTGTTTCGGTTCCTGTTTTATTTTGAAACCCATGTCTTTGTGTTTCAGTTCTGTCTTGACTTCCCTGGTTCCCATCTGCCCTGATTGTCTGCACCTGTGTCTCGTTAACCCTTCTGTGTATAATTGTCTTGTCTTCCCCTTGCTCACTGCGGGTCCCTACTGTTTCTTCCCTCCATGTGTCTTGTCATGGTTTTGGATTTTTGCTCTTGTATTTTTGTCAACCCTGCTCTGCTGCGCTTTTGGTTTGGTTTTGGCCTAATAAATCATCCTTTTTGGAACTCCTGCTTCTGCCTCGCTCCTGCGTTTGGATCCTAATCAACCAACACGTGTCAAAAGTTAAATGACTATACAATAAAACGACAAATAAAAAACTAAAAGACATGCGTAGACCATGATACGTCCACACAAAGTTACTCCACACAAAAGGAGGTCTGGCTACAGTGTTGGGAGTTTAAGGCTCACCAGGCCTGCGTTTACACCTGCCACACCTGCGAATCTGATGTCGACTAATTTAGTGTTTCTGTTTTCTGTGTCTCTGACACAACCAAACACACATAAGCTAACCACATGTTCAGTTAGGTTTCCAAAAATCAGTTATTTAAAATGTATTGTTTGATTTAAATTTTTTTTTGTTGTTGATGGGTGTTACGTGAACAATATGTTCATCTTTTTATTATTCTTTATCTTTATAATAAAAAGATACTACAAAATAATGTGAGACTGATTTTTTTTTTTTATAATCTCTTAATGTTGTAGCCGTCCCCCATTATGGGTCAGTTAACATTTGACTTTGTTATAGTAAAAATTATAAATAAAGTGTATAATTTGTTGAAGCATTGTGTGTGGGAAGCTGAGAGATGTGAGATTATTTATCCTTATTTTGGGTTTTTAAGATACACAGATTCTGAGAAACTGAATGAAATGCAGAGGGTGTTGCAACCGTCCCCAGTCGCCCCTATGTTTCTGGAACAAACCCCCCACAGAACCTCACCAGCCTTCCTCCTGTCACAAGTAAGTTTCACTGTATATGCCTTCTTCTGCCTTGCTGATGTAATTTAATGAAATGTTTGTGAAGACGGGCTTTAATGTAGAAAAGTGCGTTTTTGGTCAAAATATGAAATGGGCTTCGTCATCAGCTTCACCTTGAACCCGCTGAACTCCGGCCTGTTTTTGATGCCTCTGCTTGTCTGATCTGGAACATCTGACACATCTTGATGGTCGGTTGTGTTTAAAAGGCTCGTTTGGACTCTGAGTTTATTGAACCTGAACTCAGGGAGTTATTCACAGAGCAGGGATACTTAACCCTGAGCAAGAGGGGTCAGTTTCATCACAAACTCACAGTTTCATCACAAATACCTCTGGCAATCTTACTTATATTATATTATTTATTTGCAATGTCAAATAAATAAATTTAGTATAGCTTTAGAAATTCCAGTGTCTGTGCAGGGATTTGTATTCATGTAAAGGGTGTTTAACGACTCTGGAAACACTTTAGGACTACCCTGATTCTTTTTTTCATACTAGTAAGCTCATGATGACTAATGTGCTAACAGCATCAGGTAAACTGAACCAAGGTAACTTTGGAGTCATCAGTTAAAGGGACTATTAACTGATGATTAATAAACAACCCGTTTTTTAGAAACCATTTAATAAGCATCTATTAAAGAATAGGCATATGTGATGGCAAATAAAAGCAGTTTCCCACTCACATTCGTTCAAAGTATATGCATAAAAAAAGTCATAGTTCAGCTTCCCACATTACAGGGTCATAACTTCTGCAGGGAAACGGAAACTGCTTCGTTTAACTGAATCATTTGTTTAAAGCAGTGTTTCCCAACCCTGGTCCTCGTGGGCCCCTGTCCTGCATTTAGTTGTTTCCCTGCTTCAGCACACTGTGATACAAGTACCTGTGTCATCAACAGAAGTGTCCAGACCTTGATGACAAGCTAATTAGGACCATTAATTAGAATCAGGTGTGGTGATGAAGGGAAACATCTAAAACATGCGGGACAGTGGGCTTCGAGGATGTGCCGCGCCGCCGCGCTGCGGCCGCCAGGGGGCGCTGCGGGGCCCTCCGGGGGCCTCACCTGAACTCTGGATGTGATTGGTCTCCTCAGCAACAACGCCGTCCCGGTTTAAATACTGTTTAGATTTTTGCCCCGCATGTCAGAGTCCCGCAGCTCCTCGTCCAGACAGGTGGAATCTAGAGGTTTGATTCTTACATCTGGGACTGATGAGAGGATTTAATGGAAGACTTTGCTGATTTTTCTGTGCGTAAAAGTCCTGAGAGGGTTTAAAGAGCTCCCACATCCCTGCGCATCATGTCCAGCTGTTTGCTGGGGAAGACCCTGGAGGAGCTGAGCCTGGAGGAGCTGAGCTTGGACTCGGGCTACGCGGCCGGGGATCCCTGCCCGTCCCTCAGCCTGTCCTCCTCCGGCAGGTCCCGGTGGGGCCCCCGGGGCTCCGCGTACAGCAGGAGGTAATGGACACTTATATAGAAGCAGAATTAGCAAACAAAGAAGAATGTACACATGTATGTGTGTAGGTGTGTGTGTGCCTGTGTGGGTGTGTACCGGTGTGAACATATGTACATGTATAGTATAGGATCTGATGTATAGACATGCACGTGACGTGCATGAGATGAAATGACAACCTAAATTGGTTTTGTCGGTTTCTTTAGCATCTTTTCACTTTCTGTTTCCAGAGCTCAGATTATCTTGTGTAGCCTCATGATACTTCATTTGTTCTTTTTGCATATTCTATTATGATAAAAGGTGGGCAAGATAAGCTTTATGCTTCAAGCCCAGACCTTTTCGGTCAAAATAATTAATCAGTCACCATGTTGACCTAGGAAAAACTTGTAAATGTTTATTATCTTGCTTATTGATTTTTATGCTTATAATTGACCGAAATAAAGATAAGGAAGGATAAGGATAAGAAGGAACGCTACCGCAGGTCCTTCATCCCGACAGCAATCAGTCTCTACAATAACCAACTCTAGTCACTCGAGTGCAATAACCTGTGTTTCTTCCCTCTAAATACCACTGGTATCTTTGCACATGTATATATTATTCGTTTTTCGGGTTTAGTATTTCTTTTGTACATTGCTCATTTGTTATATTGCTCTTTTTTTTTTAATTATTTAGCTATTTATTGGTTATTTTTACTTTTTAGGATATTTTGTAAAATTGTTTAGTGTGTATGTTTGCTGCTGCACAAGTAAATTTCTCCTCCGTGGGATTAATAAAGTTTATTCTATTGCTCTTTTTTTTAATTATTTAGCAACTTTTTTGGTTATTTTTACTTTTTAGGATATACTTTTTTCATACCTTTTCATACTTCGTGTGTATTTTGTAAAATTGTTGAGTGTGTATGTTTGCTGCTGCACAAGTAAATTTCTCCTCTGTGGGATGAATAAAGTTTATTCTATTCTATAACTACCTATCTAACCAGCAGGAGCATCAGCTGGGACGCCCCCGCGGAGCTGCATCCGGACCTGGAGGAGGTCCCCTGGACGCAGCCGGAGCTGCGGGCCGTGGTGCGGAGAGCCGCGGGCGGCGGGGACGCGCCCCTGACCGCGGACGCGCTGCGGCGCCTGTCCCTGCTGCTGCGCAGGGCGCTGCTGCGGGTGTCCCGGGAGGCGCAGCGGCTCAGCGCGCTGCACCGGCGGGTCACGCGCCTGGAGGTGGTGACCGCGGTGCGGCTGGTGCTGGGCCGCGGGCCGGCCGAGGCCTGCGTGTGCGCGGCCGTCAGGGCCGTGTCCCTGCACTGCATGAGCTCCGGGGAGAGCGGGGTGTCGGCCCGCTGCGGCCTGGCTCTCTCCGTGGGCCGGTTCTTCAGGTGGATGCTGGACACCAGGGTGTCCCAGCGCGTGCACGAGTACGCGGCCGTCTGCCTGACGGCGTGCGTGGAGAGCCTGGCCGAGCAGGTGGCCGGGCGCGCGCTGCGCGCGGCCAGGATGAGCGTGGACCGGGTCACCGGCCCCCCCGTGACCCCCGAGCTGCTGGACGGAGCCGTGGACGGAGACGTGGAGCTGCGGGGGCTGCAGCCCTACGAGAGCCTCCTGTGGGGGAAACACACCAGTGGTGAGTTCAGCACCTCACCATCATACTCACCCCTCTGCAGGCTTTTATCTTCCAGTTATTGCTGTTTTTATTGTTAGTTTTTTATTGTTTGGTGCTATGATGAAGACATGTCAGGAGCAACACATCACCTGGACCACCGGTAAGAGAACGTTGTGGGCATTGTCTTTTAATTGGCTGCCGGTGTCGTGCCAAAAAGTGATTGCCTGCCAGAATCTGATTTCTCCCCTGAAAATGGGTCTTTTTACCTGCCAAAAATTGATTGAAGGCCAAATACAGTTAGTGAAAGGTTGTTTAATATGATTTGATCTCATTCTTGAGCTTCATAATATAAACACTAGAGCTCACAGGATTGCTTTTAACTTCCGTGGTAAACGGGGGAGAGGGGGGTCCGGGGCCTTGTTGGTGAAGACATCTGCAGTCGGGAAAAAACTGTTCTTGTGGCGTGAGGTTTTGGTCCTGATGGAGCGCAGCCTCCTGCCAGAGGGAAGAGTCTGAAACAGTTTGTGTCCGGGGTGGGAGGGATCATCTGCAATCTTTCCTGCACGCTTCAGGGTCCTGGAGGCTGCAGGTCCTGGAGAGATGGAAGATTGCAGCCAATCACCTTCTCTGCAGAGTGGATGATAGGTGAGGAGGTGAACATTCTGCAGATTCATGTAGAGACAAACCTGAAATCATCTCCTGATTTGAGCTTCAACATGCTGCAGAGCAGACCATAATGACTGTCCTGGTTGCATCAGACCTCTTGAGGAGCTATAACCTTCGCAAGAATGATGAGCTGATGGTCTGAGGTAGTTCCCAGTTGTTCTGCTGCTATAACCGGACGGTGTCACTGAGATGAAGAGTCCATGATGGCCTCAAACTGCCCAATGAGCCCCGTTGATCGTGATCAAGATCAAAATCAGAAGTTAAAGGAGTCCACAAACGCCGTGGAGATGATGACCGGGAGACCCTTTGACAGGAAAGCGGTGATTTGGATAATAACACGAAAGTGGAGGAACCTCTCTGATGTTGGAGTCAGATGCTCACAGTGATGCACGCTCGGTGCTCAGGGTTGTTTTAGTGTAGAAATGCAGACAAACTAACTCAAAGTCCTCCTGGGAACAGTGTACTGATGGGTTTCACAGAGGATATTATGAGGCAAAGCAAGTTTGTTTGTACCTCACATTTCAGCAACAAGGCGGTTCAAGCTGCTTTACATTATAAAAACAAAGTAAAGAGGAAAAAAAGCTGCAGTGCAGTGGCAGAATAAATAAAACTTAGACTTAACCAAGAGTTACAGTTTAGTACTAATCCAGTCAAAGGGAACTGTAAACAAATAAGTTTAGAGCCTTGTTTTAAAGGAACTGAGGGTTTCAGGGTTCCTGCAGTTTTCTGGAAGTCTGATCCAGATCTGTGGAGCATAGAAGCTGAATGCTGCTTCTCCATGTTTGGTTCTGGTTCTGGGGACACAGACCAAACCTGAAAGGTCTGGATGGTTGCTATGACAACATATCTCTGATGTATTTTGGTCCTAAACAGTGATACATGAATAAAAGTGTTTTGAAGTTTATTCTCTGAGGTACAGGGAGCCAGTGTAAAGATCTCAGAACTAGAGTGATGTGGTCCACTTTCTTACTTCTGGTGAGAACCTGACAGCAGCATTCTGGATCAGCTGTCGCTGTCTGATTCACTTTTTAGGCAGACCTGTGAAGATGTTGTTTTAGTTTTTCAAGGTCCTGCTGAGACATGAGTCCTCTGATCCTGGAGATCTTCTTCAGGTGGTAGAAGGCCGACTTTGTAATTGTTCTAATGTGTTCTAATGTAAAGTCCATGACTACACCCAGATTTCAGGCCTTTTCAGTGGTTTGTTGCTGCAATAGCTGAAGCTGAGTGCTGACTCTTAAATGCTCTTCTTCTGGTCCAAAAACCACTACTTCTGTTTTGTTTTTGTTCAACTGAAGAACATTATGCCACATTCACTCATCGATTTGCTCCATGCATCTACTGTACTCAACGCTTGTATGGGCTCATTGTCTCCTGGTGACATTGTAATTTAAAGTTGTGTGTCATCTGCGTAGTTATGCTCACTTATCTTGTTGTTGTTTATTATCAGAGCTAGCAGAAGCATGTAGATGTCAAACAAGAAGGGTCCTAGAATAAAACCGTGGGGAACCCCACACATAATTTTTTTTTTGTAAAGTTGCCCATTGACACAAAGTATTCCCTGGCCTTAAAGTAAGACTTTTTTTTTTTGTGATCAAAATTTTTCTTTATTTATCTCGTACTCACAGTACAACAAATCACAACCACAGTATGCAACAACAGTACCAGTACATAAAGCCTTGAAGTAAGACTTAAAACCAGTCAAGTACTGTGCCAGAAAGTCCGGCCCATTTATCCAATCGCTGTAGTAATATACCATGGTCAACGATGTCAAATGAGGTCCAAAAATACCAGCACTGTGGTTCTTCCACAGTCTGTATTTATGTGAATGTCATTGAACACCATGACAAGAGCAGTCTCAGTGCTGTGGTGATTACAGAAACCTGACTGGAAGATGTCAGAGTTAAGAAGGTATTTAACTGTTGAAACAGCTTTCTCAAAAACCTTACTGATGAACAGAAGATTGGAGATGGGACTGTAATTTTGCATTAGCAACTTGTTCAGATTGTTGTTTTTTAGCTGTGGTTTTATGGCTGCTGTCTTCAAGGTCTAGGGGAATTAAAGTGAAATTACTTATTTCCTTGATAACAAACTTGAGTTTCTGAAGTGATTAAGAACTCTGAAGCTCCAGTGTACGATCATCCTGACAACGTCGTTGTAGTTGCATCAGATCGTAAATGTGTCAGCTACTCAGATTCACAGGAACTGTGACATCACAGATCCAGATCAGAGCATAGTTGTCTAGCCTCTCCGTCTTTATCACCACTCACAAAACCACAGGCTGCGCTGCAGAGGCACGAAGGCAAAACGCCAAAAAATGTGATGTTCGACATCCAAAGTTGCACTTTGAACGAGGCTCAAAGCTCTTTTACATCATATTTACATTATTATTGTGGTACTCTGAAAAAGAGACTTCAGAGGTGTTCTTAGGGAACCTGTGGGTTACAGGAGGGTCTGTCCAGTTCTTCTTCTACAGCTGAGACCCAGACGAATGAATCATGAAGCTAATCTGTGCAGTTTCATCACTGCCGGCCTCTAATTCTGACATTGGATCGGATTTATACCATCTGATTAACTGTAACAATGGAGATTTTAAACCAGTGTGATGTCATCAGAAACATTTTGTGTTTCAGTCATTTCTATCAAAATATAAGATTTAAAGTTGGAGTTGACATAATAATAATAATGTTGTTGTTGTTCTTGATGATGATAATACATTTTATTTATTGGTGCCTTTCAACACCCAAGGTCACCTTTGGTCAAATATGACAGTAAGTTATTGCAGGTATATATTACAGTTTATTTTATGTCTTTAAGCCTGTGATGCCTAGTGTGGAAGTCCAGGTCCAAAAACCCAGAACAGGAACCAGTCTGACTCGTAGGAATAAAATGTGTAGATGCCACCAGCGAACCAGAAGTGTGCGGCTCTAAACTGGCAGATGATTGATGGACTCGTGAAGGAGGCTCGCAGCATAAACACGGTAAACACAACCCCACTGACGGAGTCGGCTTGCTGACTGCTGCATGCTGGGAGACGTCCTTCAGCCCCTTCAAAGACGCCTCCCAGGAGAACGGCCAGGAAGACGTGGGTGAAGTAAATGGGTCAGTGTTGTTAGCCTCTGACCCCCCCGGACGACACAAAGGAGCTCTCTTTGCCACGCTGGGGGTGCGGGGTGGGGGGTGTGAGGTCCAGAGCTCTGGGAGCTGAACAAACACCCCGTCCAGGCCGGTCCGGCGGAGTGTCGCACCTCTGCAGAATCAACATGCCCGGTGTGCATGTTGGCTCATTCAGGCTGTAATCATTGTTGGAGCTCCGCGGTGTGAAACTGACCCAGAGAGCAGAGGAACCTTCACGCTGCAACGCTAATTAATTAAGTAATTAAGAAGTTACTTTATTAAGAAGTTACTTCACATTCAGTCTGATCAAATCTGTTTAGAAGTAGGGCTGCAACTAACAACTATTTTAATAGTCGACTAGTCATCGACTATTGACATGATTAGTCGACTAATTGGATAATTAGTAATTTTTTTTAAAATTTAGTATGAGGTTGCTTTAATTATGTGGCAAATGATAATAAACAACAGAAAGATGGCACTAGAGCCCTGCAGGGCTGTTTTCTTCATCCTGCTCCCGCCCGCATCCGCAAAACTCTGAGAATTCACAATAATAGAGATGCATTGATTTCGAGTCTTCTCCCGTCCAGCAAGCGAAATGTCCAGACAAATCTATCTGATTTAATGTTAACATAATCATTGTGGAGTTTGATGGATAATTGACAGTTCATAGGTACCTGACAGAAAGTTAGATGCAAATCCATCATTGTCATCAGCGCACAAGCTTTTTCACCTTTTGCGCATCAATTATGTGATTGAGGTTATAGCAACGAGAGTAGCTGTGAGTGGCTCAAATAATACTAATAAATAACGTGAAATAAACAAAGTTAACTAATGGGACGAATTAATTTAACAAATGAAAATAGGCTTAATATCTTACTAAGGCGAGTCCATTTCGTTCAACACTCGACGTGCTTTCTGTTCAAATGCATTACCGACGTGCTCCTGTGATAAGCAAGGTTGGCTTTGCAAACCCTGCAAGTCATCTTTTTATTCGCCGTATTCGAGGCTAAAATGCTCCCAAACTTTTGAAGTTTTATTACCCACAGCTGCGCTGAGACGCTATCGTGCACGACTCTCGGCAGAGATTGTATTGAAGTGAGACGCCTCACTCCGTTGGAAAAACACGAATCGTTGCAGCCCTACTTAGAAGTGTCTTTACCCAAACAACGAGCGCTGCCAGATCTGAGACGAGGGGGAGTGGATCCGGTTGCTAACCTGGTACCAGCACACTTCCACTCAGAAGGATCCGGAAATGGTCCACGGTGGCTGGTCCAGCTGAGGAGCCTGGAGGAGCCTGGAGGAGCCTGGAGGAGCCCGGGAGACCCTTCCAGACCAGCCCACAACCAGTCAGGGTGGCCTGTTAGGGAAAAGTCACAACATATTCTCTTCAAAATAAGAGTCACTATGTTCTGTGAAGGGTCAGTCTGCTAAGTGTGCCAAGTAGCAACAAAAACAGTCATGGGTAGCAAGTGATGACAGCTGTCTGCTGGCTGGACCAGCCCCTTACTGAACATGAACATGACACAGAACCTGGCAGTCGGAGGAGGAACCGCGGGTCTGGATCTGGGCCTGACCCTGCATTCACACTGAAAGCGTCACGGGCATCATAGGCAGCCGGCTGCCATTCATTTTCTATGAAAACGCGCGTCGAGAGGCAGCAGGAGCAGCCGGAGCAGCAGGAGCAGCAGGAGCAGCAGGAGCAGCCGGAGCAGAGCGTCAATTTGAAGTTGAAAAATCTCAACTTTATGCAAATGAGTAGCAGCGACGCCGAGGCAGCGTCCAATCACAGACCGGGATTCCCGAACAATAAGCCTCAATGCAGAGTGTACTTTCATGTAGACACAAACGTACACTCATTCACATGCGTAAAGGAGCAGAGCTGTGCACTAACACACTTATTTTATCAGGAATTAATATATTTCATGCAGCAAACTGACATTTTTGCTGATTTGACTGCCGTTTTTACCTGAACTGCTGACGTGAAACACGTATCTGATGGTTGAGGAGCTGGATAGTCCCAACGATTTTATTTGCTACATTGATCCAACGCAAAGTAATAAAAAAAACGTGCTTATTAATCACAAAACACAGGTTAAACATCATGACCAAATCCACTACGACGGTGTGTCAGTGTTCACCGCAGACAGACTGCAGCTTCACCGGGACCAACGATGATGGTTGGTGTTGATCCAGGACCAACCTGGTTAAGGAGCATCAAACTCTCATCTATGTGGAAATAACGCTGAAATATAAAGAAGGCGTCCCAAAGTGTGATCTATGGTGAAATAGGAAACTGAAGATGTGCACGCTATATATAGATATGTGTACACTGTTCCCTCCAGTTCTGCAGTGCAGCTTTAGCCCCGCCCACTGCAGGCGTCGGCAGTACATGCAGCTTTCAGTGTGAACGCACCAAGCAGCGAGATGCTGGCGTCAGGAGATTTTTGACGCTTTCAGTGACTACTTTTCCATGCATCAATAACTCTTTTAAAACCCGAATATTGGCAATAACCCGAATTTGCACGGCCATGTAAACACCAATAACCCCTTTGAATAAACCAAATTTGCTCATATTCCGGTTTTTAAAAACCCGAATATGAGCCCTGGGTTACTCCTTTTAAAACCTGAATATTCAGTCATGTAAACGCCTAACGGAATATCCCCATCAAACGGAACAGGAATTTGTTTTCTGCGCATGTTCTGTTCACAAGGAATCCTGGTCTTTTGAGTCCAGGAAGTTCTTATTCATGGGTTTCATGTGACGTCACACAGTACTCGCAGCGCCATCTTAAGGACCGACTTCCAACATGCCGTCTATCTGTTGTGCCGTGGTATGCGACAATAATAAGTCTAAAAAAACGGGATTGACCTTTTATCAGTGCTTTAAGTGGGCCGTGGGATATTGTGATATTTAAATGTTCTATTTTCTTCCTGTCACTCGTGTTGAAAGCCGGTTGAAAGCGCTGTAGGAAACAGTCATGATGAGGAACGGCTGATCCAGTTAGTTGAAATGAGAAGTTATATGATTCATCCTCATTTCACCACAAAAACCACAATAAAGTGGCAGAAAGAAATAATATCCTAATCCTTGGTGATGGAGACGTCACGGGACGCACCGCGCAGGAGATCGGGAGCGCAAGATGAACATTTGCATTAATAATATAATAAATCATATTTAATGTTTTAATAAAGTTTTATGGTGACATGATGATATGCTTTTACTTTCTAGAGTAGTAACGTTACTGAAAAAGTGAACTGCCTTCTTACTTTTCATTACATAGACGTATCCTGTGCAGGCAATGTATGCCGCGTTCCATTTACCTCGGAAATCGGAACTGGGAACTGCAACCATATTGGAATGGTAACTCGGGGGTGGTGAAGCTTCTCCCACTTTCCCAGTAGGAAATCCCACTTCGAGGGGCGTTCCAGTTGAAAATTCCGACTGGGAACTGGGAAATTCCGACTTCCGAGGACAAATGGAACGCGGCATCAACGCTTATGCTATTCATCACAAGACTGTCACTTACCTTTCCTGTTACCACGAACATTGTTTGGCCTCCACATGATGAAGTTTGGCATCTTTAACCCACCCTGATGTGAAGTAGCAGTAAGCTTCGCTACTTTAAAAGCTTTGAGAGCTTCGCCGGTGTATGGAGAAGGATTGTGGACCAGGTAGATATATATGTCTGCAAACGACAAATCTGGCAGGTTTTTGGCAGACTAGAGTGGAGTCAGTAATTGATTAGCTATTATATACGGATCAAAACCTAAAGTATCAATTTTCTGTAGATACCGTTGCTGTTCTTCGGGAGTTAAGTGAGTTATTAGGTGAGACGTCATATTGGCTGCATGACGTGCGGTCGTCGGTCGGTCCTCAAGATGGCGCTGACAACAAAAAATGTCACGTGACTGAAACCCATGAATAAACACGGAGAAACACAAGACCACGCCACACTTTTGGAGTGAGGAGGAGACTAATCACTTCATAAATGTAATGAAGGATATGAACATTTCTGCATTTGTAGACGGTAGAAAGTACCGGGATAGCCAGATTTACAAGAAGGTGAGCGAAAAGTTGCGAGAAGCTGCATTTGTTTTGAATTTGGATACAGGAAGAAGAAGCGGAAATGACGCTAATTGCGTCATCACGTTCTCCGTGCGTCGCTGGTTTGATCCAGATATCCTGAATGATTAATTACCATGTATACAGGGATAACCCTGTTTGCTCACACATGTTAACGGAATATTACAAATGTTTCAGTAACCGGAATATTAGCAACAACCCGAATTTTGACTGCATGTAAACGTAGTCACTGTGAACGCAGGGTAAGCGGTTGGTGGAGAACCCGCAGTTCCGGACCTTGGTGATCTGTGGACGAATGGCGGGTCTGGATCTGGACATCGGCAGTCAGTGGAGAACTTGCAGTTTTTTAAAACATTTTTTTTAAAGGCTTAAACCTGGATGTTGGAATATTTGTGTAGAGACGTAAAAAACAAGTTTGCAAGGCTGACAGCCGGGTCATTCAGGTTCCACTCTGATTTATCTGAATGAGTCGGACTCAACTGGGACTCCGGGTTTGGTGACTGGACTACATCACTGGCTCTGACTGCCATGCAAAATTCCATTGTTTGGCAGAGAAATAAAAGACGACTCCTTTAGTCTGGTCCGGCCTGGTCTGGTCTGGCCAGCGAGCCTGAGTCTTGGTGTGATTCCTCTGAATCCAACTTTGATAACTGGGAGGCAGAAGGACGGATTCTGGATGCTGCTGGACAGACGTACAGCCACGTCCTCCTTCAGAGGGAGAAACAGTTTCTGGATCTGATTCCTGCTGATAAATATCCCCATTAAACATTTGTTTAAACAGTTTTCTTGCTTTCCTTGAAACGTTCTCCAAGATCGGGTCATCTTCTCAGAGGTCAGGTTCATCCTTCTCCTTGATAATTCATCTCAGCTGGCTGCTCTGGGATTTACTGGAGAGATTTTAAGCCTTTTATTTCTTTCAGAGTGACACATTTTACTGATGTTTAGTTGAAACGTCTTTTGCAGGTTCTGCAGATCTTCCCATCAGACTTTCTGTTTCAGCATTTACAGTTTCAGTCTTTGTATTGATCTTGATCCTGAACAGGAAGTGGAGAAAGATACGTCTGATATTGAGTCACATAACCAACACTGAGCAGAGAGTTATGTTACTCTGCTCACAAATATCCCAGAGTATTATCTGCACCTGGTCCTCATGTGAAATTCAGAAACAGGAGGAAGCATGTTGGTCTTCAGCAGTCCAGGAGAGACGGTCTGATCCAGTGATTCATCCGAAGCTGATGGTTTTACAGGCCGAGGACGGCCTGAACGTAAACACCAGATGTGTTTGTGACGGGAGGTACAGTACGGGAGTCTCAGGGGGCGTCGCTGGAGCGTTTGGCTCCACTGCAAACATGTCCTCAGCACCGCTGACCTCACATTCTGCACCTTTAAACACCCCCACATTACACTACCTAAACAAGGTTGTCTTGCCAGTTCTGGACGCTCAACGTGCTTCTAAGCCAAACGTCTTTTAAAATGATTAAGAACAATGTTTGTAAAACCTGGCAGCTCTTCAGAGAACCCATGAATGTTAAAGCGATCATACAAGCAGTTAAAACATTATTAAAAGGATAAATCCTCCCACTGCACAGACCAAAACTGCTATTGAACAAGCTTAAACACGTCTGTTTGGCTCACTGCTGGACCCCTGGAGGTCTGTAGAGGGACTGCAGGTCTGGATCTGGACCCTGGAGGTCCACAGGTCTTCTTATTTCCGGGTTTTCTTCGATGTTCAGAATCTGTTTCAGATCAGCTGTTTCACCGTTTTCTTAACGGAACATGAAATGTCCTTTTAAGAAATGAGACTCATTAGCGCCACCTTCACCACGATGGCCGTCGGGGGTACTGCAGCCAACAGTGAAGCCGGCACGGGAGAACGGGGAGAACGCGCATGCAGTGTCATGTGACGTCACATCCGCAGGACAGCGCAGGAAATTGCAGCACATTTTGCAGCACATTTTGCAGCACACAGCCTGTTCAAGGCAACGGAGAGATACACTAGAGGGCTCATTCTTTTGGGTTTGGAACGCTTCATCTGACATTATTACTAGAAAACTTAAAACATGTCTACACCGTGTGTCTGTGTGTGTGGAACCTGGGTGAATTGTGGTGTGCTTGTGTCTGTCTGTGTGTGTGCGGGGAGGGGGGGCATTAATACGTTTTATGTTTATTTGTTTTATGAAAAGCACTTTGTGTTGCATTTTTTGTATGAAAGGTGCTTTACAAATAAAGTTTGATTTGATTTGATTAAAACGTATACACATTTTTTTCATAAATCCTGCCTCAATCCTGCCTCATACTCCTTTAATGGGTTCCAAACTTCAGCCGTCATCTTTTTCCCATGACATTGTGCCCACGCGTGCAACACGTTTGTGACACAAGTCGGTGAGATTAACTTAGCAGGACCTGGTCCGGCCTGTTTGGGCCCAGCCGGGCCTCGGCGAGTCGGCCCCGACCCCCGACAGAACCCCCGACAGAACCTCTGTGCTTCTGTTGTTGCAGCCAAACACTGGCGGCTCTATTCCTGCTGCAGAAAAGAGCCGTTGTGTCGGTCCGGGCGGCCGAGCCCCCGTTTCCACGTGGAACACACACAGTTCAGGGGGTGTTTTTGTTCAGTCACAGGTACAGCAGAGGGGGGGGGTGAAGGAAATGACTTAATCACTCCTAATTCTGCTGTAAGAGCCGCGGTGTTGGACACAGTGGGTCAGCGCGCACAGGTAGGGGCTAGAAAACAGCGGTTTGTGCTTTGTCCCATCCAGACTGGTCTCCTGTTGTGAACCCATGAATGGCGGCTTGTCCCCCCCCCCTGCTCCCCTCGGCTGCACCGCTTTATCCGCCACACTGGAGTCGTGTGTGAAAACTCTCTCTGAACACAAGAACCCACTTTTAGGAAGCAGAGGTGTGTGTGTCCACCTCAGTGAGCTGGTGGGGGGGGGGCAGTCACACCCTCCATACCCCCCCATACCCCCCCGGGCTTTGGTTTTTGCAGATCAACGCTACTGATGCTGGTTCTATTATCTGGATGACCAGGAGTCAGCAGAAGTCCTTTCAGTGGAGGACAATGGATCTCATGAGTGTGATCAAGCCGGCGGTGGTGTGAGGGTATCAGTGTGTCATTTATAAGTGTGTGTGTGTGTGTGTGTGTGTGTGTGTGTGTGTGTGTGTGTGTGTGTGTGTGTTGGATCAGACACTCATGTGATGCTGCTGAGGTTTTGTGTAGTTTACTGTGAAAGGAAAGTGTCAGCTTTGCCTTCTGTCATAACTATTTTACATTTTGGTGTTATAGTTCTACAAAACAATACTTGTCGGGATTTAGTTTTTTATTTTTTGGACACTTTCACATTACAACTGTATTGAATTACTTGTAAGGCTCACTTTTTTTTTCCTAATTAAAAACATTGTTTTTTTTTACATATTTGTTTTGGGCTCTAGTGGCCCTTTATTGAAGTTGCAGACTGGAAGTGGGTAGAGAGAGAGATCGGGGATGACATGCAGCAAAGGTGCACAGGCCGGGATTCGAACCTGCGACCACTGCAGGACTGTAGTCTCAGTATATGAGCCGCTTGCTTAACCCACTGTGCCACTGAACGGCTAACAAAAAATTGTGTTTAAAACAACAACTTGCATTTCATGGCATGTAGAGAGAAAAAAATGTTTTCCTCCGCCTAATTTGTAAAATGGTTTATGAGCATCTCTGCTGCCGGACATGGCTGTGAACCCTAAAAGTGAAGGAATCTGTCACTCTGTGTCGAGGTGAGCTGTCGCTGCCGGTCCACGTCAGCCCGTACACCAAGGTTCCCGAGGAGCCCATGGAGAGCAGGGAGGACGCCCTCATCCACCTGGAGGTGCGGACGCTGGAGCAGGCGCTGCTCGCCACCTGCGTGGGCAGCATCACAGAGCTCAGTAAGTGTTTGGTTAAAGTGCGGCAGATGGGAAACGCCAGATCACCAGCTGTTACAACGCCTGGCTTGTATTCAGAAAACAAGGGCACTTTCACGCCGCGCAGATTACCATACTTACATGTCCCAACGCCCATAACTGGGACAAGAATCAAGGAAGGAGTTTGATTTCTTGTACAAGATTCAAGATTTTGTTTTAGTCTTAAATCGAATGCTTCAAAGAACTTCGTATGACTTTTTCACTTTGAGGATTGTTGTCAAAATTTAAGTTAAGTTCATTCTTTTAGTACACAAAATCAATGAAAGTTGACCTATTTAGAAAAATCTCTCATCAGTTTTAGATCAGAGCAGATGTCCAACTGCAACGAGTAGTCCCATCTAGATTTTATAAAGGTGGAATAAAGGTGGCTGTGATTTTTCTGTTGTCCGTCTTAATGGGGAAATGAATCCAGGTATCAGTGAAACAATAAAAGGAAATGTATTTCCTGGGGGAAAGGGAGAGAATGAAGGGGGAACAGAGGGCAACGAACAGTAAAAACGACAGTTGGTCCATAATGGAGCCTTGAGGTTCTCCAGAAGTCAGAGGAGCAGCAGAAGAGTAACAAAATCCTCTCTGTCAGGTATGGTTTGAACCAGTTTAAAAGTTTATCAAAAATCTTTGATGGCAGCAAATAGTTTTAGTCTTGACAGCAAAACCTTGAGCCACTGCCTGCAGATCTAACTTTGCTAAAGCACCAGTCGGTTCTCAGTCGGCAGCTGAAAGATTAAACACTCTGTGCTGTGACGTGATTTAAAACCAGACTGCGATTCAATGACAAGCGTGTGGAGTATGAATGGAGTTGTTTTGTTCAATATCAGCCGTTAACTCCATCTTATCAACGAGAGGCTCCACTTCTGGCCAAACCTGGTTCTACAGCAAATCCAAGACGTCCTGATACTTTTACTGCTCACTTCCATCAGTTTAAATTCCTACTGGATGAACAAGCTGCCATTGATTTACATATTTCTGAAAACATACATTCTGGTGTGTTTGCTGGGTCCCTGAGGGAACCATCAGGAAGTCATGTTTTGTTCCTCCTGCAGGTGATCTGGTGTCTCGGGCGATGCGTCACATGCAGCGGCTGCACAGTTCCAGGCCCTCCGTCAGCAACGCCCGCTCAGCCGGCCAGCCCTCGGTGTCCTGGGCCCCGGACGCTGTCCGTACCCTCTACTACTTCCTGTCCAGCCCGCAGATGGAGTCCCTGGAGAATCCCAACCTGGATCCTTCGGCCATGACGCTGAGCAGAGAGAGGTGCCGTCCTGATCTGATCTGAGTCCTCCAGGTGGGTGCTGCTCTCGTCTGTTCTGACGCGTCTCTACCTGGATGCAGGCCGTTCCTGCTCCTCCCGCCGCTCATGGAGTGGATCCGGATGGCCGTGGTGCACGCTGAACACCGCCGCAGCCTTCTGGTGGACAGCGATGACGTCAGACAGACGGCCAGACAGCTCCTGCCAGGACTGGACTGTGAGCCCAGACAGCTGAGGTGAGATGCAGATGATTCCTCCAGCAGTGACTGCACCAGCAACAGGTGGTGCCCATTTGATTAAAAATATTATGAACGTATAAGTGAAGACAAGTGTAAAAATCTGAAGATCATTTTGCAGAAAGACCTGAGTGAAGAAGACTGGTTAAATATTGTATCAAATACAGGGAAACACATGAGAGAGGCAAATGGGAAGTGTATTCAGCATAAGATAAGTCATAGATTTTATTTCACCCCCTCAAAACTGCACAGAATGGGTTTAATAGGAACTAACTTGTGTTGGAAATGTCAGAAGGATATAGGGACATTTTTACATGTGATCTGGGAATGTAAACTAGTGTAGCCATTCTGGGAGAAAGTATTGGAACATGTGAGTAAATGGCTGGGAGTGGCGACACCTGTATCACAAATACTGTGTTTGTTAGGGCATCAAACAGAAAATCCAAATATATCTACCGTATTTTCGCGACCATAAGGCGCACATACATTTTTTATTTATTTTTTTAAATGTGCCGGGCGCCTTAAGAAACGGTGCGCCGTGTCTATTACCTGAATTACGGTAATGTAAGGCCGGCCACCATGAGAACGGTAAAGGGAGAAGGGGGCGGGTGAAGCACCCGTGAGTTGCGACGTGAATGAGACTCCACTGAGCTGATTAATGCGAAACAGATGATGAAGACTTTTAAGGATTTGCTTGATGTGTAAAGTGAAATAAAATACAATCAAACTAAGTTTTGCTCCCGCTATATTTTTAAATAAGCACACTTGTGTGTGTGTGTTCTGCAGCGCGTGTGTTTTGCATGTCGGAACCGAGATGCACCTGCCGTGGGTTTGCGGGTCCGATCGCCGCATCCCCGCGGCAGATCCGGCTGAAATGCCGGTGGTCTTTCCCCGGGAGCCCCTACTACCAGTCCATGTGGGCTCCTCCGGTCCCGGCCGGTCGGAACCGGTCACTTTCCCCGGTTAAAGCCGCGTGATGCGCGCTACTGCAGCCCGACTTCCTGGTTCCCAAAGCGGAACTGCAGAAACTGCCGGCTGTGGTGATTTTTAAAAGAAAAGCGTTGCCTAAACAGACTTTTCCAGCCAGAGTGAAATGAAAAGGGCTGGATGGATGAGGAGATGATCGGGTGGCTGAGACAGGTTTATGTGCAGCGACCGGTGGTTTTTTTTAATTATTCAATGCGGAAACAGAAGATGAACCTTTGAAGGGTTTGATTGATGTGAAAAGTGAAATAAAATATCAAACTAAGTTTTGCTTCCGCTCTATTTTTAGCGCGTGTGTGTTCTGCAGCGTGCGTGTGTGCAGCTCCGTCTCTGTGGACGGCGCCTTTTGGGTCGGTGCGCCGTATGTGTGTTTTAAAACCAAAAATGACACACAAAACTGAGGGTGCGCCTTTCCACACAGTGCGCCATATGGTCGTGAAAATACGGTAAATATGATTGGGTAGTTTTTTTTTTTTTCAATTATATTTTTATTTGTTTTTAGCATTTTAAAGACATACAGGACAAAAACAACAAAGCAAAATCAAAACAAAAAGAATAAAAGAAGAAATGGTTACCTAAAGTAAAAGGACAACTTGTAAATCAAATACATAAATAATCAAATCAAATAAACCATGGTCACAGTGCATATATGTCTCTTTATGTACACAGAATCCTGGCATGGCCAGCCATGCTGGATGAATGTCAGAGGTCCATGAGTGGTTGCCATATTCTCAGAAAAACATCCCCCTTATTTTTTAGAGTGTACGTGCGTTGTTCCAAACGCAAAGTGTCATTCAAGGTTTGTTTAAACATGTTAAATGTAGGGGGTTTGTGCTGGTTCCAGTTGAGTAGGATGCATTTCTTTGCTATGTAGGATATCATAGCAATCCTCTTCGTGTGTGTGGGATCCAGTGTCTTGTCCAGTTCTGTACCAAAAAGGTAACGTATTGGTGTACAGTCTAGAGGGGTCTGTACAACCTTGACAGTTAAGTCATGCACAGCCTCCCAAAAGTGCTGTAATTTTCTGCATTCCCAAAAGATGTGCATAGTTGACCCTATGCATGCTTTGCAGCGATGACATCTAGGGGATGAGTTAGGAAACATCTTACTTAGACGGAGTGGCGTAAAGTACATCCTGTGCATAAACTTATAATTCTGTTCAATTATCTTGTTACAAGACAGTGAAATAAAGACATTCCGACACATACTATCCCACTGATCCTCACTCAGGTCACATCCCAAGTCCTTTTGCCAGATATTTTTGAGTGAGGTCAGAGAAGAGCTATGATGGTCTATGATCGGGTAGTTTTTAAAAGTGGGGATGGTCACAGCTGCTCAAACGATTCTCAGAGTATGGAAAAGTACAGTTGCCCCAGATGTTAAAAGATGGATGGAAATGATGTCAGAAGTTGCATCTTATGAACGCATGCTGGCTAGAGTGAACAATGAAGAGGAAGATTCCAGGAGGGCGTGGGAATGTATTTTTTTGTAGGTAGGGCAGATGGGGAAATTTGTAGACATGGTGCTGGATGTGCATTCTGATTGTTTCAAAAAGAAAATGTGGATTTACAGGAGGCCTTTGTATATATGGTTGTATGACGCATATACTGTATATTGATTCTGTTATAAATGTTGTGTTTTGAGTTTGAATGTATGTTCTTATATGCATTGATAAATAAAAAAAGCTTTAAGGACATAAAAAAAATATTATGAACGTCACCTGATCACAGTGTGTGGTAGTACAAGAACACACATGGACAAAGATGCTGGTATCCCTCCATCTCTGATCAGGACACTTTATTAGGTTTCATTAATTAAGTTTATTACTATTGTCAGTTTCACATTATTTCAGGGACCATCGTATTTTCAGCGTGTGTGCTTGACCTCAGAAAAACGACAGCAATTAACAATGTCTTTGGTTTTATTATTTCACAAAAGAAACAATTAAATTGAAAAATATGTAGGTAATAGTAGGCATCCCTTTCCTGCAGAAGTTGTAGCCAGGGGCTTTTTATTCCAGTTATCTGGAAGTTTAAAACCGCCCGGAAGTTTAAAATCGTCAGGAAGTTTAAAACCGCCCGGAAGTTTAAAACTGTCCTGAAGTTTAAAACTGTCCTGAAATTTAAAAGCGTCAGGAAGTTTTAAATCATCAACAAGGAATTTTAAAACCTGGTCCACGTTGTTACCGGAGTTCTTCAACGTCTGCAGGTCGGAGTGCTGTTTCCAGTCCTTCAAGTGTCTGGATGCAGACGCCGCTGCAGCAAAGTTCCGGCTGGATCTGGGTTTCCGGATGCTGTCGTGTGGTCGAGCAGACCTGGTGCCTCAGGCCACGGGGCTGCTGGGAGATGCAGGCGTGGACGCCATGGACGACCAGGTGAGAGCTGGATATTCACCACTCATTCTGTTCACCTTCTTTTACCAAACTGAGGTTGTATGGGTGCTGTGTTCTCCAGCTTGGAATAAAGTTAATGGCTTGTATCACAAACATGGGTCTGTGGGGTGGGTGAGTCTTATTAATTAATACATTAATTAATTATTTATTTAAATTATAACAGATGGAAGGTTCAGTTTTAAAATAAATAAATACATGTGAAAACATAAAGACAGATGACAAAAAGGACATTAAATGGATTTCTGTTCATTTTTGGATTTAATAGTTAAATAATGTATTCATTTATGTATTTATATTTAAAAAACGAATACAAATAAACATAAAATGTCAGATACAACTATAAAAAAGGAATAAATAACAATAAATAGTTTAAAATAATATAGATTAAAAAATGCAAACTTTATTTTACAAAATATTTCTTAATATTTTAAATTCTCTTTTTTTATGTCCTCTACATTCTAGCCCGTTTAATCTTCTACACTTTAAATGTCTGATTTGAGCCACTTCTGCCTTCCTTTAATCATTTTCTTCCCCAGTTTTCTGCATATATTAGTGGTTGATGAACATATTTAAAAATTAAATACATTTTATGAAATCATATGCTTTTATTTGCCTTTTTCTTTCAGCATTGATTTCTTTGTGTCACTCCCAGAATTTCACAGCTCTTTGGTCTGAAAAGTGAAGCCTGAAATTCTTCAAAAAATCTAGTTTTTAATAGTCTTGTTTTGTACAGAAATATGAGATAAAAGTTCAAAGATCTGCCTGATTCATCATTAAGGTAAATTCAATTCAATTCAATTCAATTAAATTTTATTTATATAGCATCTAATACAACAAAAGTTGTCTCTAGACGCTTTCCAGAGACCCAGAACATAAACCCCGAGCAATTATTACATAAATAATGGCAGGTAAAAACTCCCCTAGTGGGAGAAAAACCTTAAGCCAAACAGTGGCAAGAAAAACTCCCCTTTAGGAGGGAAGAAACCTGGACCAGGACCTGGATCATAAGGGGGGACCCTCCTGCCGAAGGCCAGACTGGTGGGTCAGGGACGGCAACAGCACAGCAGGCAGGTGGAAGCAGCAACGGGATGACCAGGGGTGGGGACCGCAGGCCAGCACGCAGCTCCCGAAGCTCCGGCCCAATCAGCAAGTCCCAGGTTGGGGTGCAGGGTCGGGGAAAGGTTGAGAAGGGGCAGGGCCAGGGTAATAATGATTAACTTCCACAACCTATGAGAATAATAACGTGTTTCCTGTGTTCCTGCAGGGAATGACTCCTCTGATGTACGCGGCTGCAGCAGGTGATGAGGCGTTGGTGCAGATGCTCATCGAGGCAGGAGCTCAGCTCAACCTGCAGGTAACACCTCGCTCTTTTAAATAACCTCTGCTTTAATTTATCTGTTCTTACCCGGGCTAATGTCTGTGAACGTCTTCGTTCAGGTTCCTGGGTTCTCCTCCAGACATCCATCTGTTCACCCCGGCAGTCGTCACTGGGTGGCGCTGACGTTTGCTGTGCTGCACGCTCACCTGTGTGTGGCTCAGGTGAGTCCTCAGGCCCCGCTTACACGGAGCAAAAACTGTGAGGTTTTCATGCATTTCGGCCGTTCGTTTACATGAAAACAAAGCTCAAAGTCACCAAAAACAATCAGTTCTGAAAACTCCGGCCAAAGTGGAGATTTTCAAAAACTCCGTCTTCACCTTTGCTTGTAATCAGAGAGAAACGGACATTTAAGCTTAAGAACATCACATTATGCGACAAGAACGTCACCAGCCTCATGTGTGCGACCTGTGTTTACAATTTGTTTGGCCACCGTAGTTACTCGTATCATTTGTTGATGTTTTTTTCCAGTATTCCGATTGGCTAGCATGACCTTATGCTTCTCGTTCCACAGCCCCCTGTAGGTTTGGCTCATAGCACCTTAACAGCGTATTTCTGTGGGTTTGACTAAATGAAGAGATTTTGAAAATGATCTGATGTAAATGAGGGTATTTTTCAAAACGTAGAGGGGGAAATATCCGTTTTTGTAAATACCCGGCTATGTGTAAACGTGGGTTCAGTCACCTGGAGGTTTTATAACCTGCTCAGGTTAGTCGCTCAGACACCTGGAGGTGTGGAGGAGGTACAGGTAAA
The DNA here is from genome assembly GCF_033807715.1 of Cololabis saira. Classification (NCBI taxonomy): domain Eukaryota; kingdom Metazoa; phylum Chordata; class Actinopteri; order Beloniformes; family Belonidae; genus Cololabis; species Cololabis saira. The sequence goes on along the minus strand of NC_084588.1, from coordinate 10,789,612 downwards.
AAGTCCAAATTCTTGAGGAAAAATGTTAAAATGAGAGAAAACATTACAACAACAACAAAAATCTGGATTCTGCGGTTAAAAGAAGCATAATTTCACAGGGAAAGACATTTTAGTCCGTGATGGGAAATAATTCCACAAAGAAAAAATCTTTATTAAAAATGTTCCTCATTGTATATTATGCAAGTTATAATTCCATGATGGGGAAAAAAATTTAACTCAGGAAGGGAAAAGTCGTATATATACAAGGAACCAAAAGTTATTCATTTATGAGCAAAATGTTTTGATTTTATGAATAAAATGACATAATTAAGCAAAGTTAATAGAACATATTCTACAAAGTAAAAGTTGTCATGAATCAGAACTCTGCTGAGGAAAATGTATCTTTACAAGGAAAATTAGAGAAACTTTTACTACTGTAAGAACAAATACATCTTATTTTGGTGCACAAGCATCCTGTTTTCCTGAGTAGCAGGACCACGGGGAAATGTACCACACGCTGCTTTTCTTCTTCAGTTTTTCTTCGTGTAACTTTTATCTTTTAGATCATTTGTTACTGTAAATATGCATTTTAATCATCATTTAAGAATTTGCCTACCTATTTATGTAATAATGCTTAATTTAAAGAGTAAAAAACCGTCAACAAGGTTTGATTCATTTTTACTTGCAGTTACAAGTTCAAGGATAAGCGTTCTTAAAAGGCGGGAAAAAGGTTTGACTGTTAAAAGCAGAAAAATCTGGATGATGCAGGTTCCCATAATAAGCTTGGTAATCGTGTTGTCATGGTGACAGCTGTTGCTGGAGGCTGGAGCAGACGTGGAGGGAGGAGCGCTGCTAGACGGACAGGAGAGCTCAGCGGAGACACCACTGCAGCTCGCTGCTGCTGCAGGTACCTGCTGCTGCACATCTGTTACTGCTGCACATCTGTTACTACTGCACATCTGTTACTGCTGCACATCTGTTACTACTGCACATCTGTTACTGCTGCACATCTGTTACTGCTGCACATCTGTTACTGCTGCACATCTGTTACTGCTGCACATCTGTTACTGCTGCACATCTGTTACTGCTGCACATCTGTTACTGCTGCACATCTGTTACTGCTGCACATCTGTTACTGCTGCACATCTGTTACTACTGCACATCTGTTACTGCTGCACATCTGTTACTGCTGCACATCTGTTACTGCTGCACATCTGTTACTACTGCACATCTGCACCTGTTTTTTACTGCACACCTGCACCTGATCAAAAACAAGCTCATCTGGGAAAAGTCACTTCCTTTATTATCTGGACCAAAATACATCAGCAAGCTCTTCTTCCTCTCTCTCTTCTTCTGCATGAAGAGACATTACAGTCTTGATCAGGACACTTGAACTTGTTTTTTAGTGACTAAAACAGATGGCTAACCTCTCTCAATGTCTGAAGTTATTCCCAAATAATCACAGGAAAAGTAACCCTTAGATACATTGAAATCCTGGGATCTCACTAGGATCTAACTGCTGGAAAACATCTACAACTATGAGCTCCAGATCTTCAACAAAGCAGTATTGCTGACCTATAACTTTATTAAAGTTTCTACAAGTTTCAGATAACTGAACTGAATCATGATTTCAGGGTGGTGAAGCCAATGTTTTAGGATGAATCCAACCAAACATGTGGTTCTTCCAGGTAACTATGAGATGGTGAGCCTGCTGCTCACCCACGGAGCTGACCCTCTGCTCAGAGTGCATCATGGGAGTTCTCTGACATCACCTCTGTACGAGGACATGAACTGCTTCAGCTACGCGGCAGCGCATGGACACAGGTGGACATTTAAACAAAAAGAAGCTTGTTTATTGTCTCTGGTTTTACTCTGGCTGAACGTAAGCGTGTTTGTACGTGCAGGAACATCCTGAGGAGGCTGCTGCTGCGGCCGCGCCTCAGGAACGAGGACATCCTCTCCCTGGAGGAGATCCTGGCTGAGGGAGTGGAGGAGCGGGAGGCCGGAATCCCAGCTCATCCTCCGGCCGCCGACCCCCTGAGCATCGTCCCCAGACTGAGCAAGGCCAGGATGAAGGGCCTGCAGCAGGCGGCCTACTACAGCGCTGAGCACGGATACCTGGACGTTACCATGGAGATCCGAGAGATGGGTGAGCCGCGCTGTCCAGCGAGTTCATCAAGAAGTAGATGACGAAGATTCAGATTACCCTCAAAGATTCTTAATATTAAAGATCCAGGAACTCACATCGGTCGCTTTATCTGCTGTTCATCTCTCTGCTGATGCTGCTGTTGATCTTTCTGCTGTTGTTCTTCTCGTCTCTGAGCTCAGGTGTTCCCTGGAGACTCCACACCTGGCTGGAGTCTCTGCGCAGAGCTCAGCAGCTGTGCAGGGATGACATCACGGTCTCCCTCCTGACAGAGTTCCCCTCCATCAGGACGGACGACTACAACCCCGAGCTGCTCTGCACAGGAATCCCCCTCATGTTCAGCATGTTGGACACCAGCAAGGTGCAGCTCAAAGATGGTTTTCAGCTCAGAATGTGCAACACTAACATGCTGCAGGTTACAAGCCTTTAGAGGTTGTCAAAGGTTCTTGCTGCCGGAAGGAAGATATTATTATTTTAGTTTAATTATCATGTTATTGTGAATGCGGCAGTTCCACCCAGATGTGGACACCAGCTTAATGTTCTGGAGAATTCTACTGAAAACATCCCAAGTTTATTTGAGCCTCGTTATTTAGGTGTTATTGTGACATTATCTCGTTAGCTTCCTTCACAATAACCAAAAGGTTGAATATTTGTGAATTTGTAACCAATCCTTTACTCTTCTTAACCAAATTCTGGATAAGTTTGTATTTATCCAACAAACAAATTAAATAATCATTATTTTCAAAGGAAGTTAAATAACCTAAAACAACCTGACATTACCAGATCAATATTCTTCCCCTAGTTACAGAGTAGATTTTTTTTCTTTTAATTCATTTAAGGTTGTTTTTCTTTTTTGTTTTCTCCAATACATTCATATAAATGTCTTAAATCTCAGATTTTTGCAGTTTTTTAGGATCCAGACCCCAGTGGTCAGTAGAGGAACATCAGGTCTGGATCCGGTCTAACCAGGATTTGGAACTTTGCTGCTGGTTGTTTGATTGATATTCATCAATAGTAGAAATGTTGCTCCTAATGCTGGGTTCAAAGTAATTTGAAAATTGGAATTTCGTGTTTCTTACAAGGATCAAAAAACAATTTGTCAATTGAAATTCAAAAATACTTAATGAAATTTAACTTTCATAGTTGGGATGTAAAACACTAAAATACTAGTTGAGTGTCCAGAGCTCATGTTATTTCAATAAGTGAACTTTATAAGTGCTGATGAGAATAAGTGTTTTAAAGGTTGGAACATCCCAGTAAAAATGTTTCAAATCCCTACTTGTTTCATAGAATAAATATGTATTTATAATTATAAACGTGGACAAGCACATGGCTGAAGTCGCCTCAGACGTAGCGATGTGACCGAGCAGCTGCAGAGTGTGGTTGACGTCCGTGTCTCCGCTCACACCACTCTCCGTCCCTGCAGGACTACGTGGTGCTGAAGCGTCTGGCTGCCGTCTTGTCCCACTGCTACGGCTCGTCCCCCGTCCCCGCCGTCCCGCCCATGGACGTGTCTCTGACCACCAAGCTGGGTAACGACTCGCTGCTGCCTGATGTTGCTTCTTGTTCTCAGGACCAACCCATGACCAGCTGCACGACTGTCTCTTTCCTCAGATATTCACTTCCTGAACAACAAGGAGATGTCTGACGTGACGTTGATGGTGGACGGACGTCCGTTCTTCGCCCACCGGGTGCTGCTCATGTCGGCCTCTGAAAGGTCCTCCACCTTCTACCGATGAATGATATTCATTTCTGTGTACCACTGACCAGCTTTTGCTCTCAGATGCTCAGCTTGATCATTTCATTGTGCGTAGTGATCCAGAGGTGTTTATTTGAGTTTTTTTGCTGCCAAATAATAAAACATCCGTCCCAGAAAGCACTGACGAACACGCTCATCTAAGAATTAAGACACTCATGTGAAAACACAAGATTAAAAAGCACAAAAGTATGAAACTTTTCTGAAGAGTAGCCATTTGGCTCAAGTGTTTCCTGATTGGTCAAATCCCTGGAGGCTTGTTGATGGGCGGGTTCAATGGCTCTTAAACACGCCCACTTCCTGTCAGATCATTCTGGCCAGTTTATTTGATTTATTTTATTTTTGTACATGGAAAAAAAAAGAAAAGAAACAACAATTCATGAGAAGTTTAAGAAAACAAAACAGCAAAACAAAGAATTTCATCCTTTAAAACTTGCTATCTTGATTCACATGTGCCAAAAAAGGAGTAGGAAGAAGTGTAAACTTAAAGTTCTGGTTGTTTGAACCAGAATCGGATTCAGAAAGTGGAAATGGCCCCCACAAGAACCTACAAATACAACTGCACGTCTGTTTTTGGTAATTGTTGTCGTGTAACAATACATCATGTATGTATACGTCTCGTATACACCTCTGGATACGACCAGGTTAATAACTGTAGACGTGAGGAAAAGAGAAAAGGCTTCTGGTTGTTTCAGGCAGACTTGGACCAGATCCAAGTCTGTAGGGTTTTAAATGTTGGTGTTTGTGTCAGACACTTGAGCTCCTGCAGAGACAAAGCTCTGCTACTGTAAATCTGTACGGTATAAACGATAAACCTTAAACTTAAGTCGTCCCTGAGGGGCCGTGAGGGCGAGACTGAGGTTTGTAATGAGCTTCTTTAGCTACGCCGAGCTGCACAAGTTCAGCTTTTATTACCCTCCAAAAACACTGGAGGAGTACTTGATGATGTCGTTTACACCGAAGACGTTGAGGGTCGATCGCAGTTTATTTTTTTCATCATTTCCTTTTCCATCAGCTTCTAAAAGCAACTCCAACCTGCCGTTACACGGGTTAAACGCTGGGAAACCAGCTCCTAAACCAGATGAGTTTCCAGCAAAAGTTGGTCAGCAGGAAAGAAAAGTAGGTCCTATTTTCAGTAAACACCAGTGAAGTAGGAGACGAGCGTTTCCATCAGCGCAGCTCAGCATACGTGAGCGTTTCTACGACGTTTTCAGTTGGTTTAGTGAAGGTTAACTAGTTAACTCCTACGGTGCTCCAGAACGCCAGAACACATGGCAGCCGCTCCTTCTGAAGCATTCTGGGAGGCTTTATGGAGCCTGTCCGTTCTGTTTGTCCCCCTCACCACCCAAGCGTCTTTAAAGGTATTTTATACTTTGGAAGATACATTTATATCTTTTTTGAGACTTTGGTCACATCTACAACATTTTTTAATGTCTTAGGCTACAAAAGAAAGAAAAAACTACTTATTTTATTTGACCTTTAAATGTTTCTTTTCCTGCGTTCATCATTGAATTCAATTTGAAATACTTTGTTTATTAAGATTTTTAATTTTTCATAAAGACATGTACAAAAAACTAAGACAAAAAACAAGATTATGGTCATCATCTAGGTAGAGGCAGACCATACTACATGAACTACACTTTTTTGTTTGATTTTGACTTTTAAGCACACCATTATATTTAGACTATTTAATGCCTTGTTTATTTTTTTGAAAATGAAAGTTATTTATCAATTGAAAGCAGTGAGTTGAATGAAATAGTTTTATTCTGTGAATATTTTGAGGAAATCTGAAGGAATGATAAAATAAACCTGGTTTGTTTCACCCTGACAGATTTCGTCGGATGCTCGCCGACTCCCCCGACAACATCATCCACATCAGTCACATGACCTGCAGCACCTTCCAGGTGAGAGCAGACTCGTGTGTTTGCGTGTGTGCGTGAGGGAGATGACGGTTGGTGACGGCGTGTGCTCGTCCCTGCAGATGGTGATGAAGTCTCTCTACTGCGGCGGGACCGAGGGCCTGAAGATCTCTCACTCTGAAGCTTTGAAGGTAACGGTTCTCCTGACGGAGATCATCCCACACCCTGGACTCTACAGTGGTGTGATTGTTTCCTGGCAACGCCATCTCTGCTCAGCCGTTATTGCTGCTGGTGCTCAGAAATAATGAAGAATGTTCAGCATCTTCTTTTTGAAGGAACTCTGGGTCAGAGTTTGGTTCATTTGAGTGGGTGTGAACTCTGGTTTCCACCTGAGACCGGTGAAGCGTTGGTCTCGGTACGGCTGTCAGCGACTTACATCTGTCCCAACTTCAGGGTCCCCTCCATATATTTGAAAAAGCTGAAAAAGCTTCCGTAGACAGCGGGGCAGTGCATTGTGGGTTGTGAAGGAGCTCAAAAGCAAAGATTACAGAAGGAAGTGGCGTAAAGATCTGTGCACAGCCGCGCTTTTCAGTAAAGGTCATCTGTAGAACGGCGGTCACACTAAGCCCATAGTTATTGTGTAACATTTGCTTTTCAGCTGGTTGCTTCAGGCTGGTTGTCATGGAAACATGATGCTGGCACAGCAGCGATGACCGTTGTCACTTCTGTTTCAATGTCTGAATTAGAGTGAAAACGGCACTTGTAAGGATGAACCGAACTCACTGAATTAAAAAGAAAGCCGCCTCAATGGAGCGGCAATGTGGAGGAGATGCAGTGAAGAAAGTAGAATAGCAGCACATCTGCAAGAGATCAACATTTATTGATTTCCTTGGTTTCTTGTTTTGGTCTTGAGGCGTAAATGAATAATTTCCTGTATTTTCCTGCACACTTGTGTGTCTGATTTCTTTTTTTAATGCAAGCCTCTTTTTTCTAATCTGTCTGGTTGTGCCACAGAGGGAGTGCTGGTTCAGTTATTAAAGAGTTATTAATAATTGTCTTATGATAGTTATTAATAATGAAGGTGACTTATCCAAATGAATCAATCAAAACGGGGCACCACCTGACTTATCAGGAAATAACTGAACAGCAAAATCAGTCTCAAAGTAGCTGTTATTCCACACGTGCCAGCCTGTTGCCAGGGGGGATGTTACAGAACAACAGTGAAGGAAGGAGTCCCAGCACAAACCTTTGCAACCAGCAGCTGTGACAAATATGTATCAAATAAACACAAACAACTTCTCTCATTCAGATGAATCAGAATTTATTTACACAAGTGTTAAAAGATAATGAAACAACACTTGGGATCAATTCTGATGGCTAAACTACACATAAACAATTAACTAAACATTAAACACAAACTTCAGATAATCTACATGTGTGTGTGTGTGTGTGTGTGTGCGTGTGTGTGTGTGTGTGCGTCAGGAGAACGCCACGTAACATGGACCAAAAGGAAAATGATGGACAACTTCACGTCACGTAAAACCTCAAAGAGAGATAGCAGACGCTCGCTTTTCCAAACTGAGGGGGACGTTTCCTCCACCCAGTGGTAACTGAAAGAACTCGGAGGCTTTATGGCCAATTTTATAGCTCACAGAGAACTCCATGGGCAGTGGACAGGGCTGAGGGAGAAGAGATCTTGGGAGAAAGAGAGAGGGCCTGGGCTGCAATAAATCCGCAGCTGCCCCTCCTGTGATTTGGAGTTGATGCAATGAAGGTGCTATTCCTTATCACCGAATATAAATGCAAAGCCTGCTGGGACTTTGAGTTATTATGGAGTTTCCTTTGTTTCAAACCATGTGGTCAACGTTAAGAAACTGAGACTGGGCTGTGTGATGTGTCTTAGTGGGGAAATGTGTTGCTGTAAAAAACAAAACGGCAGAGCTTGGAGACCAAGGAGGCAGGAGTTACCAAAACATGTGAATTATTAATTCAAAAGCGCTGCTGAGCAGATCTAAAAGAAACCACAAGAGCTTACCAAAAACCAGACAGGACACAAGGGGGGTAGAAACAGAAACTCTTTTTTTCTGAAGAGAAAATGTTCTAAGTTTGCTGCTTTGGTTCGTTCCTTTGACTCCATAAAGTCCTCCTGACCTTTGACCTGATGGCTTCCTGAACACTTTCTGAGGGCGATTGTTTTCAGCAGCATCTGCGCTGCCTCTGGTAACCTCCGCTCTGTTGAATGAGCGTAAACCAGCAGCACATCGTCGATGTAGTTGGTTCAGTCAAGCAACCCACATCCCGCGGCTTCTGCACCTGAACGGGAAGTGTCAAAGTACCGCTTTACATTTAATGAGTTAATAGTTGGACAATCAAAGGTACATGGATCGTAAACTGCAGAAGTTTGTATGAAAGTTTTAAACATCCATCAGAAAGACGGGCTGCAGCAGATCAGTCCTGGGTCGAGCGTACGGAGGTTTTGTTTGAGTCGATGCTCGCGCTGATCTCAGGTGTTTTGTTTCATCTCTTGGGTCCAGCTGCTGCCGGTGGCCACGTTCTTCCAGCTCCGAGGTCTGCAGAGATGCTGCGAGGCCACGCTGTCGCGGAGTCTGACTCTGGACAACGCTGTGAGCGTCTACCAGACGTCAGAGGTACAAACACGGGAGCTGGTGTGGGGAGGGCGAGGGCGAGGGGGAAAGGCTCTTTAGCAGTAGCAGTTACCTTTCGAACTCTGTAACAGACTCGGTAGTTCCTTACATGGCCCTGTTGTTCTTGATGCTCCAATTGTAAAGAATATATCAGTGGTTTAATATCAGTTGACCCCTCAGCAAGCCCTTAGTTAGCCCCCTTAGTTACTGTTGCTAACTCAGACCTGAGCGTAGTTTAGTTTTACAGTGATGACTGTCTCTGAAAACCTGGTCTCATGATTTCTAGACCTGAAACTCCCACCTTTCATCCAGGATCATCCAAATGTCCTGGAGGGAAACAAAGAAACTTCAGAAAGACAACTTCTCAACGACGGTGCTATAGATCATCACTTCTTGTACGAAGCAGCAAGTAGTATATTTGGAGTTAAAGTTATAGTAAATCAGATCTACTATTATCTACCTAACACTAGATTTAAAGTAAAAGTACATCTGCACGTCTGGTGGCAGGTGGATCCATAATCTGAGATAAATTAACAACACTAGTGCAGATTAACGTTAACTAATTTATCAGACAAAGTCTGTGTTTCTGCGTAACGATTGTGATTAAATAGGTTTAGGGAGTTAGAGTTAAAATCATTGTTTCTTTGATTGATCTTAGAACAAATGTAAATATCCATGTTGATTTTCCAGAAAGTAAGTTGGCAGTTTAACCAAAAACAGACGTTTAACTGTTCAGTTTTGTCCATCGTCTCTGATACCTGGAATCAGCATCAAGTAACAGATTCATTTGAACACGTTTTGTCGTCCATAAAACCAATGAGACTTCAGGATCTGCAGTGTTTTTCTGTGGAGCTGAAAGCTACAGATGTCTGAGTTCTGGTCCCTGTGGAACTGATCCTCCACAGCCATTGGCTCGTCTGTGTTTAGGGGGTGGGGTTTATAGATATTGGACATTTGGAGAGCTGTGCAGATTTGACCATGTGCGCCTTGTTCGTTTCCCCCGGATGAACATTGAATGGCTCCTGTTTTGTGTCCCGCAGCAGCACGGGGGAGCCGAGCTCCGCAGGTTCTGCGAGGGATTCTTCCTGCAGAACATGGACCGTCTCCTGGACAGGGAGGACTTCCACCGCCTGCTGCTGGGGGGGGTCAGCCGGGGGCTGCTCTGCCCGGGCATCGGCCCCCGGGCCGGGCCGGGGCACGGCCAGGGCCGGGACCCGCCCGGGCTCATGAGAGACCTGGAGGCCGCGCTGATCCAGAGACTTTACAACCTCCACGCGTCGTGTCGGGGGTAGAGACGCTGCCACGCTGGACTGGCTGGGCCTTTGGGAGAGGTAGCCATACTGGACACACTGGACATAACTGGACAGAGCTGGATACACGGTCCAAACGGATCACTGATGACCAGGTTCCATCTCCACTTTAGTCATTTATTAACTACTAAGAACTTTGTGGTCACTGAGTTTCTTGGACAGTTATGTGGACAAACTGCTGGGTAAAAGGTTTGCCTCCAAGTGGTAACTGGACAAAACGTGTGTCTGGACGTGTTCAGAACCTGCTCTGGTCCACCTTCGGCCCTTTGAATGGAGTTAATGTTGCTGTGAATGAAGATCGTTGATAACTGGACACACGTGAACACGCTCCTCACCAGGACAGGATCCCATTGTTGTTTGGAAAAAAACAAATACTGGCAATCTTTATGGTGAAATTATGATGAAATCATTAAATCCTGAACGGTGAATTTCACAGCAGGAACCGCAGGTCTGGATCCAGACCCTGGTGGTCGGCACAAGAACTGCAGGTTTTCTTACCTCCATGTGGACTTTAATCTGGGTACTTGCAGTGTAAAGACAGAATTGTTAACATAAACGTGTTTATTGATAAAATAAACCTATGACACGTCTGTTTTAATCTTGTCATGTAGGTTTAGGATGAGCAGCATGTGGAAGAGTATTAGGGCCATGCAGGAGAAAAAATATTTGAAAGAGGAATATTTTCTTTTTTATTGTGCACTTCGAGAAAAAAGAATGTCGAGAATAATGTTGAAATACAATTTTGAGAAAAAAGCCGAAATGTCGAGATTAAAGTGTAAATGTCTCCTCTGGCCCATCAAATCCAGTTAGGAGAGTGACTGACAGCTCTGCAGCAGCAGCCGTAACTAACTAACTAACTAACTTACATCCTTGGAGTGTCTATAGGCCTACGAGGCATTTTGTAAAGACAGTCACATGCGCTGTTTGTTATAATCTCAGAAGGTTGACTTTTTTCTCGAAGTGCATAATGAAAAAAAAATCTTCCTCCTCTAAAATATTTTTATCTTTCTCCTGCCTGGCCCTAATACTCTTCCGTAGTAACTAGAGCAGGAAGTTTGCACACGAGTTCCAGATATCCTAAACTCTGAAAAGCTTTTCTATGTTAACATTTGTACCAAAGTGGTGCACTGAACAAGCGTCACACGAGCCAGTCCAAAGTCAACAGATTTATTCCTTTTAGCACTGAAGTTGTTCACAGTAACATCACAAGGGAGTACATTGCCAGTGGTTATCCTGCTCCAAGTCCATTCTGTGTGCTCTGGATTCCCACAGTACAAAAACAGGAAAGCGAACGATGAAAGGTATTGCTTTAATTTGTCTCTCTGATAACCCGCCACCCACCCAGCTGGTGTGAGCGGGCGACCCCATCGCCAGCGAGGTTCCTCTGAGAGAAGGAGTGAGGAGGATGCATCGCACGGTTACTGTGGCTGCGCAGTAATCAAAGGAGAGGGGGAGGGAGAGGGGGAGGCCGGCCGAGCAAATCAAATTACAAACGAAATCTGAAGGCAAGTAAAGCGAAAGTACATAAAAAATAAATTAATTAAAAAATGCATAAAAGCAGCGGAGAGAGAAAAAGGGAACAGGAGAACAATTCCAACAACGACATGCAAAGAAAAGACGAATGCTGAACATGCAAACAACCGTACGAAGTCAAAGCTAAGAGTAGGAATCCCCTCGGCTATTTTAAATAAGCTTGTCAGTAAACTCGGCTTATTTACAGAACGAGTGTTGGTTTGGTTGATCTCTGGGTCGTCGTACGCACGGGTTTGAGAGGAGAAGCCGGCAGTTATCAACAAAGGGTTGGTTCCTCTCAAAGAGGCTAATCTACATTCTTAAATTACAACAAATAAACTTTCAAACGTATTTTACATGTTTCTCTTTTCAAAAAAAAAAGAGGGAAAGGAACCAATGTTCACAAATGCTTCCAGGTTTGTAAGAATAACTTAAACATGACAAAAATATCCTTAAATAGCTGACATTAAGAACATTCTCTACATCTTTTTATATAAATAACTGATAAATAACAAATGACAAAATACAATAAAATACAAAAATATACACAGTAGTTCAATATTGTCTGAAACCTGCAGATAATACAAAAGAACCTGAACAGAAACAAGAAAAGAAATATGAAAATTAAAAACACACTGACATGGTGTAACTTAACCAAACCAACATCCAAAAGTGCAAAATTAAGAAAGAAGACGGCGGGTCACACCGGAACCTGGAACCATCGCTCCAGCCGTCATCGATAATCGATCAGAAAGATCGGAGGAGGGTCACACTGATCACTTCAACCATCGTCAATAATCGATGAGAAGCCTCTGAAGTGGAAGTTTCTTTGCTAGTTTCAGTTCAGTTTTTATTTAACGCAACATTTTTATAGTGAAGTAGATCAAGAAACATTTGTGATCAACAAGGAATCAATTAGATTATCTGTTTTTTTAACCTGACCTAAATTTCTGAATCAAACCGATGCCATGATGAGTTTAGTTCAGCATCTGTGCTATCGCTGTTTATCAAGTAAGTTTACTATCGTCATTTCCAGTTATCTTTTGGCACTTTTCCACTGGAACCTACTCAGTCCGACTCCACTCGCCTTGCCCTCGTTTCTTTTCAATGCCCAGATCAGGAGTAGGAGGTTGGAGTGAAGCTGCTGTGACGTATTTGATTGTTTGATCTAAACAGAGAAGACAACAACACTAAAGATGTAGAACCTGGAGGAGATGATAGATGTGCTGCTGGGTCTGTGGCTTATGTTTGATATCAAGTTAAAAAAATTAGATTGAGAGAAGATTCAAGCGTCTACGCTTTTTAATGTTTTTTATTTCGTCTTGGCGCTGCTGAAAAGTCAGCTGGAGCCGTGAGCAGCTATGAAGAGACAGAGCTCCTGGTAGATCTGGTAGTTCCTTATCGTCCGTCTAGATCCCTTTTTAATTTTCTCCTCAGCACCAGGTTTATGAACATCTGACCCTCAGAGTTGGATCATGAAACAGACTTCTGCTGCCGTTGCTGGTCGGATAAAATTAACAAGAATCCGTCAGAGTCTCTTTCACTGATGTCACATCCTGACTCAGACGTCTGACTCCAACCCCCCGACCAATCGGTGTCCTGTAGTGTGATGATGTCAGATACAGCCGACTCAGCCGCTTAGAACCTCGGCAGAATAGATACAGAAAAAGTATCTACTCGGCACATTATACCCCTAGTGGAGAAGTGCAAAACCGAGGCGAGTCTAGTCGGGCTGAGTAGGTATTAGTGGAAAAGCGCCATTTGATTCCCTAGTCAAGGGTTAGCTCTCCACCAATCAGATTGGTCATAGAAGCCGACAGCTAGTGGCCCATTCTACATATTACACATTCTTCATGTCGAATCGGCCAAAATGAAGGTCGATACCGACTGCACGGGACACACCACCCCGACTTGAGGCACCAGCCTCGCCTGACGGGGTCCGACGGCCTTTATATCCAGCTGGGAGAAACCTGAAGACCTCACCTCAACTTTTTTAAATCATCTTTCCCCTAGAAATAAAACTGAAACTGACATCTTAACGTGAATTTTTTTTTTTCAAATTTTGCAGTTGTTACATGTTCAGGTCCTCAGCTCTTGTTCCTGGTTCTTGGAACCACCAGGAACCAGGAACAAGAGCCCCGCGGGTCTGGGGGCCACCAGGACCTGCACGGCTCCCCACGAGGTGTGAGTTTCTGAGCGTTTATCTGACGGCTCTCAAGTCCACAATCATGAGCAAATCTTCCGCTCACAGTGATTTTCACCTCACCGTAAAAGCGTGGTGCCGGTGTGACCGGGCCTGTACGCAAAAACAAAACAAAACAAAAGCAACAACTCTGAAACACAATGTCACAACTACACTTATGTACATCCAGGTCAGTATTTAGTCTGTACAACAGAACAGATCATTCATTCATTCGCATATAATCAGCTCCCCCCGTGTGTGTGTGGCGTCGCCGGACAGTCGCTGACCGACAGAGCTCGTTATCAGACGCTCGTCAGCCGCCCCGCGTCTGCAAAGAAAACCAACGTTTAAAAGAACCACAATCCAGCCAGCGCTCGTCTCTCTCTCCGTCCGCCTCGGCTCTCTTCCACCGCTCCGGCGTCCGGCCTCGGCCCGGAGCCGTTTCTCACGGTAAAGGGTCATGTTTGTGTGGTCTAACGTCTCGTATGTACATGTGGAAGGAGTGGAAGAAAGAGAGAGGAGGAGGAGGAGGAGGGGGGTGTAGATCGACAAACATCACTGTCTTAAGGCTTGCTTTTTTTTTTGTTTCTTTTTAACAACTCTTCCGTGTTTGGTTTGTGGGGCGAAACGGGGACTAAATGATGCGGTCCGGGGGAAGAAAAAGAGAAACTCAGAGGAGGGCTGCGAGAGGGAAGGGGTCCGCTGTCTTTGTCCTCAGATTCGGACTCTGGTGGAGGCTGCAGTCGAGAAGCCGCCGAGGTTAATAGCTATTATGGATGATCCCTGGTGGCAGAGACAAGTCAAGCCATCACACATCTGAGGAAGACAAACACCCACGGAAACCCCCCCCAAACCCCACCCCGGGACACAGAGCGGGACACAAGGTGGGGACGGCAAAGCTACATCTGCTACGTACTGGAAAATACTCCACTTCAAACTTAAAGAGCCATTCCCATTATAGAGTACAAAATTTATAGGCAAAAAGTGGATTTTCTTTATATCGGCTTTGAGAAACTAAAGGGCAAAGTTAGCAGCTCTCCTCCTCCGAGGACCTGACTCCTGCTCTTTGTCTAGTCATGCACGGCTACCGCTCCTCAAGGATGCTCCTGCGTCCTGCTGCCGGCCGCCGTCTTTGTTTTGTCTTTGCCGGGGGGGCATTTGGAGTCAGTGGGCGGGGGCTGGCTGGGCTTGGTGCTGGGGGCATGCTGGGTGGGGGAGCTAGGCGTGGAGGGGGCGCCGGGGGAGTGGGACGCCTGATGGAGGTTCTTCTCGTCTGAAAAAAGCTGTTTAATTACGTCAAAGAAGTTACTCAACGGGCTGCCTACACAGACGGAAAGAAAAGAAAGAAGAACACACAGAGAGAGAGAGAGAGAACAAACAACAGATGAGCAATGAGGTTAACGAGGGGGAGGAAGAGGAGGTGATGGGATGAGCGAGTGCAGCAGGGGAAGAGGAGACTCTTAGCGCGGTCACTGGACCGGGTTCCTGAGAGGCGGGACGGGTTACTACGGCAACAGCACCGCTGCCCCAAACACTTTCAATTAAGGACGGAGTCACGTGCAAAAGTCATATCGTCCTCTTTGAACCTTTATGTGTGAAGACGTGAGGAAAACCCTGAGTAGCCCAGACTGCTTCCAGACAAGTCCAGAAGGTCGGGTACAGGAGTGGACTTTATATGCAGAGCTGCATCCTTTACTCTCAGCGGTATCAGAGCTGCTCAGGAAGGAACAGAAAGACCTGCTCCATCTTTATTCTGGCAGTTTGTGGGGTTGATGCAAACTTTTACACAATGAACTCCTGGAAAATGTTAAATTGCGTGTTTCAGTCTAAAAAGAAGAAACTCACGGCTACAACACTAAATACCCCATAATTAATGGCTCACAGTTCCTTCAGGTGGTTGTGGAGGAATTCACTTCATCCGAGCTTTAGCTGTTGGACGTCTCTATATTATTCTCGTATACAGAGAACTTAATGGCCGACTGAATGACTAAGAGGCAAATCAACTCCAAACCATCATCCCTCCACCACCGTGCTTCACACTGGGTGTGAAGGTGAACGGCGGTCATGAAGCTTTGGTGTCGTACTTCATCTGCAGCTGGATTAAATACTTTTAACACTGAACTTGTTCAGTCTTCTCCTAGTTGTGCTGTCATGGACTAAAATGTAACAAAATCCATGAGGCCGGGAGACTCTGAACGCTTTTATTATCATTATTATCATTAATTATTATTATTATTATAGTTTACCACACTGTCAGATCATGCAACGCTCTGAAATACAAGGTGAAGACTGAACCTGTTTGTCTGGGAGAGTCTCCAGGAGGAAAACCTCGACTGAGGTTCACAAACATGCGTCTGAACAAACCAGCAGACGTCTGGACCAAAGTGGAGATGGTTGGTCTTAATGTCCAGAACCGTGTTTGGAAAAAATCTCTCACCACAATAAAAAAGCATGGTGGTGGAAGGGTGACGGTCGGGGCAGCAGCAGGATCATGACCTCCTCCTACATGGAGACCACGTCAAACCACTGAATCATGGGAGGAACTAGGGTTTCCATGTTTTTGGCTTTATTTTTGTGAACTAAATGTGGTAAAAAAATGTTCAACTGAGGTTGTATTTGAACAATTCTTTCTCCCACGTCGATCAGAGCATTTCCTAAAAATATGTTTGGGATTTAAAAAAAATCAGAAGAAACAGATTGCAGGAGGGGTGCTAACTTTTGCATGTGACTCCAGATGTGCAGTCAGTGTCGGCTTTAGAGTCTCAGATTCCCCTGCAGGATGAAGAGCCAACCGGAGACATGAAAGACGTTTCAGATACTAGTCAGTGGCAAAATGCACTGCTGAGAGAGATGCTTTTTACTGGAAATCAGTGTGTCGGGTTTCCCCTGAGAGCGTACGGGCCTCCGGGAGTGGTGACCATGTCTAAGCAGGATTTAGGATAATGAGTCTGTTCATGAAAACGAGTAAGTGTGGCTATAATTAATCAATCAAGTTGATCCCTGGCAATCTAAAAAACTTTAAGGGGTAAAACGGCTTTGAGGCTTTACAGCCTGCACCTGAACGCATCATGGTTGCTACGCGATTCTGGCGTTCATTTGGCACGTCGGTCGTGCAAGTCCTTGGACAAAATTTGTTAAAACGCTAGCGGCGCAGCAGTGAACTGGACGTGTCCGGCTGGTGAGCGCTGCATAATGGGGACATCGACATCATTGCAGAACTGAATCGGGGTTTCGTGAGTTGGGTTGCTTCCCTCAAAAGTTGAGCATTTTTCTACTTTTCACGCTTTTGCTGCAAGCGGTGGTCAATTAAATTGCAGCTACATGGCTAGAGCTAGCTAGTGAACCTCATCATGGGGATGGGGCCTTATCTGTGTAGCGAGCAGGAAGGAATTTGATTGGTTGTTTAAAGGACGGGAACGACGAAGGCATGTCAGAATCTACAGGATTAACCAGATTATTTCCTCAAAACCGACTCATCAAAGAATTAAGATGTGTTTTACATCGTAACCTACCCGTTAACGGTTTTATTGTTACTTTAGCAAAGTTTTTAAGTCTGCGTAGCCGTGATTCTTTAGTCTCCTCATAAAAACACGCCTTAATAATAATCCTCTTTCTTTCCCTCGTTCACGTCTTTGACGGTTTGTGTCTTGGTCTGAAAGTCTTCCAGAGCTCCGGCTGGCGCCACATCCCGTCAACATTCATCACAACAACATCCATCAGTTAGGACCAAGCTTTAGTGTTTTAAAACCATCATGAAGAATTAAACATGCCACAGAACAACACGGTGCACACATTAATACACAGCTCCTCCTCAGCGCCCGTTAGTCCAAGAACAGTGAGTACACGTCTTTTGTGCTTCAATGGTTATGAGTAGTGATGAATGTGCACTTACCATTCTCCTCCAACAACAACTCACACATTAACATTGGTGTCGGACAGTTTTAGCTCCGGTGATTTTTAAAATATGGAAAGTTTCAGAGGAGGGATGAAGAACCCAGCGTGAAACACCAACATGCCAACAGCAAATTATAAACCACTCACACACTTATCAAACCATTTAATCCTTTTTAGGAGATAAATGTGCCCTCAAAACATCGGTGAAGCAAGATCTCCATCATCAAAACGTCACGTGAACTAAATGCTGGTTAAACGAGCCCTTATAGAAGCCTTTCAGGCTTTTTATCTTTAATCTGATGCACTCATCTTTGGTTTGCTCTCCGTTTTAGATGAATAAAGATGAAGATTTGGGGGGATTTTCTTGACGAGTGAGCAGATCAATAACACAAGTCTGAAAATTAACGGGGGGGCGGGGGGGGGTCTACATCGTGGCTAGCGTCAGCTAAAGTCATAAAAGTAAGAATTTGGTGAATATTGTTGGTTTTGCAGTAAATACTTGTTGATCCAAGGCGTTATTAGCAATTGACCTAGTGTTTGGATCTAGGAGATGAAATAAAATCAACTCCTGGAATCAGTCGTACAGGCTGGAAAAGTCTTTAAGTATTTTTTCATAAACTCCCCCAAAAAACTGATGGGAGTTCATAATCTTCAGTGTTTTTCTGTGGAGCTGAAAAACACTGCAGATGTCTGAGTTCTGGTTCCTGTGGAACTGATACTCAGCAGCCATTGGCTCAGCTGTGTTTGAGGGGCGGGGCTTATTGATAGGTCAGTTCTGCAGCCAGCTGGGTGATCCATTAAAGGGAAAGTTCGGTTTTTTACAACCTGGACCTTATTTCTGGCATTTTTTATGGTCGTATACTCACCCAGAGGTGTTTGGTGTCATTTGGAGTCCTTCGGAAGATATTAGGAGTTTTTTGCGAGCCTCTTCTCCATATAACGGTAGCGCCTGGGGCACTCGCGGGACACAGACGATGCAGCGTCTAAATAACACATGATTGCCGCGAAACTCTTCATTTCTTTTATGAATCACTAGATCTGCTTCCAGGACCTGTTGTAACATTGTGGCGCTGTCTGTGTAATAAATAAAATAAATAAATCAGTTTGTAAACAAGACCTCTGAACTCATGACGTCATCTCTGTGCGCGCACTCTGTCCTCCGTTCAGTGAGCTCTTCAGCCGTATACTCCGGCTCAAAACGGTAAGGATGTCCATCATATTCAAAGTCGTCGTCCACAACCTCAGAATTTGACAAATATTCAGACATGTTTCAAATTACTAACAGTAAACTAACAGTAGTGAACTCCAGCTGTACACAGAGCTGTGTCTGGGACGCGCGCACAGAGATGACGTCATGAGTTCAGAGGTCTTGTTTACAAACGGAAATTTATTATTTATTTAATACACAGACCGCGCCACAATGTTACAACAGGTCCTGGAAGCAGATATAGGGATTCATAAAAGAAATGAAGAGTTTCGCGGCAATCATGTGTTATTTAGACGCTGCATCGTCTGTGTCCCGCGAGTGCCCTATGCGCTACCGTTATATGGAGAAGAGGCTCGCAAAAAACCCCTAATATCTTCTGAAGGACTCCAAATGACACCAAACACCTCTGGGTGAGTATACGACCATAAAAAATGCCAGAAATAAGGTCCAGGTTGTAAAAAACCGAACTTTCCCTTTAATTACGTTTTTAGCTGAAATTGGAAAGACCATAATTGCTGATTCCTTAACTATTTATTAATAACTATCTATAATTTCTGCTAAAAACATTTCTCCTTCGCTGCAAACGTCCTGTCTCAGGTGAGTCTATATCATCCGATGCTCTCACACACACACACACACACACACACACACACACACACACACACACACACACACACACACACACACACACACGTGTTAGTGCAGCAGGTGTGGGTGAAGCCTCCACAACGGCAGCAGGTGTGTTAGAAGCCAGAGTTAAGGGACTCCCGGGTTCTCCCGGGTTCTCTGGGTCTTACCGCGCTTGCGGGGCATACTGGGCAGAGAGGCTGAGCGCTGCGAGCCATCTGAGAGCAGAGGACAGGTTCAGAAACACCCACCCAGCACCATCATGGAGCTGACGGCCAGCACTCCTCACTTCTGACACCACTCAATCCCAGACACCAGAATGTTCGGCTCCATTTCCTGAGTCCTGTTTCGAATGGGAGGATGCCGGCTGCACGTTTGGGGTGTTTGTGGTCACTAGGAGATCTCTGGGATCATTTACCTGCTTCTTCCTCTTCAGGGCCGCGGTGGCTGCTGGAGTCCGTCCTGGACCGGTCAGCAGACCACCGCCACCCTGGACAGGAGGTGGCGTAGATGATCGCTGGGTCAATCAGCTGACCTCTGTGGATCTGTCACTCTACGGAAGAGCATTAGGGCCAGGCAGGAGAGAAATAAAAATAATATTTTAGAGGAGGAAGATCTTTTTTTTCATTATGCACTTCGAGAAAAAAGTCGAATTGTCGAGAAAAAAGTTGAAATGTTGAAGAAAAAGTCAAAATGATGAGAATAATGTTGAAGTACAATTTCGAGAAAAAAGTCGAAATGTTGAGAAAAAGGTCAAAATTTCCTGAATAAAGTTGAAATGTTGAGAAAAAAGGTGAAATTTCGACTTTATTCATGACATTTCGACTTTTTTCTCGAAATTGTATTTCAACATTAATCTCGACATTTTGACTTTTTTCTCGAAGTGCACAATAAAAAAAATCTTCCCCTCTCAAATATTTGTTCTCCTGCCTGGCTCTAATACTCTTCCGTAGTCACTGAGCATTTGATTTTATATTTCTGGAAGCTCTTGACTGATTTGGGTGACCGGTAGCGGTACCACATCACTTCTGGAATCAGCCAACCGCAGAATATCCAGCTCTCTGTCCTCTGGTTGGCTGGTTCTGACTCGGGATGACGGGAATCAGGGGGAGAAAACGAGGGAAAAGACGGACTAGGTTCAGAGGAAGGTTGTATCAGTACGCCCTGCCCCTTGCTGTCACAAGTGCCTCCTGAACTGGGTTTTAAATGAAACAGAACCATGTCCAGGACCTTCCAGTGCTCCTCCAGTGATACTCCACAGCCATTGGCTCATCTGTGTCCGAGGAGGCGGGGCTTACTGATAAATGGTTTTGTTTAGATGGAAATGATCCTTATAAGCTGAGCTTCCTTCTGTGTGTTTGGAGTGAATAGGGAATAAGAGAGAATAATTGATCAAGCTCTATAACCAATAACGGCTTCAGTGATCTGGTTTAATCTGGCCCGGATGGGAGGACTCTCGTAACGATCGAACAGCCAAATTGATTGAACCTTTCATCTGGATTAACTTGAGTCCGCGATGGCTCGTATAACCTTCCTCCAATATGTTGAGGATTGCTCAAGAGTCGGAGGAAACAAGAGACACTTCCTTTAATCTGATCAGTATTTTAACCAGGAGACTCTAGAAAGAAGCAGAACATTCATGGAGGCAGATGTGGGTTTAAATCCATCTGATGTAAACATGTTCAACCTTCACACACACACACACACACACACACACACACACACACACACACACACACACACACACACACACACACACACACACACACACACACACACACACACACACACACACACACACACACACACACACACACACACACACACACACACACACACACACACACACACACCAGCATGCAGTGATGTCCTGAGGTCTGGACCTGCTTGCTCGGTGCCGGCGCTGCAGCAAACAGAGAGCATGCTCCACGTCCACAGACACACACCACCCAGAACCAGCGGGCTCACAGCCGGGCCCAGGGCCGGGCCCAGCACCTCGGGGCCCTGGGCCCGGCCGGGCCCTGCGTGGTTCTGGGGGTTGATTCAGCATGCATGTGAGAGTGATTGGGTCCAGAGTGAAGCTGTGATGAGGGGCAGCGGGGCATGGGGGGCAGAGATGTGGGTTATTGGCACATCTACACGGTGAGGGGGCTGAGGTTTGTGCACGAAGACTCATAACAGTCCCATCTGGGGCGACGGCTGGACCAGAAACACAACCTCCTGCTCAGAGAACCCAGAGCAGAGCTGACCTGGACCAGCTCCCTCTGAGCACATACGTGTGTGTGTGTGTGTCCCTGTGTGTGTCTGTGCAGGTATGTGTGTGTGTCCGTGTGTGTGTATGTGTGTGTGCATGTAGGTGTTTGTGTGTGTGTCACTGTGTGTGTGTGTCCGTGTGTGTGCAGGTGTTGTGTGAGTGTGTGTTTCTGTCCCTGTGTGTCTGTGTGTCTGTGTGTGCAATTGTTTGTCTGTCTCTGTGTGTGTGTGTGTGTGTGTGTGTCCGTGTGCATCTGTGTGTGTTTGTAAAGGCCGTCAGCTGTTGTGCTGCAGCTGCTCGTCGTCGCCACCAGAGGGAACTCTTATCAAGTCAATAACCACAGACAGACAGGGACAACAGCCCACGCTGACAGAGACAACTGGAACAGGCACTTTCTTTTCTTCCATATTTATTAAATGTCATCCGTCTGTACTGAGGCAGCCGCGGACCCGCGTCACCCAAACCTCCCTCCGTCTGTGACAGGATGAAAGTGTTCATCCGCACACGTGCAGTCAGTCGACACCCTGCACCTCCGTGAGTGTGAGTGTGTGAGTGAGTGTGTGCGTGCGTGTGTGTGTGTGTGCTGAGCGGGGTCGTCCCCGTGGACGCTGTAGTGCACGTGGTGTGCAGCAGGGACATGCACATGAAAGCAGTGTGTGGGCCGGGCCGGTCCGGGCCGAGGGGGCCGTGGGCGCGGTGGGGGGTTAGGGGGTGTAGGCGTGGTCGGGGCGGGTGGAGAGGAGCCACACTTACCAGATATCTGGGGCTGGATGCCGGGCTGGTCGCTGGTGCTGAGCAGCTGTGTCTGGATGGTCTCCACCACGCGCTTGAAACGCCGGCTGGGTCCTGAGGAGAAACGGTCAGAGTCTGGGGGTCACGGCCCGGTCCAGACTGGTTCACCTCATCTGTGACTGCATTTACATGCATCAATAACCCTTTTAAAACCGGAATATCAGCAATAACCCGGTTTTGCACGGCCATGTAAACACCAATAACCCCTTTGAATAACCTGAATTTGCTCATATTCCGGTTTTTAAAAACCGGAATATGACCCCTGGGTTATTCCTTTTAAAACCCGAATATTCGGTCATGTAAACGCCTAACGGAATATCCCCATCAAACGGAACAGGAATTTGTTTTCTGCGCATGCTCTGTTCACAAGGAATCTTGCTCTTTTGAGTCCAGGAAGTTCTTATAAACATGGAGAAACACAAGACCACGCCACACTGTTGGAATGAGGAGGAGACTAATCATTGTATAAATGTAATGAAGGATATGAACATTTCTGCATTTGTAGACGGTAGAAAGTCCCGGGATAGCGAGATTTACAAGAAGGTGAGAGAAAAGTTGCTCGAAGCAGCATTTGTTTTGAATTTGGATACAGGAAGAAGAAGCAGAAATAACGGGAATTGCATCATGATGTTCTCCACGCATCGCAGGTTTGATCCAGATATCCCGAATGATTAATTACCATGTAAACGGACTATTGACCTTAACCCGAATTTTGACTGCATGTAAACGTAGTCTGTGTGTGTGTGGGGGGGGGGGTTTACCTGAGAGCAGGGTGAAGGTGACCGAGTAGATGCCGTTCTCCTTGGTGGCGCCGGTGCTCTCCGTGTACGTGATGTCCACCTGGAACTTGACGGGCTTCTGGAAAACCGTGGGACCGGCCGTGGACTTGTACTCGGCCCGGAAGCTGGTCTGGGAGATGACGCTGTGGCTCAGGCTGGGGATCTGTGGGGGAGAAGAGAGCAACGCTGGAGTCAGACGGGGGGGAGGCTGCAGCAGACGGACGCGCTGACATGGACGTGTTGCATTCTAACGCGCCGCGGCGTTTTGCAGCGTCTGCGTCTGAGTCGACACCGACAGCAGGCCGAGGACTCAGCAGCCGGCGGCGACAGTTTTAAACACATTCAGAAGCTATTTAAATACTGGGCCGCTCGGCTCGTATACTGAGGCTACAGTCCTCCTGCAGCAGTCGCAGGTTCGAATCCCGGCCTGTGTACCTTTGCTGCATGTCATCCCCATTCTCTCTCTCTACCCCCTTCCTGTCTGCAACTACAATAAAGGGCCACTAGAGCCCAAAATAATCTTTAAAAAAAAGAAAAGGGCTATCTAAATAAGCCGTCTTCACCAGCACCAGGTCGGACCTTCAGAACCGCTCAGTTCTTCCAAACAAAGATCCAACAAGATGCTGGAAACGTTGCTCAGAGATCTTTTTACCCCGGTGGGAATAGTCGTTATCCTGCTGAAGACGTGATGGAGGGAAGGAGCCGTGGCTTCAATACCATCAATACCAGAACACCACCAGCCCGAACTGAAACTCGGATGGATCCAGGTTTTCACGTTCTTCAGACTAAAGTCTGAAATCTGAGGGTCGTTTGCAGAAACGTAAGAGGAAGAAGAAAGAGACTCACGGAGAGGAAGGCGTGGACGATGTCGGCCTTGATGGAACTGAGCGGTTTGTCCCTGATCACGATGAAGATCTGCTCCTCCTTCTCCAGGTTGATGAAGTTCCCGAACCACGACTTCTTAGCCAGCCTGCAGTTAAGAGACGTGGTTTTGTTTACCGGGCAAAAAAAAAACACAAGGTCACGATTAGAAGGATCCAAACACAATCCAGCATTTGAACTTGCAGGACAAAGTCACACCGACCCCCTGTCTCAGGTCCATTACCGACCACTAGGGTCCAGATCCAGACTTACTGGTCCTTACAGATAATATCAGTACAAATAAACACTTTTTTATTTCCTTATTTAGGTCCTTGTTCTCTTCAACATTAGTTCTCAGGTCCCTCCCACCACATGATCTAATGGTGCTTTCCCACTAGTACCTACTCGGCTCTACTCATCACATCTCAGCTCAACTCGCATCGTCATCTACGCCTACGTTTACTCTGCACTGTGCAGCTCGAGTACCGAGTTCCAGCCAGACTCGGCTCATTAAGACCTACTTTTGCCCGTCTTTGCTTTACAATGTCAGCAGAAACGCGGGAGGATAATAGTGACTTGTTTAGTGAACAGTTTCAGACGGCGCCTATAATGATGCTATTGTTCTATAACAGTGCAGCACGCAGCTTCCAACGCAGATTACCCAAAGTTTGGGTGGCAAAACCATGACATTGATCCATGAAGCAAACAGCGGCTTTGTTTGGGACTCGTGGGTTTAGAGCTGCAGTGAATCCTGTCCACAAAATGAGTTAAAAACATGCTGAAGGTGTGGGGGTGTGTGGCAGTGGTACTCACTCTGGAGACGAGTCCGGGGTGAGGCTGGACATGTCCTCCTGGGTGGGAACTGTGGGTGCAAACAGAGGTCAGAGGTCCGAGGACAAGGACAAACCCTTCCAGGTGGGGTACAGACAATGCTGGATATAAACAGCTGCTGAACAGCTGTTCTCGCTTTTCCTGCTCTGCTCAGCTGGAGGGTCCCCCCTTTTGATCCAGGTCCTGGTCCAGGTTTCTTCCCTCCCAAAGGGGAGTTTTTCTTGCCACTGTTTGGCTTAAGGTTTTTCACCCACTACACTGCAAAAACTCAAAATTTTACCAGGAATATTTGTCTTATTTCTAGTTAAAATCTCTCATTTTTAGTCAGAAAAATCTCATTACACTTAAAACAAGTCATTACCAGAAAAATAATTTGTTATTTGACAATTTTCACCTGTTTCAAGTAAATTTTCACAAGTAGAAAAATCTGCCAGTGGGACAAGATTTATCTTCTCATTACAAGCAAAAAAATCTTGTTTCACTGGCAGATTTTTCTACTTATTTTAAGTGAAAATCTACTTGAAACAGGTGAAAATTGTTGTTTTTTCCAGTGATGAGTCTTGTTTTAAGTGTAATGAGATTTTTTGGACTAAAAATGAGACATTTTAACTAGAAATAAGACAAATATTCTTGTTAGGATTTTGCAGTGTAGGGGAGTTTTTACCTGCCGTTGTTTGTGTAATAATTACTCAGGGATCATGTTCTGGTCTCTGGAACGTGCCTAGAGACGACTTGTGTTGTAATAGACGCTATTTGAATTGCTGCAGAGAGTTAGGGTGCAAACGCCCGTCACCGTGGATACGAAAACCTGCCCTCATTTTAGTTCAGTCTGCAGCGTTTTCATGGCTCTATTACGGCAGCGTGCAGACAACTTCAAAACCAACATGAGAAAGAAAACCCCAGCAGCCCTGCAGCCTGTAATGAGGTGCTAATGTTCTTTACGAGGCTGCAGATTGCCACGATAAGGTTGGCTGCAGGTGCTCTCAACGCGCCGTCAAGAGGATTGGAAACTCCCCCCGGAGCTACAGGGATGCAGTCCCTCACAGAATCGATTATCACCCAGATAAGAAAGATATGACATCATAAAATCCGACCTGACTTAATCAGAGCGTTTAATGCGCCCCCCCCCCTCCCCCCGGCCCCCCCTCCCTCCCACTCACCTTGCATTTTCCGGCGGTGGAAGCGCGGCGAGCCCAGGAAGCTGTTCTTGATGGAGTTGAGGCGCGTCCTCCAGGGCATCCCCCCGATGGAGGGGCTGGGCGGCGGCGTGGGGCTGGGCGTGCCGGCCGGGCTGTCCTTGGGCGTGTGCACGGGCGTGCCTTTGGGGGTGGGGAGAGGGCTCCCTCTGGGGGAAGGGTGGGGGGTCACCTGCGTGGTGGGGACACATTTGCCGTTGTGGTCAGGGTGCAGGTGGGGACGGCGGAGGGGGGACATGGGGGGCACCGGGGACAGGGCGATGGACAGCTTGGGGGGGACGGTGAGGGGCGGGTGGCGCCTCACCCGGGGGCTGTTGGGGATGCAGGGGGCCAGGGGCGCGCACGGGGTGGTGGGCTCAGATTTGGGGGCGCCGGGCGCCTGCACGGTGTTGGGGAGCGGGTTGGACCGGGTGGTCTGCAGGGGCTTCTCAGACATTCGGGGCTTGGCGGGGAGGGTCTGCGTGCGGGGGTGCATGACGGGGGACCCCATCTTGGGGTGGAAGGAGTTGGGGGGCCGGGGCCCCACCCCGTTGAGGCGGACCCCGGGGGAGTGGGTGGGGCTGCAGTTGGGGGACTGACACAGGTTCGGGGACTGGGGCGGGACGAAGAAGCGCCGGTTGGGCTGCGATTGGCCATGCACCGTTACACACCACAGCAGGGGCAGCCAATGAGAAAGCAGCGGGGACACCACGGCCCAAAAAACGGTTCATTCCCGAGAGAAACAAAACAGAACCAAATAAAATAAACGGCAGGAAATGAATAAGGAGCACACGGGTGGAGAAGTGGAGCAGGCAGGGAGTGGTGAAAGTGCATGAAAGAAAGAAAAACAGAACATGCCATTAGCAGAGTGATTAGCCAATCAGGAAGCAGCAGTGGAGCATTCACGATGCGCTGGCGGCAGGGATGGACCGAGTCCAAACGTGACACGCTGTGAAGCTTGCCCACGTGTAACCTGACATCCCATAATCCACACTACACCGGAATTTCCCTTCATTCCTGAACATGAATCAGCGTTTTTACTTCACGGCCCGCTATCAGTCTCAGTGTTGAAAGGAACGTCATCTAGTCCGCAAAAACCACCCAAAGTAACGTTGGACTCGCGTCCCGGTTGTCTCTTGTGACAACGATGAAGCTCACAGAGCGGCACCTCGGCCAGCAAGAGGCTGGAGAAAATGGGAGCGAGCGAGCAAAAGAGCGAAAAAGAGTAAATACGTGGGAGTGTTGTAAAAGAGGGATGTTTAATTGCGTTGGAAACTCATTTGGAAACTATCCCACCTCATATATATGTTTAAAAAAAACAAAAGCTTCATACAACAAACCAGCAGAGAGGAGCTCAGCGGGTCTGAAACCAGGCCGTCTGTCCGGGCACTCCGGTCTCAGAGCAACATCGGACAGTGTGTAAAAAGGTTTTCTGCGCGGATGCTTCTACGTGGATTTATTTATTTTGATCGGATTTAAGAATCTGTCACATTTCTTAATTCATTTTTAAAAGTTTGTAGTTTTGTTACGAGGGACGAAAGGACAAGTTGCTGAGATGCTGCAGATTGAACCCCAAACATGTATTAATGTCGTTTTCTTTAATGGTCTACACACCCAAGACTTCAACACTGATGTAAAAGATTTATTTAACAACTTCAGGGACTAAAATGAGTCAATGAACACGTTTTATATGCAGCTTTGCACATTTTTATTCTTCCATATTGAACAGGAATCTTTTCCTGTTTCAGGTCAGTTAGAATAATGGATTTTTTTTACTTTGTTTAAACTTTACACACTCCTGGTTAATATTTGGTAGAACTGCCTTTAATCCGTTTATCTTGGTCCGTTCTCCCTGACAGAACTGGTGGGTCCGAGTCTCTTATGTGCGACTTTTTTGTACCTTTCAGAGCAGTTTTGGTCTTGAACTAAAGTGTATCCATTTCTTTCACTTCATCAGGTCCTACACAGCTAATCTGGAGGTATGTTTGGGTCATTGCTAGAGTATGTTACTTTGATTTATCCACAGAAACCTCTGTTTGGTGAAGTCCACCAGTTCCTGCTGCAGGACAGCAGCCCCATGACATGTACTGCCTCCCCCGTGCTTCACAGTGGGGATCCTGTTCTGAGGCCTTCAAAATTCCTCATATGATATTTATAAAAGAACGGATTAAAGATATTTGTTTCGGTGAGGAGCTTCAAACTGTGATTGTGACTTATGGTGGTCCAGCAGCAGCGGGTTTCACACCAGTCCACTTAATGTAGGTTTGACTTTGAAGATGATACGAAAAGTTCAAATTTTTTTAACATTTTACAAAAAAGAAAATAAAAGTCAGAATACTCGACTGACCCGAAGGAGGAACGTTTTCTTTACCTTGTAGTGCGATGTGGAGGAAAAACACAACAAACGGCACAAACGTTTGGATCAGCAATATTGTGCATTAACAGTTTTGGAAGTTGGGAGAGTAAAGTAATGTTCTCCATGAGGTGAGGTGACCTCCATTCAGCTACCGACTAAAATCTGCCGCCTCTTCAGTTTGCAGTCTGATAAGCAGAGAAATAATGTGCTGCACTGACGGATGAAACAATAGCGCTCATTATGAAGATAGAAAATGTTTGATGATGTACGGCCTGCGTCTTTGCTGAGTTACTGTTAAGCTCTCCGTCTCCGCCGCAGCAGTTTTTAGGCATTTCGCTCCAACCTGCGGCTAAAAACGCTGCCAGTCTGCTCCAGGTGGGAGCTCATCGCTGGATCTCATCCGGAGTTTAGCCTCGGACCTCCGATGGATCTGGTCCCGCTTCATCCTAAGCTCCGTGTGACGTATGTTACAGGTGGCCGTATTTTCATTATTTCACTTATCATTCATCAAGTCTGCAGAAATCTACCGTCGTCGAAGGATAAGTGGCACTACGTCCAACGGGCTTACGATGAAGTCCACGGCAGCTGATGAGAGGTGAACGGACAGCATGCCGGCGGAGCCAGCCAGCGAGATGCATTGTGGGAAACCAGTCGGTGTGTGGGAGGGACGGAAACTCACCCTGGGACTGCTGAGAGGACTGGTGGACAGACCGGAGGACGCCCCGCTGATCGACCGCGACCTGCACACACGAAGAAACATGCTCAGAAAGGAAACGAGACGGAGGACACACACACACACTCACGCACACAAACATGCACGCACGCACAATTCACCGGTTCACCGGACATACATGTTTTTGGACTGTGGTCAGAAGCTGAAATATCCCAGAAAACCCACAAATCCAACATATTAGGAAGGAATTTTAGAATTTTCACTAGCAAAGAAATGTATGTGAATTAGGGGCGTGGTCTTTTGATTGGCAGCTGACACAGCCATTGAAAAGCTGTCATAATGTCACCACTTGCTGCTGTTCTGTCCTCAGAGCTGTGATTAAAACCCAACAGAACATTCTGTTGGTTGTATTGTAGGTTTCACCAACACCACCGTGGTCGTGGGTGGAAGCAGCAGCAGGTGTGTTGCGTAAAAGCAGCTGTTATTGCTGATTTTGGTCCTGCTGCCAACGTTCACCAGCAGCTCCACAGCTGGAACCAGGACTAGCATGAAGGGTGGGTTCCAGCTTCCAGAGAAAAAAAACACATACCCTACCTATAATAAACTCAATTTCTCAGTAAAGATGAGCAATGCAGAACTAGAACTATCCTTGTGGCTCATGAAGCAAGATGTTTATCAACCTCAGCAGTTTTTGATGAAGACACAACAAAGGCAGAAAAGCAGAGAAGCGCGACAGCAGATACAACGCGGTACTGGGCAGAACGGGGGTAAAAGATGTGTGTAAGAGTGAAGGAGGTGACGTTCCCCACAGGTGCATCATGGTCTAAATCAAGAACCCTGAGCTGCAGGATCTGCAGGATGTGCAGGATCTACCAACAACACTCAAATAAGGACAACATCCTCCGTTAATATCACAATTAATGGAGTTCAGACCCAGCAGCCTTTTAACACACACACACACACACACACACACACACACACACACACACACACACACACACACACACACACACACACACACACACACACACACACACACACACACACACACACACACACACACACACACACACACACACACACACACACACACACACACACACACACACACACACACACACACACACACACAAATCAAATGCAAAATTCATTAGCGTGCCTCTTTTCTTCTCCTCATGAGCTTTTTCATTTTTCATTTACGTGTCATTAACTTTTCATATTCCCTTTCTTCTCCACCTCACTTTTCCCAAATGTTGTTACACACACACACACACACACACACACACACACACACACACACACACACACACACACACACACACACCATGCAGACCTGCTTACATCTTTGAGGACATTTGGATTTAATTGCTCATGAACAATTTGACTTTGTGGGTGTTAAAAATTAAAACAGTAAATCATAATTAAATATTCTTGGACTCCACTAGACACACACACACACACACACACACACACACACACACACACACACACACACACACACACACACACACACACACACACACACACACACACACACACACACACACACACACACACACACACACACACAGCAGAGACGCCATTATTGTCATTAAATCATCTTCAGCAGCTGTGTCTCCGTTTGAGACGGGGCTTTCGGCTCCAACCCTCGGGGGCGATGGCGGTGCTTCTGAGCTTCTCAATAATTCTGCCGTAAACATTTCTACTTCTCTGAGCCTCGTTTGGTGCTGATTAAAGAAATAATAAAAAAAATCTAAATCTTGAAACGTTTGTGCTCGTCACAGAGCTGTTGTTTACCCCGTTAAAACCGGATGAAACCCGTTTAAGCCGAGCCTCCTCCGTGTGTCTTCTCTTCTTAGGCAGACTCATTCTTGCGCCTGTTAACATAGAGCTGATGTAAAAAAGCTCCAGTTTTGTCTCATCTGTCCAAAGGACTTCTGGATGTTGTTCTTCCAACAGCAGAGTCCTCCCCGGGGGTCCACTTTGGTTCCAACGGTGATGGACCGTGCGATCTGACACGAGGTATTTCTCTGCAGAACATTTACGCTTTTTTATGGCCTAGGTGCCTGGATGTAAGAGCCGCTTTCTGGAAAGATGTCAAATTATATCAACTCTTGTTGCAACCCGAGGAACATAAAAAAAAAAGTGTGAAAGAAGAGACTGGTCGTGTATGTAATGAAAGGTGTTTTCTGATTGTGTTGTACGTATGTTGACCGTCGTCGTAAGAAGAGAGGAGCCAGTGTTTGTAGTGACACTTCCATTCCACGAGGAAGACCCGGACACTTCCAGCCCGTGATGAAGACCCGGACACTTCCAGCCCGTGAGGAAGACCCGTACTGATGCTGTACATGCAACTGAATCTGTCTAGTTACACTGTTCAAACCTTCCTGGTCAACTTCTGCACAAATCAGTGCACTGCCCACATGCGCACGCAACGTGGAGTCACACTTCGTTTTCCTGTATGTAAGGACACACGTTGGTGGGATTTCCCTTTCTTCCTTGGGCCAGTATGTAAAGGCCAGTGGAGTAAAACTGGTGGCCCACTTTTAGAGAAATGTTACAGGACACAGGTATGAAAGCGGCTACTCAATTAAAAAAACAGACATTTCCTGTGTACTTTGTACACATGGTGCACTGAAGCGTCACTTCAGACAACGCCAGCATTTATAAACTTCTGACACTCGTACTGGTCGCCTCCAAATTCTAGTTCAACCTATTTAGGGACATAAGACGGGCGCTGACCTTTTCATGTAGCTGCCGGTGAGAAAATGTGGACGAATATTCACAGAAATGTCCAACTTAAACATTTTCTGACCCACAAATGGTGCATGGATCGGCAGCTCTATCAGGTGCTGAAGTGTCCTGGTTCAGGACTCTGAACCAACAACAGAGAAACCAACAGGTCGATGAAGGAAAGGCTGGAGGAAGCGGATCCATCCCAGATCCATCCCAGACAGGTTTGTTTTCTGCTGTATTTTCACCCCAACCTCAGTCCCCAGTGGAAAAGCAGAAGCCCCACAGTGAAAATATCCTTTTAACTCGCAGCTCTTTCAAAAGTGTGTGGGTGTTCATGTTCTGGGTAGTTCTGGTCCAAAAGCACCTCGTCACTGCTTGTAATCAGAGTGGATGTTTCTGCCGCGCTGACTAACACTGGGGAGGTGTTGAACAGCTGCCAGCGTGCAGCGGCGCTCCGTTAATGACGAGGCGAGACTCTCCACACTGTCGGCCTCTTCAGAAGACGAGCGCTGATTAACATGCAGCTCATTAACTGTGACACCCATCCGGTCCGAAAACCAGGACGCCGCAGCCGGCAGGTCTTTGAAGACGCTAAATTAATTCCTGGTCCATCGTCGGCGTGCGTGTGTGTGTTGGACGGAGACGCAACAAGCCGGATTTGCTGGATCTCCCCAGTTAGATGATGAGTGAGAGAAAGGGCCGCCGAGTGCCACGGGGAGCCTCATTTCCATCTGCATTCCTGCCAATTAAATCCTGCTCATCTCCATCCCAGCGCACGCTCAGACACGCTCAAACATACGCTGCGAGGTCAACCACACAGACGAGCTGCCACTGCCATAAGCTGAGGTGTTAGGAGGGAAGGAAGTGAAGGAGGGAAGGAGACAGAGTCAGAGCAGGAGGACGATGACTGGCAGGAGAAACGTCCAACAGGAAGTTGGTGGAAAGAAGAAACAACGCTCCTCCTCACAGACGAGAGGAAGGTTTGACTGTTTTACTAGTTCTGGGTTTCTGTCCGGCGCCATGGTAATGCCCGACTCTGGAGGACGGGTTTGTGAGGGGAACAAGAGTGGAACGTTTCATTAAAGACCAACGCCCACGTCTGGATCACAAACCCTACGGCAAGCGTGAGCGGCACCTCGCTTCCTCTCTAGGGGAACAGTTTTCTTTTCTTCTTATTTTTAGTTTCTCCAAGACGTCAGGCGATACAGTGACAATACAACAAATCCATCATCCCTCCATCATCCCCCTCTCCATCTATCCATCCATCATCTCTCCATCATCCTTCCATCCGTCCATCCCCCCATCATCCATTCATTCCTCTATCCATCCATCCTTCCATCCATCCATCCATCCCTATATCCATCCATCATCCATCCATCCAACCCTCTATCCATCATCCATTCATTCCTTTATCTATCCATCCATCCATCCATCCATCCATCTCTCCATCCATCCATGCATCCATCCATCCATCCATCCTCTTATCTCAGCTCTCTCTTCACCACCACAGCCGGACCAGAGTCCACATATCTGCAGACGCTGCACCTTCAGGCAGCACCGTCACCCCGACCCCGAGAGGACGGCCAGCCTTTCTGACTGAGGACCACGGTCTCCGATCGGAGGTGCTGATTCTCATCGCTGCTGCTTCACACTTTGAGCTTCTCCAGTGAGAGCTGGAGGTGCCTACATGATGAAGCCAACAGGGCTGCATCCTCTGCAACAATCAGAGATGGAATCCTGCCACCACCAAAGAAAGTCTCTGAGCAGTAAACTTCACAACTGTCTTGGACGATTTCCACTTGTGAATTTTCTTTTTTACTCTAAAATGACAAATGGTTTGAAAAGCCCCTTCTCTAAGATCACTGCTGAAGTCTTTCCTCTTTGGCGTTGTGTGCACACACAAATCAAGAGCATTTGATCAGCAGCAGCCGGCTGCTCTTTGGATACGTTTTTGCAGTACATAGTAGTCATGTATTTGTTGTTAGTCTGAGGTTGCATTTATGTCATTTATCAGCTTGTTAGAACAAGATGAATTATGATTAAACCCTTAAGAAGCCAAATCTAAAGTAAAACACTAAAAACACATGAAGAACTTCAGCTAGAAATAAAATAAAGATCAAAAAACAAAAGCACAAAAACGAACACAGCACATGGACGGAGATTAAGGGAGCGGACGGTACCTTTCCTCCTTGCTGCAGTTAGAGTTTGTGATATCCAAGCTTTTACTGAAAACGGATTTGCTAAAAAAATCAAATAAAAATAAAAAAGACAGACAATCAAGAGACAAAAGAAAGGCAGTCACATAAATGGGAAATCTGGAGTTCTGCATGCAAGATAGTAATCGAAAGTACAAACTCAAACACTCGGGACACAATAAGAAAACACAAACCACCTCGGGATTAAGACAACAGCAGGAGTCACGAGCGTGCAGACGGAACGCAGGGGAGAAGCATGTTCATGCTCAAATCAGGAGATGATTTCAGGTGTGTCTCTACATGAATCTGCAGCATGTTCACTCTCAAATCAGGAGATGATTTCAGATTAGTCTCTACATGAATCTGCAGCATGTTCACTCTCAAATCAGGAGATGATTTCAGGTTTGTCTCTACATGAATCTGCAGCATGTGGAAGCTCAAATCAGGAGATGATTTCAGGTTTGTCTCCACATGAATCTGCAACATGTTCACTCTCAAATCAGGAGATTATTTCAGGTTTGTTTCAACATGAATCTGAAGCATGTTCACTCTCAAATCAGGAGAGGATTTCAGGTTTGTTTCTACATGAATCTGCAGCACGTTCACTCTCAAATCAGGAGATGATTTTAGGTTTGTTTCTACATGAATCTGCAGCATGTTGAAGCTCAAATCAGGAGATGATTTCAGGTTTGTCTCCACATGAATCTGAAGCATGTTCACTCTCAAATCAGGAGATGATTTCAGGTTTGTTTCTACATGAATCTGCAGCACGTTCACTCTCAAATCAGGAGATGATTTTAGGTTTGTTTCTACATGAATCTGCAGCATGTTGAAGCTCAGATCAGGAGATGATTTCAGATTAGTCTCTTCATGAATCTGCAGCATGTTGAAGCTCAAATCAGGAGGTGATTTCAGGTTTGTCTCCACATGCTCTGTCAAGGCTGCAAAGTCACAATTATAACAACAACGTGCACTTCAGTATTACCACTGTGGCTCTAAGGTTTGTGCTGTTATGTTATTGGTTCTGGTCTGGTGTTGGTTCTGGTCTGTTATACACAAACCCACGACATGAGAAATCTGTTTTAAGGTTCTGACCGCCCTGACTGAACGTTTGCACAGACGACTGCTTGCTGCTGTTTTCTTTTAAGTTTATAAAATTCGACAACCAAGCATCAAACATCCGTCAGTTGACGGAGCAGAATGTCGTCTCCTAACACAGTCCCTGTTTCTGACTAGATTGTCTGTATTCATTAATACTATATCGTCAGTATTTATTAATACTAGATTGTCAGTATTCATTAATATTATATCGTCAGTATTCATTAATATTGTATCGTCAGAATTATATCGTCAGTATTCATTAATATTGTATCGTCAGAATTATATCGTCAGTATTCATTAATATTGTATCGTCAGAATTATATCGTCAGTATTTATTAATACTATATTGTCAGTATTCATTAATACTAGATTGTCAGTATTTATTAATACTATATTGTCAGTATTCATTCATACAAATATCGTCAGTATTCATTAATACTAGTTTGTCAGTATTCATTAATACTAGATTGTCAGTATTCATCAATACTAGTTTGTCAGTATTCATTAACACTAGATTGTCAGTATTCATTAACACTAGATTGTTAGTATTCATTAATACTCTGCTGAAATGTGGTAACAGGTAGTCAAACACATCACTTCCTGCTGCAGACAGGAACTCATATGGGTTTCTGACATCATCCTGAACGTTCTCGTTTCTTCTCTCACCCGTAAGTCAGACAGTCACCGTCTGAAGGATCCGTGTGGTTGGTGTTGATCTTCAGGGTGTTAGTGGGCCCTTTTCATCAGTACTCCGACTCCCCGTCAGTGCAGATTCATTTCTCCGGAGCTGAACACCTGAGCTAAAGCTGGCGTGGGATCCGTCGGAGTGGCGGGTCCAGACTGAACAAGGACTTCGGTGGGGATTTCAGCTTGAAAGGGAACAATTTCCCTGTTAAATAACTGACGCGTTAAGGACGGCGAGGATTGTGGGGAGTGTCAGGGCGGGTTCACGGCTCTAACCGCAGACCTTCACAGAGCTGTCAGCTGATTACATCATCCATCACCTGTCCCATCGCTTCTGCTTCATTAGCAGGGACGCCGCTTCTGGATTAAATGTCCGTGTGAAAGAAAAACGGAAAAATACAAAACCTCTACTGAAACAACAGTCACTTGGGCTAAGGAGGTGTGTCTGAGACAGGAAGTGAGGATAAAATAGGTAAAACGTGACTTAAAACACCAAATCATTTACGAACAAATGAATCCGCTGAATCTGATTCCAAAGCAGACTAATAGTGATTAACAGTCAATACTGGCATTTTGAGAGGCATTGTGAAGTTATCGTACACTGCTGATTTTTATCGTACCAATACGATAATCTTTATCGTATCAATACGATAATCTTTATCGTAGCAATACAATGATTGTTATCGTACATCTGGCAACACTGGTCCGCAGGTCTGACTAAATTAAGTCTTTATTTATAAACACTGAGTCTTTTACTTTATAACATTTAAAATGATCAATAC
The DNA here is from genome assembly GCF_033807715.1 of Cololabis saira. Classification (NCBI taxonomy): domain Eukaryota; kingdom Metazoa; phylum Chordata; class Actinopteri; order Beloniformes; family Belonidae; genus Cololabis; species Cololabis saira. The sequence goes on along the minus strand of NC_084588.1, from coordinate 10,753,276 downwards.
TACACAGGAAACACTAATCACGTATATCTTGTTATCCACTACATTTAGGAGCGGTGAGAAGACTGCAACTTACTAATTTTACTCTGTAAGGGGAGTAAAAACGTACCGGACAGCTAGATTTTATAAAACAAGAAACAACTGTTACGGGAGTTTGTAAGCTCGCTGCTGAAACAGAAGCCGACCTTTGAACCCTTATGGAACCCTGCGTTTTTGCTCGTGGTTTTGTAAAAGAAACGCCACCAATGGACGCCAGAAAATTTTGCTTATCGTCAATTTCACGTACCGCACGAAATTAAAAAAGAAAAATTGACTTTCTTCTGTGATCTTTTCACACCGCTGTGTTTGTGTCCTCCGACACAAATAAAACTTTAGTCCATGTTCATGAGCAGTTGACTCGTGGCTGTCTCCTGCTGGATGTGTTGCTTAGCAACCATATAACCACTAATGATGAAGGGAGGCGTGTAGGAGAGCAACGGACAGATGTACAGACACATGGAAAAGGAGCACAAAGTAGGTTTTATGGTGTTTTTGTTGAAGAGGACTAAAGAGAGACGCCAGAATCCCATCCTGATCACGTATTGATCAAACATTTTGATCGGATATATGATTCTGTTCATTAACCGTCATCATCAAGGGAAGTTTGCCTCTCAAAAATGTTGTTTTCAAACTGAAGGATTTTCAGGTCAAACCATCATCATTGTTCCATATCATAGACACAAGGATCAGTAAGAATCTCAGTAAGTGTTGTATCGATAGTCCCATCGACACCCATCGACTGTTTCCTTACAACCATGATGGTAACCGGTAACTAGACTGCATTAAACCTCCGATGTTCTGCAGCAGCAGCATCTGACTTGGTGCCTGATGTCCAAACCTGGGATGCTTCTCGTCCCATGTGACCGCATGCCTCATGCACACTGTGCACACACAAACCTGACTCTTACTCATGCACTTCACGGCCGTAACCACGTTCCATCACGGCTACGGTCAGACCGGGTCAGTGCCGGCATCGCGCTGCCCATCCCGGACCCACGGAGACGGGAACGACGTCATGTATTTAACGGCAGTTCTCTGGAGCAGGGAAAGACCTACAGCTGTGGAGGAGGCTGACAGGAGCTGTAGCTCCTTCCCTTTTTCCTGAACCGTTCTTAAATACATCATTTATCATGAATGATAATTACAAACCACCACAGTGCAGTCATGTGCAAACATCCCCCTCTTTTCATCCTATGCTTTTATTTCATTTTCATTAACACAATAAAAATGATCTGATCATGTTGAGTCCTGGTGTTAGATTTCGATGCCTCATTCTCAAACCAACAATAGATAAGATTTCTTCAGTGTGCTATTATTGATTTAACAAAAACTAAAGCCAAAACAAACACACAAAAAAATGTGGCCAATCCCAAGTACCCTTACAGCTTCCTTAGGATTTAAGATGGGGAGTAATAGTCAAGTACTGCTAAGTGATGATCCTTGATTAATCAATCATCAGCAGTTGTTTGGTTGGTTTGATTATCCGGAATATGTGTGTGTTAACACAATGCCAAAAGGCAAAGACATAAGAAATGGTCTTAGAGAATCAACTGTTGGTGCATGAATCCAGGAAAGGTGCTTAAACCTTTTCCAAAACATTTGGAGTTCAATATTCTACAGTGAGAAAGGTTATTGACAAGTTTAAAACATTTACGATCGCTGCCAATCTCCTCGGGAGTGGATGTCCCTGGAGATTTACCCCAAGATCAGACCAATCAGACAAGAGCTACTACCAGGGCCTCGCCTAGCATGTTGGATGTTAAAAAGATAAGATCACATAAAAATGTGGAAAAAAGTCGATGATATCATAATGTCGTGGACTAAATCCAGTTACATGTTCAAAAAAAAGCCAGAAGAACCAAAGCAACGTTCAGGCAGAGCTGCTAGAGGCTTACATTTTAATTATTTGAAAACAGTGGAGGAAAGTTCTCTGAATAGTTAAATAAAAAGACTCACTATGATCAGACGATTTTTTTTACACAAAAACAAAACCAAAGGATTAAGAGAGATAGTGCACACTTGGAACAACAGCAAATACCCAGAAAGCACCATGGTCCATGCACGTGGCGAGCACCAGTTCCGTCTCACCTCTGACCGTGCGTTGCCATGTCGATGGCTCTCCGGACCGGTACGGGAGAGCCTCCCTCCGTGACGGTCAGCACCTCCATGGACTTCCTCTCAGGCCTCCGCTTGCCGTGTCGGCTCAGCATGGGCGAGTCCACGCGCTTCCTGGGCGGGTCTGCTGAGGCGCCGCCAAGACAGAGGGGAGGCGAGAGAAAACAATTTAGTGGAGCAAATCAGCAGAAGAAACTTTGTTCTGTATGAATGGACCGGAGGGGTGGCTATGATCAGGGGTGGACTGGCCATCGGGCATACCGGGCATTTGCCCGGTGGGCCGATGGTGATTTTGGGCCGGGCCAAAAAGAAAAAAAAAAAAGTTTTTTTTTTTTTGGCACGGGTAGGCCCATCGGCCCATTTCGACCGCACGGGGCCTCACGCCCCAAGGGGCCTCGCGCTATGGGCCGTTTTTTTTTTTTTTTCAAATTTTTTTTTTTTTCAAATTTTTTTCGTTTTTTCCCTTATAAATATCAACAGTCACGTTCCATTACAGACCTAAATGTCTACTAGTCTGCATATCAATAAATATATGTGCAATGATGCGCGTGTCTGTTGTTCAATACAACTGCGTCAGACCAAGCGCAGACACAAGCTGCTCTGATCCAGACGGGTGGAGTTGGAACAAACTGTCACACAATGTCGAGAGAACGAGACAGAATCAAGAAATTTCCATCAGGGGATGAAAAAAGAAAAAAAACTAAAGAAAATGGAAGAGTTTAATGCCTCTCTGAAAGGCTTGTTTGATAAATTTGTTATGAAAATCACCGATCTGACCAGGTCTCAAGCAGCCGCGGGGCCCCGCGTCGAGGCAAGCCAAATGATGATGAGGCAGGGGAAGGTATCCAGTATTTTGCTAATTGGAGAGTTAAATTTGCGCATATAGACACCCGGTCCGACCCGAAAAACCCCAAAAATTTCTGCCATTCCGCGTTTAAAATGGGTTAATATATCATTGTAGATATCTGAAATGTTCTTTTTGACTAGGAAGAATTGAATTACAGATATCTGCAACACATATCCAGTCTAGCTATTAAATGTTAAAACGGCTTGCCATACAAGTTTGCTGGTCTACTCAGAAACAGTACTAAGTACATCTATAACGGGACTGGGGGGGGATGGTGTAGGTTTAGGTTTATTAGACAAGAACATACACACCAACAAGACAGTGTACAAGCTGTGTCACAAGAACGTTTGTTTTCATTCATAGGCTTCATTTTCTTTCCATCAATACCTGGTGGGCCGGTCTAGGCTCAAAATGCCCGGGCCGATTTTTTGTCCCAGTCCAGCCCTGGCTATGATTGAAGGGACGTGTTGATGGGTCGCTAGAACATCAACTCAAAGCTGATCTCCCTCATTCAAGAATTTTGGAAAGAGATTATTACAATTATATCTCTGTTCATCAAAAAGCAACTTCCTCTTTGTCCCAAGCTTTGTATTTTTGGTCGTTTCCCTGCAAGCTGTACTTTGAACGATAGCAAGAAGAAAATGTTGGTATTTTGTCTTCTAGAAACTAAACATAAAATTGCACTGTCACTGTCAAATCTGTTCCCAGACCAAGTAAGCAGAGTTGGGTTGAAGGTTTACTGCAATGCCTTGCTTTAGAGAAACTTACATATGTTGTTAAAGGGAAATATAACACATTTGAGAAGATTTGGGGCTCTTTTATGCAATTTCTGGAGGGGGAGGATTTTATTGCAGCTTTGTAGTCTACTGTTGTACTACATATTTTTTATTCTTATTTATATATATGCAACTTCTTGTTTATTTCTAATAAGGTCACTGATCACATTTTGGATGGTCGGAGCGCTATATAAGTACACAATGTGTTTCCATCTGTGTACGTACATGTTGGTCACTCATTAGCGTTAAAGGGAAATATAACACATATAACACTTTTCTTTTCCCTAAACGCCATGATGAGAATCAGTCAGTTACCACAACAGTAAAATATACCACTTAAATCTCCACATTTGGAATATCTTCAAGTGCCTATTTGTACGTATTAATGTTCCTTGTTCTGTTTTGTGTCTTTGTACTGTAATTAAAAAAGTCAATAAAAATATTTGTCAAAAAAAAAGCTGATCTCCCGCCGGTCAGCCGAGGTCAGCTGGAGGTCAGCCGAGGTCAGCTGGAGGTCAGCCGGACCAACGTACCAATCTCGTTGCGTGGCGGCAGGTTCTGATCCTCGTGGCTGGGATATCTCTCCTTCCGATCCAGCAGCAGGAAGTAGATCATCTTCTCCTGGTTGTCCCTGGAGGGAGAAGACAGTTGGATGGTCAGGAGACGAGTGCTTGCTGTTTAAGAGCAGAGGAGACGGTGCTCCATCACCCAGGACACATTAACCCCCAAGAATTCATCAAACTGTCATTTTCTTGAGCCGTCTCACGTACTCCCTAATCCCAGCCCCCTCCCTGCTCTCCTTCTAAGCTCCTTCCACCTTTCCTCCTCGGTCACTCACTCCTCTGACAGCAGGTCTTTGCTCAGCTTCTCCTTGTCTCTGAAGCAGCCCAGAGAGTGCATGCTCTCCAGGACGTCGGGATCGATCTCCTCGGCGGCCGCCAGCATCCTGATGGCCACCTTCCTGGGGACGGGCTGCTCCGGCTCCGGCTCGTTCTTCCCGGCTCTGAAAACACACATAAATCCAGCACCAGATGGATCACGATGCTTTTAAAAGAAGAAATGGAGACGTGAATGTTTTCCAGATGAGCTGCGCGGACGCTGAGCTCGGCTCCTGCTTCTCCCCTGCAGACCCGTGTAACCTAATGAGTCCACGACTGCAGAGGTTTGTTTCACAGGATTTCTTTAGGCGGTTATCATTTTTCACTCGAGGATGCCGACTGGTTCTCAGTAAATGAATGACTCAAACCCAATGACGGGACCAGTTTCTCTCGCGGGTCAAGCAGCTCCAGGAGTCATGGACTGATGGAGTCCGCAGCATCTCTGTATTTGTTTCACAAAAGGAGGAGATATCGTTTTCTTCCTTTTAACTTGCATCTCGGTCACTTTTCAGTTTCTGTCACAAGAACAGACAAATTTATCTCCTTTGACTGGAGGGTCGAGGGAAGAGCGACCGATTTGTTTTCGCTGCTGAAAATCAACCAAAAGTACGATCCAGCAGCTGATCTTTGATTACGCAGGTCTGGTCTCCCGCTCGATTCGCCGTTAAATGGATCAGTTTGAGTGCTGCAGTACCAGCCTGATGTTCCCAGGTCAAAAACTAGAAAACACTGATAGAACTAAGCTTTTTTTTACACTGGAATGTAAACTGGGATGTTATTCCTATTTATTCAATCTTGACCTATTTCGCATATGGAAACGAGAGAAAAATATACAAATATCAAACCACTGAAGAACCAGGCAGCCGACGCTGTCGGTAAAGAGCCGCCACATTTCCAGATGTTGTGTTCAGAGTCTATAATTTCTAATTAATCACATAATTCTGCTCTCTGAAGCCCAGAAATAATAAACCCGTTAGAGGCGGAGCAGCACTCTCCAGACTGATGGACGGGCGTCTTCTCAGAGAACACAGAAGGTGAGAGTGGTTTTATCTGCTCATGGACACAAACAGAGGACAGGAGGAGAGGGTGTACTCACAGGTACCACGTGTGCTTCTGGATCTGCTCCAACTGCAACAGAAACCAGAGGAGAAGATCAACGTCAATGACTTTTAATAACACTTCACAAAGAAATAAACATCTGTAAAGTTGTAAAAGACTCTCTGCCGTCGGATTCCTTCTTGAGACGGGACTTAGTTCGAGGACGCAGCATTTCTGAAGGCCTGAAGAACAAAACTGCTCTCCAAGCCGACTGGACTTGTTGGACGTGGCAGCGTACAGTATCAGTGGAGGTGGAGAACATGGTTCCACATATGTTTCCGAGGGGAGAATGTGATGGATGAAGGCTGCAGTTGACATGGTTGGTAGACATGGGGAGGGGGGGAGTCCGATACCTTCCTCAGTTTGATCTGAGCTCCATCAGAACCAAGAACCAACAACCCAGAACCCAGAACCCAGACCTGCACCACCAGGTTCAGCTCGACACCACAGAGAACACACTTACACAGACTCCACGCCTCTTCCATGTGGGCGCGTCTTCTAGAAATGAACGTGCTAAATAGGGATGGGAATCGAGAAGCGGTTCTTGTTCTGAACCGGTCCCCAGTGTTTCAATTCCTTGGAATTGTTTGCAAATTTTGCAAACGATTCCCTTTTTCGATTCCAGTGCGGGCACTAAACACGTCATCACACACGTTGCATAAGCTAGTGGTCAACAGTAAACATGGTGCCCAAGCGATAAACACTGTCTGGTTACATTTCAGTAAAAAAGATGACATATGGCAACTAGCAATACCTGCCAAGTGGATATTTCATCAAAGGGAGGAAATCCTACCATCATGCCAAAACATTTGTGCAAACAGCAACCAATAACAATCTAGGGCTGGGCGATATATCGAGTATACTCGATGTATCTCGGCTTCTACTCTGTGCGATGTACAAAATTACTATATCGTGAATATTCGAGTATACATTGTCACACATTTGCTTTTAGCCGGAGGTATTAAATTACAGGCTTTTCTCACTCTCTCGTCTCTTCTCTCCTTCTCTGAGACATAAAACAAGCGCACCCTGTTACCTACGTCAGTCACGTGCTGTCGTGCGTGCATCGTTATACGACCAGCTGCCGATGTCGGCGCTGCTGTCCGGGACCGCCGGTCAGTTCCACCCAGCTTTAACTTAACTTTAATTTAACTTTAACTTTCCCAAGCGCAGCCTGTTTGTGCCGCAATTTCATCCGCGCGGTTGCTACGCACGGACTCTTTTCAAACAAAACTGGGACAGTTTAGTAAAGACGGGACGGGATGTTTTCTCCTTGCACGCTGATGCTGATGCAGCTCCAACTATCCGCTCAGTACCACATGCGTCCGCGCCGCCGAGCCTTCTCTTCCAGAGCTGAGAAAACGTCACCTAGTGTTACTTAAATGTGGCCACATGAAATCATTCACTATCATCGAAACAAAGTCAAACAAGACTATATGACGTCATATTTCTAAGAGTAATTGAAAGTGATGCAAAGTAAAGGAGGAGAGGATGAAACATTGCAATCCCTACACCTACAATAGTCTTAATATAAAGGTGCTCTAAAGGCCCCTCCTGCTCAGAGCAGCTCATTAGTCTAGTAGGAAGGAGGGGTTCCCGAGCACCCGATGGACTCTTTTCTGAAACGTGTTTTTTTGGGATCCTTTAGGTGTTTGCTTACGATTTTTGCTTGTTGCCCGAAAAAAAATTGGTCCGAAAGTTCTTTTTTGGAACCCATTTAGAATTTTTGCCTGTTAAAATGGCAAAAACGCCGATTTCCATAACTTCTGAACCATAAATCCTAGAAAGACAAACAAACACACTTTTTCTCATAATATTGACACCAGGAATCCAATGGAGAGGTTACTGGGATGGTAGAACCACTCTTTATTAGGGAAAAATGAGCTTCAAGTAGTATTTTAGGGCAAAATTACCCAAAAACGCTTGAAAATGTTTTTTTCAATCAAGTGCATCTCCCTTTTGGAAATACCTGTTGGTGTATTGTTTACACCAAAAAAAGGCCCAATTAGTCCCCTTCCCAACGAGGTACAACTTGTAAGAAATCTGTATTTGTGGAATGAGTAATGAAGCAAAATGCGGGGGATGCAACCCATTTAGAATGCTTCGAATGTTCAGTAAAATGGGCGTGTCTTCCCACTGTTAAGTGTTTAGAATGTTCAGAATTTGAAATCTCAAACCAACTGTAGCATCAACTGTCAACTGTCAAACACAAGCAAACTTGAACAAGGAGTGTAAGTATTTTCTGAATGTTTTATCATTTCTAATATAAGGTTATATCTTATCATTTTTGCTAATATAACATTATACATGGTTGTTTTTCTTATATTAGAGCCAGAGGTAATACATTCTTCAAAATAGCTTCATTTCTATTTGGTTAGCTGGACAAGCTAACCAATTAGCATGTTAGCTAGCTTTTTTCATTGAGGTTAGCTTTTAACTCTTACTGTTTTGCTTGTATTTTGTAGGTTTTAACTAACAGTAGGGTACGCTAAAAGAAATGTGACATACAGTAAGTTCGATTATCCAGGCCTTTTTTTAAATAATTTAGTCCAGTGGCACTAATTGTATTTTTTTATATTTTCGTTTTTTCTGTGCCCAGTGATGGATTAATAAAACATGAGAAGTGCAAAGAGACTGCATGATCAGACTTCTGATGTGTCTGAACCCCCACTAAAAATCCAATCATATACCTGTGTATTGCACACCCCAAGTCCATCGCCTGGGAACTTCATTTGCTTCAGTGCCTCCAAAAATGACCCCAAAGAAAAGTTGCATCACCTTCTTCAAATACGAGACAAGAGACAAGCTGAGCCAATCGACTCACCTTTTCGGATGAAGGCAATTTGTGATCTATTGCCAGAAACCCTAGATGGTGTCAACCTGGACAGTACTGGTTATCACAGGAACTGTTACTTAAATTTCACATCAAAGCTTGATCAACTAAAAAACAATTCTCATCAGCTTGAAGTAACAGACAACAAGTACTCTTCCCGAAAGTCACACCCAGCCACAGGCTCTGCATTTCCAGTAGAATGTATATATTGTGACACAGATGAAAAGAAATTCAATGGAAAAATCCGAAGGACTGTCCCATTTACTTGGAAAAACAATGGTGCCGCATGGAAGCGCATTGAACCTATGGCTGAAGCTTTAGGGAAAAGCAGTCTGCTCCGCAAAGTGAAAAATGAAGACCTGTATGCGAAAGGGGCTCGCTATCATGTCACCTGCTGGAAAGCCTTACAAGTAGAGTACTTGAATCATTCTAAGAAGCTGACAAAGGAAGCCTCAGGTCAGAAACTGACAATCTCTGCGCACCTTAAAGCATACAACGTGGTGAGGGACCACATTAAAGAGCAGGTCATAGAACAAAACAAAGTCCTACAACTTCGCTACCTGCGCCACCTGTATATCCTTGAGCTCGAAAAGCAAAATAACCCTAACCCTGAATACAGAGGAGATAAACTTCTGAGTCGTCTGCAAGGTGATGAGGAGCTTAAGAAGCATTTAGCCTTTTCCAAAGTTCCTGTTAAGGACAAAGGAAACCTTGCCTTTTACTTGGTCCACTCTTCCCGTATTTCTGTGGAGGACGCCATGGCCTGTGCGTATCGACTTGGAACGGTGGACAGTGTAAAAGATGTAGCTCTCACCCTACGCAGCGTCATCAATAAGGCCTTCAAGTCCAGTGTTATGCCTTGGCCACCTACCGCAGATGACCTAAACAAGACAGCAGAAGAGGTGTTACCTGAAGAGCTAGACCGCTTCCTCAAACTTCTCTTCTCTGGAGACACTGTTTCTGATTGTGAGAAAACAAAGCGACTTGTTCTTTCAATTGGACAGGACCTGTGTAGAGCAGTGACAAATGGCGAGTGGAAACTTCCAAAACATGTGCTTTTATGTGCCACAGTCCGGCACTTGTACCGGAGCAGACAACTGACCACCATTCTGCAGAGATTAGGCCATTGTGAATCTTATGATTTTGGATTGGAGCTGGAGACAGCATTGGCTAAGGCTGTGGATGAAATGTCAACTTCCCTTACACCTTCTATCATCAGAGGAGATGGGAATGAGGTGTTCCATAGCAAATGGGACAACCTGAACAGAGTCACAACAAATGTCCATGGTTCGAATGTTGTTAACAGTGCCGGCGGCATCATGATCCAGGAAACAAAACCGGGTGCCACAAGCTGCCAGGAGAGAACACTACCTAAATATGACAGGACCATGGAACGTCGTCTGAAACTGGATACACCTGAGACCCTCCCTCCACTGCACATTGGTATCAGAGTGGGTCCTAAGTTTAGCATTTTAACTAGTTTAGCTAGTTTGCTTAGCATCCAGACGTAGTACACTTGTAGACTGTCTTTGAACACTTGATCATTCTCCGCAGGAGGTATGAAGGACGCATCTGCAGGAAACTTAGGAATGTGGCACATAAAAGCACATGTTTTGGAAGTTTCCACTCGCCATTTGTCACTGCTCTACACAGGTCCTGTCCAATTGAAAGAACAAGTCGCTTTGTTTTCTCACAATCAGAAACAGTGTCTCCAGAGAAGAGAAGTTTGAGGAAGCGGTCTAGCTCTTCAGGTAACACCTCTTCTGCTGTCTTGTTTAGGTCATCTGCGGTAGGTGGCCAAGGCATAACACTGGACTTGAAGGCCTTATTGATGACGCTGCGTAGGGTGAGAGCTACATCTTTTACACTGTCCACCGTTCCAAGTCGATACGCACAGGCCATGGCGTCCTCCACAGAAATACGGGAAGAGTGGACCAAGTAAAAGGCAAGGTTTCCTTTGTCCTTAACAGGAACTTTGGAAAAGGCTAAATGCTTCTTAAGCTCCTCATCACCTTGCAGACGACTCAGAAGTTTATCTCCTCTGTATTCAGGGTTAGGGTTATTTTGCTTTTCGAGCTCAAGGATATACAGGTGGCGCAGGTAGCGAAGTTGTAGGACTTTGTTTTGTTCTATGACCTGCTCTTTAATGTGGTCCCTCACCACGTTGTATGCTTTAAGGTGCGCAGAGATTGTCAGTTTCTGACCTGAGGCTTCCTTTGTCAGCTTCTTAGAATGATTCAAGTACTCTACTTGTAAGGCTTTCCAGCAGGTGACATGATAGCGAGCCCCTTTCGCATACAGGTCTTCATTTTTCACTTTGCGGAGCAGACTGCTTTTCCCTAAAGCTTCAGCCATAGGTTCAATGCGCTTCCATGCGGCACCATTGTTTTTCCAAGTAAATGGGACAGTCCTTCGGATTTTTCCATTGAATTTCTTTTCATCTGTGTCACAATATATACATTCTACTGGAAATGCAGAGCCTGTGGTTGGGTGTGACTTCCGGGGAGAGTACTTGTTGTCTGTTACTTCAAGCTGATGTGAATTGTTTTTTAGTCGATCAAGCTTTGATGTGAAATTTAAGTAACAGTTCCTGTGATAACCAGTACTGTCCATGTTGACACCATCTAGGGTTTCTGGCAATAGATCACAAATTGCCTTCATCCGAAAAGGTGAGTCGATTGGCTCAGCTTGTCTCTTGTCTCGTATTTGAAGAAGGTGATGCAACTTTTCTTTGGGGTCATTTTTGGAGGCACTGAAGCAAATGAAGTTCCCAGGCGATGGACTTGGGGTGTGCAATACACAGGTATATGATTGGATTTTTAGTGGGGGTTCAGACACATCAGAAGTCTGATCATGCAGTCTCTTTGCACTTCTCATGTTTTATTAATCCATCACTGGGCACAGAAAAAACGAAAATATAAAAAAATACAATTAGTGCCACTGGACTAAATTATTAAAAAAAAGGCCTGGATAATCGAACTTACTGTATGTCACATTTCTTTTAGCGTACCCTACTGTTAGTTAAAACCTACAAAATACAAGCAAAACAGTAAGAGTTAAAAGCTAACCTCAATGAAAAAAGCTAGCTAACATGCTAATTGGTTAGCTTGTCCAGCTAACCAAATAGAAATGAAGCTATTTTGAAGAATGTATTACCTCTGGCTCTAATATAAGAAAAACAACCATGTATAATGTTATATTAGCAAAAATGATAAGATATAACCTTATATTAGAAATGATAAAACATTCAGAAAATACTTACACTCCTTGTTCAAGTTTGCTTGTGTTTGACAGTTGACAGTTGATGCTACAGTTGGTTTGAGATTTCAAATTCTGAATATTCTAAACACTTAACAGTGGGAAGACACGCCCATTTTACTGAACATTCGAAGCATTCTAAATGGGTTGCATCCCCCGCATTTTGCTTCATTACTCATTCCACAAATACAGATTTCTTACAAGTTGTACCTCGTTGGGAAGGGGACTAATTGGGCCTTTTTTTGGTGTAAACAATACACCAACAGGTATTTCCAAAAGGGAGATGCACTTGATTGAAAAAAACATTTTCAAGCGTTTTTGGGTAATTTTGCCCTAAAATACTACTTGAAGCTCATTTTTCCCTAATAAAGAGTGGTTCTACCATCCCAGTAACCTCTCCATTGGATTCCTGGTGTCAATATTATGAGAAAAAGTGTGTTTGTTTGTCTTTCTAGGATTTATGGTTCAGAAGTTATGGAAATCGGCGTTTTTGCCATTTTAACAGGCAAAAATTCTAAATGGGTTCCAAAAAAGAACTTTCGGACCAATTTTTTTTCGGGCAACAAGCAAAAATCGTAAGCAAACACCTAAAGGATCCCAAAAAAACACGTTTCAGAAAAGAGTCCATCGGGTGCTCGGGAACCCCTCCTTCCTACTAGACTACATCCTGGTAAAACCTGGTAAAACCTGGCAAAACCAGGACCAGAATGTGTTCTTACAGATGTTCTTCAGACGGGGAGTCAGAGATGCAGCGTGCACTTTCTGTTTTGAAATGACACTTTTTATGTTTGTTTCACTCACTGCTTAGTAACTGTTTAATAAATACAGTTTTGGTAAATTTGACTTATTCCCCCTTTTTGCATGAAAGTTAGTTAAAATGAACATATATTAATGCAGTATGAACAATAATGTTTTAATGTAGACATATAGAATCATCATACTGGTGTCATTGTATGTATCAAAGTGTTAATTCAAGGCTAAGGCAAAATATCGAGATATATATCGTGTATCGTGACATGGGCTAAAAATATCGAGATATTAATAAAAGGCCATATCGCCCAGCCCTAAGGGAATCGATAAAGAACCGAATCGTTAAGCAGAATCGAAAATGGAATTGGAATCCTAAAAATCTTATCAATTCCCATCCCTACTGCTAAACATGGAAGGTTTCTCTCCGAATCAGCGCAGCCTGACAGGAGGATGGTTGGTGCAGGTGAAGGGTGGGGCTGAAGGTGGAGCTGGACCTCCACCCAGCGGTGCTGGCTGAAGCCTCAGCAGCACGGAGCAGCACGTGTAGGTGAGTGCAGCAGAAGCACATCCTCTGACAGCGTGTTTGTTATTTTTACACTGCGTCTAAACTGAGATGAAAGGAAGCAGCGTAGCTGCAGGGCCCGTCACGGAGCAGCTGCTAAATTTAGCCCAGCAGTCCCAGAGGCGCCGACCCAGACTGGAGAAATGCAGCGCGTGCAGCCAGATCTCAGCCAGATCTCAGCCCCCGGGGGGGCGGGGGCGGTGTGGGCGCCGTCACTCACCGTCAGCCTCTTGCCGGCGTCCACCTCGATCATGCCGCGCAGGAGGTTCTGGCAGTCCGGAGGGATGAAGTGAGGCATGTGGAAAACTCCCAGCTTCACCTTCTCCAGCAGGTTCCTCAGGTTGTCGTCGTCGAACGGCAGCGCGCCCTGAAACACAGACACACCTGTTAGTGGAGCTACCGGCTCATCATCCATCCATCCATCCATCCATCCATCCATCTTCCATCCATTTACCCATCCATTCATCCATCCATCCATCTTCCATCCATCCATCATCCATCCATCATCCAACCATCCATTTACCCATCCATTCATCCATCCATCCATCATCCATCCATCATCCAACCATCCATTTACCCATCCATTCATCATCCATCCATCCATCCATCCATTTACCATCCATCCATCCATCCATCCATCCATCCATCCATTCATCCATCCATCCATCCATCCATCCATTTACCATCCATCCATCCATCCATCCATTTACCATCCATCCATCCATTTACCATCCATCCATCCATCCATCCATCCAACCATCCATTTACCATCCATCCATCCAACCTTCCATTTACCATCCATCCATCCATCCATCCATCCATTTACCATCCATCCATCCATCCATCCATCCATCCATTTACCATCCATCCATCCATCCATCCATCCATCCATTTACCATCCATCCATCCATCATCCATCCATCCATTTACCATCCATCCATCCATCCATCCATCCATCCATTTACCATCCATCCATCCATCCATCCATCCATTTACCATCCATCCATCCATTTACCATCCATCCATCCATCCATCCATCCAACCATCCATTTACCATCCATCCATCCAACCTTCCATTTACCATCCATCCATCCATCCATCCATCCATTTACCATCCATCCATCCATCCATCCATCCATCCATTTACCATCCATCCATCCATCCATCCATCCATCCATTTACCATCCATCCATCCATCCATTTACCATCCATCCATTTACCATCCATCCATCCATCATCCATCCATCCTTCCATCCATCATCCATCCATCCATTTACCCATCCATCCATCCATCATCCATCCATCCTTCCATCCATCATCCATCCATCCATTTACCCATCCATCCATCCATCATCCAACCATCCATCATCCATCCATTTTCCATTCATTCCTTTATCCATCATCTCTCCATCCCTCTATCATCCATCATCCTTCCATCCACCATCCCTCCTACTTTTTGCTTCCATCATCCATATTTTGTTCATCCCTCCATCTCATGTTCATCCATCCCTCCATCCATCTTTTCTTCATCCCTCCATCCATGTTTTGTTCATCCCTTCATCTTTTTGTCATCCATCCATCCATCCCTTGTTCATCCATCCAACATATTTTATTCCTATAAACCTGGAAGTGTGTGTGCAGTAGACGGAACTGTCCCACAGCAGCATGAAAACATCCTATCCATGTTTTTGGTAAAGATGAAGAGAAACTAGACAAGTGCACGAACAGGATCCAACCCCTGCGTACATTAACGATCTGACGGGGAAATCCATAACCAGGACTGCCGTGTTTCATGGAAACACCAGATGCTTCTCAAAGAAAGGGATGCATCAAAGTCCTGCCCTTCTCATTCGGAGAGGATCTGACGGTGTAGATCCAGGTCACGTTGACAGTCCCACCTTTAATGACGCCACATACGAGGGCTGAAAAACAGCCACAAGTCCTCCTCTGCTGTCCTCTGATGGAAACGTTAACTATATGCCCCTGGACAAACCCAGAGGTTTGTGAAGAGCAGTTTTTAGTCATTTCAGCTTCTTAATAACCTACAATGCTATTTATTATTACTCTTCATTCATTCTGATTAAAACTTCCCAAACAATTCACGTGTCACTGCCAGAAAAAACTCTGAAATGAGTGTCAGAGCTGTAACCAGGACAAACAGAGCTGAAACGAGGACTAATAGCGGTAAAACGAAGACTAATAGCGGTAAAACGAAGACTAATAGCGGTAAAACGAAGACTAATAGCGGTAAAACGAAGACTAACAGAGCTGAAACGAAGACTAATTGCGGTAAAACGAAGACTAACAGAGCTGAAACGAAGACTAATAGCGGTAAAACGAAGACTAATAGCGGTAAAACGAAGACTAATAGCGGTAAAACGAAGACTAATAGCGGTAAAACAAAGACTAACAGAGCTGAAACGAAGACTAATAGCGGTAAAACGAAGACTAATAGCGGTAAAACGAAGACTAATAGCGGTAAAACAAAGACTAACAGAGCTGAAACGAAGACTAATAGCGGTAAAACGAAGACTAATAGCGGTAAAACGAGGACTACCAGAGTTAAAACGAGGACCAGCAGAGCTGAAACGAGGACTAAAAGAGCTTCAGCTGGTCCAGCTGGAGGAGCTGGGAGATAACAACTGCCAGGCCAACCGAGATGTGGGACGGGCTAAACAGACAGCTTAAATCCTGCCGTCATTTCTGATTTCACCACAAAAACAACTTTTGAAACAGGAAGTCCCATTGCAAATATCCACCAGCAGCCCTGCAGCTCCTCTGCCGTGGATCTGCTGAAGAAACATCATTTCCGGATCCTTCCAAGCGTTGGTCTGAAGTCAAAACCACTCTTCAGAACCCTTCAGGTGGAGGGTCTGTCCAGCGAGTATACAGCCTACACGTTTGCCACAGTTAAGCGCACCTACAGTGGAACAAAGTGGCATCACAAGACGTGCCGGACCGTCCCCACTCACTAGCACAGGTTAGTCTTTGCCCCATGTGGTCAGAGGTGGTACTGCTACAAAGAGCTGCTTCAATGTTCTGAAAATATATCAACTAATACAGCTAATACAGTATCAGTCCGACGAGGAAAAAATACATCTAAAATTATGTAAATAAAGTGTTGATGTTGACCCGTGAAAAGATTAAATGTCATTATTTGTGAATTGTCTGTTTTTCTTTTAAGATTACAACTTTATTTTTGTGATTCTCCAACTTTATTCTCAAAGTCTTGAAACGGTTGAAGTCAGGTGATGAGTCAGGGTGTAAAATGAAATGTTCTGCTACATAAATGTAGAGCAGAACATTTTGTTGTCTACTCTGATGATGTCAGCATCATGACTGGAGCGTGTGGAGTCAGAACAGCCCACAGACGTGTGAGCATCACACTCTCAGGTCAAACTCGGTGTGGCTGTGAGGTCTGAGGTTCTCCGGACCATACGAAGCCAATCTCACTGCTTTTATCTGATGAAGCATCTTGTTTCCCCGTCAGCCGCCGCCACTCCTGCTCTCCAGCTTGGACGTGATGACTGATACCGTTTCCAGTTCGTCAGAAACGAGCGGGCAGGATCCAGATGGCCGCCGAACGCAACGCAAGCAATCCAAACAACGGCAGAGGAGACATTCATCTTCACTCGTCGACTGTTTCCAGCTCTGTCTTAATCAGGATGAGGACGCGTACGTTTACAGCTCACAAACAAACTCAGTAATTAACTTTCTGCTCTGATGACTCACTTGTCATCGTCACATTATGCTGCTGTTCGCGTGATGCGTTCACGATGCGTGACTAAATGTTTAACGAAAGTATGTGCAGCCGAACCGAGTTAGAAGACCTGCAACCGCTTAGATGATGGAAGCTGCAGCTGATTAACGATGGAGCTGCTGATGGCCAAGACATTTACATAAAATAGAAAGGTTTTGCTGTACATAACATCCGTTAAAGTTGTGTTTTGTTATCGGGCTTCCAGCTCCTTCTATACCGTTACGTTATTTTAGTCCAGATGTAGTGACTTTGTGTCTCTGTGGAGGTGTTGTTTCTCATTTTGGTTGTTTTATATCTCCTAGCTGTATTTTTTAAATCTTTTAACCTGAAGGCAGCAGTTCCCTGATGACAACATGTCTGTTGATATTCAACAAAACATCAAAAATGCACAGAGAACTAACTTTTCCCTTCCCTCCATCAGGAGCATGAGCCCGCCCCCTCTCTGGGACCGGTTGACTGACCCAGAACTGACATTTACCTAAGAACCACGCCTCAAGTTCAGATGAACCAACAGCTATTGAGGATCAGTTCCACAGGGACCACAACTAGGACATCTGTAGCTTTGAGCAGAATCATAAAATAATTTTTTATCCGGTGTTTTGGTATCACCTGCTGGTGTTTCTGGATTCCACCCAAACATCTGGGATTAATCATGTCTGGTTCACGTTCATAAACACCATTGACATCTGGAAGTGCAGTGTTTCTTAGCAACGGAAACGCTGAAGGAAACGTGCCTCACAGCAGAAGTTTGCATCTCCATTATTTAACAGTTGTTGATGCTTTCATACCACCTGCTGATGTTTATGGATCCCAGTCAAACTGCAGGAGTAAAACCGCTTCCTAGCAGCGTTTGTAAATATCATTAAGGTGTAGAAATACTGGTTGGTAATGAGTGTTCACAAACACCAACGACCAGCTTTATAAAGGCAGACTGGTGCTATTCAGACTCTGGATCCATTACGTAGTGTAGTCTTCTACGGACGTTCAGTTAAGGAAGCGTAATGCTGCTGAGACGTAATGACTTTTTAGAGAATAAAACAGTTCTGAACTGGATCCAGCACTAGAACCACTTTCAAGTTGGTCCGGTCATCAAATATTGAAGCCACGACTCATTAGCATCAGATTGTCAGACCATAGTATTGATTGGTTTGAAAATGATCCTTCTAACAAGGTGTATTCATACAGAGATCTTTACCTCTAGCTCACTAAAGATAACAAATGGTGTACCCCACGGGTCCATCCTAGGACCACTTGTCTTCAATCTCTATATGAACAATATTGACCAAATTGTTACAAATGTAAGATGATACAACTGCTGCTTCCTGTCTTCTAGACGCCACCAAGGAATCAGCGTGTGCTGAAGTCAACCCCCCCCCATGCCGACCTGTTCCCAGGCTGGAATCTGAATGTGAGCCCCCAGATCTACAACTTCCCAGGACGCTGTGCCTTCGATCACAGATTCTGAATGATGCCTCAAAGACTGAGCGTAAATAAACTCTTTCCACCACCAACCCTGGCTGAACCTTGAACCTCTTTCCTTCTACATTTTGGTTCCTGCTACCTTCATGTGGTTGGACGCATCGCTGCTGGTGTTGACGGCGGTAACTCACCACTAAAAGTGCAAACAGGATGACTCCGCAGCTCCACGCGTCCGCTTTCCTCCCATCGTACTTCTCGCCCTGGTGGACACAGACGGACAGACAGAGGCAACGTTGATGTCTGGAGAAGTCATCGTCAGTCCAAACCCCCACAGAGTTGGTTTCCCATCATGTCTCAAACATATAGGTGGATTCAGATCCTTCTCATGGGTCTTGTAACACTATCACACAAGCTATTTGGTATCACAACGGCCAAGTGAACACAAACTCCTCTACAAGACGGTTGCTCAGGCAACAGAAGATGAAGCTTCTGGAAAGGTCCGGACTTAAATACATGCTCTTTGGAGGAAAAATGGGAAAACAGAGAAACGTCTACGTCTATGAAAGCAAAATATATTCCCACAAATACTTAGTTTAATGAAAAAAAGATTTGAGTCAATTTCAGATCTTTAATTTCATTCAGTTAATGATTTGTGTTGTTTTTTTTGGGGATCTATGATGTGAAGACATTTCAGCAGCATACAGATGTTTTACCTCCACCGTAGGTCTGTCAGGTTTTCCGAGTAAATACGAACAAACATAAACCAACTACTACAAAAAAGAAAAAGAGGTAACCCAAAATGCATTTGGGTGAAAGGAGGAGGAGGAGGAGGTGCAGCGTGAAAGTGAAGAGGAAGGAGGAGAGGAAGAGGCTTTTTCTGGTGGGAGCCAGACCACAGACAGACAGACGGACAGAAAGAAAGAAAGAAACGGCAGAGAGCTCTCACCCTGATCACCTCCGGGCAGGCGTAGTGTGGAGATCTGAAGGAGAGAGAAGAAAACAGATTCACTGCAGCCAACAAGAAGGAGCTCCGAAGACGGGAAGGTGAGCGAAAACCAGAGGAAACCTTCATGTCCAGACGGACTGCTCTTTCCTTCAGTTCAGTTAATATGACATAACATTTAATGGTGTCACTAAATTCCTCATACGTCCAACCTTAAACCAAATGTGTCACTTCAAACAAATTAAAAAAACACTAAATGAGAGTTGAATACCGTCTGTGGCTTAAAGGACGCTGGCTTTGTGTGTTTTTGTCCGTTTTCTCTCTTTTTTCCACCGAGTTCTTTCTGATTCAATCAAATTAAGTTCATCACAGGTAACACATGCACTTTTTGGTGTATATGTTTGCATCTTACTGCATTTACGTCTGTCATAAAGTACTTGCTTTATTATCATCATCACTCTCTAGTTTTCATATCAGTAGTCTGTAGTTTTACAGACTGTTTGCAGGAATTTCCATGCATGTGCTGTGATGTTGCTAAAACAGCTCTTTTTATCCATTTTTTGTACACATACAAAGTTAAATGACAGTTTTGAGTCGTGTCAGACAACTTATTGCGTTCCCGCTTCAGTTCGGCCTCTAATGAAAATGCCAACCCCTTAGATTAACGGACCTACGGATGCTTTCATTCCTGTAAAACTCAAGTGCACATCATCACACCACACATGACGAACGGTTCGCCCGTTTATGGGATTCTGGTAGTTTCTGCTTTCAAGGATGAAGATTTTGCCACAAACTGACACTGATGATGCAACCAGGACCTGAAAAACGTCGGGAAGCCCGAAGCATCAAATCACTTTTCAGTGCAGCCGCCATCGATGCAACATTGAAAACTCGTCTTTTTGTGGACGTTCTGAGTTTTATTAACCAATAAAAGAAACATAAAATCCAGCTCTAAAATCCTGAACTCTCCTCACTGAGTGAAACGAGCCAGAGGGTTCAGGCTTGATAAAAGCTGATGAAATTCCCTAGAATCCCGAGGAAAGGAGCTTAACCGCTTCCTTGACGACCTGCGTTAACCCAGGAGATGCCGGTGCGTCCTCCATGAGAGGAACAGAGACCGTCTGTCCTACACGCTGACCTTCCGGTGCTACCGTTTACTTTAACATCTCCAGGATGGGTTGTTTCCCTCATCTCTGCACCCATGTTCGGGATGGTGCAGCGGAGAACATCAGTCTGGTCTCCTGCGTGGATTCGTGCAGCAAATGAAGCGGAGAGCACGACTCGCCTAACGACGTGACGAGGAAACTCAGTAAACACGCACTTCATCTTATTCCTGCTAATGTATGTAGACGCAGACGTGTGGAGTCCACTAACTGCTGTCTAATTACAGCAGTTTGCTCTCGTCGTTGCTGCCGGAGACGACGGCGTTGGTTAATGAACCCATCACCGTGACGTGACGTGAAGACTCATCACAGCCACCGAGCACCAGAGGTGTTTCCAGGATCTGCCGCGGTTCCTGCAGGAATCACAGGCCCGACCCGACACGGACGGTTCCCACCAGTCACACGTCATCGTCCTCAGAGCCGGAACCGGGGCCGATGGCCCGCTCCGCCTTTTATTCATTTACTTTCACAGCGGATCATTAAACATCTAAACTTCCACACAAAGATCCTCGCCATCAGCAGCCGCGTATCCACCATGTTTACCGGTTTTACTGCACCACCTTTCTCAGCACAAAAATCATCTTTTTGTATACCTCGTTTTATTTCTGATTTATTCACGTCTCTAGCAGTTTATTTCCTTCCACACGGCTGATCTAGTGAACTTTGATGTTTTAATAGTGATTCACGTGAACATTTTTAAAGGATATACATCTTTATTTTTATCTTTACAATTGCGTGACTTTCTTTATGCTTTTTATGGCGCTTTTACACTAGTACCTACTCGGTCTGGTCGTTCCTTATCGCCCGTCTAGATCCCTTTTTAATTCTACTACTTATATACTTTTGCGCTGCCATTGCCTGTTGAATAAAATTAACAAGAATCCGTCAGAGCCTCTTTCTCTGATTTCCTCCTCCTGACTCAGACGTCTGACTCCAACCCCCCGACCAATCGGTGGCCTGTAGTGTGATGATGTCAGATACAGACGACTCAGCCGCTTAGAACCTCGGCAGAATAGATACAGAAAAAGTATCTACCCGGCACGTTAGACCCCTAGTGGGACAGCGCAAAGGCGAGGCGAGTCGGGCTGAGTAGGTACTAGTGGAAAAGCGCCATTAGTGTGTGTAAATGGTAAATGGCTTACACTTATATAGCGCTTTCCAGCTGTATTCCTACAGCCCCAAAGCGCTTTACACTGTAGACATTCACCCACACACGCACACATTCACACACGGGTTGTCGGCGGAGCTGCCATACAACGGCACTGGCCTGACAACCGGGAGCAACCGGGGGATTCAGTGTCTTGCCCAAGGACACTTTGGTGGACACAGGCGGAACTAGGGTTTGAACCACTGACCTTCAGGTTCATGGGCAAACACTCTACCAACTGAGCCACCTACCCCACATTTACATTTATTTTCATATTCATGAAATCTTTGTTACATTGCTTCAAAGACAGTAAGGTAGTGATGCACGATATTATCAGTAAGGCCCCAAAAATGCAGTATCGGTATCAAAACGATAAATAAAAATGTCTCTGCTGTGGAATTATTGTCAGTGTCAGTGAAACTGATGTCAGAGTTGCCTTTTGTAATGACTGTTCGAGTGAAGTAGCGCGAGGAGGGAATAAAATGTCGTCATTTAATACCACAAACTTAAAGACCCACCTGAAGCGCAAGCACCTTGACAAGTACAATGAGTTGAAAGCGGCAGAGACTGAGGCAGCGAAACAGAAAAAAAAACCGCCAACCGCCCCCCTCTCCCCTCACACTGCCTTCGTTGGAGAGTTACTTGAAAAAGCGAAACCATTCTTCTGTGACAACCCGAAGGTAAAGGCATTAAACACTAAAGTGATGGAGTTTATTGCACTCAATAATCAACCATTTTCAGTGGTGGAAGATGTGGGATTCCGCCGTCTGGTTTCACAACTAGAACCCTGCTATAATCTACCCGGCCGGTGCTACTTTTCAGATGTCTTTTCAGTAGTGAAAGCAGACACTTAGAAACTGAGTATTGATTGATTGAATATTTTGGGCCAAGGCCTTAGGGCAGAGGGGCTTTTTCCATTGTGGTCCTGTGTATAATGTTCAGGAGGCCTAATATGAAAAATACAAATATATTAAGTATCGCAATCGGTATCGACAGATATGACCCTGAAAGTATCAGATATCGGTCATAATTTCAATACCGTGCATCTCTACAGTAAAGATATTCTGATTTAATGCAAATACAAGATTGAAAGACGGATTACAGACGAGAGAATGAAAGACAAAAAATGAGGAGAGTGGAAGAGGGGAGGAAAGGCAAATAAAAGAGGGGTGGGGGGTCAAATGTGAGGGGAGGATATAAGTACGTCTGATGAATGAGACCAGAAAGACTCCCCGCTGGCTGACATCTCTTCATCCATCTATTTATCTAGTTAATAACAATAATCATTCATTCATAATGATAAACAGATTTTGGTGGCTCCAATTAAGATTTTGTCTTTGGCCTCAAAAACACTCCAAATACACACAGACAGACAGATGGACAGATTGGACGAAGCACAGACGGAGCGTAGGGCCGTACTCACCCGCAGCTGGTCTCCAGCAGACTTTCCCCGACCTGCAGAGACGCCATGCCAAAGTCAGCTATCCTGATGTTGTTCTTCTCGTCTAACAGCAAGTTCTCGGGCTTCAAATCTCTGTGGCTGGACGACAAAAGGAGAGCAACGATGAGGAAACGCTCCCCCCGTTACACGTTCACCCGTCACAGGTTTTGACATTTCTAGCTCTTCTTTTCGTTCGTGCTCTCATTCAAAGGTGTTTGTAGCTGCTGGAATTAAGTTTAATTATCATTCTGATTGGTGTTTTTCCATCTTGGGGTTCATCTCAGCTGCTAACCATCACGAAAACAAAAAAAACTGGACCCAAACCCTTAAAAAGACCAACACAAAATCAGAGTGAGAAGCAAAGGTGGGTAGTAACGAGTTACATTTACTCCGTTACATTTACTTGAGTAAGTTTTGGGAAATTTTGTACTTTTAGGAGCAGTTTTGAATCACTATACTTTTTACTTTCACTGGAGTAGATTTGTGAAGAAGAAACTGTTCTCTTACTACTACTTACTTACGCTACATTAGGCTACGTTGAGCTCGTTACTTTTAATCCTCCGCGTACGCGTCAATCTCATGACATCCCTGAGTGATTCTTTGGGAAAAAGGTTTGTTTTTGCATGTTTTGTCACATTTACACAGACTCAAACACACACAGAGTTTCTATGAGTTCATGTTTGTTCTAGTTCTGGTTAAAAAAGAAAAGTACAAAGGCTTGAAATTTTGTGCTACTTGTGCTTAATTTATTTTTTTATTCTGTTATTTTATTTATTTTTTACTTGAATTTACTTTAAGATTATTTTAATTTAAGCTATTTTTTATTTTTTATTTATTTTAATTTATTTTATTATTTTATTGATTTAATTTGCCTGAAGATGATTATTTTGTACTTTTGTCTGTTTGAATGGTTGTGTTAAAAAAATAAATCAGACGTTACTCAACAGTTACTCAGTACTTAAGTAGTTTTTTCACCAAGTACTTTTTTACTTTTACTCAAGTAATTATTTGGATGACTACTTTTTACTTCTACTTGAGTCATATTATTCTGAAGTAACAGTACTTTTACTTGAGTACATTCTTTTGGCTACTCTACCCAGCTCTGGTGAGAGGTACCGGTTTGGTCTGGTTCAGGTCATGTTTGTCTGACAGATTCTCGTTGGTACGTGTCAACAACGCCCTCTCCAAAGATCAGTCTTCCTTCCAAGACTAAAGAAGTACGGTACTCCAAATCCACAGGAAAGCGTGTTCAAGCATGTAAAAAACAACCGTTTTACACAAAAATCAGCACGAGCTCTGAAACCAGGAGGCGAAGGACGCACTCGAGTTGTTTATCTCCACGTTTGATGCAGAAAACACACGGCGGAGACCGAATCTTGGCCTTCAAAGCCAAACACTTGATGTCTGGCGCTCCGAGTCAGACGCAGGGTGGCTTTGATGTGCAGTTGCTCTAAGATAAACTGATCTGCAGCCACGTGCGCGGGAACTAAAGGTTTCAGCCAGATGAAAAGAGATGGCAAAGAGCTGCAGCATCCCAGGTCGCCCCCGGCAACAGGGATGCGGACGGTGGCTGAAGAGGCAGGCGGAGACGGGCAATTTATCCAAGGAGGAAAAAAAAGAAGAAAAAAAAACCCATCGACAGAGCTGAAAATGTCATAAAATCCCAGAATGTAAACCAGGAAGTATACATTTATATCTCCATGAGGGACATTTAGTGAGACAGAAGAAAATAACTGTCAACGTGAAGATAATAATAGATCAATATAATCACCCTCTGACTGACAGAGTTTCAGAAGGATGTCAAGATAACCTTCTAGAGCTTTTTCCAGTTCTGCAGAGAAGAAAATGAGCCATCATTACTGCAGCGCTACCAGACTGTTCCTACTGGTTAAAACGAAGAATAAGGATAAAAAGAAGAATAGAGATGGAACCAGGATCCGTTAATCAGGTGGGTTTGATCCGCTGTACCGGCCATGCTCAAACAGAGAAAGTAACATCGATAAGGTCTACGTTACGAGGTTGTTACGACCAGCAGACACCTAAACTCCCGGATGCATGTGGAGCCCGCCCAAACTACAACTCAGCCTCAATATCCGGATCGAGTGACAAATAAATGACCTGCCTTCATTTTTTTTTTTTTTTAGCCACTTAAATTCCATCACATTTTAAAATATATAAATACAGAAATGTTCTTTTTTAGTTCAAGTTTGTAGCATGATCATTGCGGAAAAAAGTCACAATTTCTGACATTTTCCCTCACAAATATTTGCGCGTTTATAATTTCAGATAATCAGAGTTTTCGCTCATAAATTAGCATTTTTGTAAAAGCAGTTTATCTGTTTTTTTTCTTGTAAACTTGTGAGTTTATGAAGACGGATATCTTGACAGTGTTTTTTTTCTCTCTTTAGCTAGTGAGGCTCACACGATACGGTACGATACACGATATTGAGGTCACGATAACGATACGATATTATAGCAGTATTTTTTTTAACAACCTTGAATGAGGAACATATGA
The DNA here is from genome assembly GCF_033807715.1 of Cololabis saira. Lineage (NCBI taxonomy): Eukaryota > Metazoa > Chordata > Actinopteri > Beloniformes > Belonidae > Cololabis > Cololabis saira. The sequence continues at coordinate 10,727,735 of NC_084588.1, read as the reverse complement.
CTGGAAAAAATTGACTTTTATTTGAAAGACACAAAATACAAAACAATGCTGTGCATTTGCCCTATTGTTACAGTTTGTAATGCTTTATAACTGTTTAAGTTTTAAAGAGAAAGCCAGGCCAACCATTTTCCACAAACTGAACTAAAAGTAAATGTCAGGTTTGCATTATGCATCTTCAGTTTCATACAAGTACAAATATTTTGCCACAAACTGAATAGTTTCTGTAGTTCATGTATGATTTGACTTTTTTCTTTTCCAGAAATTTAACAAATAAAATTAAATAAATAAATAAAAGTAAATACATACAATTTGACATCATAAAAAAGATTGATTCATGCTCACCTTATAAGTGTAAGAGGAGATTTATTTTTGTTAAGAAGGTAATTTTGGTAATTCAGGGTTCATTATTTTATAAATATATTCTTTATATTCTGATGTAAATCAGGGACTATAATTACACTAGTCAGTTTATCTGTAGTGATTAGACTGTTGTCTGATTGGGCGGAGTGATACGCCACAGTACGGCACTAGGCGCTGTTGAGGGACATTAAAGTACACTGGAACTCAGCAGAAGTTGTCCCCGTGTTTATCCTACTCACGACCAGAAAAAGGTTTAATTTAATAAGGTAAGGCTTAACTCTACACCAGACTTAAAAGTTCAGAGCTCAAAACCCTGCAAGAGTCCCGTGATCGGGACCGCAAAAAGGTACTACTTTCTTCTGAGCGTAGTAAGATTTTGGTCCGCGGGTCGAGGCGCGTCGGATGAGCGTTACTAGTCAACACAATAGATTCATATTAATAACCCAATATCGCGATACACTTTGCCACCTCCACGACACGTTTCGTGATGTTTTTGTATCGCAAAATTTCGTGGCACGATATATTGTTACACCCCTAGCAAAAAATGAAGACCAACAGACATTTGAAAAAAACAAACAATCTGACCATTACCAGGTCTTAAAATGAAATAAAACACAACCTCAGATGCGCTCAGGCGCGTTCACAGAGAAAAGGAAAGAAGAGGAAACAGACCATATGGAGTGGCTGTGACAGAAGTCCAGGGCGGAGATGATCTGTCTGAAGAACTTCCGGGCCTCTTTGGGCGTTAACCGGCCCTTCTTCACCAGGTAGTCGAAGAGCTCGCCGCCGGAGACGTGTTCTAGCACCAGGTACCTGCACAGGTAAACGGGGGGGAGGAGTCAGGGGACTGTTCCTGCAAACGCTTCAAAATCACCTGGAACTGTGATCATTTATACATTTACATGAAACTATGACATTTAAACCCCAGTGTGGCTTCATGTTTGCTGCAGAACACAAACATTTACTTGCTGCCAAGTGAAACAAGATTACAACCTTTTCTACGTTTAACTAGTTATAAATGCAAACATCTGTAAATCAACAAACACCTGCAGCTTTGTGTCCACAAGGATCAAATCCTATATTTCATTCATGAAATCCTTCATCTGTATGTGTAAAGCAGCGTATTTGAGCCTCCAGGTCAATCCCGGAGAAAACCCCGACCTCCGGTGCCTCGTGTGCTTGTGCTTTAAACGCTTCCATCCGTCTGCGGTGTTGACTTGTCTGGGGGACGCCGCTGATCCCTGCCGGCGCTCAGAAGCGTCCCGTCCTCCGCGCAGCCTGATTTATTAGCAGATTAAGGGATCCGCTCGAGCGTTTACCTGTCGGAGCCGTTTAAATGACAAGCACGCCCGGCTGTGATTTGTGGGAGGAAGCGCTTCTGCAGCAGACATGTTTGCATCCGTGATGACCATCCGTCCCCGTCCCCGCAACATTAAGAAAACAAATTCGTGCTCCGTCTGACGGCGCCGCCTTTATCAATTATTGAAGAGCGCATTAAGCCGTGGAGGAGATTAATGTTTCCAATAAAACACCGATAAACAGAACGGTCCTGCAGCAGGGGGCGGGTCCATAGACATATATACGTAGACGCCGCATCGAGTGGTTCTGTCCGCTGCTGCGATACGTCAACGCTGCTGCCATATTGGATGTGGCAAGACTGCGCTGTAAACTAATACAAGTAAATGGACTTATTTTCATAAAGCGCCTTTCTACAAAGAAATTTACGTTTTACATCTTCATTTATTCATTCACACACGCACTAATATACTTGGGAAACAGTTAGGCTCCAAATATAATATATTTAATTTTCTCAGATGGCAAAAATAATAACTTTATTGATTCCACATAGGAGTAATTCATGTTATATCAGCTATAGAGAACAAGGTAGTGCCGAAAAACAGTATATAGCCTATCCCCCCTCACAAAAATAAGAAAAATAGAGAAACATATTTTCTCATCAACAATTTTTTTTTAATTTTTCAAATAAAAAAATAACATATTTGAACAATTTTTCAGACAATAAAATAACTGAAAAAATCTGAAAAATGGTTCAAATGTGTTATTTTGTTACTTGAAATTTTTTAAATATGTTTATGTAAAATATGCTTTGTTGATGAGAAAATACTGTATGTTTCTCTATTTTTCTTATTTTTGTGAATTAAATATATTATATTTGGTGCCTAACTGTTTCCCAAGTATATTAGTGCGTGTGTGAATGAATAAATGAGACATAAAACCCATGCGTAAAACGTACATTTCTTTGTAGAAAGGCGCTTTATGAAAATAAGTCCATTTACTTGTATTAGTTTACAGCCCAGTCTTGCCACATCCAATATGGCGGCGACGTACGGCTCAGTGCTCGATGGGGCGTCTACGTTTATATGTCTATGGCGGGGTCTGCAGCAGGAGGTGGGACCTGCCGGGATGCTGTGCTGTTCTAGGGAGTTTCAGAGGAGACGACAAGGATCTCTATGAACGTGTGAACTTGGACCCTGAACTGGCGGTAAGTTTCTGTTCGTGTTCACCTATGTGAACTGCCGGAGCCGGATGTGACAGTATCAGTGCAGTAGTTGCCAGGCAACCGAACCCAACACAGCAACGTAGTCACATCTCTGGAGATGTCAACCACACATCTGTTTCTGCTACACTTCCAGCCTCCAACAAGTCAACAGTTGTTGAAGCTGAGTGGAGATAAAGATGGGTGGGGGGGGGGGGGGTTCAGATGATTCTGGTCTGATCTGGGTCGGTGATGTCACAGCCTCCTGCAAACCCAAACAGCGAGCCCTCATCGCTACCAGCGGGATGAGTGTTCATAGCTGATGTCGCCGGGATGCCGAACAAACCACAGTCCTGACAGTCTGCATGTGTGGCAGGTCGGTGGTTCCCCGTGCGTTCATCACCTAAATCTGTATTTACTTTGTTTCAGATGTGCTCAGTGCAGATGTGTGCAGCGGGAGTCTCATCCCGGCGTGGGTGCATTCACCCAGGGAGGGGTGTACTTACAGGTATTTCTTATTTTCGTAGACGTCGTGCAGCTTTAGGACGTGGGGATGCTCTATGAGTTTCAGGATGGCTATCTCCCGCTCCACCTGCAGAGAAACACCAGGAGAACCCAGTCAGACATGGACACACAGCACAGCGCGTACAGCAACATCACATTAATCCCCCCCGCTGGCCCTGGAGGGCTCTCCCGCCCGTGCCGCCTGATGCCCGTCCAAGCACAAACTCACACGTTTAACCTTTGGTTCACTTGTGAGGCTGACGCTTGAACGCAGACGTGTTACAGCGGCCGGCGCGTCACGCTCCGGTGATCAGAACTACGGAGGAAGATCTGAGCTCATTCAGGAACCAGGGGATCAACCAGAGAGACTGAACCCGCTCATACACACGATCATCACGGGAAAATACCAGACGCGCCTGTCTGGTCCAAGAACGTTACACAGACTTACATTTTATGATAAGGCCTAATGCATGTTTACAGGTCAAACTAAGTCATAAAATGAAAATTCCAGTCTTGTTTCCACCGAGCGTCGACGCTCCAACTTCCAGGTTGAAGCAGGATTGGTGTTCGGAAGCGTTGCAGTTCCTCAGCTTTACCACTAGGGTCTTGCTCTAAAGCAGTGGTCCTCAACCTTTTTTCAGTGATGTACCCCCTGTGAAATATTTTTTCAGCCAAGTCCCCCCTAACCAGCGCAAAGCACTTTTGGTTGTAAAAAAAAGACCTAAAACAGAGCACTGTGCCATCAGTAACTGATTTATTAAACATAAAAATATTAGGTTAGGTGGAACCATCCTGGTGTGGGGGATACTCTGCAGTTTTAGGATAATAAGTTGAATAGCCTACTCCTGAAGATAAAATTAATTTTATGAATTTAGACTTATATTTTCCTCAATTATTTATGAAATATTTATTTTCAAAGGATTTTTGCATGGATGCTACTTTTTAAATATATGTATATTTTAAAATCTCACGTACCCCCAGGGGTACGCGTACCCCCATTTGAGAACCACTGCTCTAAATCATATATCTTTGGTGGTTTTGTTCGTGTTCCTACCAGACCGCCGTGGCTGGTTGTGTGTCGGTCTGAAAGGATCTGAGGACCAAGTTTAGCTGCAGCACGATCACAATCAAACAAGGAGAAAGAAGCTTTAATAGATCTCAGAAAGTATATCGTTGACGTCACATGGTGTAATCCAGCTCTTCTTATACATTTGTCTGATTTTCACATCAGTTTGACGTCAATTCTGATTAACGAAGGAGCTCCAGATCAATATCGGCTCAACCGTGGGACTTTCAGCAGCGATGATGAGGATGAGCTGGAGTTCTAGTTATGATGTACACATGGTTTGACGCGTGCGGCCTTCAGACACGATCATCCATCCCTGACGAGGTTAGTGAGTGTGAGTCAGACAGTTGTCAGCAACCGAAAATACTTTAGAGGGTGTTATTTTCTGCCCTTGGAAGGATCCAGGGAGAGCACACCTCCAGTGAGCTGCTGTTGGACTGATTCTCCTCCTGCCGCTGGTTAAACAACTTTAACGAGGCCGCGGTGAAAGACGGCGCTGACGTCAGCGTCCTCCTCCTCCAGCCTGGACGCATCACCGTGGTTCTCACGTGTGGCTCCTCCTCATCCTCATATTCACTGTACACGGAGACTCCGAGAGGAGAGAGCTCTCTGGGGTTTTTTAAAACCTTACTGTTCCTTCCTCACAGTGGAGAAGTCCTCGTCTCCGGGTGACTGAAAATCAGGTTTTTAGTTTCATCTAAACAGAGACTGTTTACTATATGTACTTTTTTTATGCTGTCGGTTGCTCCTTTTTTGTATTAATTGTATTTTAACTTATAAAATGTGTTTTTAACTGTATCTCCTGTAAGGGGACCTTGGCTGACCTGAAAGGCGCCTCTAAATAAAATGAATTATTATTATTATTATTATAGGGTACCGTCCCTGATCTGATTGTTGTGCTGCTGATGGTCCCTCATCCTCACGGTTGCCATGGCAGCCGACGTGTGTGGATGTAAATAGAGCAAACTGGACAGCGGGGAAGTGAGTCCGCTACTGACACAACTGGCTGTGTTGAGACGAGCTGAAAACTTTCTGCTTCCTCCCAGAAGCTGCCCTATGGAGCTAGAACAGTCTCATAATTCACAAATGCTCACGCCGATCCACAAATGCACAGAACAATTCACACGTGCGTGACAAGATACACAAATATATTTTTGATGCACACACAAATATAACCTGATTTACAAAAGTTTTTTTGTCTGTGAGCTGCGCTGGATTTGCAACCAATCAGATATCTTCCTTTATTTCAGCCAATCAAATGATTTTTTTTCATCATTACAACTTTTGTTGTTTTTTTTTTGTTTATGCCCAAAAAAGAAATGTTTTGTTGGAAACGAGAATAACTGGTGCCATGTTTTTGCCTTTAAATATGTTTAAAGGTATGAAAACATTAAAGTTTTCAGTTATAATTGCATAAATTGTCTATATTTCATGACTTTATATACTGTCTTGGGGTTACATTTGCATAAAATGCTAAAAACCAAATTCTCAAAAATTAAAAACCGAAATAGAACGAAAATGGAAAAAATTAAAACGGAATTTGAGAAAAAATAAAACGGATTTCATACAGTCATATTTCATACAGCTCAAAAAACTTTAATAACCCAAATCAATGTCGGAATCGAATTGAATCTTGATAATCGATTCTGAATTTTAACAATTGGAATCGAATGGATTCTTGACATTTGAATCGATCCCCAGCCCTAATTTGGATCAGATTCATCCAAACATCCTCGTCAGCGCTGCCGAGGCTGAAAACCCCCAGAATTCCCCGCTTGTTCCTCTGCTGAACAGAACCCCACAAACGACCGGGTTCTCCGGGTTGGGTCTTCAACGATAGCTATCACACAACATAATTGAGCCATTTCAAATATGCATGAGTTTATGTGAATAAATAAACATCTGTGGGAGCGACGTGCTTGGAGCCGAGGGCGCAGGCGGCATGAGCAGGCGCTCCGGTCCTGGGGAGGGTTGTTGGCGCCAGCTCTGCAGCAGCTGCCAGCGAAACAGTCCTGATGTTTTCCAGACGTGGCCCCGGGATCCTCCGGGGCAGAGGGTGGATGATGCTCCGGGGGGCTCCACCTGCCATTTCTCAGCAGATTCTGCTCACCTATCCTCAGTTGGACACGTGAACATCTATGGGCTCTTTTCTGCCGGACTCACACCTTTAACATGCAGAGAAAGCGCCTCAATGATCCACAACCAGAAATCAGAAAGAAGTTTATTGCCAAGTAGTTTAACACACACAAGGAATGTGTTGTGGTGATTGGTGTAATACAAAAGAACAAATAATAAAAGAAAAAATGTACAACATGTTGGTTTTAAAGTGCCGGAGTAATGAGCAACCAGGTCAGTGTTGGAAGGTGCGCAGCTCAAACGTTGTGTCGCGTGACGTCACAAAACAGGACAACGCAGAAACCCCGCCGGCTCCTCCTGGACGCTCGCAGCGTCTCAACCCCCCCCCTCCTCAGCCTGGAATCAGAGTCCTCCTCCAACGTCTCCGGTCAGCGTCGACGCAGCAGGTCTGAGACGCCTGACACTTCCATCAAAGCCGGCCCCCTTCAGAGCTCCGTCATGGGGAGTGTGGGTGGCAGCTGACGGCTAGAAGGAGATAAGGACCCCCTTTAATGTTTGGACCCACCGGTCCTGGACCAGGCTGTCCCGGGGAGCCGGAGGGGAACAAACCGTGCACATATCAAACACCTTTCAAGGCTTGTTGGCTGAAACCGGACCCAAACTGAATCCCCAGAACAAAGTCAAAGTCGGGAGAGCGAGTGGTCGCTGCGTCTGCACGCGCCGCCATCTTGACAACAACACTGATGCAGTAGCTTTGATTTAGCTTTGATTACTTTTGAATATAAGATGAAAACATAACCGAGTTTCCTTCCAAATATGCTCACTTTCTCCATCTTTAAGAACTTTCATCGTTTTCAGTTGACCCTGACCCATAACTCACCCCATCAGCACCATGCAGGTCACCACCCGGTCAACCTGCTGCCCTCAGGGAGGAGATACACAAGTCTGGGAAGCACAAACAGACTAAATACAGCTTCTTCCTGCTTCAGGACCCTAGACTCTAACCTTGGACACAAACCCCCACCCCCAAAAGAAAATTTTAATTCTACCTCCGGAATTAAAAACAGCCACTCGACACTGCTATCATGTGCAATATTGCTTCATATTCATATATTTTTTATTTATATTTAAAATATGCACCTTCAGACTGCAACTTCAATTTGGTTGTATAGTTAACTGTGCAATGACAATAAAAGGCTTTGAACTTTGAACTCGAACTACCGAACCAGGGTTACCTGAAGTCATACAAAGATGAAAAAAATCCTAACCCTCTTTCATGCTCCGATAAATTCAGTAAATTTAAATCCAAACTACCGTATTTCAAACAAAAGTCAGTAGTTAGGATGTTTGTAGTGGTGTGTGCTGAGGTCCGGGACGCATGAATATGCGTGGAATGACAAAGCTGTTGGATCTTGATAAAGAGTACATTCTTGGGATTAAATTAACTACAAAGAAATTATCTTGATCAAACATTTCCCAACTGGGCTTCAGTTCAGTCTATCTAACACTTAAAACTCATTCCACAAAACCAGTTCCTTGTGAAAGCTAATTCAAATAATATTTCAAATTTCCAAACAAAGTTTTGAGATTTGTTGATATATTATTTGTCCATCCGTCTATTCATTCACTTGTAAGCCGTGTGTGGTTTGGTGTTTGAGCTTGGAGTTGTTGCAGGACACCAAGATCCTCGGAGCGGCCCTGGTGTGGGATCAGAACTGGGGGTTTTCTGCTCTTCTGAGTGACCAGCAGTAGTTTAAACATACTTATAGGGAACTTTACAAACTTTACTTGTAAAGAATGTCCTTCAAAAAGTTTCCATGAGTAAATAAAAACACAAACCAGTTGGTTTTTACCCGCATCACAGATCAGGTGGTAACAAATTGTAAATTAAATCACACAAAACTAGTCAACGAGTCATACGGCAGAGGACAACTGGGAGAATCCTTCAGGATATCTGCATCTTTCATGTTTGAGTGTAACTTAAAAAACTTAAAAAATCTTCCCTCTGGAGGCCACAAACAAATCTTGTTTAGGCCCACAAAAACCCTAGGACCGGCCCTGGACTGATGGATTCATGAATCAGAGGAAACTGTTCTTCCACCACTAGGTGTCACTGCTCGTACAAAATGGAAAAAGGCAGCGAGCCAAATTTAAGAGAGACGTGTTTGAATCCCCGTTTGGACCCTGTTTCATCTGTTTAAATAAAAGGAGACCTTAATATCCCGTCTTTACTCCCCCCGTCACTCCTGCCTCGGTATCACAGCTCCGTTCTCAGAGTGGAGTTGTCACCCCATCCATCTCGTCCCCTCAGCCGGCGTTTCCACCTGCAGGTGAGCACCCGGGTGCAGGTGCATCCTCCTGCCGTCGCTTCTAATTACCTTCATTCTCCTCTCGTCGCACAGTGAGCAGCGCGGCGGAGGCTAATTAAAGTCATGTTCAAGGTAAACAGACGCTGAACTCTGGCCCCCGCCATCCCCCCAAACCCCACTCACGTTTATTAAGCTCGATTATGAGCCACATGTTTCTTTAATGGGTAATAATAAAGCGCGCGGGGCCTGCAGAGCAAGGTTGGGGGTTGCCACGGTTACTGTGATCTCATCCGAGAACTCGGTTATCCCTGGATCATCTTCTCTGTTGAAGAAAACGAGCCGACCCCCCCCAACTCTGTTAGAACAACATTAATATTTCAGATTTTAACAATTTATTTCATGGATGACGCAGACGGGGAAGTGTGTGCTCTGAATTAAATCACCTTACGGGCTCCTGATCAATTAAAATGAATCCTTTTTGCTCAGTCTGGCAGTCAGGGCTTGGACCACTGACGGAGCTCAGTATCTGGGGCGCTGCACCTCGTTACAGCTGCAGACGTTAAAGAAGTCGGTACGAGGACATCTTATCCATCCAAAATTAATCTTCTGCTGCCTTTGTGCTTCTCTGCATCCTGAACGGTGTTATTTAAACCGCCTCGGCACTCTGCGTAAAGGTGTATTTAGCTAAATCAGACTGGGTTTCATACAACAAGTTAAAGGTATTACCAGCTCATGGAAACTTCTGAAGGACAGTTTTTATGAAGTTCAAAAATTCTTTACAAGTCTAAACTATTCCTCAGGCACCTATGAGTCCAACTTCATCACAACAGACCGAAACCCCCTCATGAACAAAACCGAAGCAACAGAAACATAAGTCAGCTGCTGTCTGTTATCAGTCTAACCATTTATACACAATATTGTAAACCAAAGGATTTAGAAAAGAAACTGATTTATTGTCTGGAGAGGTGACTCACACCGACATACAAAGACACGGACCCTGGCAGGATGGAGATTACGGCTGGACTGAGCTCAAACTTTAATCATTGAAAGGTTTCATATCAGTATTCTTTTATTGAAGTTATGGACCCGGTAATCTGTCCTTGACAACCTTGATCTTAGTCCATGACTCAGAACTGTGACTTTGAAGAAAGAAACATCTGAAACCAACTAAACTTTTTCTGAGCAGCGCGGTGAGACTTCCCCCGACATTCGCCCGTTGGGGGTATCGCGTTCTCGACCTGCTGGCAGAACGGTGCCCCCCCCCCCCCCGTCTTGTGAGGGGCTCAGAGCGCCTGACTCGTACCAGCCAGCGCTCGACGCCTCCGTGCGTGATGGCTCTTCTTAATGAATTATGAGCATTGACTCCGGTTATGGCGCGCTGCTTCCAAATCTCTATTTAATTGAAACACGATACAGGGCTGAGGGGCACCGGGGGCCGTAAATTGGAACATCCGCTCGGTAATCAAACCGCCATCTGTTGCCATGACGTCTGGACGGGGGCTTGAAGGCAGGAGAGCCGGGCCGGCTTTAGTATCCAATCACAATTCAAACGGCGGCTGTGGACGGCGCGAGGCGTAATTCGTCCTCTGACAGAGGACACGAGCATCCAGGCATCACGCAGCAGCACAGATACACCCAGCGGAGCGACGGCAGGTCGGCTCTGAGACGCAGTAACGGACAAGTGAGGGACCCAGGCAGGAAGACAACGGGAATTAAGTTTATAAGAGGCTGAAGACGAAGGAAAAAACTGAAAGAAGACGAAGACGAAGATGACAGGACGAAGTAGACGAGTCAGTATGACGCATCTCTGCCCTACACGAATCCAACTCTGAACTTCCTGCTTTGGACTATTTGTGAGTTTTAGTTCACGTGAAGCAGCAGCGGACTGTAACATTACTGGACCAGCAGGAGTGAAACCAGGACTAGAAGATCTGAAACCAGGACTAGAAGATCTGAAAACAGGACCAGCAGGACTGAAATCACAACTAGAGGAAATGAAACCAGGACTAGACGATCTGAAACCAGGACTAAAATAAATGAAACCAGGATTAGTAGGTATGAAACCAGGAGTCCGATACCAGAGTCACAATACCAGAAAAACAGCTCAGAAGTCAACACAGCTCCAAGCCCTAAGTAGTGAAAGCCATGACAGCCAATCATCGACTGTGCCACGCAACAAAAGTCAAAAGGCCACACCTTTAATTATATGTAATTCTGTTACTTTTAAGAACTTTGGCTGATAAGGTTAAAAAAAATTATCCCATCCAGTCGTCATGGATGTAAAATATAACCACAGAGACCAAAACTTTTAGGTACCAGACTGGGAACATGTTTATTTCTACTATAAAGTTGAAGATTTTAACATGATCCAGACCCTAGTGGTCAGTAAGGGAACTGTAACTTTCCTACTTCCTGAATGGATACAACTGGTTTGGGTGTTTGGGTGATGCTGGTGGACAGCAGCAGGTTTTTTTTGTTTCATTACACACACATCAAGGAGACACATAAAGAGTAAGGAGAATCTGAACAAGTGCAGTCGGGGTTCAGCAGCTATTTCCTTGTGAAGAGGAAGGGGAGCAGAAACTGCAGGAGACGTCTGCATTTCCGTCCTCGGCAGGCAGCATCTTCCCGATGGCAGCGCGCCCCGTTTCTTGTGCATGCTGATGACGAGCGAGATGAAGCCGGCAGCCTCCTCAGCCTCCTCACTGTGAGAGCGCATATGACAGAATACATTTACAGTCATACGCAGAGCGCTGCGACTACAGAGAATGAAGCTCAGCTGTGCATCATGGGAAAAGGGCAGACGCTCTCCTCTGCGGTGGACTGCAGTCTCCTTTCATCCGCTGCATCAGCCCTCTGTCACTCAGCCGTCGGCAGCGTCCAAACAACAAGAGGCTGAGGCTGCTGACGGAGATCCAGAGCAGGACTTTCTTTACCGTCATCCTTCAGCAAATAATGTGAAACTTGTGTCGCCCCACTTTCACAACATGACCTCACTGAGCAGGAAGTGGCTCTTTGGGATGCACGGCCGTGATCATTTGTTCCACTGAAGTGTAGTTCATGTCACGATACGGTTGTAATAGGACCCAGATGCAGGAGGCAGGAGTTCCAAAAATGATGATTTATTTAAACTAAAAACGCTGCGACGCAGGATCCAAAATCAGAACATGAACCCAAACTTGACAAAACCAGAAAAACATGACATGGCACATGGAGGACAAAACAGTACGGACCAGTAGGGCTGAACGATTTTAGTAAAAAATCTAATTGCGATTTTTCTGGCAGATATTGCGATTTCGATTTCGATTTCATTAACGATTTTCTTCAAATCAAGCTTCAGTGCAATATTTACCATGTACAGTAGGGGTGTAACGATACACTAATCTCACGATACGGTACACGATATTGAGGTCACGATAACAATACGATACGATATTATAGCAGTATTTTTTTAACAACCTTGAATGAGGAACATATGACTGGAATAAATTGTCTTTTATTTGAAAGACACAAAATACAAAACAATACTGTGTTTGCCCTATTGTTACAGTTTGTAATGCTTTATAACTGTTTAAGTTTTAAAGAGAAAGCCAGGCCAACCATTTTCCACAAAATGAACTAAAAGTAAATGTCAGGTTTGCATTATGCATCTTCAGTTTCATACAAGTAAAAATATTTTGCCACAAACTGAATAGTTTCTCTCATGTATGATTTGACTTTTTTTTTTCTAATAAATAAATAAAAGTAAATAAATACATACAATTTTACATCATAAAAAAGATTGATTCATGCTCACCTTATAAGTGTAAGAGGAGATTTATTTTTGTTAAGAAGGTTATTTTGGTAATTCAGGGTTCATTATTTTATAAATATATTCTTTTTATTCTGATGTAAATCAGGGACTATAATCACACTAGTCAGTTTATCTGTAGTTGTTAATATGTTTTAGATTGGGCGGAGTGATACAGCACTAGGTGCTGTGTTGATGTTCTAAAATCCTACACTGTTGAGGGACATTAAAGTACACTGGAGCTCAGCAGAAGTTGCCCGCGTGTTTATCCTACTCACGACCCGAAAAAGGTTTAATTTAATAAGGTAAGGCTTACCTCTACACCAGCCTTACATAAGTAAAAGTTCAGAGCTCAAAACGGGACCACAAAACGGGACTAGTTTCTTCTGAGCGGAGTAAGATTTTGGTCCGCTGGTCGAGGCGCGGTCGCGGTCGGATGCCCGTTACTAGTCAACACAATAGATTCATATTAATAACCCAATATCGTGATACACTTTATATATATAATATAACTCCGCTTCTGGTCCAGCTGAAGCCATTTCAGAAATCAAGGAGCAGGCGGAGCAGGATTGGATTTATACTGATTGGTTAGCGTGACCCGCAGAGCCTACGGCGTAGGGTACGCTTATTGACACAACAGATCCTGGGCCAGTCAGGAGCACTACGAAAAACCGCAGCTTTGGCGATCACATGATCGCGTTGTCTGAAATCGCAATTTCGGTCAGAAAACGATAAATCGTTCAGCCCTACGGACCAGCAGGGAGAAGGGGAAAGACAAGAGCAGATACACAAGGGTTAACGAGACACAGGTGTAGACGATCAGAGCCGATGGGAAACAGGAAAGTCAAACCAGAATTCAAACACAAAGACATAGGCTGCATCTGAAATTCCATACTTCCACCCTAATGAGTAGCAAAAACAGTATGTGAGATTTTTTAGTGCGTCCAAACCATTAGTACGTACTCAATAGTATGTCCTATCCATACTCATTCTGGAGAAATTTATTAGTGTGGATTGATGGACACTAGTTAAGAAGAAACTTCCCACAATGCAATGCAGTAGTGTTTGGTTGCTAAGTGCTGCGCAGATACGTATATGTCATAAGTATAATATTAAGTATAATAATATTATCTAATATTAATATTATAATAATCGTATATAATATTATAATGTCATCTTGTTTGGGCCAGGATAAACGGGAAAGAGCGGAGCGGTGCTGCTACTGCTGCTGTAACAGGAGTTGTTACCATGGTAACAACTCCCCCTCCCAACGGCAGGAAGTGCCGTGTGGCTCTGAGTAGTACGTCCAAATTAATGCATACTAGTGATATTTACTCAAAAGTTTGTCGAACTTAAGTATACTTTTTGAGTATATACTGTTTAGTAAGGCATTTCGGATGCACCGATGGGCTTCAAAATAAAACAGGAAGTGACAAAACTGGGACAGTTTAGGATCATGGAAACCCCTCATCCCTTCCCTGTGATAGCCTACGGCGGTCAAAGGAGATGTTCTGCAGACAACCCACTCTGCTCTTATGGGCCCCACAGGTAACGGTTACCGAAGGTAAGTATATAGATGATATTTATTGAACCAGTATCAGTAAGGTCTAGGAACGACTGAAGAGCCTGAAAACCTGTGTCAGTAGAAATACCACACACACACACACACACACGCGCACACACACACACACACACACACACACACACACACACACACACACACACACACACAGACAACGGAATGGTTTGAATTCAATGTATTGTTCACAAAATAATAAAGATGAGTTTACAAACCCTGCCTACCTAAGCCGGCTTCCTAGTGTGCACAAATGCACGATAAATGGGCCCATAAAAATAAATAAAGAGTTCAATGTCCAATGCGTACTGCTCCTTTAGGGAAAGAAGCAAAGGTCTTCTTGTGTATGAGTGTGTGTTCTTTAATGTCTGTGTTCGAACTACCCGGGTAGATTTTGAGTGTTAGTCTTATCTGTCTGTTAATGAAAATGGAATCGACGATGCTGTGCTCTGCAGATGGATCCTGCGGCTGGCCACACCACGTTGCTGGTTCCTCCACAGTCATTCTTCCATTTAAACTGGCTCGCCACTGAACATTAAGTTCAGATCCCGATCGACTCGGTCTGGGTAAAAAAACAATCTATGCAAACAGCGAAGAATGCATGTTATAATATAATTTTCTCTCTATCGATCTCCTGTCACACTGTCTAATCATTGCAAAATGAATATAATTACATCACATAAGATATTCCAGTGTCAATTAGCTGCAAATCATGTACACCAAATCACAACATTCACTTCAACATGTAAATGAAATAATATAATATATTTAAACTCACTATTTATATTTTTAACACATTAAATCTATTTATTCTCTTTTAACAGCACTGTAATTGTAACATTTTTAATTAAACATGGGCCCTTTAATATTCAGCCCTCTTTTAACTGTTAGGATGGATCAAACAGCATTGTACATTTCTGTCTATACTTTTTACCTATCCTAAGTTCCTAAGTCACTTTTGTACAGACTCACCCGGCACTTTAAAACCTCATTTTGTACATTTCCGGTCTACATTTTATTTTACTGTTTATACTTTTTATTGTTTATACATTTAATTTTATTTTATCTCATATATTTGTTTTTATATTTGTATTGTGTTGCACCAATCCCCAAAACAAATTCCTCGTGTGAAAACTTAACTTAGCAACTTAGCAATAAACCCTTTTCTGATTCTGATGTATTCACTTAAGCATATTTAAACCATTAAATTACCTTAACAATACAGTTAATCAATCAATATTCCTTCAGTACCATAACTTTAACCTCAAACAGTTAAATATAAGGCACCTTTAATGGTGTAAAACACTGTTACTGCTCTGCTACAGTATCACAGCTGTATAGTGTAAGTGAACCTTAGCATGACAGTGCACAATTAGCTGGCGGCTAGCGGGATTAGCTCGATGCTAAAGTAATTAGCGATCTTTTTACACTCGTTTATCACTGCTAAAATTATCTGTATCTGTGTAGTCTCTTGTACTCTTGGCGACAGTATCACAGCTCCAATTGGTTTTTATTCATGAATCAAGAGTAAAAGTCACAAGGAGTCCTGATAGCCAAGATGGCGGATTAGCATTAGCATTTCTTACCGGAGCTAAGGCCCGCTAACAGAGGCTCTCCATTCCAGCTGAATCCTCACACAATGTAACACCCTGACGAACGAATAACTTGTTAACAGTGTGTACCAGGCGAATTATGGTGAATTTCTGGTGTGAGGAGTGTTTATTTGTTACCGGGAGTTCTTAGTTGGTAAGCTGTGTGCTCTTGGCATTGACTTCTGCCGAAAAGAGAGTGAACACAGGCTGCGCGGTTTACTCATAGCGCCACCCTCTGGTCGGCCAGGGAACTGCACCGTTCCACAACAATAAGTTCTTAACCCAGGTGGGTTACACAAGTCCATAGAGAAGCCGCACAGGCCATCTGTGGTGTAACTTCTATACATGTAATAACAGATTATTATTAATTTTTTCTATTTTGGTCCAAAACCTGGGATTTCTGTGCACATCCCACTGGTAGAGCACTTCTATATTTGGTCAGATTACTTTCAGCTCACCCTTTGGCCCCTGTTGATCTCATGTGGACCCCAGACTACAAGACCCACACACGTCCTGCATGTTGGGCCAGAACTGGGACTTATGGACTACTTTTCCCACATTGACCCCATATGGGTCCCAACAAGGAATATTTGCCTGGTTTCACAAAGCTCAAATTATCTTATTTGCCATATCAATAACCTCTTCACGCCAAACCTCTGCATTGCAAAGAAGACATTTCAGTCCTGGTTCTTTTGGAAAGGATGTGAAAATGAACCATTGTTGTACAAACCTCAAATATGAGACAGGCGGCTGCTCCGCACCACGAATCAGCCGTGGAACTGAAACGTCTGTCGTCTGAGATGGTTATCAGCAGACACAGCTTCTTGTTCTGTGACTCAGCCCACCAGTGGGCTGAATAAACACAGTTTAAACCTGCACTGATATCGTTAACACCACCAGCCACGAGATGAGATGAGCCGAGTCAGACAAGACGAGCTGAAGAGCTCAGAAACACAATCCACCGGACTGGAAAAAGTGCCAAAGACGACCCGCTCTCCGTTGGTGTGATAAATATTCCTCTCCTGGGTTTGAAAAGAACTGACCGACTGGTAAGCCCCGCCGCTCCAACACGGAGGAACCAATGACTGTTGAGTATTAGTACCACAGAGAGCAGAACTCAAACATCTGCAGCTTTTAGCTCTACAGAAAAAAAACACTGGAAGATCATCCATTTTATGAAGATTATGGCAAAAGGAATTTGACGACGACGTGTCCGGAGACTGATTCCAGGTATCTCCTAGAGTATATGAAGTTTTGTAGAGGAGCAGATCTAAAATGACGTCTTTCCAATTTACACTAATTCAATGAATGAGATCTTACCCAGCGGTGCATGAGTGGTGTCGATCCTGAATGTTGTCATTGATTGCATCAACTTTCCTCCGTGATCCACAAACCTTTTCCTCCAATTTAACTTCTTTGACAGCATATTTCTCTGCATATTTGAATGTTTCACGAAGAGAGGTGTTTCTTTTGTGTCAAAAGGTTTTCATGCAGACAGACAACACTGTCAGCTAGTCCCAGTTAGCAACAGTAACTACGGTAACGGGACATGCTGATGATGACCTGCAGCAACTGGATGTTTTACCAGGCAACGTTACCTGAAAGCATCCTCAGAAACTTCTGGTGGAGGTTTCTCACAAGTTTTGTTTAAATTCTGTTCAGAAGTCAGTCGAAAGCTGCATTTGGACAGCTTTGATTCATTTTCCTTCAGTCAAAGGTCAATTGTTTTAAAGGTCTGTTTATTAGATATATTTTGTTACTTTTTCATTAAATAATGAAGTTTTCCTTTTTCATGAAAATAATCCCCATTTAAAAAACGTTTTTAAAGATAACAATACTAAGAATTAATTTGTGAGCATTCAGAGGAGAGATGCAGGACAACAAAAGTGGACCAAATGGTGAATACAATTTAAAGCGAAGAGAGAAAAACACAACATCCACGAGAAATGATTATTGTGTTGATTGATGCTGATGATGATGATGATACTGATAATGAGGATACTGATGATGATACTGATGATGATAGTGATAATGAGGATACTGATGATGCTGCCAATACAGATGCTGATATTGCTGATGATACTAATGATGATGATAATGATGATGGGATGATGTGGACAAAGCTGAGGCTGATACTGATGAGGGGACTGATGATACTCGTCATGTTAATGACGATGATACTGATGATGATACTGATACTAATGAGGATACTGATGTTGATATTCAACTGTATACATGTTATGTCCTATAACAAACTCCAGAATGGCGCCGCTCTAGTGGCAGATTGTTGCGGTTGCTCTGTCAAATTGGGTCTTCCTTCATATCTGCTTGAGATTTTTTACTGAGCTTTTTTATGTCCAAACTTATGATTTTAGTTCCATCTGGAGGATTTCTGCTGATAATTCTGCCATTTTAATTTATTGGCCTTTTTTGTGGCCTTTTCTGGGAAAGTAAGTGGACAGGGGACGGGTAGAGAGAAGGGGGAAGACACGCAGCCACGAGCTACAGGCCAGGACCTGAACCTGCGCTGCCTCTGCAAATGGTGCCCGCTCAACCCACTGAGCTTCCCAGGGCCCCATTCTGCCACTTTTAACGTATTATAATGAATATCCATGACAGTGGAAAAGATGTTTACACCTCAGTTTTCCAAAGACCGGCTAATGATCAGATGAGTCCTCAAACGCAGATGAGCTGAAGAGGAGAGGTCAAGGATGGGGAGCAGGAGGAAACGCAGATGTTTTCCCTCCTCCATCATCATGTGGAGTGGTAGGAGAGCAGCCTTGCTTGTTAACACCAGATAGTGATATCCTGCTCATGTGACTGTGAAGGAAGACCTCCAAACCTCTGGACACATTCAGCTGTTGGCCCTGAGTTTCCATCTATGTCGTATACTGAGAGAGTTCACCTGTGTCAACAGATGTTACCAGGAAACAAACGCTCCGGTACGTTGATGAGGATTTCTGGGGGTGTCAACCTCTGCCACAAGCCAACAATTTCTCACCTTAGAAACTACTTTAAATCACTTTCTTTTCCTTCCATTTAAAAAGTACTCCAGCAGAATTAGCTTGTAATACATGTCTTTTTTTAAGTACAAATACAAGAGGATAAATTCTAGACAACTGAGGAATGTTACACGTGTTTGCAGAGGAAATGCTTTCCAAGTAGAGATTCCTGAAGGAAAAGGCGGTTTCCTCGTCTCTGCCACCATCGTGAAACGACAACAGACAACAGTCTGGACTGAGTCGGCCAAGGCGGTCCGGGAGGACCAGAAACCTGCACGACTGAGTCTCAACACCTGCTGAGCAGCCAGACGGAGGCAGGAGATGTGCTCAGCATCTGTACATGAAAACCTCAGTAATCTGGCTGATGATTAGAATGTTTTTTTCATCTAATTCTTTAATTTAATCATTCTTCCCCTTTTGATTTTAGGATTTTCTATAGTTTTATGTATGGAGCAGCTCGGAGCTGCTGTAACCTGCGAGACAAACCCTTGTGCACAGGACCAGACTCTTCTAAACGCAACTTCAGTTTACAGAATTGACTGATTACTTGGAGTTTAAAGGGGCTCTGGTACCAAAACTTCCCTGAAAAGGCTGGATGGAGACAGTGCTGGGAGTTAACATAAAATAAAACCAAATGTTGTAGGAACGGGGCGGAAAAGCTGGCATCCCGGTGCTCCTGATACGCAAGAACCGTAAACCTCAAGCACAGCTCAAGACACGCCTCCCGAGTCCAGGCCCATGAAAAATCCTAACATTAGATGTTTCTACCAGAGATGGATGAAGATCAACCAAAAACCAGAAGAAAAGAATATGCATTCACATGGAAATGGTTTGGGGAAATTCCAATAACCACATTTCACTTGTAAAAACGAACAAGGCGAATGTAAATGCGTCTTGCATCGTGAACAAAACAGACATTCTTATGCAAAAAACTGTGCAGAATTCATCCAACGCTTCACAAAGTTTAGGATGAAAGCGCCAAAGAAAAGCAGAGAAAGAGGAGGGAAAAGGGAACTGGTCGTACATCTGAAAATGTCAAAGAAAATGAGCTCCTCCAAAATGCCAGCTGACGCAGGAGGAGCTGATGCTTCCAAATCGCAGCTCAACGTGCAAATTCTCCACCGCCGTCGCTCAGGGCTTGTTGTCATGGCGACGAAGCCCCAGCTTCCTCCCAAACAAATGTACCTGAGGCCGGAAAGATTAAGGAAATCTGTCGGGGTAACCATCCGAAACACGGGGGGCAATTCCATGACCATGTCAGCAGGCAGAAGCTAACTGGAATCACAACAAGGTGATTGGTTTCACCAGAGAGAGGGAGGATAAAACTACAGACACACACAAACCTCTCCACTCCAACGCTTCTGCGTTGAGATGAAGAAGCCGACCTGGGTCAAAGCACGGGGGCCCAGACCTCCCTAACTCCGGGGAATACCCAGCATCCCCAGGTCATGCAGAAAATCAATACTAAACTTAATGTAGAGATCATCTTATTCCAGATCACTGCAGCAAATCAAACATACTTCTGAAGACACGTCAGTTCCAAGTCCAAGTCATCAACACTTGAGTCTGAGTCAAGTGACAAAATTCCTTAAAGGGGACCTATTATGGCATCTAATACCTATTTTAAACAGGCCTTGAATGTCTTAAAAATCCAATGATTGTTTTTTGCTAAATAAATTAGAAATTCAGCCTCTGAGCCATGTCTTTATCTTTCCATTCTCTAACCTCATTATCTATGCGGGGTTCTGAGTGGGCGGGGCTATGATAATGAGGCTCTGTGCTGATTGGCTGCCTGAATGACGCGATACACCGCTACGAAAAAATGGCGGAAGCTCCGGCCGGCGAAGTTAGTTGTTAGTGGTTTCACGCATCGGAGGCCGACTTATGTAAATCGCATTTTCGTAACGTAACGCAGAATCTGAACGGCTCGTAGAAGTCACATCACACTGGACGGCTCATCCGGGCGGCTGTACAGACACTGCAGAATTTGGTTGCTTTCCTCCTTCTCTGAGTTTTGCAGGCTGAGGGGAGACCACTTTATATATGTTAAAGACAGAAAAAACGTGTTTTTCATAATAGGTCCCCTTTAAATTTAGGGCTCAAGTCGGACTCCAGTCCAAGTCCTGGACTCGTCCTGTCCCTGACAGCTTTCACACTCCTCCTTGACCCTTCGCAGCCTCGGAGGACGAGGGAGGAGCTTCAGAGCAGAATCTGCTCATCTGGTCAAAGTTGTGTCTGTTTATGCAACGACGAAACAGCGAAGGATGTGGATGTAAACTGAGGTTTTCGAGGAACCTGCCTCCATTAAACGCAGCCATGCATTAAATTAGATTAGATTGTCCTTTATTTCTCCCTCAATGGGGAAATTCTCTTTGTGCAGCAGCAGTACACACAACACACACATGCAGGGAAAGGGTAAAAAAAGTAAAAAGTATATAATTACAAATATAAACAGTATATACATTGGAATGAAAATAAAAGTAGTGCAAAAAAAAAGCAGGTAGGATGTTTATGAGGTAGACAGATATTGCACATCTTGTTATTGTCCGTTAACTACCGTGATCAGCCTGGTTATAGAGTCTGATGGCAGCGGGGAGGAAGGACCTGCGATGCCTCTCAGTGGTGCATCGCGGGTGACGAAGCCGGTCTCTGCTGGAGCTCTCCAGGGTTCTGACAGTCTCATGAAGGGGGTCATCTAACAATTTCTGAGAGGTCATCTAAAAACCAGAACCTTCACTCAGGTCTGTGTACCACCAAACAACCTCCTTACTGGTCACTCTGAAGCGGTAGTTGTTGATTGATCCTTCTTTCCTCCCGTGAAATGAGCTCATGGGTTCACTACTGCACTGATCCCCACAATCCTCTGCAGGAAACCGACCTGGACATAACCGTGAATCCAGCGGCTCATGAACCGGGACGCAGCTCAGAGAAACCTCAGCGGAGCTGCTGAGACAGAGCAATGCTCTGCTTCGCTGCATCTCCTAATTAAATTCATTACCCCGCTGGAACGGACCAATCAGCAGCGAGCTCGCCCGCGCTGACCTCTACAAGCCACCGACACTTTTCACGCTCCCAACTGACCATTAAGTCAACTTGGCAGCGTTCATTAAACGTTACTGCTCTCCACGACGACACGGTCTTCCTCAGTGTGAGGGACATCGGTGTTATCAACCAATCAGCTGCCAGCGTTAACTGAGGAGAGCTGAGCGGGTCATGTGACCTCCACTCACGTACTCGGTGATGAAACCTCGACTTCAGCTCATCGAAACGGTCCGTCAGCATGTCTGCGTCCCTCCCAGCAACACACACACAACAGCACATACACACACACACGCAGAGCTGCACACATACGCACAGACACACTAACGCAGACACACATGCACACATTCAGATACACACACACGTGCAGGAACTGATTTATAACAGTAATCAGGCCGACAACAACTTGTTCTGGCAAGTGCATGTAAGTGTGTGAGAGAGAGAGAAAGAGAGCGAGAGAGAGACCATAATAATGCAGAAAGCTATAACAAATGCTGTCCAATCAGCACTCCGAGGTGTTTTTAACGTGGCATTTTGAAGAAAACAGCTTTTGGAAATTGTTCTGATTTTCAGACACCAGACAGTTGATTTACAAAAAACCTTTGACTTCTGTGCACGTGTTTAGGGCTGCAGCTATCGAATATTTTAGTAATCGAGTATTCTACTGAAAATTCCATCGATTAATCGAGTAATCGGATAAAACATATTTTTGTTTAGTTAAAGAGCAATTATAAATATACATAAGATGTTAATTGACATTACTAAGACTAAATTATATAATACAGTAGGTTCATGGCTGTGCATTTAAAAACCCTGAACTTACACCAGTCGACCAAATTCACTGCCTTCACTCAAAAACTAAGAATCTTACCAAGAAGTTTTCTTATTTCTAACCTAAAAATGCCATTACACCTGATAACACACATCACTTAAAAGGTTAGGTGTTTTTCCCACGTGTTTCAATTGAACTTTCATTTGTGTCAAGCTAATTTTAAGTTCTAGTTAAGTTTTAAGTTAAGTATAAGATTTTGAGTTTTGGCAGTGTTCAAAATATAATGATGAGCCCTGCTGTATTGGAGCACATTAGGCACCAGTGCTGCTTGTTTTATCCATCAATGACTACAGAGCTAAAATTGAAAACTACCAAGTTAGCTTTAATACGTTTTTATTTTTCTGACATTTTCTGCCTTTTCTTTTAGTTAAAACTGTAGCGGGAACAGATGTTTAGAGGAACCTATGTATGTACCGGGTTAGAGGGGGAACATATAGGAGAACGGACCAGAAGAATATAGCGTGGATTAAAAATAAAAGTTAAGCACTGAGCTACATGTGTCTCCGTCTGGGCCATTGCAGACTGCCTGAGCATGTTACTAAAACCAAACATATCCGCCGCCTCTTTTCTTCCTTTACGTCAGCGCGCTGTGCCGCATTAAACGTAGTCCGGGAGAAATACCTGCTTTGAGCTGTAAAATTTAATGATGAGGCAGAGAAAATTCCTCAATCATTTTTTGTAATCGAATTACTCGAATTATTCGAGGAATCTTTTCAGCCCTACACGTGTTCACCTCCACGTGCAATTGTGTGTTTTGGGTCACACGTCAGCTGCAGATTAACTTCTTGCAACGCTGATGCACTTGGTGCTTTTTGTGTACAATTACATTTTTTACTTGCACCTTTGCCCCTCGAGTGTGTCCTGGATCCGTCCCAGTGGCCTCCGCCTGGCCCGAGGTGTTGGGTTTTCTCCAGGAGACATCCTAACCAGATCAACCTCAGCTGCCTTTTGGCCACGGCCTCCAGTGGTCAGCAGGACTTTTTTAAACTGGAGGTTGAAGTTTACGTTTTACAGAGCTGCTTTTTTCTGTTGCTTTCACTCACGTTTATTTCTTTTGGATAAAAACACTAGTTTCAGATGGATGGATTGAAAAGTCTTCATTTCTACATGTATGTTAATGTCTACACATGTCGACTGTTCATAGATGGTCAGTGACTGATAGTGCTTCCTGTTTAGACTGATGTCTAACAGAGCTGACAACATCTGGCAGATACAACCTCATCCTCATCTCAGCCAAACCAAGCACAAAGCCTTCAAGGTGCTTCACATGCAGCCTGAAATTAAGTGGCCGGTGATGGTGAGTGTCATGTGACTCATGCAGTCGTCGACTGAGCTGCATCCACCCGCTTGTTCGAGGCGTAGGAGGGAAGTGGAGCAGCGACAACAACAACAGCCCAAACACCTGCTCCGTGCTGAAGTGCAGACCGCTCAGTCCGCTCAGTCCGCGTGGGTGACGCAGTGACAGCTCCGGAGCGCGACCGCATCATTCCTGGTCTATTTCCAGCCCAGGTGGGTGTGGAGCAGTCGGACGTTTGACGCCTCTAGAATGGTGAAAATGTGTTTCTGATGGACGGGCTGCAAAAACCATGATAATATGCACTCTGGAGGACCTGCAGCAGTGGAAAGCACTGCTATATGAACATGTACTGCAGAAAATATCACAGAGAATATGCACCTATCCTCTTAGGCAACGCCATTGAAGAGACCAAAACCAGTAAGCTTCCTTCATTAATGGGTCAAAACCAGTAAGCCTCCTCCATTAATGGGCCAGACACAGTAAGCTTCCTTCATTAATGGGACAAAAAAAAAAAACTTCCTCCATTAATGGGTCAAAACCAGTAAGCTCCCTTTATTAATGGGCCAAAACCAGTAAGTTTCCTCCATTAATGGGTCAAAACCAGTAAGCTTCCTTCATTAATGAGTCAAAACCAGTAAGTTTCCTCCATTAATGGGTCAAAACCAGTAAGCTTCCTTCATTAATGAGTCAAAACCAGTAAGTTTCCTCCATTAATGGGTCAAAACCAGTAAGTTTCCTCCATTAATGGGTCAAAACCAGTAAGCTTCCTTCATTAATGAGTCAAAACCAGTAAGTTTCCTCCATTAATGGGTCAAACCCAGTAAGCTTCCTTCATTAATGAGTCAAAACCAGTAAGTTTCCTTCATTAATGGGCCAAAACCAGTAAGCTTCCTTCATTAATGAGTCAAAACCAGTAAGCTTCCTTCATTAATGAGTCAAAACCAGTAAGTTTCCTCCATTAATGGGTCAAACCCAGTAAGCTTCCTTCATTAATGAGTCAAAACCAGTAAGCTTCCTCCATTAATGGGTCAAACCCAGTAAGCTTCCTTCATTAATGAGTCAAAACCAGTAAGCTTCCTTCATTAATGAGTCAAAACCAGTAAGTTTCCTCCATTAATGGGTCAAACCCAGTAAGCTTCCTTCATTAATGAGTCAAAACCAGTAAGTTTCCTTCATTAATGGGCCAAAACCAGTAAGCTTCCTTCATTAATGAGTCAAAACCAGTAAGTTTCCTTCATTAATGGGTCATACCAGTAAGCTTCCTCCATTAATGGGTCAAAACCAGTAAGCTTCCTTCATTAATGAGTCAAAACCAGTAAGCTTCCTTCATTAATGAGTCAAAACCAGTAAGTTTCCTCCATTAATGGGTCAAAACCAGTAAGCTTCCTTCATTAATGAGTCAAAACCAGTAAGTTTCCTCCATTAATGGGTCAAACCCAGTAAGCTTCCTTCATTAATGAGTCAAAACCAGTAAGTTTCCTCCATTAATGGGTCAAAACCAGTAAGCTTCCTTCATTAATGAGTCAAAACCAGTAAGTTTCCTCCATTAATGGGTCAAAACCAGTAAGTTTCCTCCATTAATGGGTCAAAACCAGTAAGCTTCCTTCATTAATGAGTCAAAACCAGTAAGTTTCCTCCATTAATGGGTCAAAACCAGTAAGCTTCCTTCATTAATGAGTCAAAACCAGTAAGCTTCCTTCATTAATGAGTCAAAACCAGTAAGCTTCCTTCATTAATGAGTCAAAACCAGTAAGTTTTCTCCATTAATGGGTCAAAACCAGTAAGTTTCCTTCATTAATGGACCAAAACCAGTAACCTCATGTCATTGATTATCGCTCATCAAAGACGATCTTAAGACCTGCGATGACTAAATGATCTGGATCTGATGGCGATGGACTCACAGTAAATGAACCTGGCAGCCTCGTTGTCAATTCTGAGGGAAGCTGAGCGGCAGAACCCCCGGCATCGGTGCTGGTGGTCCGTAAACTGGACCGGACAACAAAGCTGAGGACCAGAGCAGGGACTGAGAACCTGCTGCCAACCGGTCCAGGTTGGCTGTGTAGGACTGCAGAGTCAGCGGGGGATATGACGCTGAAAAACCCCAGTTCACCTCAGACCACTTCACTGATACTAGATCAAAATCATCTCTAATTCATGTGGGATTAGTCTTGGGTCCACGAACGATAACAGTGCACACTTCACCACCTTGCAGCTCTTACCTTCATGAGGACAGACTCGCTGAGCTTTTCTCTGTTGACGATCTTGATGGCGACTTTCTGACACGTGACGCAGTGGACGCCGAGCTTCACCAGACCTGCAACACACACATCAAAGATCCCAGCGTCAGTTCACCTCAGGTCCTTCAAATGTCACTGACGAACGCCACGAGACCGCGGCCAAAGCTGTTGATTCACAATAACAATCAAAAGACACGAAGCTGGACGTCGGTGATTGATGCCCCACCCACCCCAACACAGCACTCCCTGGTTCATGCTTACATTACACACATCGCCACATGATGCTCCCACCTCCGTACTTCTCTGTTGGGTTATGGTTCCCTTTTTCCTTTCCCTTCATCAGTCCACATAAACTTGTCCCCGGTGTCCTTGAGGACTGACGCGGGTTCTTTAGAAGGTGCTCAGCTGTGATTGTTTTGTTTTATTAGCCCTGGAATGATTGTGTTGGCGCCCTCTGCTGCCGACTGTCAGTATCACGTCCCTGCTGGAGTCCATCTCAGGTCCTTATGGACAACACGCTTCAAACGCGTGGCCGTCGTCGATCAAGGTCGCTTTTGCTGCAGTAACTAGTTTATGTTCACGTACTTTTTGCCTCGGCACTGTGAAAGTTCAGTGGATGCATTCGAGAAGATTTACAAGAGTGTGTGTGTTATTAACTCATCAGCTTCGTCTCGATGTGTCGTAGTGACTTATTTGAACATCAGACCACATTTTATGACAAATCAATTCAGAAAAGTCCTTCACAAGGGGGTTCACATGTTTCCTTATGTCCCCATGTTTCCAAACAGAGAGACGAGGTTGTTACATCTGAGTGAATGAACAATATTTCCCTGCTGGAAGAGAAGCAACAACAGGAAGTGTTACTACTCGTCCCTGCGGAGTCCCTGGGGCGTTGGACAGAACAGATGGATAAAAGTATCACCACCTCCAGCTCTCTTTTCCATTGCGTACCTCTGGAAGCAGCACTCATGCGGCCGCCGTAGCGTAACGAAAATGTCAACATGCAATACGTTCCCGTTAACGCGGCCCCCGCCGGCTCCCTTCATCTATCAAAGCCCCGGCACCGGAGCGCGGCTCACTTTGTACTGACGCTCTGCCGACGGCAGCAGA
This sequence comes from Cololabis saira, assembly GCF_033807715.1. Taxonomy (NCBI): domain Eukaryota; kingdom Metazoa; phylum Chordata; class Actinopteri; order Beloniformes; family Belonidae; genus Cololabis; species Cololabis saira. The sequence continues at coordinate 10,700,448 of NC_084588.1, read as the reverse complement.
AATGCCACCGCGCATATGCACCTCATCAGCTCCCGCCGCATGTATATTTCACCCCACGTGGATGCGGTACTTTGAAAAGTGATTTCCCTGAGGGGCAGGGGGGGTCTGGACCAGTAAAGCAGCGGGCGGGGCTGATAAAGGGGCCAACGTCCCGTTGATCTTGGAGGACGGTGTCACATCTTATCCAGTTTTATTACGTTTCCAGGCTGGAACTGTCAGGTGAGGGAAGGGATTTGACGCCACACGATCCCATCAAGGCCTGAACCCGTAACTTACTTCCAGTAAAGACGCTTTTGTCGTCTCTTAATGTCCTGCTCACAGCTCGTCCCCCGACACCTACATGGGACCTTCACCCCCAGCAGATGAGATACACGCTGTTGATGGCGGGCACCATGGAAGTCATGAAACGCACTTTGTTTTTTTTTTTTTTTTTTTTTTTATTGATCTTTTTATAAGAAACAACATACAATGAAAACATGGAAACATGTAATCAAATATACGCATTATACATTGTCTCCTGAAACGCACTTTATGTTTGACATTTTTCACCGCACCTCTCGGTTATTACCGCCACCACAAAGTTCCAAACCAGACCCCAGAGTAATAAACGCTGACATTTTCACATCAAAAACACATCTACCGAGCTTCTCCCCACGTCGGGTCGCCCAGAGACGACGAGTCCATCTGACGTTTCTCTGCAAAATATCAGGAACAAGCGGCTGTCTGGTTGAACGGACATCGAGGGAGGCATGAAGAGCGCAGAGGTTCTTGGCTTCAATTGTAGAAGCCAAGTTGTAGATGTTTTCTTAGATGGGTAGTGGAATCGTATGTCGTTGTGTCGGGACGCTGGCTCAATGACAAATAAAGAATCTCATCTTATCTTAGAAGGTAGTTTGAACTTCATCCGAGGAAGACCAGACCAGGTGTGAAGGATGGTGGGGGAGGGTTCATGGTACGGGATCGCTTCTCTTCATCTGGGCCTGGTGACCACCCCAAATACCAGGATGTTTTAGAATAAACCTTCTGTACATGACAACGGGCCAAAATCAACCAAGACCCGGATTCAGGACAACCAAAGTCCTGGAACGGGTCCAGAGGCCGGGCCCCAATCCCAAACCCCAATCCCATGAAAAACCTCTGGTCTGACCTAAATACAGAAGACCCGCTTAAACTTTCAAAGAACTTTTGTCAGCAAGGAAGAGTGGCACGGACTTCCAAAGTCCAGAAGGGTGAAGTTAATGGAGACCAGACCCCATAATAAAGACCCCACGTCAGCAGGGAGGGGTGTTCATATTTATGCAATTAAAAAGCTGCGTTTCCAGGAGCGCTCAGACATTTATGTGGTTGTAAACACGACGGCGAACGCCGGATCAGAACTGGGCTCATGTGGTCCTTAATAATAATAAAAAAACGTTTTCCGGCTCACGAGTCACTCTGTTTTCACTTTATTCGTAATGATTAATTATCAATAATGTAATCAGTGAGTTGAGGGAGCTATTACTTCTGAAAAACTACCTTCTAAATGAACAAAGCATCCTTCCAGCAGCTTTTAGCATAATAAAGTCATGCTAAAACTACACTAAAGGAATGTGGGGCAAAAACATTGATTAAGATGAATTAACTGGATAATTACTAAGTATTGCAGCCGCAGTGTAATTCAATATTTGTAAATGACATCGACGTGCGACCCGAGTGGAAGCCACAACCGACTCATTCATGTCTCCCCCGGATGAATCAGATCGATCCGATCAATCTCTGCAGGACCTCTGAACCCTGCAGGCTGCTGGGACTCCAAACTGGATTACTGCCTCATCAATCCATGCTTGTTTGTTGTTAAAACTCTCAATTAATCTTCTTTAATGACTAAACTGCAAACACATTTTAGACTACAGCTGATTACAAAACAAGTCAACTCCAAATCCCATGGTGCACTGCTGCCAGCAGGAACCAATCAGTGGACGGCTCTGTGCGTCGAGGATTCACTTAGATATGGACGTGGAACAAATTAAAGAGCTGTGCCGTTTGTCTCTGACTGAGATGGATTTCATGGCTGTGGATGCAGTCGTCTCCATGGAAACGGCCAACAACACTCAATGGTAGAGCGATAGGTAGCTTTAAATGGAGATTCCTTCCAAATGAGGTCGTCAAACCTGCATGTGAACAAACCAGCAGACTTCTGGAAACATGTCCTCTGGATGGATGAGACCACTTGTTTGGAGGAAACCAGCAGAAACACCTCTGATTAATCTGATCTTCTCCACTGGATGCACTTGTGAAAGGAGAAACCCGGTGAGGTCCGCTGAGATCAACATCAACGGGCCGTTTGGTGACCTTCACGCCTCCACCGAAGCGCCACACAGAGGCGGCGGGAACGTCACACTTCAGGCTCCGTAAGTGTGAGGGGACTGAGGCGTTGGTCGGCTCGTCGCTGATGCTGAGAACAAGGAACCCGCAGACACACGAGAGGACGGAAACCCTCCTCCTGCCACATATTTGTGAAAGACACACGTACACACCTTCAGCCTGAGAAGCACTCGTCAAGGTTTAGTAAATTATTATTGATTACTTTGATCACTTTCAAGTTCTCAGTGACTATGTTTTTCTTCCTTTCCGGTACCAACGCATCTGTTGTGGTGTGTAGAAAAAGGCCTCAGACTGTAAAGTTGAATACTGTGATACTAAATATTTGTTTTTAGCCCTTCAACCTTTCAGAGGTGAATTTGGAGGGATACGTGATGGGAACGGCAGAAAAAGACGGAACCGGAAGAAAAGAAGAAGGAAACTGACGAAAAAAAAGACAAACTGACAAAAAAAAAAGACAAACTGCAGAGAAAGGAAGGACACTGCAGAAATAAAGAAAGAGACTGCAGAAATAAAGAAAGAGGCTGCAGAAATAAAGAAGGACGCTGCAGAAATAAAGAAAGAGAGTAGAAGTAGAAAGTGGAAAAAGAAAAGGCTGCAGAAAAAGACGGAAACGGCAGGAAAATATGGAAACGGAAGAAAAATGATGTAAATGACAGAAAAGGAAGAAAACGGAATAAAAAAGATGGAAATGACAGAAAAGGAAGGAAACGGAAGAAAAAAGATGGAAACTGACAAAAAAAAGACAGAACTGCAGAGAAAGGAGAACACTCTTCTCTTCTTGTGAACTGGTGTAGAACTAAAACAAACCCTGGGTTTTGACCTGTGAGGTTGGAGCAGGAGGCTGGGGATGCTGAGGGATGTTCTGCTTCCGTTGTGGGTTCAGTGTTTTGGATCATGCAGCGCTCGGGGCTCCGCTCACCGCCCACACTTTCAGCCGCGGGCAGCGCTCCACCGGGAGAAGGCTGGAATCAGGAGGCCGCCGCTCTGCAGCACCGCAGACGGGAAGAGTCCTGCTCGCCTCCTTCCCTCAACCAACACATGACCAATAAAACCGCTGGATTTATGTCAGAAGAAGAAGAATGACGACCAAACAGGAGATCTCCAGCTAAAGTCTCAACACTTGTGGACCAAACTGAACCAAATCAGGGTCAAAAGCTTCTTTTGAAACATTCAAAGCTCCTAGTTCTGGCCTGTATCAGACAGGCCTGTAGGTGGATGCAGGGAACGCTTATAAAAGTGACAGAAGAAGAAGAAAGTTTGAATTAAGCTGCTGTGAAAGGAGGACTGGAGGCTGTTCACCCCATCACTCAATCAAATCCATCAAATCTAATCTGACAAACACGGAGCCCAATAGTCCGTCTGTCAGACGGTTCCAACTGGTTTGTTTGTCCAGACGCGTCAGTACAGTTACATTTACAGGAAACAACGTCTGAAGCCATACATAGACGGAGACTTGAAATGCTTGGACAACTTGTGCTTTTCTGTTTATTTCTTTTCTTTTTTTCTACAACGTTCTTTTTGTGAATAAAGGAACAAAGTAAAGATGTAGTGTAGTTTCTGTGTGCACTAAGTACTCCGCTGAAAACGCCTCAGACCTGCAGCACAGACCTGCAGCACAGACCTGCACCACAGACCTGCACCACAGACCTGCACCGCAGACCTGCAGCACAGACCTGCAGCACAGACCTGCAGCACAGACCTGCAGCACAGACCTGCAGCACAGACCTGCAGCACAGACCTGCAGCACAGACCTGCACCACAGACCTGCACCACAGACCTGCAGCACAGACCTGCAGCACAGACCTGCACCACAGACATGCAGCATCTCCACAGCACCCAGTCAACGAAGTCTTCCCTGAGACTTTGTTAGGGGGACCTAGGTGAAGGAATGGTGAGGTGAAGCCCAGAGCTCCCCATCCAGCCGCAGAGCTGCATGTGTGGAGCTCAGCAGGGATTTGATGGAGCGTCTGTCCGACGAGAATGACGAGCACGCTCCCCCCCGTGGGGTTTAACATAAGACCTGCCAGCCGTGAAAACGGCTCCAGTGTATTCACGTTTTGTTTTCAGAACAGCAACATCATCTGATCGCCTCACCGCTGATTCAAACCTCCAAATGCTCCTCAGCTGATCAGCTGATCAGACCCATGGGAGAGAACGGCATCGTGGGCGACCAATGAGGCTCATGACGTAGGCAGGAACATGGACCTGACCCGTCCTGCTGCCCCAATGCAGTTCCACATCAGCACCAAATGTTGGATTGGAAAAATTCCAAGTTCGGTTGGGATTGTGTGTGTGTGTGTGTGTGTGTGTGTGTGTGTGTGTGTGTGTGTGTGTGTGTGTGTGTGTGTGTGTGTGTGTGTGTGTGTGTGTGTGTGTGTGTGTGTGTGTGTGTGTGTGTGTGTGTGTGTGTGTGTGTGTGCGTGCGTGCGTGCGTGCGTGCGTGCGTGCGTGCGTGCGTGCGTGCGTGCGTGCGTGCGTGCGTGCGTGCGTGCGTGCGTGCGTGCGTGCGTGCGTGCGTGCATGTGTGACTGTCTATGTGTGCGTGCATCAGTGTGTGTGTGTGTGTGTAAGCATGCTTGTGTCTGTGTGTGTGCTTGTGTGCGTTTGTTTGCATGTGCGAGTGTGTGTGCATGTGTGAATGCGTGTGTATGTGCGAGTGTGTGTGTGTACAATGTGCGTGCTTGTGTGAGTGCATGTGTGAGTGTGTATGTGTGTGTGTGCGTGCTTGTGCATGTGCATGTGCGAGAGCGCGCATCAGTGTGTGTGTGTGAGGCCGCGAGGCTCTCCGCCCCCCCCCCGGACAACAAAGAGGAGGAATACATCATCATCATCATCATCAACAGCAGGAATCAGATCTAAATGTTTACGATCACGGACGGAGAGGACATGAGAAGTGCTCACCTGTCCAATCAGCATTTGGGGAGCAGGAAGCAGCCGTCCAATCAGCAGAGAGCATGAGGAGAGAGCAGAGGAGGAGAGAGCGGTGGTTAGTGGAGCGTACACAGATCTACCTGGCAACAGATGACAGACGCACTCATCCCCAGCCTCCTCCCCACTTCACACTCGTCCTCCGGTAATCAGGATCAGTTCAGTCCAGTTCTGCATCAGATATTACGGCCGTCCCGCCTACATGCAGCCCCGCTGCAGGTGGGGAGGTTTCTGTGTCAAGGTGAGCCCCCCCCTCTTCCATCACCTCCCTCCCCTGACGACATGAACTGCATTGAATATATTGACTGCCATCCCTCCTTCCATCCCTCTTCCTCCACTTTCTGACAAAAGCAGCTCTCTCCTTGCCATTAATGAGGCGATTAATAAAGCCGGCTGCTCTGTTTTCTCTCTGTTCTCCCCAGGAAGACGGAGGGGGAGGAGAGGAAGACGAGGAAGGCCGAGAAAGCAGGTCAGGCCTCCAGAGGCAGATGAAGAGGAAGAGGCGCAGAGGCTTGCAGGTTCTGTGCAGTGCTCGGGCTCCGGGAGACATCACAGATGCAACAAACAGCAGAACGTCATGTTTATCTTCAAATATGATTCTGTGTCTGGGGTTTTATTCCTCCCTAATAACGATTATTACTTATGTGAGATCGAGAAGCCAAATCCCAAAGTCAAACATCAATTCATCACACTCAAGAAGCTGAAAACAGCAAACAATCAAGGCAGCAGACGCATCTCGGTCTCCACCTCCGTTTACCCGTCACATGAAACTGATCCGGACGATGTTTCCAAGGTCAACAAATAACTGATGATGCTGCTTTCACTCAAACACGAGGACCAACTTTAAACAGCAAAAATCTGTTGAAATCAGGGGGACGAGTTTTTCTACAAAGAGGGAAATGATGGAATGTTACGTAAGAAAATATGTAGTACAGCCTTTTTATCAAACGCTGACACAATCTATAAATGTGCTGAAATATCCACGACGCAGGTTGCTCAAGCTCAAGACCCCAGAGATACACTACCGCTGCTCTGTTTCCCACCATGCTCTCACAGCCAAGTTCAAAACAGCCCCCTCAGCTTAGTACAAACCACAACTATCATCAGGACCAGGCTGGGAATGTGTTTTTTCCTAACTCCCCCCCGGAGCCCCCGAGTGGTCAGTGCAGAAACTGCAGGTCTGGATCCAGAACCTAGTGGTCAGTAGACCAGCAGCTTTTCTGAGGCCCGGATTTCTTCCCGTTAGTTCCCGTTGGCACTTGGGCAATCCCTGCAGACCCCAAATACAGGACTGTCTCAGAAAATTAGAATATTGTGATAAAGGTTTTTATTTTCTGTAATGCAATTAAAAAAAAAAAAAAAAAATGTCATACATTCTGGATTCATTACAAATCAACCGAAATATTGCAACCCTTTTATTATTTTAATATTGCTGATTATGGCTTACAGTTTAGGATAAAGATTCCCAGAATATTCTAATTTTTAGAATTTTTGAATTTAGAATTTGGAATTTTTAGATAGGATATTTGAGTTTTCTTAAGCTCTAAGCCATGATCAGCAATATTAAAATAATAAAAGGCTAGCAATATTTCAGTTGATTTGTAATTAATCCAGAATGTATGACATTTTTGCATTACAGAAAATAATAGACTTTATCACAATATTCTAATTTTCTGAGACAGTCCTGTATATGCTTTCGATTACACCGCATTTTTCAAAATGTTCCCCACTACGCTGCATTATGGCTAATGGAGGACTAAACATTTAAGGAACTATGTCTATAGTATAAATTGTTGTTAACATGTAATTCCAGTAAAAGTTAAAAGTTTTCAAGAGCTGATTAAGAAAATCAGAAAGAAAGAAATGCAAACTGAGGTCCAAGTATTAAAAAAAAGGGGTGAAAATGAGCATGTTAGGAAAAGCAAAAAGTCAAGGTTGATGGAAAAACATTTGGATTAAGAAAGATGAGAGGAAATTAGCAGAAAGCAAAGAAAGAAAACTGGGGAAAGAAGTGTAGCATCTGACAGTGATGCAGCAGCCGTCACCGTGATGCAGAGACCAGATCAGAGGTGGAGCAGCGCTCCTCTGCCAGGGTAAAACTCTGCAGAGGTAAAGACCTCTACACCTGTGCGTCTGCCGGGACCTGAGTGCAGGATCACTCTCGGACTCTGTTGGAACCCCCTTAAATGATGAAATCCCTCAGCCGCTAGCGGGAGAAGCTTTAACAGCCTCCCGTGGACGAGTTAGTTCCCCGCAGAGCCAGATATTAGCCAGAGGACGTCGGCACCGACACACACTCGCAACTCACACCAGCTCAGAAATATAACACAGCCACCGCCGGGCGGATTCATTCATACCCTCCTGTGAGAGCCGTCAGAACTCATGACGAACAATTCCAACCTTTAGTAACCTTGGAGGTGTGGTTCCGACACACGGTTCCCACAAGCTGCCCGCAGTTTCAGCGAGCTTCGTCCTCGGAGCCATCCAGGCCGACCCGCAGCTAAATTGGAGACCAAAGCTGGGTTCTTACTGTAAATACACTATATTGCCAAAAGTATTCCCTCGCCCATCCAAATAATCGCACCCTGGTACAGTGTTGTGCATGAACGAGTTCAAATGAACGCGTTCATTGAACTTTATCTGCGGGAATTTTACACATTGTCTCCTAAAGAGTCCGACAGTAAAAATCTAACCTTTCTGTGCAAATTATGTCCACCTGCGCTGAGAAAACAAGTCCCAACATCTGCCTCGTCAACTTCAAATTTTAAACGTCATGTGGAGTTAAAGCATCCGTCCAGTGTGAGAAAATATCTGCAAGTCCTTGACAATCAAAAAAAGTCATCAGGAAAGACCAAGAAGACCCAACAGCCCCAAACGACCCCAGTCCCACTGCTGCAGCATTCAGGGGTTTGATTTCCCAGCAACAGGTAGACAAACTGATAATGGACTACATTGTTGGAGATTTACAGCCTTGGTAAAGTTGAAAAGCAGGGATGTAACAATATATCGTGCCAAGAAATTTCGCGATACAAAAACGTCATGATACGTGTCGTGGAGGTGACAAACTGTAGCGCGATATTGAGTTATTAATATTAATATATTGTGTTGACTAGTAACTGCATCCTATTGGTGCAGCGGGATCACGTGTCGACCGCGCCTCAACCCATGGACCAAAGTCTTACTACGCTCAGAAGAAACTAGTGCCGTTTTGCGGTCCCGATCACGGGACTCTTGGGGGGTTTCGAGCTCCGAACTTTTACTTATAAGGTAGGGGTGTAACGATACACTAATCTCACGATACGGTACGATATACGATATTGAGGTCACGATAACGATACGATACGATATTATAGCAGTATTTTTTTAACAACCTTGAATGAGGAACATATGACTGGAAAAAAATTGTCTTTTATTTGAAAGACACATAATACAAAACAATGCTGTGCATTTGCCCTATTGTTTCAGTTTGTAATGCTTTATAAGTGTTTAAGTTTTAAAGAGAAAGCCAGGCCAACCATTTTCCACAAACTGAACTAAAAATAAATCTACAGTTTCATACAAGTACAAATATTTTGCCACAAACTGAATAGTTTCTCTAATGTATGATTTGACTTTTTTCTGTTCCAGAAATTTAACAACTAAAATTAAATAAATAAATAAAATTAAATAAATACTTACAATTTTACATCATACAACAGATTGATTCATGCTCACCTTATAAGTGTAAGAGGAGATTTATTTTTGTTAAGAAGGTTATTTTGGTAATTCAGGGTTCATTATTTTATAAATATATTCTTTATATTCTGTAAATCAGGGACTATAATTACACTAGTCAGTATATCAGTTGTTAGTATGTTTTAGATTGGGTGGAGTGATACGGCACTAGGTGCTGTGTTGATGCTCTAAAATCCTACACTGTTGAGGGACATTAAAGTACACTGGAACTCAGCAGAAGTTGTCCCCGTGTTTATCCTACTCACGACCCCAAAAAGGTTTAATTTAATAAGGTAAGGCTTAACTCTACACCAGACTTACATAAGTAAAGGTTCAGAGCTCAAAACAGGACCGCAAAACAGGACTAGTTTCTTCTGAGCGTAGTAGGATTTTGGTCCGTGCGGTCGCGGTCGTGGTCGGATGCGCGTTTCTAGTCAACACAATATATTAATATTAATAACCCAATATCGCGATACAGGTTGTCACCTCCACGACACGTATCGTGATGTTTTTGTATCGCGAAATTTCGTGGCACGATATATTGTTACACCCCTATTATAAGGTGAGCATGAATCAATCTTTTTTCTGATGTAAAGATTGTGGGAGCGGGATGAAACGATAACGGGGTTCCCCTTACGGCCTCAGGCTGGGAGCATGTGGCTGAAGCTCTTAGCTCTGTCATAAGATAAATAACAGTCATGTTGCATTTTGAGTTTGGGACTTTTCATAGTTTATTTATTTACTTTTATTTATTTAATTTTAGTTGTTAAATTTCTGGAAAAGAAAAAAGTCATACATGAGAGAAACTATTCAGTTTGAAGCAAAATATTTGTACTTGTATGAAACTGAAGATGCATAATGCAAACCTGACATTTACTTTTAGTTCAGTTTGTGGAAAATGGTTGGCCTGGCTTGCTCTTTAAAATTTAAACAGTTATAAAGCATTACAAACTGTAACAATAGGGCAAACGCACAGCATTGTTTTGTATTTTGTGTCTTTCAAATAAAAGACCATTTTTTCCAGTCATATGTTCCTCATTCAAGGTTGTTAAAAAAAATACTGCTATAATATCGTATCGTTATTGTGACCTCAATATCGTGTATCGTACCGTATCGTGAGATTAGTGTATCGTTACACCCCTATTGAAAAGCCACTAGGACAATACATGATTGTATACTGTGAACAGTTTTAGGATAGGCGTGGCGTTTCATGCGTACTTCTCACCTAAAAATATTGAAATTAAGGGAATTTGAAGTTCAAAGTGAAAATGGTGAACTATGAACGTGAACTATTCATTTTTAAACTATGTGAACTGAACTTTGAACTAGTTCATGAGAAGTATGAACTTGCAAATCCATTCTAAGGCCACAGATGTATAAAATCAAGCACCAAGCCATGCAGACTGTTGAGAGAACGATGACGATGATTAAAGAGGATCTCGATCTTTTACCTGAAATCAACATTCGGTCTTTGTTTGATCTCCAGCCCATAACGTTCATCAGCATCACTTCCTGCAACAGCAGGCAGCTGCTAACAAGCCGCTGCACGCCACCTGACCAAATTTAGTTGGTTGTGAATTCAGTGAAGCGTTTGGCAGCGACATGAGCAGGCGTCCCCCTCGGGGAGCCGGGAGGACATGGAACGGGGGGTTTCCCTACATCAGGTCCCCGCAGCTCCAGCAGCTTTATCATTTTCTCTCCAACTGCTGGAAGAAATAATCTGCAACATCCGCCAGCGAGTTCCCAACAGCTCAGAGGTGGTTTGAAGTTAGAGGCATTTTCAGCTGTCAGCAGAAACACCAGCAGCTAAATATACCGCCAATACAAGATGCTGTTTACGGGAAAACGTCCATCGAGACTCTTATTTAATTTCATTTTAGTCCTTCAAACGTTCCCATCACCGTCATTTCACCGAATTAAGGAGTGTTTTGTGAATGAAAAACTAATGTTTTCTGCACGACCTCTGCTGCAGTTGGTTGTTTCAAATGGAGATGAACATCTGTGGACATCTGTGGATGGTGGACATCTGATGTTCTGATTTTATGATTTATTAAAGTGTCTTTTTTATACATATCTTTGATTATTAGCAGGAAGTTGCTGCAGATCAACTGTAGACAGATTCTTTGTGGTCTTCATGTTTTTCTCATGTCCTTTTACAGTTTGTCAAGTTTAACATGACGAAGGTCGATATTTCCTATTTGTTGGGATTTGTTTTAGTTCTAATCAATAAATTGTGGGGGAGATATACAGTGTTTGCCCCCTTCCTGATTTCTTATTTTTTTGCATGTTTATCACACTTAAATGTTTCAGATCATCAAACAAATTGAAATACTAGAGAAAGATAACACAAGTAAACACAAAAAGTTTTTAAATTAAGGTTTTCATTATTATTTTAATTTTATTATTATTATTATACTGTTGTAATACTGTATTTGACCAGGTCTTTGTACGTTTTGACCGTATAGAAACGTAATTCTTGCCATTTTAAGAATGAGATGTACCTGCTGTACTCTACTGCCCTTACTTTTTAACAACTTGTGCTTTTTATTATTTTACCTCTTTTCTTATAATTTTATATGTTATTTACTGTTTAATTGTGTCTTGCCGCTTTTAATGTTGATGTAAAGCACTTTGAATTACCTTGTGTTGAATTGTGCTCTACAAATAAACTTGCCTTGCCCTGGCAAAACTGAGACGAGCCTTTATGTTCCACACGTGGCAGAGAGACAGACAGAGGAAGCGTCAAGGTAAGTAAATGTACAAACAAACCGGTTTATGGATATATAACAAAATAAAAGTAGAAAAAATGGAAGGTAGTGGGGACCACACCCAAATTAACACACTTTAAAACTGAATCACCCCCAAGACAGTGACCCACACATATTACAGACACAGAATAGGGGAGAAGTGAACAGGTTCACTTTCTCACAGAGCCTCAAATAGGAAGTCTGCGTGGGCCAAATATATGGTGTCCATGATGGATACAAGTGCACTTAGTAGTAAACCCCTAAAAACCAGCTAGATACTACTGCAAGTGCATCATAATATCTTGATTTATTGAAAAATAGCATCTTATTCTTTGAAAGATTACTAGGAACAATAAAGTAATAATGATAATTATAATGTATTATTATTGATATTATTATTATTATTATTATTATATGATGCATTATATTGCAAACATTAAAAATATGCATCTTTAATAGAGTTTACAAATAAAAGGACAACAAACTTTATACTTTCTAATATACAGTAGGAATATTTACAATACCTACTGTAGTGGTAATTTAACAGACTCAGAGAAATCTAAACACACATAAAACTGTCAAGTATTTAAATATTGAAGTGTGTGACAGGGAATGTGTTTAAGTGCAGGTTCTGATAGGCCTTTGGCAGACTGTGGGCGGAGTCCATTCTATGGAATTCCGTGCATTGCTAGGCAACCTGTGGGCGGAGCCTATTCTCTGGAATTTTCCGTGTTGCAACCTGTGGGCGGAGCCTAACCCGTGTCATACCGAGGCTTTATGACATCATTCACCCTTGAAGAATCTTCAGTTCACTTCTTTCCACAGACAAGGTAAGACTAGCGAACTGCTCTCTGTTATTTTAGTCATTAGTCACTTTAATAGCACACATATTAGTCTGATAATCAGAAAACAACTAAACTAACTACTAAACTAAAAGAAAAAAACAACCATTACAATGAAGAACCGTAGACAAAGAGGAAAGAAAAACAAAAATGCCAAGGCCATTAATGTCAATGTCAGCCCCCAGCAAAGCAGAGACAAATTAGCTTTAAATTCTGCTGTAAAACCGAGTCCCCAGCCGGAGCCGGAGCGACAGACACTCCCAAATCAGACAAACGATCCCCCGAGAACGTACGCACAGATGCTGGCCACGACTGTCCAGCCAAAGGTCTCAGCCCCCCAAATGCCCACCGTGTTGACAAAAACAAAGACAGCAGAAACCAAGAAAACTCCTGCAGCGCCGGCGCCACAACCTGGGGTGATCCCTCCGACGCCAGCAACAGCATCTGAACGTCCTGTTGAAGCTCCAGACATGAAATATGCCCAAGAAAATGCTCTGGACACAGCTACAAATCCCCAGGCTGCTGAAAGAAACACCTCTGCTGGCTCCGAGAGCATTAACCTCACCCAAGAAACTCCGACATCAGAGTACGAGCTTCATGAACCCTCGGGTGAAGAGGACAAGATCATCTCGGAGCTTCAGCAGCAACAAGCAGCCTTACTGGAGGAGAAGAAGAGACTGACCAGACTCGTAAATGAAGGGATGCGTTTCACTGCTCCCCCGAACATCTGTCTGCTGGAGGCAGAGCAACGCCGGGTAAGAGCTCAGAGAGAGGAAGCTGAAGTCTCTCTGGCCAAGCAACGAGAAGAAAACAGCAAAGCTAAGATGGCGCTGGCCCAAGTACAGATGCTGGAAGAAACCCGACAAAAAGAGTCCCTGGAAGAGAAAAACGCTCTGAAACATGAGATTGAGCAGCTGAAACAGGAATTAAAGTCCTATAAAGCTCAAAAGGAAAAGGAACTGACACTTCTGTACGTGGACCTGCACCAAACGCACAAGTTACATGCAGACGCCACCACAAAGGTGGACCAGCTGGAATCAGTCATCAGTACTGAGAGAACGAGGAAGATCCGGGCAGACGCACGCTTATCCCAGAAAAGAGAGGAGGCTCGCAAACTGAAGGACACTCTGGTCCAAGAGGAGGAACAACTGCAGGATCAGTTAGGCCGCTGGGACGAGGAAGAGTCCCAGTTCCTGGCTGAGAACGTAAAGACAAGAACAGACATGAATGCAGAGATAGCGGAGATTCAGAAGGTCCTGGCGAATAAGCAGCTGCAGTGGTACGTAGAAAAGGCTTTCCACCTACAAACAATATCCGCCATGAAGAAGACTCTGGCGGAGAAGGAGGAGGAGACGGAAACATCCACCAAGGAGATGATGGACAGAATAAGGAATCTGGAAGAGCAGATAGAGACGGAGAAAAAAGAGAAAACAAAGAAAAAGAAATCTCTCTGGGCAAGATTCCTCCAGCTCTTTAAATAACCTCCTTCCCACACAAAACCTCCCTCCTTCCACACCTCCCCCCTACTCCTTTTTCCTTCACCCACCCTAACAGCAGAACCTCCACCTTTCCCCCGTTCGTTTGGGTTTTCTCCGGGTGCTCCGGTTAAAAAAAACTTTGAGTTTGAGTATGTTGACCTCTTAAAGACTGTTAATACACATAAAAAATATTGTGTTATTACCGTTTTAATTTGAATACTGTGGCAGGATGAAGCCCGACTCCAGAGGTTGGTAAAACAGGACTTTATTCCCAGACAACAGAATCCAACTGACCACAGAAACTGACAGTTGACAACTCAACTCACTCAGCCTCCCCGGGAAAGTCTACGCCAGGGTACTGGAGAGGAGATTACGGCCGATAGTTGGACCTCGGATTCAGGAGGAACAATGCGGTTTTCGTCCCGGTCGCGGAACACTGAACCAGCTCTACACCCTCCGCAGGGTGCTCGAGGGTTCATGGGAATTTGCCCAACCAGTCTACATGTGCTTTGTGGATCTGGAGAAGGCATTTGACCGTGTCCCTCGTGCCATTCTGTGGGGGGTGCTCAGTGAGTATGGAGTCCAGGGCCCTCTATTAAGGGCTGTCCGGTCTCTATATGATCGGAGCAGGAGTTTGGTTCGCATTGCCGGCAGTAGGTCAGACTTGTTCCCGGTGCATGTTGGACTTCGGCAGGGCTGCCCTTTGTCACCGGTCCTGTTCATAATTTTTATGGACAGGATTTCTAGGCGCAGCCAGGGGCCGGAGGAGATCCGGTTTGGGAACCACAGTATTTCGTCTCAGCTTTTTGCAGATGATGTTGTCCTGTTGGCTTCATCAGACCGGGACCTTCAGCATGTGCTGGGGCGGTTTGAGGCCGAGTGCGGCAGGGATGAGAATCAGCACCTCCAAAACCGAGGCCATGGTTCTCCATCGGGAAAGGGTGGCGTGCCTTCTCCGGGTGGGTGGAGAAGTCCTGCCTCAGGCGGAGGAGTTCAAGTATCTCAGGGTCTTGTTCACGAGTGAGGGAACGATGGAGCGGGAGATTGACAGACGGATCGGTGCAGCGTCCGCAGTTATGCGGTCGATGTACCGGACCGTCGTGGTGAAGAAGGAGCTGAGTCGAAAGGCGAAGCTCTCGATTTACCGGTCAATCTACGCACCTACCCTCACCTATGGTCATGAACTTTGGGTAGTGACTGAAAGGATAAGATTGCGGATATAAGCGGCCGAGATGAGTTTCCTCCGCAGGGTGGCTGGACGCTCCCTTAGAGATAGGGTGAGGAGTTCGGTCACCCGGGAGGAGCTCGGAGTCGAGCCGCTGCTCCTTCACATTGAGAGGAGTCAGCTGAGGTGGCTTGGGCATCTGTACCGGATCCTCCTGGACGCCTCCCCAGGGAGGTGTTCCAGGCATGTCCCACCGGGAGGAGACCCCGGGGAAGACCCAGGACACGCTGGAGAGACTATGTCTCTCGGCTGGCCTGGGAACGCCTCGGACTCCCCCCGGAAGAGCTGGAGGAAGTGTCTGGGGTGAAGGAAGTCTGGGCATCCCTGCTTAGGCTGCTGCCCCCGCGACCCGGGAATGGATATGCGGCGGACGATGGATGGATGGATGGATGGATGGATGGATGGATGGATGGATGGATGGATAAAAAAAAAAATCAATAATCGGCAGCCCGAACTGGCACTTAGCCGGGTTGACAATAAGGCCGTGTTCATCTAACCTCTGAAAGACTAGTTTCAGATGTGCCAAATGCTCCTCTGCTGAGGAACTGGCCACCAAAACGTTAAGGTAAATGATCACGAACGCTTTTCCACCTGCTTGACACCTAAATGTAAATAAATTCTGATTGATTTTAATTAGAATTGTTTGTGTTTTTTTCCACATATTTTGTCACAATGCTGATTTGACAGAGCCAGTGCCGAACTCGTGACCGCCTTCAACATTATTCTACAGAAAAAGGAGCCCTTACTGTTATTCTGGTAGAATAATCCCTATTTTGAGACTGATTCTGCTGTTAAAGTTATCATTTTCCTGGTTAGAGTCCAGGTGGTGCCCCTTTTAAAGTCATTTTGAATAATTCAATTTGATAAATAATAGTGATGCACCGAAATGAAAATTTGTGGCCGAAACCGAAACCGAAAATAATAATAAACACTTGGCCGAATACCGAACAATACCGAACATGGTTCTTCGCAGTTTTTCATTTATTTTGCCAATTTTTTCACCATTGCGTAAATCAAATAAATTTGATTTAGGCATGCTTTTAAAAGAAAAAAATCTTTTACAAAATTACAAGGTAGAAAACATTTGTTGAACATAAAAAACTGAACATTTTTTAATTCCCCAGCATTTCTTAAATATTCCAGCAGACATTATACCAGCAAAGAACAATAACTTAAAATAAATAAATTAGCAAAATACATTTTTTGGCCATCTTTGAGCTTACGTTAGGCTGAACATTGTAACATAGGCCTTAGAACAATAAAAATGCATTAAAGCGCTCAGGGATTTTTATCATTTCAAATGATAAATCAAACTTGTAGTACTGAAAGACTTTGCAGATGTGCCCCCTCTAGATATTTGAGCAGAACATTCATTGCAAACAGCCATTCTTGTATTATTCTTTGCCACTCTAAAATACTTCCACACTGCTGACATGTTTGCACCGCACCACTTCACTCCACGCTCTTCGCTGTTTGATCTCCTCATCTAAACGCACCTGTAATAGATTGATTTATGTTGTTTTGGTTCCACCTGCTGGTGAATGTTAGGTAAAATTCTTATGTGGTAAGTTTTTGGTTGGCCAACGATTTATGTGGTGAGCAACAGTTACGGAGCGGCCAGTCTATTTCCTTATTTTACAACGCCATTATTAATTGTTCGTTTTTTTCCCCACTTATTCCACCGAACACCGAAAGTGTTTTTTTGCCATTTTCGGCCGAACAATTTCGGTTACCGAACAATCGGTGCATCACTAATAAATAATCTAATGTTTTCTGCACGACCCCTGCTGCAGTTGGTTGTTTCAAATGGAGATGAACATCTGTGGACATCTGTGGACGGTGGACATCTGATGTTCTGATTTTATGATTTATTAAAGTGTCTTTTTTATACATATCTTTGATTATTAGCAGGAAGTTGCTGCAGATCAACTGTAGACAGATTATTTGTGGTCTTCATGTTCTTCTCATGTCCTTTTACAGTTTGTCAAGTTTAACATGACGAAGGTCAATATTTCCTATTTGTTGGGATTTGTTTTTGTTCTAAATCAATAAATTGCAGGGGGAGATATACAGTGTATGCCCCCTTCCTGATTTCTTATTTTTTTTGCATGTTTATCACACTTAAATGTTTCAGATCATCAAACAAATTTAAATACTAGAGAAAGATAACAAGTAAACACAACAAGTTTTTAAATGAAGGTTTTTATTATTTTAATTTTATTATTATACTTTTGTAATACTGTATTTGACCAGGTCTTTGTACGTTTTGACCGTATAGAAACGTAATTCTTGCCATTTTAAGAATGAGATGTACCTGCTGTACTCTACTGCCCTTACTTTTTAACAACTTGTGCTTTTTATTATTTTACCTCTTTTCTTATCATTTTATTTGTTATTTACTGTTTAATTGTGTCTTGCCGCTTTTAATGTTGATGTAAAGCACTTTGAATTACCTTGTGTTGAATTGTGCTATACAGGGCTCCAGACTGCGACCAAATGCTCGCATTTTGCGACCAAAATTTGAGTATGTGCGACTGAATTTCATGTCCACTCGCACACGTGCGACCAGTAAATTTGCCAGTGTTTTTTTTTTTATTTTTTATTTTTTACACTTTAAACGTGGAAGGGGTGCGTCAATGAACCCCCATATTTGCAGGCCAATGAGTGTGAAAGGGAATGAGTTGGGGGATCTATTTATTTATTTATTTTTTTCGTTTAATTTCACCAGCTCAAAGCAGGTATTACGCCCGGACCACATTTAATGCGACAACGCGCTGCGCCGCGCACACAAAGTTGGAAGAAAGAGACGGCAGATATGTTTGGTTTTAGTAACATCATGCTCAGGCAATGAGTCTGCAATGGCCCAGACGGGAGACACATGTAGCTCAGTGCTTAACTTTTATTTTTAATCCACTCTATATTCTTCTGGTTGTTCTCCAATATGTTCCCCTAAAGCCTAAATTATGGTTCCGCCTTAAATCGACGCAGAGCCTACTACGCCGTAGCCTACGCCGTAGGCTCTGCGTTGTTGTAACGCGGAACCATAAATCAGCCTTCACCCGGTACATACATAGGTTTCTCTAAACATCTGTCCCCGCTACAGTTTTAACTAAAAGAAAATGTGCTCCAATACAGCAGGTCTCATAATTTTATTTTGAACACTGCCAAAACTCTAACTTAAAACGTAACTAGAACTTCAAATTTGCTTGACACAAATAAGTTAAATTTTAACACGTGGGAAAAACACCTAACCTTTTAAGTGATGTGTGTTATCAGGTGTAATGGCATTTTTAGGTTAGAAATAAGAATATTTCTTGGTAAGATCTTTAGTTATTTGAGTGAAGGCAGTGAATTTGGTCAACTGGTGTAAGTTCAGGGTTTTAGTCAAGACACAAGTAGGGAAATGTTATTGGCCAGTACCCCCAATATTTGTACATATGTTAAGTACTGTGTTTAACAGTTAAAGCGACACTACGTAACTTTTCCACCTTAATATCATATTTCCAGAGTCATTGTGATGGTACATCAACTTCCAACAGGTTTAATGACACCTCTGTCATGATCTGAGGGGTCTGTATCCCCTTCACTGGCACTATGTAACTTTGAGGAGCATGGTAGGAACCCTGCCACACTAAAAAACTACAAATCGTTACGACTTTGACTGCTTTACGGCATACGTCACTTCCCCCTCCTTCCCGATTCGCAGTCGAGACGAAAATGGGCGGGGCGTGGAGCGCAGCTCCGCAGAAGCTGTTGCTGCGTTGTGGCTGCAGCAGCTCCACATAACAGACGTGGGGAAAAGACCCTAATGGTTTAACTTTTCAACGGTTTCCTGCTCGGAGGCAGAACCACGGAGGCCAAGTATCTGATATAACAAAGTAATAGAGTGAAAGAGCCGTCGGCTCGCTTTGGATCGCGGCTGTAGCGACCAAACACACAGTAAAGCATGATTTATGGTTCTGCGTTAAATCGACGCGCAACGTACGGTGCGTGTCGCCGCGTACCCTACACCGTAGGCTCTGCGTCGATTTAACGCAGAACCATAAACAGCCTTAAACCACAAACACTCACACAGACGGGCGTCGGATCAAAACACGGGTTTTATTCCCCACTTCTCCAGCTAAACGCAGTTGCTGGCCAGCTCTCTGCGGAGCAATTATCCCCAATCTTCAGATAAAACTAGTTTGTTGAGGAAAAAATATTAACTCTATTTGTAGCTGCAGAGGAAAAAAATAATCTCACGAGGAAAACAAAAATATTGCTCACGCCTCTTCAACATAATATAGCAGTCAAAAAAAAAGAAAAGAGAAGAAAGAGGGATACAAAACATGTACTGTATGTTGTACTTTTATACAAATTTATTGAAACACATGGCTCTTCAGGGATTCAGGGATCTCTTAGGGATTTCATATGGATCCAGACCGTTAATAATCATTATTTTCTCCATTTACCGCTCCCTGGCTTCCTTGTTTAAGGTATCCCGGTAAATTCCAGTTCCTTTCCAGCAGTTTAACATCATTTTTTTGCGTTCCTTCTGTTCACTTGGTGAAACAGAAAAGCGTCCCGTCTCCTCTCATCAAAACAAATGCAGCGACGAGACAGGAGTTTTCCGGCAGTACGCGCTGGTGCTCATGGGAAACGTAGTGTTCTTTCTGGTAAAACACTACCGATTTTGTCCACAAGATGCCGCCAAACTCAGAAAAGCTGAAAGTTACGTTGTGCTGCTTTAAATTCATGGCTGAAAGGTTACTAAGCACTTTGTTACCAAGCACTTTTTTATCATGTGAATGTATGTTTTTTTTATATATAATGACAGCAATGGTGCTGTCAGTTTACTTTATGTTGCGGCATCTTTAAAAGTGCACAATAAAATGTAACACTGCATTTGAAACAGCACATTATGGTAATTCATTAATCTATTATGAAATACGTATTACTAATACACTGAAATGTAGTAGAAATGTAAAAATTTGGTTAGCGTGTCGATAAACGATGTGCCCTCCTAAAATTTCTGATTGTACCCCTAAAAATTTTCAGTTAGGGGCTACTGTGCTCCTAGTGAAAAAAGTTAGTCTGGAGCCCTGCTATACAAATAAACTTGCCTTGCCCTGGCAAAACTGAGACGAGCCTTTATGTTCCACACGTGGCAGAGAGACAGACAGAGGAAGCGTCAAGGTAAGTAAATGTACAAACAAACCGGTTTATGGATATATAACAAAATAAAAGTAGAAAAAATGGAAGGTAGTGGGGACCACACCCAAATTAACACACTTTAAAACTGAATCACCCCCAAGACAGTGACCTACACATATTACGGAAACAGAATAGGGGAGAAGTGAACAGGTTCACTTTCTTACAGAGCCTCAAATAGGAAGTCTGCGTGGGCCAAATATATGGTGTCCATGATGGATACAAGTGCACTTAGTAGTAAACCCCTAAAAACCAGCTAGATACTACTGCAAGTGCATCATAATATCTTGATTTATTGAAAAATAGCATCTTATTCTTTGAAAGATTACTAGGAACAATAAAGTAATAAGGATAATTATAATGTGTTATTATTGATATTATTATTATTATTATTATTATATGATGCATTATATTGCAAACATTAAAAATATGCATCTTTAATAGAGTTTACAAATAAAAGGACAACAAACTTTATACTTTCTAATATACAGTAGGAATATTTACAATACCTACTGTAGTGGTAATTTAACAGACTCAGAGAAATCTAAACACACATAAAACTGTCAAGTATTTAAATATCGAAGTGTGTCACAGGGAATGTGTTTAAGTGCAGGTTCTGATAGGCCTTTGGCAGACTGTGGGCGGAGTCCATTCTATGGAATTCCGTGTGTTGCTAGGCAACCTGTGGGCGGAGCCTATTCTCTGGAATTTTCCGTGTTGCAACCTGTGGGCGGAGCCTAACCCGTGTCATACCGAGGCTTTATGACATCATTCACCCTTGAAGAATCTTCAGTTCACTTCTTTCCACAGACAAGGTAAGACTAGCGAACTGCTCTCTGTTATTTTAGTCATTAGTCACTTTAATAGCACACATATTAGTCTGATAATCAGAAAACAACTAAACTAACTACTAAACTAAAAGAAAAAAACAACCATTACAATGAAGAACCGTAGACAAAGAGGAAAGAAAAACAAAAATGCCAAGGCCATTAATGTCAATGTCAGCCCCCAGCAAAGCAGAGACAAATTAGCTTTAAATTCTGCTGTAAAACCGAGTCCCCAGCCGGAGCCGGAGCGACAGACACTCCCAAATCAGACAAACGATCCCCCGAGAACGTACGCACAGATGCTGACCACGACTGTCCAGCCAAAGGTCTCAGCCCCCCAAATGCCCAACGTGTTGACAAAAACACAGACAGCAGAAACCAAGAAAACTCCTGCAGCGCCGGCGCCACAACCTGAGGTGATCCCTCCGACGCCAGCAACAGCATCTGAACGTCCTGTTGAAGCTCCAGACATGAAATCTGCTGAAGAAAATGCTCTGGACACAGCTGCAAATCCCCAGGCTGCTGAAAGAAACACCTCTGCTGGCTCCGAGAGCATTAACCTCACCCAAGAAACTCCGACATCAGAGTACGAGCTTCATGAACCCTCGGGTGAAGAGGACAAGATCATCTCGGAGCTTCAGCAGCAACAAGCAGCCTTACTGGACGAGAAGAAGAGACTGACCAGACTCGTAAATGAAGGGATGCGTTTCACTGCTCCCCCGAACATCTGTCTGCTGGAGGCAGAGCAACGCCGGGTAAGAGCTCAGAGAGAGGAAGCTGAAGCCTCTCTGGCCAAGCAACGAGAAGAAAACAGCAAAGCTAAGATGGCGCTGGCCCAAGTACAGATGCTGGTAGAAACCCGACAAAAAGAGTCCCTGGAAGAGAAAAACGCTCTGAAACATGAGATTGAGCAGCTGAAACAGGAATTAAACTCCTATAAAGCTCAAAAGGAAAAGGAACTGACACTTCTGTACGTGGACCTGCACCAAACGCACAAGTTACATGCAGACGCCACCACAAAGGTGGACCAGCTGGAATCAGTCATCAGTACTGAGAGAACGAGGAAGATCCGGGCAGACGCACGCTTATCCCAGAAAAGAGAGGAGGCTCGCAAACTGAAGGACGCTCTGGTCCAAGAGGAGGAACAACTGCAGGATCAGTTAGGCCGCTGGGACGAGGAAGAGTCCCAGTTCCTGGCTGAGAACGTAAAGACAAGAACAGACATGAATGCAGAGATAGCGGAGATTCAGAAGGTCCTGGCGAATAAGCAGCTGCAGTGGTACGTAGAAAAGGCTTTCCACCTACAAACAATATCCGCCATGAAGAAGACTCTGGCGGAGAAGGAGGAGGAGACGGAAACATCCACCAAGGAGATGATGGACAGAATAAGGAATCTGGAAGAGCAGATAGAGACGGAGAAAAAAGAGAAAACAAAGAAAAAGAAATCTCTCTGGGCAAGATTCCTCCAGCTCTTTAAATAACCTCCTTCCCACACAAAACCTCCCTCCAACATTGTCCTTCCACACCTTCCCCCTACTCCTTTTTCCTTCACCCACCCTAACATCAGAACCTCCACCTTTCCCACGTTCGTTTGGGTTTTCTCCGGGTGCTGCGGTTAAAAAAAACTGAGTGTGTTGACCTCTTAAAGACTTTCAATACACATGAAAGATATTGTGTTATTACCGTTTTAATTTGAATACTGTAGCAGGATGAAGCTCGACTCCAGAGGTTGGTAAAACAGGACTTTATTCCCAGACAACGGAATTCAACTGACCACAGAAACTGACAGTTGACAACTCAAACAGAACACGCGTTGCTAAGCAACCATAAACGCCCCGTGACCACGCCCCCTTCCCTACAGTCCTGATGGGTGCGAGGTCCATAATTGTGTCCGCCACACAGCCCCCCCCCAGAACACCCAGAAGGTTGTCCTGGAAGGGCCCATCAGTCCCTCACTGGTGGCTTAATCAGCCGACCATAACGGCTGCGCCGTCCTTCCTGTACCACAACAGGAGCATCACCGTGAGCAGGACTGTGAGGGGAAAAAACAACAGTCTTAGGTGGTAAACTAGAAAGTCCATCCTTTGAAGCAACAACAGCAGGTCTCAGAGGACAGCGTCCACGACGGGGGACCTGGACCGGGACCACAGCTTCATCCGCTACAGTGTGAAATCTGAGCTGAAATCTGGTGCCCTAAAAAAATCACCGCATGTCTTGGACACTCGGGTGAAGAGAGGGGCTGAGCTGTCAACTGATCACCACCTGGTGGTGAGTTGGATGCGCTGGCAGGGGAGGAGGCTGGACAGACCGGGCAGACCCAAACGGATTGTGAGGGTCTGTTGGGAACGTCTGGCCGAGCCCTCTGTCAGGGACATCTTCAACTCCCACCTCCAAGAGAACTTCTCTCAGATCCCGGGGGAGTCGGGGGACATCGAGTCCGAGTGGACCATGTTCTCTGCTTCCATTGTCGACGTGGCGGCTCGAAGTTGTGGTCGCAGGGTCTCCGGTGCCTGTCGTGGCGGCAATCCTAGAACCCGGTGGTGGACACCGGAAGTACAGGATGCCGTCAGACTGAAGAAGGAGTCCTACCGGGTTATGTTAGCCTGTGGGACTCTAGACGCAGTAGATAGGTACCGGCAGGCCAAGCGAGCCGCGGCTCGGGCGGTCCTGGAAGCAAAAACGCGGGTCTGGGAGGAGTTCGGGGAGGCCATGGAGGAAGACTTTCGGTCGGCCTCGAGGAAATTCTGGAGGACCGTTCGGCGCCTCAGAAGGGGGAAGCAGTACTCTGCCAGCACCGTTTATGCTAACGCAGGATGAAGAAAACAGTCCCGCTATAGCAGGATGAAGAAAACAGTCCTGCTATAGCAGGGCTCTAGTACCATCTTTCTTGTGTTTATTATCATTTGCCACATAATTAAAGCAACCTCATAATACATTTTAAAAAAAAAGACTAATTATCCGATTAGTCGACTAATCGTTTCAGAAGTCGGTGACTAGTCGACTATTAAAGTAGTCGTTAGTTGCAGCCCTAGTTGACACGCCTCTGCGACATTGCATGGAGGAAGGGGACAGTACCTCTGGAGTGGTAAACCAGGGTGGTGGTCCCTCTGTTTAAAAAGGGGGACCGGAGAGTGTGTTCCAACTATAGGGGGATCACACTTCTCAGCCTCCCCGGGAAGGTCTACGCCAGGGTACTGGAGAGGAGATTACGGCCGATAGTTGAACCTCGGATTCAGGAGGAACAATGCGGTTTTCGTCCCGGTCGTGGAACACTGGACCAGCTCTACACCCTCCGCAGGGTGCTCGAGGGTTCATGGAAATTTGCCCAACCAGTCTACATGTGCTTTGTGGATCTGGAGAAGGCATTTGACCGTGTCCCTCGTGCCAATCTGTGGGGGGTGCTCAGTGAGTATGGAGTCCAGGGCCCTCTATTAAGGGCTGTCTGGTCTCTGTATGATCGGAGCAGGAGTTTGGTTCGCATTGCCGGCAGTAGGTCAGACTTGTTTCCGGTGCATGTTGGATTTCGGCAGGGCTGCCCTTTGTCACCGATCCTGTTCATAATCTTTATGGACAGGATTTCTAGGCGCAGCCAGGGGCCGGAGGAGATCCGGTTTGGGAACCACAGTATTTCGTCTCAGCTTTTTGCAGATGATGTTGTCCTGTTGGCTTCATCAGACCGGGACCTTCAGCATGTGCTGGGGCGGTTTGCGGCTGAGTGCGGCAGGGATGAGAATCAGCACCTCCAAAACCGAGGCCATGGTTCTCCATCGGGAAAGGGTGGCGTGCCTTCTCCGGGTGGGTGGAGAAGTCCTGCCTCAGGTGGAGGAGTTCAAGTATCTCAGGATCTTGTTCACGAGTGAGGGAACGATGGAGCGTGAGATTGACAGACGGATCGGTGCAGCGTCCACAGTTATGCGGTCGATGTACCGGACCGTCGTGGTGAAGAAGGAGCTGAGTCGAAAGGCGAAGCTCTCGATTTACCGGTCAATCTACGCACCTAGCCTCACCTATGGTCATGAACTTTGGGTAGTGACCGAAAGGACGAGATTGCGGATATAAGCGGCCGAGATGAGTTTCCTCCGCAGGGTGGCTGGACGCTCCCTTAGAGATAGGGTGAGGAGTTTGGTCACCCGGGAGGAGCTCGGAGTCGAGCCGCTGCTCCTTCACATTGAGAGGAGTCAGCTGAGGTGGCTTGGGCATCTGTACCGGATCCTCCTGGATGCCTCCCTAGGGAGGTGTTCCAGGCATGTCCCACTGGGAGGAGACCCCGGGGAAGACCCAGGACACGCTGGAGAGACTATGTCTCTCGGCTGGCCTGGGAACGCCTCGGACTCCCCTCGGAAGAGCTGGAGGAAGAGATGGAGGAAGTGTCTGGGGTGAAGGAAGTCTGGGCATCCCTGCTTAGGCTGCTGCCCCCGCGACCCGGGAATGGATAAGCGGCGGACGATGGATGGATGGATGGATGGATGGATGGATGGATAAAAAAAAAAATCAATAATCGGCGGGCCGAACTGGCACTTAGCCGGGTTGACAATGAGGCCGTGTTCATCTAACCTCTGAAAGACTAGTTTCAGATGTGCCAAATGCTCCTCTGCTGAGGAACTGGCCACCAAAACGTCAAGGTAAATGAACACGAACGCTTTTCCACCTGCTTGACACCTAAATGTAAATAAATTCTGATTGATTTTAATTAGAGAAGTTGTTTGTGTTTTTTTGCACATATTTTGTCACAATGCTGATTTGACAGAGCCAGTGCCGAACTCGTGACCGCCTTCAACATTATTCTGCAGAAAAAGGAGCCCTTACTGTTATTCTGGTAGAATAATCCCTATTTTGAGACTGATTCTGCTGTTAAAGTTATCATTTTTCTGGTTAGAGTCCAGGTGGTGCCCCATTTAAGTCATTTTGAATAATTCAATTTGATAAATAATAGTGATGCACCGAAATGAAAATTTGTGGCCGAAACCGAAACCGAAAATAATAATAAACACTTGGCCGAATACCGAACAATACCGAACATGGTTCTTCGCAGTTTTTCATTTATTTTGCCAATTTTTTCACCATTGCATAAATCAAATAAATTTGATTTAGGCATGCTTTTAAAAGAAAAAAATCTTTTACAAAATTACAAGGTAAACATTTGTTGAACATAAAAAACTGAACATTTTTTAATTCCCCAGCATTTCTTAAATATTCCAGCAGACATTATACCAGCAAAGAACAATAACTTAAATAAATAAATTAGCAAAATAAATTTTTTGGCCATCTTTGAGCTTACGTTAGGCTGAACATTGTAACATAGGCCTTAGAACAATAAAAATGCATTAAAGCGCTCAGGGTTTTTTATCATTTCAAATGATAAATCAAACTTGTAGTGCTGAAAGACTTTGCAGATGTGTCCCCTCTAGATATTTGAGCAGAACATTCATTGCAAACAGCCATTCTTGTATTATTCTTTGCCACTCTAAAATACTTCCACACTGGTGACATGTTTGCACCGCACCACTTCACTCCACGCTCTTCGCTGTTTGATTTCGTCATCTAAACGCACCTGTAAGAGGTGGTTTGAGGTTAGAGGCATTTTCAGCTGTCAGCAGAAACACCAGCAGCTAAATATACCGCCAATACAAGATGCTGTTTACGGGAAAACGTCCATCGAGACTCTTATTTAATTTCATTTTAGTCCTTCAAACGTTCCCTTCACCGTCATTTCACCGAATTAAGGAGTGTTTTGTGAATGAAAAACTAATGTTTTCTGCACGACCCCTGCTGCAGTTGGTTGTTTCAAATGGAGATGAACATCTGTGGACATCTGTGGATGGTGGACATCTGATGTTCTGATTTTATGATTTATTAAAGTGTCTTTTTTATACATATCTTTGATTATTAGCAGGAAGTTGCTGCAGATCAACTGTTGACAGATTCTCCGTGGTCTTCATGTTCTTCTCATGTCTTTTTAAAGTTTGTCAAGTTTAACATGACGTAGGTCGATATTTCCTATTTGTTGGGATTTGTTTTAGTTCTAATCAATACATTGTGGGGGGAGATATACAGAGTTTGCCTCCTTCCTGATTTCTTATTTTTTTGCATGTTTATCACATAAAATGTTTCAGATCAAACAAATTTAAATACTAGAGAAAGATAACACAAGTAAACACAAAAAGTTTTTAAATTAAAGTTTTCATTATTATTTTAATTTTATTATTATTATACTTTTGTAATACTGTATTTGACCAGGTCTTTGTAGGTTTTGACCGTATAGAAACGTAATTCTTGCCATTTTAAGAATGAGATGTGAACCTGCTGTACTCTACTGCCCTTACTTTTTAACAACTTGTGATTTTTATTATTTTACCTCTTTTCTTATCATTTTATTTGTTATTTACTGTTTAATTGTGTCTTGCCGCTTTTAATGTTGATGTAAAGCACTTTGAATTACCTTGTGTTGAATTGTGCTATACAAATAAACTTTACTGTGCTCCTAGTGAAAAAAGTTAGTCTGGAGCCCTGCTATACAAATAAACTTGCCTTGCCCTGGCAAAACTGAGACGAGCCTTTATGTTCCACACGTGGCAGAGAGACAGACAGAGGAAGCGTCAAGGTAAGTAAATGTACAAACAAACCGGTTTATGGATATATAACAAAATAAAAGTAGAAAAAAAAGGAATGTAGTGGGGCCCACACCCAAGTTAACACACTTTAAAACTGAATCACCCCCAAGACAGTGACCCACACATATTACAGACACAGAATAGGGGAGAAGTGAACAGGTTCACTTTCTCACAGAGCCTCAAATAGGAAGTCTGCATGGGCCAAATATATGGTGTCCATGATGGATACAAGTGCACTTAGTAGTAAACCCCTAAAAACCAGCTAGATACTACTGCAAGTGCATCATAATATCTTGATTTATTGAAAAATAGCATCTTATTCTTTGAAAGATTACTAGGAACAATAAAGTAATAATGATCATTATGATGTATTATTATTGATATTATTATTAATGATATTATTATTATTATTATTATTATTATTATTAATATATGATGCATTATATTGCAAACATTAAAAATATGCATCTTTAATAGAGTTTACAAATAAAAGGACAACAAACTTTATACTTTCTAATATACAGTAGGAATATTTACAATACCTACTGTAGTGGTAATTTAACAGACTCAGAGAAATCTAAACACACATAAAACTGTCAAGTATTTAAATATCGAAGTGTGTCACAGGGAATGTGTTTAAGTGCAGGTTCTGATAGGCCTTTGGCAGACTGTGGGCGGAGTCCATTCTATGGAATTCTGTGTGTTGCTCGGCAACCTGTGGGCGGAGCCTATTCTCTGGAATTTTCCGTGTTGCAACCTGTGGGCGGAGCCTAACCCGTGTCATACCGAGGCTTTATGACATCATTCACCCTTGAAGAATCTTCAGTTCACTTCTTTCCACAGACAAGGTAAGACTAGCGAACTGCTCTCTGTTATTTTAGTCATTAGTCACTTTAATAGCACACATATTAGTCTGATAATCAGAAAACAACTAAACTAACAACTAAACTAAAAGAAAAAAACAACCTTTACAATGAAGAACCGTAGACAAAGAGGAAAGAAAAACAAAAATGCCAAGGCCATTAATGTCAATGTCAGCCCCCAGCAAAGCAGAGACAAATTAGCTTTAAATTCTGCTGTAAAACCGAGTCCCCAGCCGGAGCCGGAGCGACAGACACTCCCAAATCAGACAAACGATCCCCCGAGAACGTACGCACAGATGCTGGCCACGACTGTCCAGCCAAAGGTCTCAGCCCCCCAAATGCCCACCGTGTTGACAAAAACAAAGACAGCAGAAACCAAGAAAACTCCTGCAGCGCCGGCGCCACAACCTGGGGTGATCCCTCCGACGCCAGCAACAGCATCTGAACGTCCTGTTGAAGCTCCAGACATGAAATATGCCCAAGAAAATGCTCTGGACACAGCTACAAATCCCCAGGCTGCTGAAAGAAACACCTCTGCTGGCTCCGAGAGCATTAACCTCACCCAAGAAACTCCGACATCAGAGTACGAGCTTCATGAACCCTCGGGTGAAGAGGACAAGATCATCTCGGAGCTTCAGCAGCAACAAGCAGCCTTACTGGAGGAGAAGAAGAGACTGACCAGACTCGTAAATGAAGGGATGCGTTTCACTGCTCCCCCGAACATCTGTCTGCTGGAGGCAGAGCAACGCCGGGTAAGAGCTCAGAGAGAGGAAGCTGAAGCCTCTCTGGCCAAGCAACGAGAAGAAAACAGCAAAGCTAAGATGGCGCTGGCCCAAGTACAGATGCTGGAAGAAACCCGACAAAAAGAGTCCCTGGAAGAGAAAAACGCTCTGAAACATGAGATTGAGCAGCTGAAACAGGAATTAAACTCCTATAAAGCTCAAAAGGAAAAGGAACTGACACTTCTGTACGTGGACCTGCACCAAACGCACAAGTTACATGCAGACGCCACCACAAAGGTGGACCAGCTGGAATCAGTCATCAGTACTGAGAGAACGAGGAAGATCCGGGCAGACGCACGCTTATCCCAGAAAAGAGAGGAGGCTCGCAAACTGAAGGACACTCTGGTCCAAGAGGAGGAACAACTGCAGGATCAGTTAGGCCGCTGGGACGAGGAAGAGTCCCAGTTCCTGGCTGAGAACGTAAAGACAAGAACAGACATGAATGCAGAGATAGCGGAGATTCAGAAGGTCCTGGCGAATAAGCAGCTGCAGTGGTACGTAGAAAAGGCTTTCCACCTACAAACAATATCCGCCATGAAGAAGACTCTGGCGGAGAAGGAGGAGGAGACGGAAACATCCACCAAGGAGATGATGGACAGAATAAGGAATCTGGAAGAGCAGATAGAGACGGAGAAAAAAGAGAAAACAAAGAAAAAGAAATCTCTCTGGGCAAGATTCCTCCAGCTCTTTAAATAACCTCCTTCCCACACAAAACCTCCCTCCTTCCACACCTCCCCCCTACTCCTTTTTCCTTCACCCACCCTAACAGCAGAACCTCCACCTTTCCCCCGTTCGTTTGGGTTTTCTCCGGGTGCTCCGGTTAAAAAAAACTTTGAGTTTGAGTATGTTGACCTCTTAAAGACTGTTAATACACATAAAAAATATTGTGTTATTACCGTTTTAATTTGAATACTGTGGCAGGATGAAGCCCGACTCCAGAGGTTGGTAAAACAGGACTTTATTGCCAGACAACAGAATCCAACTGACCACAGAAACTGACAGTTGACAACTCAACTCACTCAGCCTCCCCGGGAAAGTCTACGCCAGGGTACTGGAGAGGAGATTACGGCCGATAGTTGGACCTCGGATTCAGGAGGAACAATGCGGTTTTCGTCCCGGTCGTGGAACACTGAACCAGCTCTACACCCTCCGCAGGGTGCTCGAGGGTTCATGGGAATTTGCCCAACCAGTCTACATGTGCTTTGTGGATCTGGAGAAGGCATTTGACCGTGTCCCTCGTGCCATTCTGTGGGGGGTGCTCAGTGAGTACGGAGTCCAGGGCCCTCTATTAAGGGCTGTCCGGTCTCTATATGATCGGAGCAGGAGTTTGGTTCACATTGCCGGCAGTAAGTCAGACTTGTTCCCGGTGCATGTTGGACTCCGGCAGGGCTGCCCTTTGTCACCGGTCCTGTTCATAATTTTTATGGACAGGATTTCTAGGCGCAGCCAGGGGCCGGAGGGGATCCGGTTTGGAAACCACAGGATTTCATCTCTGCTTTTTGCGGATGACGTTGTCCTGTTGGCTTCATCGGACCAGGACCTTCAGCATGTGCTGGGGCGGTTTGCGGCCGAGTGCGACGCGGCAGGGATGAGAATCAGCACCTCCAAGACCGAGGCCATGGTTCTCCACCCGGAAAGGGTGGCGTGCCTTCTCCAGGTGGGTGGAGAAGTCCTGCCTCAGGTGGAGGAGTTCAAGTATCTCGGGGTCTTGTTCACGAGTGAGGGAACGATGGAGCGGGAGATTGACAGACGGATCGGTGCAGCGTCCGCAGTAATGCGGTCGATGTACCGGACCGTCGTGGTGAAGAAGGAGCTGAGTCGAAAGGCGAAGCTCTCGATTTACCGGTCAATCTACGCACCTACCCTCACCTATGGTCATGAACTTTGGGTAGTGACTGAAAGGATAAGATCGCGGATACAAGCGGCCGAGATGAGTTTCCTCCGCAGGGTGGCTGGACGCTCCCTTAGAGATAGGGTGAGGAGTTCGGTCACCCGGGAGGAGCTCGGAGTCGAGCCGCTGCTCCTTCACATTGAGAGGAGTCAGCTGAGGTGGCTTGGGCATCGGTATCGGATGCCTCCTGGACGCCTCCCTAGGGAGGTGTTCCAGGCATGTCCCACCGGGAGGAGACCCCGGGGAAGACCCAGGACACGCTGGAGAGACTATGTCTCTCGGCTGGCCTGGGAACGCCTCGGACTCCCCTCGGAAGAGCTGGAGGATGAGATGGAGGAAGTGTCTGGGGTGAAGGAAGTCTGGGCATCTCTGCTGAGGCTGCTGCCCCCGTGACCCGGGAACGGATAAGCGGCGGACGATGGATGGATGGATGGATGGATGGATGGATCAAAAAAAAAAAAATCAATAATCGGCCGGCCGAACTGGCACTTAGCCGGGTTGACAATAAGGCTGTGTTCATCTAACCTCTGAAAGACTAGTTTCAGATGTGCCAAATGCTCCTCTGCTGAGGAACTGGCCACCAAAACGTCAAGGTAAATGAACACGAACGCTTTTCCACCTGCTTGACACCTAAATGTAAATAAATTCTGATTGATTTTAATTAGAGAAGTTGTTTGTGTTTTTTTGCACATATTTTGTCACAATGCTGATTTGACAGAGCCAGTGCCGAACTCGTAACCGCCTTCAACATTATTCTGCAGAAATAAGAGCCCTTACTGTTATTCTGGTAAAATAATCCCTATTTTGAGACTGATTCTGCTGTTAAAGTTATCATTTTCCTGGTGAGTCCAGGTGGTGCCCCGTTTAAGTAATTTTGAATAATTCAATTTGATAAATCATTCAAATTGAATCATTGATTCAATAAATTATCTCTAAATATTAAGAAAACAAAATTCATGGTTTTTGGGAATCAAAATGAAAGTGATGGTAATATTAAATTAAAAATATGTAATGTTGATATTGAAAGGGTTTTTGAGACTAAATTCCTTGGGGTTGTCATCGACCAAAAGTTAACATGGAAACAACACATTGAATATATTAAAGGGAAAATTTCAAAATCACTCGCAATCCTGTATAAATCCAGGTCCAATTCCAAGGCCTTGCATTTGATTTACTACTCATTGATTGTTCCCTATCCACCTTTAAAACCACCTTAAATTCAATAATAAAACTTCAAAAACGAGCCATACGTACCATCAATAAGGCTGATTACTACGCTCACACAGATCCACTTTTTCTAAATTCTCATGTTATTAAATTTTATGATTTGTTTTATTTCAAAATCATGCAAATTATGTTTAAAGCAAAATCAAAAATGCTCCCTGACTCAATACAGAGGTTCTTTTCAATTCAGGAGACTCGTTACAATCTTAGAGGTGTCTGTAATTTCACAGTACAAATGGCTAAAAAAGGTATGAAAAGGAGATGTGTCTCCATCGTTGGAGTTAAATTCTGGAATGATGCCAACATAAATTTAAAAACATGTCATTCTTTTGTTGTATTTAAGAAAATGGTTTGTAAAGCTATTTTTGAAGCTTATAAGTGCAAATGACCATCTGTTAATGTTTCTTTGCTTTTCTATTGTTTCTTTGCCTTTTGTTGTTTCTTTGCTTTTCTATTCTCTTTTTGGTTTTCTGGAGGTTGGTAGCCAAAAAAAGAAAGTTGGTACAATAGGATAGGCTTTTATAAGCATTTTGCTTCAGCTTATGCCCTATCAGTTATTGTTCAACACATTTTTTTGGTTTTGTATGAAAAGTTAATGCTGTGTACAATGTTTTTTTTTGGTGTTGTTTTGTGTTGCAATGACTGAATAAACTTCATTCATTCATTCATTCATTCATTCATAAATAATCTACTTTATCAATTATTAATAACTGTTGAAGGACAATTATTAATAACTCTTGATAACTGAAACAGCGCCCCCTATCTGCTGTGTGGCACAACAGCGGAAAGGCTGAACCTCTGGAGGAGCAGCTGTTTCAGTGAGGCGTACTTGTCTCGTCACGGGGGCTCACGAAGCAGCTGCAGGGCCCGCCGAGTGGACTGTTGGCCCAAAGCAACGACGACAAGATGATATCTGGAATATATGTGTGTGTGTGTATATTTTGAACATGTTCAAAAAGGGGTCACCAATGTGGCAGGATGAAGCGCGACTCCAGAGGTTTGTAAACAGGACTTTATTCCAGACAACGGAATCCAACTGACAACAGAAACTAACAGCTGACAACTCAAACTGAACACGCGTTCCTAAGCAACCATAAAGCGCCCCCGTGACCACGCCCCCTTCCCAACCGTCCTGATGGGTGCGAGGTCCGTAACTGTCCGCCACAATACAACAAAAAAAACAACCCTCCTACAACCTCCTCTTTTCACTGTTTGGGGAAGTAAAACAATCTATTTTCCAAACAGACATAAGAAAATGTCTGGTCAAACCCCAGAAATGATCGCTGCAAGTACGACAAACACTTGCAGCGGAAATTTTGTCTTGTTTTGTCCTTAAATAAAACACATAAACACTGAAGTATGTCTCATTTGTTTTATATGTCGTGCTTATTTTCTAGAACTGTGTTTCCGGTTAGGGGCAATGATTTGAAACATTTAAGTGTGACAAACATGCAAAAGAAATCAGGAAGGGGGCAAACACTTTTTCACATAACTGTATTGTATAATCCAGTTTGCTGATCTCCCATGTGACATTTTGGGTGGTGTTGTTGCAGATAAACGACAGGTTTTTAATGAAAGGTGGATCCTACGTTTGTGCCACTCACTCATATTCAGCTACACGAGCATTTTCAGCTAAACATTTACACAAGAAGCAACCCATCAGAGGACAAATTAAGTGCCACCTCGGCATCTGAAAACGAAAAGTGGTACTCTAAACTAGAGTTTCTGTTTTGATAGTCAAAGTTTCAGCATCATTATTTCTGGCTTGAGTTTTATCTTCATCTAATAAAGCTGGCTGAAGAGGGATGCTGCGGGGATGTGGGAACTCTGTGGAAGTTGACGTCTCTGTGGACGGCCTGAGAGCTCGTCCTAATACTTCCCATCCACATCTTTAGCGGCGGACGTTGCAGGGATGTACGTCGACTCTGCTAAGTCTTCGTGACAGCTCTCAGGCCAATTTAATGGCAGCGATGCCGACTGTCCGCCGATATGCCGTTAAAAGAGAATCGTGTCAAGATGAGAAGGCCAAAACTTCCAGCTCCTCGGTTTAATGAGTTTGGCTTTACGTAACTCGCAGGATTGAGGGGGAAGCAGCCACATGCAGTAATTAAGCCACAGGAGGAAGCCGGCGAACATGGGACAGATCCAGATCTGATGAGGATGATGAGAAGAAGAAGAAAAACCCACGAAAAGGGAGCCGCGCATCCTCCTTCAGCCACATGACGAAAGGAGAAGAAAGGAGAAGAAAGGAGAGGGGGCCGAGGAGGAGGAGGAGGAGGAGAGGCACTTCTCACAACAGGCGCCCAAACTCTCAATCCCATGATGCAACAGCCTACAAACTGATGAGAGCAAAACCTGCTCGTCTTTTGTACTTTTACTCTGTGGATGAGTTGACTTACATCCCACGAATGAGCTGGAAAAAAAGTAGAACTTCTCTCATGTTCTGGATGTTAAAAACAAATGAAGAACCAGAATAAAGCTGATTAAAGCTAGGGTAAGTCATTCTTGATTGAGCTTTCATCACAGACTCTTCTCCTGAGGGAAGGTTCATGATGAACTGCGATGTCTCGGGGAGCCGTGGAGGAGCTGGATCTCCGGGGATCTCCGTGTTCACCCAGACATCCCTGACCCTACCTTGAAGATGCAGCATGGGAATTTGCACCTGCAACTTTTCTCTAACGATCCAGGGTTTGATTTGAGGCAACGGTTTGAAAATACAGGTTTCACCATTAGTTTTGTGTTTCTTAAAGCAGAAGTGGGGGATTGGCAATTAGTGGGAAGCACAGACTGTAGAGGAACAGGCCACGCCCCCTGTGATGTCATCCACATGCTCTCTGAAGAGCTTTTCCGGCCTCTTGTTACTCATACAAACAAACAGGCCTGGAAGTAGTACTACAGTAGTACTACAATAGTATGTAGTAGGATTACTGTAAATATATTTTGTATGAGGTAAAAACATGCTAAAGATCTTTAGAGTGATGCAGATTCTACACTGAGGAAAAAACGATGTGCCTTTATTTTCAATAACAGAAAATTAAGTAAGTCTGAGATTTAACATAAAAACTGTCCAATAGAGTCACAGAGACGTTCTGACCTGGTTTAATATGTTTAGTCTGACCTGGTTTAATATATTCAATCTCACCTGGTTTAAGATGTTTGGTCTCACCTGGTTTAAGACCGCCGGTTTCACTTAGTTTACGACATTCGGTCTCCCCTGGTTCAAGACTATCAGCCTCACCTGGTTCGAGACGTTCGGTCTCACCTGGTTTAAGATGTTCGGTCTCACCTGGTTTAAGATGTTAATCTCACCTGGTTTAAGACGTTCGGTCTCACCTGGTTTAAGATGGTCCTTGCACAAACGTGTGGAGGACTCGGCGTGGACCACTCTGAATTCAGCCGGACTAATACGTTTATTATTTTTAATTTGGAGCCTGTCGGACGTCCTCTGGAGATGCTAATTTGCTGACGTGAAACCTGCTATTTCTCCAAACACTTGAGTGCTTGTTTTCATTTGTGCTTCAGCGTGATTCCCTTAAAATGATTTATGGTTTCATTTTTCTCAGGAACCACACTGACAGCCAATTTCATCCTGTAACCCTGCACTGCAAAACCGCTGACAATACAACTCATTTCTGTCCTAAATACGCAGCTTCCATCTCTGAGACGAAAACACAGAGGATGAGGTTAAGGTGTGTGGGCCTTTCTTCCGGAAAATATAATTACATTTGAAATCAGCCTGATCTGACATCAGAGATATTCTGAAGTTAAACTCTGAAAGTCATCAACAAGCGTTTTTGTCTCTTAAAGTTATACGCCAAGAAGGTCGTAGGCACACCTGAGGAGGTCAAAATTACCCTTCTCTCTCTTTATGCTTCATTTCTTTGTTTTTTTTCCCCACTTTTTTGTTTCACTGTTTGTACTGCTACGATAGACCCTCATCCACCAGTTATAGAAGAAAAAGACGTCCGCAATGTCCAGATGGCAGGTCGTTAAACTCTGCTTCTCATCAGCGAGCTTCACGCCCAGAAGCTGCCGGTCGAGTTTGTTGCTCCTTCCCTGGTTATGTTTAGCTCTAGGTGAACAACCTTTATAACCTGAAATACTTCCACATCAAATACATAAAGATTCATCGGTACTCCGACGTGTTCGTACAGCTGACCGTGGCTGTGATGTCACACTATCAGGTAGATCCGGATATATTTCAATTCTGCACAATTCTGCACCAAGGAACTATATTGTAGATGCTCTTTTTAAACCCAGTCATTTCATTTCTTTTTAGTACCATTTACTGTTCGAGTGTGTTGTCCACACTTTCTGAGATGCGTTTCTGCCATTCAAAATGAGCTCATATGTTTCAGGAAAGGGTTAAAAAATAAAACATGTCGTGTTTTTTTATGCTCTATTAATAAATATGGCTTTATTAGATTTGCAAATCACTGCTTCTATTCCTGTAAATGTTTTTTTTTTTTTTTACTTTGTTGGTCTGGGAGCTGCAGCCGTCGCTGCTGAAGTGAAGTGAAGCTTTCACTCGCTCTGATGGGGTTTTTCAAGACGCCAAATCATAGGCTTCTGCCAACGGTGATCATGAAACAGACCAACTGTGGCTAAAGTGCAAAATCTAATTCATAAAAACTGAGAGGTTATTTGACGATACTGATAGCATCTCTGCAGAAACCAGAAAGCGCAAAAGAAATGCTGTGAAATTCCTCATCACACTGAAACATACCAACACGGGGCGCCAGGCGCTTCAATTTCAGGCTAAATTGGGTTCTTGACCTTAAAAACGTCTTCCAGGGGTTTCACTACGAGTCTTTATTTCTATTTTTTTGTCACCGTTCAGGCTGAAAAGAGAGCAAGAAAACCAGCAAGTGTCGGATCTGTAGCGGCGCTAAAATAAACCAGCCGTATTCGTCCCAGCAGCCATCTGTCCGGCAATCAGAGGACGGCCAAAACGCCCCTGCAACAATCTAGCGCTGCTGCAGACTCAGGACGGTCCAAACATCCCATCAACGATGCACCAAAGCTCCTGCCAAGATGAAGCTGACCAGGGAGCGCAGCCTGCGCACTTATTTCCTCTTAATCAAAGAAACATTTCTGACACAACTCCGACCCGACGACTAAGAGCTACACTGCATTCTCTTACAACATCATCAGTTTAGGAACCCCCAGATTGTCTTTATTTTAACGGAAGTTAGACTTAAAAACTGGATGGATGGATGGATGGATGGATGGATGGATGGATGGATGGATGGATGGATGGATGGATGGATGGATGGATGGATGGATGGATGGATGGATGGATGGATGGATGGATGGATGGATGGATGGATGGATGGATGGATGGATGGATGGATGGATAAATTAATTGATGGATGGATGGATGGATGGATGGACGGACAGACATATTGAAAGATGGACGGATGGATGAATGGATGTATAAATTATGGATGGATGGATGGATGGATGGATGGATGGACGGATGGACGGAGATATTGAAAGATGGACGGATGGATGAATGAATGGATGTATAAATTAATTGATGGATGGATGGATGGATGGATGGATGGATGGATGGATGGACGGACGGACGGACGGACGGACGGACGGACGGACGGACGGACGGACGGACGGACGGACGGACGGACGGACGGATGGATGGATAAGGAAGAAGAGAAGTCAAACTCGTCTCCTGTGTTTCCTGTAATTTGTTACCGGTCTTCATTAAAGGATCATGAGGCAGGATTTATGAAAAAAATGTGTATATGTTTTAAGTTTTCTAGTAATAATGTCAGATGAAGCGTTCCAAACCAAAAAGAATGAGCCCTCTAGCGTATCTCTCCGTTGCCTTGAACAGGCTGTGTGCTGCAAAATGTGCTGCAATTCGGGGCCGGAATTTCCCGCGCTGTCCTGCGGATGTGACGTCAATTGACGCTGCATGCGCGTTCTCCCCGTTCTCCCGTGCCGGCTTCACTGTTGGCTGCAGTACCCCCAACGGTCGTCGTGGTGAAGGGTGGCGCTAGAGAGTCTCATTTCTTAAAAGGAGCCTCATGCTCCTTTAAAGTCTGTAAACCTCTCAGGCTGCTTCAGTCCAGCCTCCGTCCGTAAAGGACGACATGAGCTCTGTGAGCTGCAGCGTCCTGTAAGGAGGGCTGAGATACGGGTCCAACAACTTCCCCCAGAGGGGAAGCAGCTCTTTGATGTTTCACCGTCAGCCTCGGCTCACATCACCGCCGTCAAGCTTTCAGCGAGCACAGCGCTCAGCACGGCGCCACAAACACACCTCATGGATGTGTGTTGACACTCTGCAGCTCCCCAAGGCCCCGACCTGCTGAGTCCAACATCTGCTCCGAGTCCAGCGCGCCGCCTCGCTGCTGTGGGCTCGCCCGCGTCACTGAAGCCAACCTGATGTCGTGACAACGAACTGACAGTGGACGGCGGCCTCACTCTCCAGAAAACACACAGTCACAGCTTGACGGCGTGTTCGGTCGAAGCCCACACACCCACAGAGTTTACACAGGAGTGTCAATCGACGCGACACCGCCAAGGACGCACATTCATGTGTAAACAGCGACTCCCGGAGAGAACCAGCCGG
Organism: Cololabis saira; assembly: GCF_033807715.1. Taxonomy (NCBI): domain Eukaryota; kingdom Metazoa; phylum Chordata; class Actinopteri; order Beloniformes; family Belonidae; genus Cololabis; species Cololabis saira. The sequence continues at coordinate 10,661,170 of NC_084588.1, read as the reverse complement.
CGCCGAGGGAGAGTCAAAGTGGAGTTAGCGTGTCTCTGAGGTGAATGTTAACTTCACAACCTGACTGTTTCACAAGATCTGGGATAGATGAGACGGAGCGTGAACATCGAGCCTCTGAAAGTGGTGTTAGCTGTGGGAGAACTGAGCCGCTGCCTGACCGTCGTTAACAGGCCAAACAGAACCACGGCTGGTCCTGGCTGCATATGAGGCACAAACTGCATGAGAAGCAAGTTGAGCTGCGTGACGGTTCAGAAAAACCTGGGTTTTCTGCAGTTCAGGGTGTTGCAGCAGCAGCAATCCTCTGAAGACGACCGTGAACACTTCTGTATTTGGTCGGACCTTTTAAAAGTTAGTAAAAAGCATCATGCAACAAGATTTCTGCAGTTATCTGAATAAATGTAACATCTGTGACCTTTTCAGAAGCAGTGGTGTCTTCATCTCCGCCTGCAGCCGTAACCTTGACAACCGTGGCCCTGTGCTAACCCTGATACCAACTTGAGTATTTATGAAATACTTACTACATGCAAAGCAGCGCTCAGAAGATGTGGTGCTTTCATGTCTTACTGTGAATCCACAGAGGTGTTTTTGTAGGAGCTGGGTACCTCTGGACCAGTGTTGGGTGTAGCGCGGTACAAAGTAACGCGTTACTGTAACGAGATTACATTCGCCAGTAACGCAGTAATGTAACGCGTTACAGTTGTAATTTGGGTAATCCCGTTATAGTTACTCTAAGACAAAAAACATTACGTTACCTTAGTTACTTTAAGCTTTTCAGCTACATGTAGAACGGGAGAACAGAAAAGAAAATCAAACTTGCCTTTCATGCGTGTCTGACTTAACGTGATTTTATGGGATTTTACGAATACACTTTTGTGCTGATCTGGGCACTGCAGTAATAAGGTTCCAACTACAGGACTGTCTCAGAAAATTAGAATATTGTGATAAAGTTCTTTATTTTCTGTAATGCAATTAAAAAAACTAAAATGTCATACATTCTGGATTCATTACAAATCAACTGAAATATTGCAAGCCTTTTATTATTTTAAGATGGCTTATTATGGCTTACAGTTTAAGATTAAGATTCCCAGAATATTCTAATTTTTTGAGATAGGATATTTGAGTTTTCTTAAGCTGTAAGCCATGATCAGCAATATTAAAATAATAAAAGGCTTGCAATATTTCAGTTGATTTGTAATGAATCCAGAATGTATGATATTTTTTGTTTTTGTAATTGCATTACAGAAAATCACAATATTCAAATTTTCTGAGACAGTCCTGTATATGTTGTTCATTGGCAATCGAGTTATGGTGAAGCTCAGGTGATGCGGAGTAATCCAAAAGTAATGTAACTAGTAATGTAACTAGTTACTTTCAGCAACCAGTAACTAAGTAGTGTAAGGGATTACTTTTTTAAAAAGTAACTAGTAATATGTAATGGATTACTTTTTTTGAGTAACTAACTACCCCAACACTGCTCTGGACCAGCATGACCACAGCACCAGCGTCACCTCAACTGAATTCAGTTGAAGGAAGGCCAGAGGCACCACACACTCCACAGTCATGTTGAAGTGAACTCAGAGCTGAGTGGATCACTTAGCTGAAGCTAACAGAGTATGTGCAGAGCCTCTGCACACAGCTGATGAACTGATGTTCACTGCTTCAGAACCGACCTGACGGCGCTGACCTTTGAGCGAACAGAGACACTCTGAAATGAAAATGCTAGCAGCCGTTTACGTAACCCGCTCTGTGGAAGAAGAGGCAAGAGAGCAACGATATCTGTAGGACAAAAGTTAAAAAAACAGCGTGGAATCATGAGTCCCATAGCCACCGCGTGACACTTGGTGCTTGCGTTTAAATACCTTTGGAGCATTTTCTTTTTCATATGAATAAAGCACCACTACAAAAGGCCTCAGTCAGGACTGGAAGAAGCTGTCCGGACTGAACCTTTCCTGCCTCGCAGCTTCTCAGCTTTTTTTTAAGGTAGAATCTCTGAGTGCATTAAGGAATCGACAAAGGAAATAAAAAAAGCACCGTGCACTCATTCACACACATATGGAGCTGAATATAAAAGCATGCTATCTTGGTTTGGCTGCACACACACACACACACACACACACACACACACACACACACACACACACACACACACACACACACACACACACACACACACACACACACACACACACACACACACACACACACACACACACACACACACACACACACACACACACACACGCTCAGCAGCTCCCGTCATCCTGCCGCAGGCTGCAGAGGTGATTCCTCTTCTGCCTCCATCATGTCTTCAGAGACATTCAACTATTTTTAGCTTTCCATTTCATCCAAACCCCGCCCTCCTGACAAATCACCCATTCAAACGCTGGCCGAGGCTCAGCCGGTGCCTCTTCAGCATCTCCTCTCCACAGTCTTCCTCAGCACCTAGTTTGTTCACACAGATGTTTTCTGAGGAGTCCTTCTCAAGCTTCTCTTTCCTACTATTACAGACTGCAACACGTCCACCTTTCAATCACTGACAGCTTGGTTGATTTAGCTTATGATAACCTATGATGCTAATTCATTTGACTTCATATTAGATCATGATCAAATCTGTCCAATTATCTTCATTACAAGTTTGAATGAAACTGGTGCTGCCAGAACTGAAAACCAGGAATAACGGAGCTGAAACCAGGACTAACATACCTGAAACCAGGGCCAGTCTTGCGGTTTTTCCTGCATCATGTTCCTCTCTTGGTGATGGAGGAGGATGATTTTGGGTGTCCGAAAACCACCGACATCCACTTCAGCTGCAGCTGCTATTAATTATTTCTGCAGTTAGAAACTAAAGTGACACAGCGGTGTCAGTTCATCCCTAAACACATAATTCATACCGTCTTATATTTGCCTATCGGGACAGACTCTGAGCTGGGCGGCTGCAATGAAGACGCAGTTAAATCCACCTGGGACTTAACTGCAGGTGAGGATGTCGTTGCCGGGAGTGACGTCTCATTGTACCAACGCTTGTGAAGCAACGTCTTTCGCTTAAACTGCGTAAAAACATTGTAACTATCGACAGCGGCGTGGTTTTTCCTGTAGCTTATCCATACTCGGGTCCTGACCCAGTTGGGTACCGGTTCTCGGTACCCAACTGGGTCCGTCCCTATCACACACACATAGTCTGTGACGCCTCTCGGCCAAAGAAAACCTGAAAGAAACAACACATCATCTGCATAAAAGGCACCAGCAGATTTGAAAGCCGTGCATCGTCTCACGGACGCTGCGATGCAGAGACGATGGAACGATTGATGGGCTAATTACAACTCCCCGGGCTCGGCTGCTCCCTGACCAGAGGACAGCCGGCTTTGGTCTTAATTGGTTCACGTTATATAACAGAGCAGGCGGGGGAAAAAAAGAGACTCAGGCAAACCAGATATGAGCCAGAAAATTACTGGTGAGATTTCACTTCCACTCCGTGAGTATCCGAGGGGCCGGGGGCAGGAAGTGGCAGAGACTAAAGAGAATTAATGTGCAGAGCACAGAGACAGGAGTCCACTTGAAGACCTGTCCTCACTTGCTCATCTCGGGGAATGTCGGATCGATGCTAATCTGATTGGCGGAGGCTTTCCCGCAGCAGTGAACGAGGAGAGGAGAGAGGGACTGTCACTTTAACTCGATAACGCCAAATAACTGAGAACGGTAGATGTGCGGAGGGAGGGGGTGTGAAGGAAGGATGATGCAGCAGGGAATCGTGGGGTTAAAGTTGAGGCTGAGCTGCCGTAGCAAGTGAGGAACTTCATCACTGCAACCTGATTGGAGAACGGAGGTCGGTGAGAGGACGGCGCTACGGAGCTGTGACTCATGCTCTGCTGCTTCTCCGCCGCAAGACGGAGAGAATCAGTCCGGGGAGGAGGAGTGGAAACAAGATGAAGGGATAAGACAGAGAATTGGAAGAGGGAGCTGAAGCTAAGGAAAAGTTGAGGAACGGTAGACAGACAGGATGTGAAACAAATGAGAAGATGAATAAAAGAAGAAAAAGGGAAAGAGTTCAAGTAAAAATAGATGGCATCGTGAAAAACACAGGCAGGCAAAGAGGTGAAGAGAGGATGGAGACGAGCGTCATGACATAATTTAGAGCATCAAACCAACTTTTACACTTCTATCCCATAATATGACATGCATCACTGCTGCAAATGAGAGGAAATAACCAACCCGGTTCTGCAGACACTCCCATACGTGACATTACGCAGAACATGAGGACACAGGGGTTCCTGAGACTCGCTCAGGACTAAAACCAATCCAACCAAGACCACCCCCCCCACGCTTTTATAGAGGAAAGTGTCCGGTCTGGTCCAGCCGGACCGGCAGGACATTACAGCTCCGTGACATAGGAGTTCAGAAACATTAAGGGAAGCACAACTCGGGTCAAAAGCAGAGGACGTTTAGGACAAAAACACTCATCTTGGTGTTCGAGCCAAGAAAAAGTTAAAGATTAATTAAAGAAATAAAATAAAAAGGCTCTCCGTTGACCACTAACGGGACAGCAGCGGGTGTAGCTCCATCCCTCACTGACCGGACCACCAGGGTTTGTTGAGGTGGCTGAGCTCAAGTCCTGGTGAGTTTCAACCTTGTTTCATGACAAGTGTAAGGCATTTAAACACACACACACACACACACACACACACACACACACACACACACACACACACACACACACACACACACACACACACACACACACACACACACACACACACACACACACACACACACACACACACACACACACACACACACACACACACACACACACACACACACACACACACACACACACACACACACACACGGGATTATGGGAGCCGAGTGGCTCATGTTGCTTCCGCAAGAGGAAAGACGGATCGATGCAGAGTCGCCATGAAGCCGTACAAACTACGAATACAGAGCAGGTTTCAGGAATCCGCCTAAATAAATGACTAAAATAAAGGTCCAAATCCCTGGCACTGAACTCTGTAACTCGTTTAGGTTTAGCCTCCGAACGTCCGAGCTGAACAGAGTTATTTTATAAAACCTTGTCTAAAACAGCGGTTCTCACCAGAGAAGTCTGTTCTTTTTTAGTGTTTTTAGTGACCCGTGTTTTTAGTGACCCGCTACTTGCAGGTGGACTGCAGCTCAGCTCATCACCATCTGACTACCAAACCATCTGCAGTTCCTGCGTTCCTGCATCCTTCGATCAACCGACTGAAACGGTGGGAAGATGCCGCAGAATCTCATCAGGGACGACAGGTCCACTTCAAGAGTGGTTTTATTTAAGATTCAGCAAAGAAAAGCAGCGAGTCCGCGTGAACAAAAGTGAGAATCCGGATATTCTGCTCTGGCAAAACTTTTCAGAAACGATGAAGATTAAACAAACGAGTGGCATCAACTCGTACGGCCTCCACCGGTCGATCCTCCAACGAGTCGTGCAGAGGTCGCACCAGGAGCCGGGTCAACCGGTCTCTGGGTCGACCGCCGGCTGGTTGAACAGAGTGGAGCTGGGCAGCGATGGCGGTTGTGTCCACCCTCCAATCGTTCACAGCTACGAGTGACGGCAGAGCTGCACCCGCGGCCTTATTCAGCCCCATGGACACACAGCCAGTTAGCAATATTCATCATCTTCTCTGTTACTAGTAGGGATGGGAATTGATAAGATTTTTTCGATTCCAATTCCATTTTCGATTCTGCTTAACGATTCGATTCTTTATCGATTCTCTTATCGAACCTCATTTGGAAAAAAGGAGAACAAACTATTTTAGTATCAACTTTGTTTTATATCTTTGAACAAAAAAATATAAGTGAGGTCTTAAGACGCCCCCAACCTCGGGCTCCTCGATGGTGCCAGGGGGTCCCCACAAAATTATTTGTAATATAAAATATGTATTTAATATAAAATAATAATAATAATAATAAAATAAATATTCTTCCGTAGAAATTAAACAAATACAACAAATTATTTGGTGGCAATTACACAAGAATGTCCAGTAACATGTGCCTGATACTCTTCCCTGCCTTGATGAAAGGAGAATCTAGCGGTAGATGCTCTTTAACTTCTCCATAGATGAGCTGACGAGCTGCAGCTATGTCAGGAGCTCCGCTGTCCGACGGAGCGGCCCGGCACATCCGTGTGGCCGAGCGCGCAGCTCTTTTAAAGCATGAATTATGGTTCTGCGTTAAATCGACGCAGAGCCTATGGCGTAGGGTACGCGGCGACGCGCCATACGGTGCGTGTCGCCGCGTACCCTACGCCATAGGCTCTGCGTTGGTGTAACGCGGAACCATAAATCAGCCTTACCAGACGCCGGCTGACTCTGCGCTCCCAGCGCATCAGCCGGCTGAGTCCTAACAGTTTCCCCCCTTTGTTGAAATGTCCACATTGCAAGAATTGTCGCCCTGTTGTCATCCTTTTTGGTAAAATGTAACCAAACTTTCGAGCGTTTATGCCGCTTTGACCCCGTGTTTTCCTGCTGGGCGCGAATGTGCACGTTGAGAACGTGCTTGGTGACGTCATTCGTGCCGACTGGAATCGATAAGGGAATCGTTTGCAAAAAAGGCAAACGATTCCAAGGAATTGAAACACTGGGAACCGGTTCTCAACAAGAACCGGTTCTCGATTCCCATCCCTAGTTACTACTGAGCAGAAAGAGCCCCTTAGTGCCAGAACAACATCCCAGTCCTGGGAGCAAATAAAGCTTCACAGTATCAGTTCAAACATTTGTGATCTGAGAAGTGGCGGGACAAAGAGGAGGTAGAGGAGGCCGTCTGCTCCTCTGACACATGACAACATGACAGCAGAAGCTCAGGATGACAGCAAAGGTTTATCACCAACCTCCTACACACTTTCTCCCTGACCGATGAATGCCAATTTAATTACCTCCACCTCCCCACCCCTCCCGTATCCTCTCTGCTCCCCGAGGAGGAAGGGAAGATGAAAGCGATAGAAAGAGAAAAGGATAAAGACCGAAAGAGGGAGAGCTGCCGGAGCTCCGCAGAGGAGTCAAGTCTCCTTTCTTATTTAATCTCATCCAAGCGTTGATGGTTATAAAGCCTGATGAGTCACGGGGATGATCCCGTCTCAACTCAGCTGATACGGATACAACACGGGGAAGACAAGCGCACGAGAAGAGAGGATCTTTTACTCCCCTGGAGGGGAAACCGCCGTTGTAACCCGGTCAGGTTGGTCGTGGCGTCCTCGGTCCACAAATACGACGACGACACTCTCACATTCACGCCCTGCGTGACATCACAGACCCCGCTGCTCCATCTTCCTCTTCACTCCAGCACAAAGCTGTGGGACAGACCTCAAAAGAGACACACTCCTCTCAACGGGGGGGGTGGAGTCAAGCGTCTGACTCCGCCCCCAGAACCAGCTGCTATGAACAGAGCTGTTGTTCTCTATCTCTGCAGTGTGTATTGATCACCAGCTGGTCGTGGACAGATCAGTCCATGATCAAGTGTTTTTCATCTGGATGGATGGATGGATGGAAGGAAGGAAGGAAGGAAGGAAGGAAGGAAGGAAGGAAGGAAGGAAGGAAGGAAGGAAGGAAGGAAGGAAGGAAGGAAGGAAGGAAGGAAGGAAGGAAGGAAGGAAGGAAGGAAGGAAGGAGTGGGGGAGAGAGGGAAGGAAGGAAGGAGGGAAGGAAGGAAGGAGTGGGGGAGAGAGGGAAGGAAGGAAGGAGGGAAGGATGGATGTAGTGAGGGAAGGAAGGAAGGAAGGAAGGAAGGAAGGAAGGAAGGAAGGAGGGAAGGATGGATGTAGTGAGGGAAGGAAGGAAGGAAGGAAGGAAGGAAGGAAGGAAGGAAGGAAGGAAGGAGGGAAGGATGGATGTAGTGAGGGAAGGAAGGAAGGAAGGAAGGAAGGAAGGAAGGAAGGAAGGAAGGAAGGAAGGAAGGAAGGAAGGAAGGAAGGAAGGAAGGAAGGAAGGAAGGAGAGATGTAGTTAGGGAAGGATGGAAGGATGTAGTTAGGGAAGGAAGGAAGGAAGGAAGGAAGGAAGGAAGGAATGAAGGATGGATGTAGTGAGGGAGGGAAGGAAGAAAGGAAGGAAGGAAGGAATGAGTGGGGGAGAGAGGGAAGGAGGGAAGGATGTAGTGAGGGAAGGAAGGAAGGAATGAAGGAAGGAAGGATGTAGTTAGGGAAGGAAGGAAGTGATCAAGTGTTTTTCATCTGGATGGATGGAAGGAAGGAAGGAAGGAAGGAAGGAAGGAAGGAAGGAAGGAAGGAAGGAAGGAAGGAAGGAAGGAAGGAAGGAAGGAAGGAAGGAAGGAAGGAAGGAAGGAAGGAAGGAAGGAATGAAGGATGGATGTAGTGAGGGAGGGAAGGAAGAAAGGAAGGAAGGAAGGAATGAGTGGGGGAGAGAGGGAAGGAGGGAAGGATGTAGTGAGGGAAGGAAGGAAGGAATGAAGGAAGGAAGTATGTAGTTAGGGAAGGAAGGAAGTGATCAAGTGTTTTTCATCTGGATGGATGGAAGGAAGGAAGGAAGGAAGGAAGGAAGGAAGGAAGGAAGGAAGGAAGGAAGGAAGGAAGGAAGGAAGGAAGGAAGGAAGGAAGGAAGGAAGGAAGATGTAGCTCTTTGAGGAGAAGTAATTCATTCATATTTCTAGATTCACAGGATTTGCAGAAGTCAGTTCTGACCATCTCAAGGTTTGAGGTCAACAGCAAACACACTAGGGTGTACTAAACAATAGCTCCAAGGCCAAACACTAAAGTTTGTGCTGAGCCGGAGGGCAGGATCTTTGCTTTTGTCCTCCATGCAACAGTGTTGTCCTGCCTGGGCCGTTAACACACCCGGAGGGGTCTATTTTAGGCAAAAACAGCTGATCATTTCTGCCGAGCTTTGACGCTGGAGACTTCTGGTTAAACTGAATGCCAGAAACTGTAACAGACACCGTGACAGAAACCCAGAGGACGAGCAGGCGCGAGTCTTCCGGCTGCAGCTCCACATCCTTTAGCAGTGACGGTTCTGTCACCAGCAGAGAAACAAAGCATCCGGTCTGATGACTTCAGCAGCTATGAGCTCATCCCCCCTCTCCTCCTCCTCCTCCTTCCACCTTTATTATCCACGCCTATAAAAAGAAACACCCCCTCCTCCACCCAACAAATATGCCCATTAACAGTGTTCAGGACGGCGCGCTGCCATTCAGCCGGAGAGGAGGAACAAATGATCCCAGTTTGGTCTGGCGGCTGGATACTTCATTGTGTGCCGCTGCTTTTCCGCTGTTCATTTGTCACGTGAAAATCAGCGCGACACGCAAGATAATTTGTCGTGTTAAACTGACGATGAATCGGCGTCGTTTCACTGAAAAACTCCAGCTGGTTTTAATAAAGCGACAGAACGTGTCCAGCAGGGGCTTTCAGGCATTTCCGGGTCCATCATTATGAATTTCAGAACGCATGTTTGCAGCAGCAGCGAGTGAGAGGCACAGATTTACATACTGATACCAAACCTGTGCTCACGTGGTGACATTTTGATAAGATAAATAAAAGAGTAAATGATGCCTTTATTTCTAAAATCACTAAAGAAATATAGAAATGACTTCTCCTGGTTTTCCAATGACATAACCCCCATCAGTTCACGTTAGATCGAGTGTGTTTCTCCACTAAAATCCCTTTTCTTCTGCCGGGGGAGGGCTTTGAAAAGGTCATGCAGCTATTTGTCTTTTCTGTTAAATGTCTCAATCAAGTTTAATCTGAAGACGCGGCAAAGAGCCTGACATTTAAACTCACGCAGGACCACGGATATGTTGACGTGCTCCTGTGTGTGTCAGCGGACCGTTTATTGGAAACAGTAAAAAAAAAAAAACAATTAGCAGGAGGAAAACACGGCAGAATTCCCCAATAAATGCGAGTATGGACTCGTATGCGATGGGTGGAGGAGGGTTTCTTCTTTAAAGGAGGAAAGGATGGTGAATGTGGGGCATGAATGTGGAGGTACCGTGATGTATGAAGGCCAGATGGGATATTGGCAGCGAATATATCCCATCCCCCCCATTAAAAACACCAGTGAAACTACATACGGAGATCACAGATTCAGGCCCGGCGCCGATTGGTTTTCAGCTTGTTCATTCAACTCAGGGGCAGCTAGTGGTGCCTGCATTGGCTACAGCTCCACAACATTCATCTTAACCTACTTTCCAGCAACAGTCTACATAAATACTCCCCAATCTCCAAGGGGAAGGGATGGCAGAAGACAAATTACATCCCCAAGGCTACAGTGGAGCATGTGCATGTTTGTCTGTTGCTTCCAGACGGGCTGATTTGGAGTTCTGCGCTCCGGAGGCTCGTGGAAGATCAAAGGAAAAGCCTGGCGCTTGTTGGGGCTGGAAGATGCTGCTGATCCTCCGGGTCGTCGTTCAGACCCACAGCGAGATGACACAAATCAGTCCAGCCGTTTCAAATTAGCAGCAGCGGCTCCCCTGGGTGGCTTTGTCTCCAAAAAGCTGGAGGTTAAGTGTGGAGTGGGAATAACTAATGTTGCTGCTTGGTGCTGGTTCAGCACCACAGACAGCTCCACTGCCACCGCCGCGGCCTCCCACCCGCCGCCCACCAGGCCCAGACCGGCAACCCGCGGCTCTGGAGCCGCATGCGGCTCTTTAGCGCCGCCCTAGTGGCTCCCTGGAGCTTTTTTTTGAAAATGGAAATCGATGAGGGAGGGAAATATATTTTTTGTTTTCATATGGTTTCTGTAGGAGGACAAACATGACAAACATTCTGAACGTTTTCCAATGCTGTAAAAATGTGTAGAATAAATATTAAATTTCAACATTTCTGATTACGAAGATTTACGTCATAGCCTGCAACACACATTTCTACCAGCAGGGCGGGGGGGCCAGGTAAGAGGCTGCTGGAAACAAACCGGCCAAAGGGATTGTTTCCAGAGGGAAAAAGAGAAAAATAACAGGAGAAAAAAGGATTCAACGTTTCTTGGAAATGAAATGAAATTACTGTTATTATTATTTGTTGAGCAGGCAGCGTACATATTAATGAACATGTGTAAATACGCATGGTTGTAGCCAGAGGCTAATTTCCACCATTCGTCCCCGCGGGAATTTAATGCCAGACACAGAACTGGACACCAGCAGACATACGAGACATCAAGGCCATACATAAACAAAACACAACATTGAAAAACACAACTGAGCTAAATAAAAACATAAAGCAATAAAAACAAATAAAAAAATAGTCCAATTAATGTTCACACCTTGGACCGAATCATTTGCATTCATTGCCTGACTGTTAATAATATAACTAATATAAATACATGCAGCATGTGTTGTGTTTGTTTTTTGTTTTTTTTTGGTCCAATATGGCTCTTTCAACATTTTGGGTTGCCGAGCCCTGGTCCAGACGTTACTGCTGAGAAATTAAGCAACTGCTCACTGACTCGTTCTTCCTCCTCTGAACATCCTGAGCTGTCGGACCCATGTCCAACCCCGGCCCCTTTGATCCCTTTAATCATCCAGGCAAGCTGAGAGAAACTCCTTCACTTGTTTGGATCATGTGAAGGAGGTAATATTTTTGTTCAACATCTGGAATGTTGGTAAACCTATCAATTTGTTCTCACATCTAAACCCCATCAATACTCAACATGGCTATGCAACCAGATCTGCTCCTGGTGTTCACTTTCCTCTTCCTCTACCAAGAACCAATGCACTAAAGAGGGTTACAATGTATAGAGCAGTAACATATTGGAATAAGCTTCCACCACATTTAACCACGATAAACAATAAAGCTAGATTCAAAAATAAATTAAGAAAAGCAGTAATTAGCAAGGAAGTCAGTTTTAGTTAGTTGATTTAATCTGAAATTCTGAGTGTGTAAAATAGAATATGTTTTGTTGTTTGGTTCTGGCGTGTTTCAACAAGGGGTTGAATTCCATTACATCTCAGATCATTTTTGTCTGGATTTAGTTACGTTTTAATTGTAAGGATTGTATTTTATTGTTTATGTGCAATGTTGGACCCCAGGAAGAACAGTTTTCACTGCAGTGAGGACTAATGGGGATCTGTAATAAATAAAAAGGAAAATCCATCCCACAGCCTGTGGATATAAGAGATTTTTAGACAGTACAGTATGTAAGGCCTGGGGTTCAAGCCCTGTTTGACATGTCAGAGCATCCTGAATAAGATATGTAACAAACCTGTGAATGTAGCCCCTGTTGCATTCGTCTGTCTTTAAGTGGGTCCATGATGGAGAGAAAAAACACAACCACAAGTCCATATTTCAACCCGACTGAAATGTTGTGGTAGAAAAAGAAAAAAAACACATTTATAGTCACACTGAACATATTCCTGCAGCTTTCTCACAGTTTTAATGCCACATAAAACTTTAACTGATCTGTGGGTGTTTACGTGTGAGCGTTCGTGGACGGAGGTCGGGCGGAGGTCGGGCGGAGGTCGGGCAGAGGTCGGGCAGAGGTCGGGCCTCGGCGCGACTCCGAGCTCCAATCAAAGGATGCAACGTTGCCCCCTGAGAGGAGAGGAGTCGGCCGCCTCCAGCTCTGCACCCGACGCAACACAAACCGCACGCACGTGCAGCGACTGCAGGTACGATCATCAGTCCTGCTGACATAACTGGGTTCACACTGACGAGCAGGATGCTCAACAGGAGAAAAAAAAAAAGAACTGGGACACGGCTCCACCTGATACTAATCCTTCTTATGTTAATATGCTCGGAGCGGTGCCCTTCATTATCATCACTACACAGTCCCATGCTCAAGCTAGTCTCCCCCGTGCTTAATCCTATGGCATTGGTGTAAAAACAAGAATAAAACATCTGCACCGGATCCATCTATTCTTTTTAATTCAACAAAAATGAAGCTTGAGCTTTTAAGTGTGTGTTAACACAAAGCCAAGAGGGAGAGACACCAGCAACGGTCCTAGAGGAGGAGTTGTTGTTGCTGCACATCAAATTTTGTACGACAGTATCTGCAGACAAAGAAAAGCCCAAAGCCAAAGTAGTTTATTCCTTTGACTTTAGAGATAGAAATTGGCTGCGTGCCCCCCAACGTACACGGCGCTTTTATTTTTGTCAGAAAAGATGCATTTTTCATTTTGTCCCTCTATAATTCAATATGCTGCACTTTCGCAGCAGACAAAGGGATTCCCCAAAGTCTATGAAAGAATTGATGGAAAAGTGGAGCACCAGTTCATCCCAATGATTGGGGGGTGGGGGTGTGGGGGGTACCAGAGCTGCTGCAGACGTGGCGCAGCTGTTCATGTGGTGGTGGGATGGAGGTTAAGCTCTCATTGCTCCACATCCCACCAACACTGCAACAGCGAGTGTGTGGCAGGGCTGTGTTTTGTTTTTGTTTGAGGATGGGGGTGTGTTAGGTTACGGGGGCCTCGATCCAATTTCAGTCCTTCAGTGTTTATGTTGAAGTCAAACCCTCAAAGAAACAAAGCTCCTCCATGCTGGCCGCTACATTTCCTCCCCACCCCCTCACTTCATACTGTACGCGGCTGCTGCCTCCCCTCAAAGCGGGATCCTGCTCTGGGTAATCCCTGAAAAGCCGGCTCTGGAGCCCGACTGCAGGAGAGAGAACTCTGGGATTGATCCGTCTGTCTGGAAGTGTCTGCTTGTGTTTTCAGATGTCACGGGGAGAAAACGTCATTTTCCGCCCAGAGAATGTGAGATAATGATCCCCCGGTACACCGAGAGACCAGAAGGAGCCCGGAAATCATCCTTCACGTTCCAGGAGACACTTCAGAATTCGCTTTTCAGCAGAGCTTTCGAATGCTAGTGAACACAGACCCACTTAATTCCACAAACTCAGCTCTACTAACGCAGTAAATGTGCCAAAAACCACTGCATATTATAGCTCAGAGAAGTAACACCCAAGTTAAGGAAAGCACAGCATGAGACCACAGCTGATGTCACATCTAGTATCCCCTGTAGAGTATAAAAAAAAACTTATTCAAGAGAATTGAGTCTTCGTCATATTACAACCAATTGTAGAGACGGTGTTGTGCATGAGATTCACCAACCGCTACTACTATTAAAATAGTTTTAAAACAGCTGAAGCACGGTAATTGGTTTTCATTCCAGACATTGAACCCAGGTACGGATAAGATGCTGTTGAAGTGCCGGCGGAGGAAAAGAGCTAAGGGGTGACCTCCGTTTGAGACCACAGACAGTTAACAGGCAGGTTTTCATGGCCGGGGGTAGGGGGGTCATTTTATCAGGACGTTAACTGTTAGTGCATGTTTTTATCCCCAGGAATGGCTCTGCAGATTCAATTTTGAGAGGAATCGCTGCCGCAGGTCAGGTACTTCCTCATGGCCATGAAGAACTGCTTTTTCTTTTCTTCTTCTTTTATTTACTGATGGTTGGAATACAGCAAGAGTGGTGCACTCGTATGGAGAGGCAGTTTGCCAAGTCAGTGGATCCTACCGAGTTCAACACTGAAATAGGGGGTTTAGACTTCTACATCGAACAGATGATGGCCTAACATCTACCTCCCAAGACACGTGACCACATGTCGGGTCTATGCGAACCACCACAAATATGATCAGCCCACTTGGTAGCATTGAGCTACCGAAAACAAAGTAAAGAAGACACACGTGAACATGCTGGTTCCTTCACAACACTGGTCTCCAGACTGTGCTTCACCTTCAAACTGAAAACTCACTGCAATACGTGCAGCTAAAAACACTACATGTCAGGGACACCGTGACTGTAACCAAGCTGAGTTTGTTATCCTTTTTTTCAGTAAAAATTGGGAGTCATTACAGATTAGAGTATCATCAGATATGCAACAAAACACTGAAAAAAGGCTAAAAATCATTACTTTTATTTCATCTTGTTTAAATTCATTGACAAAAAACAAATTGTGCAAAAAGCAAAAAAGGAAAAAAGCACTTCTCGTTAATGATGCAAAACCTCTAAGTCTTTCTTTCAAATATGCAGCATGAATTAGTGATAAGAACTCTCTGCAACCTCATACACGCTTGACCTCTGTGGTAACAGTTGACCCCAGCCCTCCAGAAGGTACAAGCTCCCGGTTCCTCTTCTAAAATAAGTCTGCAATGATGAGGTTGGAAGGACAAATAAAGGAGGCGTCGTCACGCTCGCTGCTCGTTGGGTTTGACTGCAGCGTGAGTCAAGAAAACAGACATGAATATTAATGAATCTGTACGCAGTCTGTTCATCTGACGAGACCTGACAGATCCGGAGCCTCCCCACACTCATCGCGCCGCGTCTCAGAACGCAGGAAACTCATCGCTGACATCAAAACGCAACGTCATCCTCCTCCCTAAAGAGAACAACAGCTTCCAGAAAAGAATTGTGTGAAATTAAAAAAGAGCAGAACGAGGCTGGGAAACAGAGGCAGTGCTGGTGTTCCTGTTTTAATTCCCCGGGGGGGGGGGGGGGCGCTAGCCGGAGGCTACTGTACCTCCTCCACACATCCCCCCTGCATCGAGAGTACGTAGAGGACAAGTCTGAAGCACAACAGTGGATGCCTGTGATCTCCATGTCCTCCAGCAGTACTGCATTATTCTGTTGTGGAGTGTAAATCACCGCCTAGACGCATGGACGTGTGGAAACGTCACCGTCTCAGAGCCCAGTTCACCACGTCAGCCACCGACGCAGCTCAGAGCTCTCTGAGTGGTGAGTGGTAGTCTAGTGGCTGCAGAGGTGGGCTTGGGTCTGGAACGAACCTGAAATGCAACCAAGATGAACCACCTTGGGCCCCTTAACCATAATTGCCCGGGCGAATGGTGTGTTTGTCCTGTCAGATGTAAGTTGCTTTGGATAAAAGTGTCTGCTAAATGACTGTAGTAAGCACAGACACGTGTGACCATGATCCACAAACACTGCTGTACTCACTGGCTGTTTGGCTTAAGGCTTTTCTCCCACTAGGGGAGATTCTACCTGTCATTGTTTATGTTATGTTTATGTAATAATTGCTCGGGGGTCATGTACTGGGTCTCTGGAATTATCCTAGAGACAACTTTTGCTATATACTGTAAATAAAATTGGGTCAAAATTTGTTGAAAATGGACTGAGGCAAAGTGGATAACCCTCCTGTGAATCTTTATGGTAACCATGGACACCAAATCCTGCAGACCAGAGTCTGCTTCGTGCTCCACGTTCGTACGTCTTGTACGTGTGTCCAACCAACATGGCGACTGGGGAGATTGTGTTTGCACCAAATCAGTCGGAGGAAACAAAAAAACATCCGTCTGAACAGACAACTGAACGAAAATGGATGTGTGACAAATGTTTCTATGTTGTTTAATGGTGTGTAACGATTGGCTGATTACCGCCCCCAGGACCTCCAGTGCTGCTCTGATCTGTTTTCACCAGCATTCAGACGACCTGCACATGAAATCAATAAAACATGAGGACGGACGGTTGCGTCCTGGAGGTCCACTGTCCCGCACGTTTTAGATACTATGCATGGATGCATGGAAGGATGGATGGATGGGTAAAGTCTCCTTTCTTATTTAATCTCATCCAAGCGTTGATGGTTATAAAGCCTGATGAGTCACGGGGATGATCCCGTCTCAACTCAGCTGATACGACAACACGGGGAAGACAAGTGCACGAGAAGAGGAGGATCTTTTACTCCCCTGGAGGGGAAACCGCCGTTGTAACCCGGTCAGGTTGGTCGTGGCGTCCTCGGTCCACAAATACGCCGACGACACTCTCACATTCACGGCCTGCGTGACATCACAGACCCCGCTGCTCCATCTTCATCTTTACTCCAGCACAAAGCTGTGGGACAGACCTCAAAAGAGACACCCTCCTCTCAACGGGGGGGTGGAGTCAAGCGTCTGACTCCGCCCCCAGAACCAGCTGCTATGAACAGAGCTGTTATTCTCTATCTCTGCAGTGTGTATTGATCACCAGGATGGATGATTGCTCAGTAATGGTCTCAGTTCTCAAGTGCACATATGTGCTTTATTAAAATCAACAAGTCACTGCATTGTTTTTATTTGTATTTCAGTATATCACGTCGTCTCTGGAAGCGTTGTTGTAGTCGATTTCAGCTTCAGACGCCCAAACTCTTACTGTCCACTTTGAGACCTGAGACCACTTTGATCATGCGTAGATCCTCCTGTCCCGTTTCAGACGGTGGACGCCGCCCGCCCGAAGACGACGCTGGGAAAGTTGCACAATCAGGCCAGACACGAGTTTCCAGTTTCCTACGCAAATTATAAAATATTTTTTTAAAGATGTCAACACTGTTCACATTCCACCCGGAGCAGCGGCTTCTTAATCAGTACAGAAATACTTTTGGGGGTTTTTCAAATTAAAAACAGATGCAGTTCTGTAAACTGATTATTATGAGTGAACAGTTTTGGTCCACTTGGATCTCAGGAAAATTAAAACGACAAGAAAACCCTGCAGGGATCCGTGAGAAACATGTGGCCAACAAGGTTGTTTCTGTTTCAACAAAACGACCCGCTCTGGTTGGAACAGCAGGAAGCTCCGTCCCTCCGTTTCTCCCAGACTCACATCATTCCGCTCATTTATTCTTCTCATTTCAAACCAGCGCTTGATATGGCTTCATATTTCAACATCTCAGGTGGAAAATCTCTCCGTTGACGCCTGTGTCTCTCCGAGGTGAGCCGTCAGCGACCGGGTTCGTGGGCGAGCAGGCCGTCACGGGCATCTGTGACAATGTTTGAGCCAAACAACATCATGCATGCGACCTATAAAGACGCAAACAGCAAACGTAAATCAGGTCCCGGTACGTCTGGGCTTTAGATGTGCAGCGCTCGGGAGGCAGCATCAGCTCCTGGGAAACCTCGCTCAGAAAACTATATCATTTATTCATTTATTCATTACAGATGTGCGACTGCAGGACGGCGCCTCGGCCCAGAGGGCCGCTGGGATGATGATGGGGGCTGGAGCGCGTCAAAAACACATCCTGTGGGCAACAGTATATACCCCCGTGACTCCACGGCGTAAGGGTTGTGATAAGTTCAGATAATATTAGCAGAGTTAAGGTCGGCAGCAGAATCTAAAACAGACATTTAAGTCCACACAGCTAAATAGAATAAAATAAACCATCGTCCATCCTCTCTGGTACCTGCACTCAGTGGTACTATTACCTCAGATCCATCCATTTAAATTATTTTATCTGTAACTCCATCAAATACATGAGAGCTCAGTATCAGATGTCCAAGTTCTAGTCCCTGAGGAACCCATGCACTCAAGGGGCAGAGCTTACGTTTGGTTAATGCTTCCATTATACCATCACTTATGTCTTTCCCACTTGGCATTGTGTTAACAGACAACAACAAACTGAACTAAGGCCACGAGGAAACGGTTCCATGTTGTTGTTTTTCTGAGACTGTATTCGCTTAACACTGAGACCCACTAAGTATTAAAATATAAAGGATTAAAACGAGGCGGATTAAGCTCTGCACGAGTGTCGTGACGACACCGGCGCCGTCGTTTGGTGAATAACATATTTTTAGGTCCAGAGCAGTGAAGAGCTGCTTCAAAGGTGATAGAAACGCAAACGACTGGTAAAAGATTTCAAAAATAGAAGTGAGGTCAGAGGTAGAGGATGACGTTGATGTGTGTGTGTGTGTGTGTGTGTGTGTGTGTGTGTGTGTGTGTGTGTGTGTGTGTGTGTGTGTGTGTGTGTGTGTGTGTGTGTGTGTGTGTGTGTGTGTGTGTGTGTGTGTTTCCTCCATCTGCAAATATGTGTTTCTTTGTGAGATTGAAACAAGACAAACTCCAGACAAAGTTATGCTCTTCCTTAAACAGAAAACTGACCGTAACTGTGATTAAATCTGCTTTCACATCTGTTTTAAGAGTGTCCATCCACTGGTGGAGAGTGTGTGTGAGTGTGTGTGCATAAAGTCTTAGAGAGCTATGAAACATTTGCTGTGAGAGCATCCAGCTGTGAGGAGATGAACAAACTCAACAGGGAGGGAGACTCATCCGACCAGCAACCTGCAGGCAGATAACTGCCTATTAGCTCCATCCAGCTTGCTCTCGCGCCGTCAGCAGTTTCCTGTTGGCCGCAGCGGTGCAGAGCGGCGCCCAGCTGACCTTCAGTTCCCAGCGTTTACGGTTCCCCGTCTACGGCTCCCAGCTTCCAGAGACGCAGCAGCGGCCAGGCGCTCCCGACTACAACACTGAAGATGATGATTTCCGTCAGCTGGATGCGTTTTATTGAGAGACCCCCCTGCTGCGGAGGGAAGTGCTGATTGATTAAATGCAGATTTTACTCTTGAAGCACCTGCTTTGGATTCATTCAAGCTTTTGAAGCGCTGAAAATATAAAATTATTCAAAATGCTTTGTGTCCAACAACAGAACAGATATTCAGTTCTCCCAACGTCTGACACAGAATATCCAAACTCTCACTTTAACAGATGTTAAGTAGTAATGAAAATTTGTGGCCGAAACCGAAACTAATAATAAACACTTGGCCGAATACCGAACAATACCGAACATGGTTCTTCGCAGTTTTTCATTTATTTTGCCAATTTTTTCACCATTGCATAAATCAAATAAATTTGATTTAGGCATGCTTTTCAAAGAAAAAAATATTTTACAAAATTACAAGGTAGAAAATATTTATTGAACATAAAAAACTGAACATTTTTTAATTTCCCAGCATTATGTTGTTTTGGTTCCACGTCCTGGTGAATGTTAGGTAAAATTCTTATGTGGTTACTTTTTGGTTGGCCAACGATTTCTGTTTGCGGTGTGCAACCGGTACGGGAGCGGCCAGTCTATTTTCTTTATATTACAACGCCGTTATTAATTGTTCGGTTTTTTTCCCACTTATTCCACCGAACACCGAAAGTGTTTTTTTGCCATTTTCGGCCGAACAACTTCGGTTACCGAACAATCGGTGCATCACTACTGTTAAGTCTAATGTTACACATAAAAACATGTCACATTAGCAACTTATCCACTACTAAAGAAAGTATTGCAGTGCTGTGGAACTTGTAGGCCTCTAACGACTCAGGAACCAGACCTCTCGCAGCTCTCTGACCAACAGAACCAGAAATGTCTTCTCACTGCACCTCCGTTAATATTTACCTTGTGAAACCTCTCTCTGGTGAGATGGGTCTGGTACCCTCCAATTAATGGCCATGTCCACCGCTAGAGAACGCACCGAGCCAATTACAGCACATGTTATTTGCTACAGAACGTACCAAACCAATCACAACCGGGCAGAAGGGCTTTATGCAGTGACTCTTAGAGGAGCATCTAAGGGTCACGGTTCAAAACCCCCGAGATGGCTGCAGAGCTGCTGATAACTCCTTGACTCAACAAAATAACTCATTCCCACCTCGCCACTGCTGAACAGTATTTTGAGAGATTTTATTTTGGTGAAGGCCGGCCTGTTCGGCAAGAAAACAGAGTAAAAATCTGACAAATAAGGTCAAAAACTGTAAACGACCCCACCATCTCAACATGTCTCGTGCAGCCTGATCTCCAGCCTCTGATTTGCCCAAAGCCGGTTCCTAGGTCTTGTTTTTGCCCTCCTCCGTGCCGTAACCTCGACACGACAGGAGAGGAGATGACACAGAGGCTTTTGCAGGTGTCTCTCCCCCTCAGCCTCCGCCAGAGGAAGCTGATCGATGGTTTAATGAGACCGTTATCACTCCGGTCGGCCAGATGGATTAACGCCACTTTGCCTCTAATGGCCGCTCCTAAATCACAGCTCCCATGGAGACCCGATCCGCAGGGGACAGGCCACAAACACGCCACTAAAACACAACTGTGCATACAAACGGTCTAACAGCGATGGACGTTCCAGGTCCAGATCCAGGTCCAGGTCCAGGTCAAAAACTGCAGCGATACACTTTTAAAAGCAAGTGTGATTTATGCAAATTCATTTCACCAGATTTACTGCATCTGCTGCTGATTTCAGGTCAGCTGCATCTTTACTGAAGTCACTGGAGTGGTTTCATCTTGCTGCAGGTACTTTTCTTCCCTTTTTTTCTTTAATTACAGCTGTGAAACTTCATTACTTAAACAGCATGACTGAATGGTAGACCGCATGTAATCGGGTTATTTCTGCATCTAAAGATCCTTCACAAGCATTTAAAGGTACAAAACCAGGATTTACGTAATATTTCTCCTACACGAGCTTCATTGAGGGGAAACCCTGGGAACCCTGGGGGGCCTGGGGTCATGATGTCGGTATGAAGCACACTGGGTCGCTTAGCTTAGAAATGCTGCATATATCTCTTCATGTGTTTGGTTTTTAAACTCATATGAGTCCATAGCCAGCAAGACATCGAAACATTTCAGTATGAAAGAAGGTGTTCTTTTTTGTTTTTTTTAGGTAAACACACATCCGTGCAGCCTCTCTGACCTCACACGGAGAGAATTTCACTTTTACTCTGAAATTAACTGAATATTCATGTTTAATGTGTGAAAAGTGTTTTACTGAAGTTCCAGGAAATGACCAGATTTAAGATCAGGTCAAATAAGTCAAATATGTGTTAATTACTGTGATCGTCAGGTGGCGGCAGGGAGCGCAGACGGTATAATAAGAACAGGACATCATCCAAACATGAGCAAACGGGCAGAAACGGCGACCCTGGAAGCCGACTGGAACGCCGACCTACGATTCAATTCAATTCAATGTATTTATTTATTCCATGTATCATGGAAATGGTAGTTCACATACTGTACATGTTCCATTCCATGATCGAAAAGGGGCTAGAAGAAGAAAGCCTTATATTACAAGCCCCTTTCTCAAAAAAAATAAAACAATACATA